>NC_041026.1:6855145-7480978 GCF_900634625.1 Parambassis ranga | reverse complement strand
TCAGCTCCTCTGATTGTCTCATAGACACAAAGGTCGCCTACAGGACAGTGAAACATTAAATGAGTCACCTCACATCTGTCACACTCATTTAAACGTCTTCATGTTTTTATTAAATGTTGTTATTGAACAGTATTAAAGCTGCAGCAGCATGAATACATCTTATAAATATCTGTGACAACATTCAGAACCAGATGAAACACTGACCGTGGAGAAGAGAGGAGTATATCTGATGTTTGTTTACTTCCTGGTTCACTGTCTGCTCTGCAGAAGAACCTGTTATTAACAAAAAAATGATCATGTTGTTACATGGTTTTACAATTTATGATCTGAATGTTGCATCTGTGTGTGTAATTAATAAGTCAATCATCTTATCAGGAAAAAAGTGTGTCACCGTTTTCTTTAACTACACAACATAATCATGTTACCATGTAATTCTACGATTATTGAAAAGGCATCAAATAAGGATAAAGGGTTAGGTAAAGATCAGCTTGAAACACACAAACACATTTTACACATCCTGTCACATGGTCTAAATTTTAAAAGTTCCTGCCCCCATGAACACACAGAGTTGCAGTGTGTTCCATGTTCATGACTGAAATATCAATCTAATGTTGAAAGGGTTGAAAAGGATCAATCTTCATTTGTGATGTCACTGTGTCCTTGTGAACCTGAGAAAGAGCTAACAGACGACTGAACAATGACAAAGACAAACTTGTCCTGCAGGCCTTGAACTTATCAATCACCTCTCACGTGCCAGTAAAAATGTTCAGACTGACCCTGAGGTGAAGAAGTGTGTGGACTGCACTGAGCTTCATCCTGGTTGATCGTGTGCTCTGCCGTAGTGCTCTGAGATCTGCTGGGCCCCAAAGACGTTTTGTAAATACTCAACAGATAAGAGAGAACTGAATCCTGGTATGTTGACAATGAGAGACCGGGATGTTGTACCAACCTGACAAAGCACGAATCTGTGAGAAAGACAGTTTATTTATTAATTCCAAACATATGTAAGGGTAATAAGAAAACATCTGTATTGTTGAACTGATTGTGGTGTAATGGACATAGTATGTATGACAAAGAAATGGTCTGACCCTTTGAGTGTTTGTAACGACACAGAAGCAGCAGCAGCAGAATCAGCAGTAAAATTCCACAAACCAGCCCGACGATCAACAGAGTAAGAAATAAGGAGCTTTCAGGCCTGGTTACAGCTGTAAAGAAATGATCAGTCTAGCATCACTGTCCACCACCATCACATCACAACAACTACTACTGACAAAAGTAAAGAAATGACTCACATTTAACTGCCATCCAACTCTGTGGTGATTCATGTCCTGAACACTGACACCTGTAGAAGCCTTCATCTGCCTTTGACACTGCAGAGATGTTCAGCTCTCCTCTGGTGTCACTTTGGATGAGTTTGTCATTTTTATAGAAAAAAACATCAGAAACAACTTTTTCTGTCCTCAGCCTGCAGCCGAGAGACACAGACGTTCCTTCAGTCACAGGATGGGCAGGGCTCACCAAGACAAGCTCTTTGTCTGTAAAACAGTCAACAGTAATAATAAGCAACTTTGGATGATTCATAAACGATTGTTAAATAATCCTAATTTTCTAATTCCTAAAAACCAAACTGTGATGTTGGAAAAGCTTACACTGACTCTGTCCAGTGATGTTAACTGCATTGCTGAAGGCTGATCCCGACTCACACCAGTACACATTATTACCAGACCATTTAATATGAACATTACATGTGGATCCTTTCATTGTCCCCACAGAACTACAGTCAAATAAAATGTTGTTATCAGTAAACAACTTCACTCTCCACTCAGCAGAGTTTCCCTCACAGGTCAGTGAGACAGACTCAGAGGTGAAGTGTTGGACTCTGTCAGGATTCACTGCCAGAGACGCTGCTGGATGAAAACCTGAAAAACAAAACAAGAACCCATGCCACATGAAACAATGAAAATACTATAAGAACATTATCACCAAATACCCTGAGTGAGTAACCTGAAAAATGTATTTATAATTTTAGACTTTCTTGTTGTCATGAGAACAGAAAGGCCACAAAGAAACTGACCTGCAGACCAGACAAACTTTGGGTCACTGTGATCAGAGTGATACTCTGGGTCTCCTCTTCCAGCTCTGCACACATATGCTGCTGTGTGAGTCTGTCCATGAATGATGTAGGAATCCTGTGCAGTCCCATCAGTGCTACCAGGCAGCAGCTCATAGCTGTAAGACCAAGAGTTCTTTGACAGACCAGGAACAGCTTTATACCAGTAGAACCTCCATCCTGCAGGTGGATGTTCAACCTCACAGCTCAGAGTTACTGAGGCTCCAGGACTCAGCCATGATGGAGACACAGTGAGGACAGGTCGGGGTTTACCTGTTGGAAAGAGATGATGTTAAAACAGACTGTCAGAATGCAGATTTAGAGTTTTATCAATAAAATAACCCTTACTGTCAGATACTGTCAGTCTGACTGGATCACTCCACTCTGTTGTTGTATGTTCATTGTTCATGTAGCCCTTACAGCTGTAGGCTCCACTGTGTGATGAAGAAGCAGAACTAATCCTGTACTCATTCTGATTTGAAGGTTTGTTGGAGTCTGGTGCTTTCCATCCATAACCCCACTCAGTGTCTCCTCCTTGGATCTCACATCTGACACTGATCTTCTCTCCTTCATATATCTGAGCCCAGTTAGGTTGCAGAGTCACAACAGCCTTATTTGGGACTGTCCAGGTTAAAGAGTCACCAGTTAAAACAGCAAAAATAAAACACCACACAAAAAGACACGTTGCATTCCGTCAAAACTCAAACTCACTGTTTTTATCGATGCTGAGTGGATCACTGTCCTCAGTGTAGTAAACCGGTTCTCCTCTCTTACCCCTGCACCGGTAGGTTCCTTCCTGTGACACAATGATTTGTTCATTTGAATAGAAAACAGCATCCTCAGGTTTCAGAGGTCTAGACAGTTCCTCATCTCTGAACCAGGAGTATTTCCATCCAGATGATGCTGGGTTCATAGAGCAGTACAGAGTAACATTGCCTCCTACTGGAATGGCTCTCATGTTGGCACTCAGCTCGGCCTTTGGTCGAGCTGTGAGGGATTTTGAGAAAAACAATTTCCATGTGTTAGAATACATCCTGTTCAGGGATATAACATTAGAGCAGCTTCAACACTGAGAACCCTACAAACATGACTCACGTGATACAGACAACATGATGACTTTACTCCACTCAGTCGAGAAATAGGGGTCATCTCTGCGTCGGGTCTTACATTTGTACTGTCCACTGCTGGACTCGGACACACTGAAGTCCCAGACATTACTGTGTGTCGAGTGTGTATCTGACCCGGCTCTTCTCCGTTCATACACCCACTCGGTGCCTTCCCCTCCCTGGACCTCACATGTCAGCTTGATCCTCTCACCGCTGAATAACTGATTCCAGTCAGGCTGCCGTGTTAAAACAGCCTCGTTGGAATCTGCTTCCACCAGATATGAGCAGTTGGGATACAAACAGAAACATCACCAGTGAAACATTAAAGGTTTCATCACTAATTCTGATGGTGATCAGATTTTACTGAACTCACAGGTTATATCAACGGTGACCTCTTTGCTTATATGAGAGTAGAAAGGTGGTTCTCCTCTTAATCCTCTGCATCTGTAGATGCCTCCTTGCAGTACATTGACAACTTTGTTTTCTCCATCATGTTTTTCCACTGGATCTTCAGTGCTGCCTGGAACTCTTCTGAACCACTGGAACGTCCAGCCGACTGAGCCCTCCAACGAGCAGGTCAGCTTCATACTGCCTCCTACTGATGTGGTTGTCTTGTCTGCAGTCAGTGTGGCCGTGGGTTTATCTGATGTCATGACAAAAACAATGCTTAAAACAACTTCCCTGTTCTGCTTATATGTGCGAGTTACAATGTTAGCTGTGAACACAGGGTGTGAAAAGCATCAACCTTAAACTTCATTATTATATACTGGACTGGAACTTACCTAAAACAGTCAAATGTATAGTATTACTATCCTCAGTGTTACCGGAGCTCTTGTGGCGAGCAGCACACTGGTATTTACCGCTGTTATCTTTAGACTCAATGTCTAATTTGTAGGTTTTATGTGAATTGTAGGGGACATATGTTTGACCGTTCTTGTTGATTTTATATTCCCAGTGGCCTTCTTCTCCTTCCTCCACATCACACTTGAAGGTAACAGACTCTCCGATGAAAACAGTGGACCAGTTTGGGTCGGTTGTCAGCACAGCATCTAGAAACAACACAAACATGTTGATGCACTCTGCTATTCACAACCTGTGTGTTGTAATATAGTGACAAAAACAGGAACAGTGACAGAAAAGTGATGCAGTAAATGGAGACTTCAATTACCTTCAGCATGCCCACTGCAGAGGAGTGTAAAGAGCACTATGATAAAAAGACATCACACATATTCAATAACAACACATTTGTGATCTTATCTACTGTAGCTATTATTGGGTAATCTATAATAACCTGTGAAATGCATCAGTGCTGACGGACAGAAATCAAACATGTAAATAAATGAAATGGTTCTTCTCTCTGATTTCAGCCACATTCCAATCAAACTATCAGAGAACAACACAAATAACTGATGCTCCATCTCACTGAAACATTACCATGCAGGATTATGACAGAATAAGTCGTGGTGTACTCACAGATTAGCCCCAGCTCACAGAGCAAAGTGTGTCCCATCTTCACTGACTGACTTCCTGCACTGCAGTGTGGAGAAGCCTGAGTTACGATTTCATGTAAAAATGGACGTGCCTTTTTTCTAACTTCTTCTATCTCGGCTTCCTTCCTTATTTAACTTCTAGGCTTTGACGTGTTTTCACACCTTGCATCAACTCTACAGCAACACAGCAGACTGACTCGCACGCACAGGAAATTTCCAACATATGAAACATGCTAGAGGTCTGATGTGGCCACAGGAAGTCCTGCTTTAATTTTGTAGACTTCTTTTCCTGTTGCATGAAAATACAGAAATAGTGTCATGACAGAGAAGTGAGCACGAGGAGAGGAAAAGAACCCTGCCTCCTCTCCCAGATAGACCTTGTAAGTGGTCACAGAGTGGACCAGCTGCTGAGGACCATGCTGTTCAAACCACACAGTACAGACAACAGACCAACACTTTCACATATATGCACACAAACCCCACAGAAACATATTAAAAATAAAATTACATCAGAAACACTGGAGACATGAACTTTATTGTAAATCTGACCAAATTTCAACAAAAATATATTTTAAACTCTCATAATCTGTTTTCAGTGAGAACAGCTGATAAAATGTGATCCTTGAAAATAGATCATGGATTATTAGATATATGCAATAACTGCTGGTGTCACTGCTAAAAAAGCTGTGCTGATACATGAGGATACATTCAGAGCTTAATACAAAAGATAACAGATGTAAATAATAATAATGATGCAGTACATGAACAGTAGAAGAGGCGTGTGTTTTTAGGACAGTATTCAGAGCATGAAGTATATCAACATCAAATAAATGTACAAGGTTCAGATTGACAGATTCCCAAAACCAAACAGCTTCTGTTTGGTTCTGTTTGTCTCTGCACAGCCCTGTAAGAGAAGCACAAAGACAGAACATGGTTTATCACAGTCATCCATCATGTGGCACTTTGTGGAGAATAAATCACTCACAGTATGAATCCTACATGGCAGCATGAGCTCCGAGAGCTGCTCCTGCTCTGATTTCAGAATAAACTGCTGCATCAGCAGCTGCAGGAGCTGATGTTCCTGTGAATGGAGGCCTGATTCATTTAGAACTGTAATCTGATCATTCAACATGATGTTGTTCTTAACCAGCAGTGTCCATTTATACAAAGACTGACTGTGTGTCACAGCTTTAAGTCTTTAAACATGACGTAACCTGTGGATGCATACATGTAAATACTGCACAATAACAACCATGGCAGCTGAATGCAGACTTTACTGTACCTGTTTTATTCTTGGCCATTCCTTTCTTGTGGTGGATGATCTGAGAATACAGCAGATTATCTGCAGCAGGAGCTGATGGTGGAGCACACGTAATGTGTGAGAACATGAACAGTTCAGCTTCATGTTATATCTGTCTGTCTGCAGCACGGGATTATTCCATCTCAAACTTTTAGGAACACCCGAACCTCACACAGACCATGTGGAAGATTTGACTCTCTGCTGCCATCTATGGTGATATGATGTAACTAACAGCATGCTGACCCAATAATTACCTGCAGTGTGGTGCTATGACGACACATTTCAACACAAACATGACTGTTGTAGGCGACTGTACCTGCTGTCTTCACTTCAGAGTAAACACACCCCTCCTCTTCCTCATGTGTCCTCTCTGTTAAGACAATATTTGACATTAAAAAAAAACATCTTTCTTAACTATCATCTCATTTTCTACACTGCATGTATTTGGAGTACTCACTCTTCTTTCCAAACTTCTTCAGCTCAACTACAGAGTATGTGACATCTTGGGGTCCACTTGCTTCTGTAATATACACACATCTATATTTAGAATTTTATTTCAAACCTAATCTATAATCCTAACAGATTA
Organism: Parambassis ranga; assembly: GCF_900634625.1. NCBI lineage: Eukaryota > Metazoa > Chordata > Actinopteri > Ambassidae > Parambassis > Parambassis ranga. The sequence goes on along the minus strand of NC_041026.1, from coordinate 7,474,386 downwards.
AATGAACCAGTTGATGCATTTGTGAGCCAGACAAAGACAAACTGTACCATTTCCAGTGTGTCCAGAGGGAGTGACTGACTCATACAGGGGAGAATCACCTTCAGAAAGAACACAGAAACAGTCAGAGCAGTCTGCCTTATTCACATGGTTCATGTTTGAGAACATGTCTAATAGATCTCAGCTTTTAATGAATGTGTGCTGAAGGAAGAAAAGTTAAATCAAAGTCCACATTAGTATTTAATAAGTGCTGACCATTGAGAGGAGAGCAGTGTTCATTCGTACTGACTTCCTGATTTCTGTTGGAGCCCTGACTGCTGCTCTCTGACTGGAACAGCCTGTAAAATAACACATACAGTACATTTAATACAGAAACATGAAAGCACTGATGCATGTTGAAGAAAAGTTTAGAGATGAGTGCTGCACTAACCTGATAAAGCAGGAGCCTGTGAAAAAAGACATTTGTTGTTACATGGTTTTATAATGTAAAAATATTCTGCTGTCATTCTGTGTCACATTTAAAGTTTATAGTAAATAAATGATGCATCAGAAGAAAAAGGTCTGACCTTTGGACTGTCTGTAGTGATACAGTAAGAGCACAATGACAAAGAATAATATGATTCCACACAGCAGTCCAACAATTAATGGCACTGAGGATGAGGAGCTTTCAGGTCTGGATACAACTATTAGAAGTAATAAACATACATTAATACACTTATATTGGACTTGGTGTCATTAGTACAGACAATAATCAAAACAACATTACCGTAATATACCAAAAAAGGAGCATCAAACATCTTTACTCACCTTTCACTGACATCCAGCTCTGAGGTGACTTCTTTCCTGAATGTTCACACCTGTAGAAACCTTCATGTGACTCTGACACTGCAGAGATATTCAGCTCCCCTCTGGTATCACTTTGAACAAGTTTGTCATTGTGATAGAAAAACACATTGGAAAGTTTGTTTTGTCCTCTCAGTCTGCAGCCAAGAGTAACAGAGTCTCCTTCAGTCACACTATTGACAGGACTCTCCAGGATAAGACCATAATAAACTGTAAAGAGGACATCAGTCAGAGATCAGCTGATGCAGACCTTAAAAAGACATTTTAACATTGTTGACACTTAAACAGCAGCTTTATTCAAACTCCTATAAATCCTATCGAGCTTGTTTTGATGGTGATTTCATCATTTCATTATTGATTTTTTGTATTTAATTCTAATTCAAAATCCAAACTGACTCAAATGAAGACTGAAGTTTACATTACATCTACACAACAAAGAAGAAATCATGTGTCTGTTTTCTCACATACAATTATTTAACATAGCATAAAGTGAAACATATATGATCTAGAGTTATATAAGATGTTTAAGATGATTTAAATATAATAAAAAAATGTATTATACCATTTACAGTGATGTTGACTGTGTTGCTGAACTCTCCTGATGCAGACTCACACCAGTACACACCAGTATCAGACTGTGATGTGTTGATGTTACATGTGGATCCAGTCATTGTTCCCCAGTTAGAACAGGATGACAGACGTCCTTCATCAGAGAACTTCCTCACTCTCCACTCAGTAGAGTTTCCCTCACAAGTCAGTGGGACAGACTCAGAGGTGAAGTGTTGGACTCTGTCAGGATTCACTGTGAGAGACGCTGCTGGATGAAAACCTGAAAAACAAAACATGTCAAAGGAACAAAGTAAGAACACAAAAATGAAATGATGAAAAAATGACACACAACCAGCTCATTCTGATTCTCTCAATAAACAGAGGAATCACAGTGACAGAATACATTCTTCTCACTGAGAGGACAGAATCAAACTGACCTGCAGACCAGACAAACTTTGGGTCACTGTAATCAGAGTGATACTCTGGGTCTCCTCTTCCAGCTCTGCACACATATGCTGCTGTGTGTGTCTGTCCATGAATGATGTAGGAATCCTGTGCAGTCCCATCAGTGCTACCAGGCAGCAGCTCATAGCTGTAAGACCAAGAGTTCTTTGACAGACCAGGAACAGCTTTATACCAGTAGAACCTCCATCCTGCAGGTGGATGTTCAACCTCACAGCTCAGAGATACTGAGGCTCCAGGACTCAGCCATGATGGAGACACAGTGAGGACAGGTCGGGGTTTATCTGTTGGAAAGAGATGATGTTAAAACAGACTGTCAGATTGCAGATTTAGAGCTTTATCAATAAAATAACACTTACTGTCAGATACTGTCAGTCTGACTGGATCACTCCACTCTGTTGTTGTATGTTCATTTTTCATGTAGCCCTTACAGCTGTAGGCTCCACTGTGTGATGAAGAAGCAGAACTAATCCTGTACTCATTCTGATTTGAAGGTTTGTTGGAGTCTGGTGCTTTCCATTCATAACCCCACTCAGTGTCTCCTCCTTGGATCTCACATCTGACACTGATCTTCTCTCCTTCATATATCCAGTTAGGTTTCAGAGTCACAACAGGTCTGATTGAAGCTTTGAAACACAACAAGTTCATATCTGTTCATATTTGATTCATCCTGATACAAGATCACAGCAGACATTGTGTGTTACATACAACTCACCAAGTGTGTTGATCTTCACTGATTGGCTGTACTCTGTGTAGTAAAGTGGGTCTCCTCCTCTTCCTCCTCTTCCTCCTCTGCACCAGTACTCTACTTCCTTTGAGACTCTGATTTGTTGGTCTGAAAGTGAAACAGCCTCCTGTGTGGTCAGAGGTTCAGAGGATTTCTGATCTCTGTACCAGAAGTATTTCCATCCAGAGGACTGTTTCACAGAGCAAGTCAGAGTCACACTGCCCCCTGCTGGTAGGACCGTCTTGTTTGCATTCAGTGAGACCTGAGGTTTATCTGCAGTTAAGTTTATAAGACAAATAAAACAATTTAAAAATTAGAGTATGAATGAGTAAAGAAAATCTGTTACATCATGATCTCCAAATATAAATGAATTCACCTCCAGTAAAGAATAATGGATTTACTGGATTAAAATCAAACACAGAAACAGTTGGATTAAAATAATTTTGTTGGTTTTAGTTATGTTTACATGAAAACATTACAGAACATGACACTGTATTCTGGATAAAAGATGTCCATCTTACCTGATACAGTCAATGTGAAGGCTTCACTCCACTTTGTTGTGGATAAATTCTCTTTCCTGCCCCGACATCTGTATTCTCCACTGTCAGCAGAGGAAGCTCTGTTGATTCTGTATTCATTGGATGTTGAAGGAATGTTGGACATCCAATGTGTCCATTCATACGTCCACTGACGTCCTTCAACTCCCTGAATGTCACATCTGAGGGTGATCGTCTCATCAATGAATATCTGAGGCCAGCTGTGCTGCAGAGTGACTCTGGGAACTGTTCACATAGAAACATCCAGTCAGTCAGCAAAAAGTGTGATAACCTTAAATATTTCTTATCATATTGATCTTTTAACAGCTGAACTCTGTAACAAAGTGCTGTGGTTTGGTGTCCCAGTATTTACTCTGATTACATTTTATGTTGACATCATTTTATTTCATTCAATAAATTCCAGTGATTGTTTTTCATTAGTCCAACAGCTCAACATTGTTAATATTCCTCTGTCCACTTCTGAAGAGAGACAGACAGGTTTACTCCACAAAAACCAACTTTAAGGGGAAGAAATGCAACAAAAGCTTCTGATTTAAAACATGGAGCTCAGTGGTGCTGAGGAAGAGGAAGTATTAACACAGTAACAAGCAACATTAATATAACTGAGGTACAATTTGGATCAGTCCTGTCTAAAAATGAAGAAAGTAAAGTTCTGATTTTTCAGCATCATCAGAGCAGGAGGAGCTTCTGACATGTAATCAATGTTTTTTGGTTTCTGTTGGTAACAAAATGTCTCTTTTCGTCATTACTGACAAACACATGAAACATTTGAAAAGTTCATGTTGTTTCATTTCAGAACTAATTATTAAACTCACCAGTTTCCTTAATGGTGACTACATTGCTGCTATGTGTGTAGAACACTGGGTCTCCTCCTCTTCCTCCTCTTCCTCCTCTTCCTCCATAGCACTGATAGATTCCTCCTTCTGAAACACTGACAGTGTCTGATTGTTCATTTATTGGTTGACCTACAGAAGACTCTGAGATACGTCTGTACCAGTAGTACTTCCACCCTGAAGAGACGTCCACAGAGCAGGTCAGTGTTACGCTGCCCCCTGCTGGTATGACTGTCTTGTCTGCGCTCAGTGAGGCCCGAGGTTTATCTGCTGTGAGGAAGAAAAAAATGAAACAGTCAGTAAAAAACAGTCAAACAGTAAATAGTAAATGGTTAGAGTATGAATTACTGCAGAAAAATCTTTGCACTTCACTCTTTTCAGACATTGTTGTGAAAACAGGAAGACATGCAGCACAATACTTAGTGTGTATTTAGTAGCACTTAAATTGTTGGTTAGATTTGACTATGATAATTATGTGAATGCATGTTGTGCTGTGGTACATCTTAAAATAACTGATTTTACAAAACAAAAATCAAAAATAAAGCTTTGAAACTTTTAAACTGTATTTTCATCATCAGGATGAATCTAGGGTCAAACACACAGACTGAACATAACTATAGATAAAGTGTTGTTGACATCAACCACATGTTTGTGGAGGTTGAATGAAACAAAATATACACTACTGTTCAAAAGTTTGGGGTCACTTCAGAATCAGAATCAGAATCAGAATCAGAAATACTTTATTGATCCCCGGGGGGAAATTGTTTTCGTTCCAGGTGCTCCATGTATACTCAAAAAAGACAGAAATACAAGTAAGGTAAAGTAGTGAGCAATAAGGTAAAGTAGTGGAAAAGTCTTTATTTTTCAATGAAGATAACATTAAAGTAATCAGACAAACAGTCCAGACATTGTTAATGTGGTAAATGACTATTCTAGTTACAAAAGGCTGATTTTAATGGAATATATACAAAGGTATACAGAGGCTCTTTCCAGCAGCCATCACTCCTGTGTTCTAAGTGTACATTGTGTTAGCTAATCGTGTTAAAAAGGCTAATTGAGGATTAGAAAACTCCTGTGAAATGATGTTAGCACAGCTGAACAAACTAAACTGCGATGTTGCCGCCAGCGTGTGGTTTCAGAGAGCATGCAGACAGAATTAGAAGTGTGATGTAGTGTCACAGTGTGTCTAGTTCAGTGTCCTGTCTCACAGATCTATCATTTATTATTCACAGTGACTACAACAATATCCTGAGGTTCTGCCTGCAGACCTGCAGCTTTAAACAGGCTGTGTGAAAGAACCAAATATCATTTAACCCTGTGTTCACACCAAGAGAGACTAAAGCTGTACAATCCCTTTCGTGGCTCAAAGTTCGAATCACTCATGACGAGAGAAATTTAAGAGTTTGATTTAACTTATTTAAAGGAGCCGTATGCTTTTAGGACTTTGCTTCCACTTTTTGTGGCATCTTAAATATTGAACAGAAAACACAGGTGTCATTTGGTATCAACAGAACGTGTGCTCCTTTAAATAAACTGTGCTCTCACTTTGAGGTCAGGCTGCGTTTATTATGCAGGATCTGTTTAGTAAAAGTATTTAATTAAATGAACGCACATTTTCTTAATAGAGAACAGAAATTAATTATTAAGGAAGACTAGCATGCTAGGAGCTCGATTAGCAGGCAAGTATTGTATTGATCAATTGCATCATCTTTTTAAAAACAACAAACTCTTCAGTAAAATATGTTCTCCTTAATGATAAACACATCTGTCCCTGTAATTTAATCACATTCACTGTATGATTAGTGATCAAAATGATCATCAATCTAATACACAATATAATATAAAACACTGAGAAGTTGATAAACAGGAGATAAATACTTTGTGTAATATACAAATAAAGAGAAAAAATAAAGACAAAGTATAATTTGTCACCTTCAGTGTGTCCGTAGAGGAGTGTGCTGAACACTGAAATAAAGATTAAAACCTCATCAGACATCATCAAACCACAAGAAAGTGATCAATCACAACATTAAAACACTATATATACACAATGTAGATGTGTGGAGCCAAATCCAGCAGTACTTCAGTGTAAAACAGAGACATATCAGCAGCCGACGTTCATAAAGACACCAGTCTGCTCAGAAACACTCTTCAGAAACAACAAGTCAGAAATGTACTTACAGAATAAGTCCAGCACACAGAGCAAAGTGTGCCCCATCCTCACATCCAGCACATCTGAACAAAGTGTTCTATCTATTCATAATTATAATGCTGAAGACAGAAGTGACGTTTCTTTAAAAGGTGTGATCAGAAAGTCGCACCTACATCACCTTCTGAGTATAGACTCTTCCTTCCCTTTCCCCCCAACTTCAGACAGCAGCTCTGACCACAGCAGTTTCACATGGTTATATTTCATGTCCTCTTCACACATATGAACATGTTTCTCTGCAAAGGTTTAGTCTGGTCCCTATAAATGTTATTGTACTTTAAACACTGCACATGCATAAAACATCAGGCTGTTGAATTGAAGCATTTTACATCTTGTTGTTACAATAAAACTTTGCAGTACAATAAATAAAAAGCATCATTTAACCAGAGTGTAGAATCTATACATGTCCTCACTTTGTGGCAGAATGCTGGTTTATTTGTGGCTGTGACCTCAGACTCAGGAAATGACTGAAAGGTGGAATCAAATGTTTGTTTCACAGCAACAAGAGTAACACCATCAGAGGACAATGTGTGTATATACAACACACACTGTAACAGATCTCTATACTGTTCATGTTTAGAATACTTTATTGCACAGTACGTCTGAATTAAAGGGAAAAATCACCACTTTCCATGATTTACTGATTGTGCTGAGTTAGCAGTAGCTGCCAATAAAATATTCGCTGTGATGGGGTGAATGTTTCTGGGATACATCATCTATACATTGCTAGCTAGATAACAAGCTAACTGCAGAGTCTCACCAAGGAGTTTAGTGCACAGATGGCACAGATAAGCCTGCTGTCTGTCAACACCGCAGCAGTGTGCCACTGTTTTTAGAACAGCAGTTAATTGCTCACTCATGCTCCGTCTACATATTTTCCTTCTCTAAAACTTCGCCAGTATTCACCGTAATATCCGCAGCAATCAAGGGTGCGCACTTGGTGGCTTTACTCATAACTCCATACACATACACTTACACTGCGCACCGCTCACGGGCGCGACGCGGTGTCATGCTGTCGCGCGCTTGTAGTCAGCTGACTTCCATCTGTTAAAAATAATGTTTAAACTGAGTAAATGTGGGAATTACTATTTCTGTGAACAGAAATATTGTTTGAATGGTTTCTATGTGTGTTTGGGAGGTATAAAATACTTACCTGTGTAAAAGAAGTATCAAGTCAAAATACTCCAGCTCAGTGGGAGGGGCAAGAGGGTTAACAGAGGGTGCTGTGGCTCCTCTGGGAGACTCTGACGATGGTTACAAGGCAGGTAACAGCTCCTGGAGGTAAATGAGATTATTATTATAATTATTATTTTGTGAGTTATTGAAGAACTCAAATTACAACTTTAAGTATTATTATTATTTTTCTGTTATTGTTTTTTTTATCACTTTATACTGCACTTTGGAGACTGGTAAAATAAAAGGGGAAAAACACCTATTTGCGACTACGCCTGTGATTTTTATAGGAGAGAACCCATGATAGTGATGTCCAAATGAATCAATGAAGCCGTAATGAACCACCATCAATTGTGTCGAGTATGGGTTCATTCATTCAATGCTTCGTTTCAGTGACATCTAGTGGTGAAATAGGACACAGTGTATTAATTACATGATGAGTGTAACCAGGGTGTGTGATGTGCATATTTTAGTTAAGACTGATTGATTGGTTGGTCAGTTGATTCTACAAATGTATGTATTGCAGTAGGAGCTTGTGGATATGCCTGGATAGTAATTTTTAGTAATTAGACATTTTTATTGTTAAAGAATACTTTTTCCACTGTTTTGAACTGAGCCGGTTTAAGCAAAGTCTTACGTTACGAAGCAGTGTTGAGTGATTTGAACCAGTCATGTGATTCACTGAGAGGATCATCAGAGAATATCTCAGTCCAGCTGTGTGACTTATAATCAGGCCCAAAGTTATCATCCTGACCTGCTGAGATACATTTATAACATCAAATGTCACCAACAAACTCATATATATGATCATATATATGATCATATATGACTAGACTAATGGTAATATGTATGAGCAGGAAATAAATGTAACCTTCAGTATGTCCATAGAAAAGTGTGCTGAACACTAAAATAAAGATTGGAACCTCCTGACTATGACATTAAATTGCTATTTTACATGTTAATAAAGACATCAGACCTCTGCTTTCTGAACTCACTAGGTATATATATATATATATATATATAAACAAAAACATAGGTGTACATACCAGGGATGCAGACTCCAAGAAGCAACACAACTATATGTGACGTTAACCTGGTGACATAGTTGACCAACGACTCACCTCTGTGTGGAGAGCAACAACTTCCACTTCCTCTTGTGGTCTGTCAGACTGTGGCTTGACTTTTTAGGACGTTTCATCTTTCTGTCAACAAGCAGAGGAAGTGGTTAGAGCTGCTCTGACATGAAGCCACTTATGCACATCTCCTGATTTCCTGAAATTACATAATTTATGTAAATTGCTTATTTATAACTAGTCAAAACAAAAATATCAACTTAACACTTCAGAAGTTAAACTGGAAAAATTATAAACACACAATTGACCACAGAAGCAACAAAACAACTAAAACAGCACCCAAAGTTTTTTTGTCTCTCGTCATGACAACAGTATAGATTATGTTATTATGTTCAAACGTTTATTAAGTGAATTCATTTAATAAAAAGTATTAAAATCACAAGTCCACTCTCTCTGACCTCTTTTTGGAACCAGTGCAGTCACCCCTGCAGAGCAGCAGGGGGAGCCACAGGTTCAAGACACTTCTGTAAGGGTGTCTCTTTATAAACTCTGAGGTTTCATCACATCCTTTTGTACAATGTCTGGTCTGTTGTAAGCTTGCAGCTTCAGAGTTTGTCAACAATTAAACATTAATGTAACATCATACATAGAAACACAACAAATTACTATAATTACACATAAACCTGTATGAAGATGAACTACCACACACTGCTGCATTTTGTAAAGTGTATCAACTTACAATGGGGATATTCACATTATAAACAGGAGAATAAATGTGTGTTAAAATCTGTATTTTGTTCATGATGTGATATTAAATTAGGAGAATTTTTGTCATCCATCCTGCTGGTTTCATTGATCCTGAACTCTTCATTGATCTGGAAAAGAAATGAAGACAGAGATGCAGGGTCAACAATCTGTACAAGTGAACTGTTACACTGACAAATCTAAACATGCATGTTGTGTTGTTGATGCACAAAGTCCTGTCCTTCGTTTGACTTCAGCATAAACAGCTCCATCAGCTGCAGCAGCAGGGGCTGGTTGTCCTGTGAACATAAACATGTGGCAGTATTGAAAAGTGACTTCACAGCAGGGAGAATAAAAACACAAATATACTTTATTAACAGTTTTTGTAACACCGTGTACCTGCAGATGATCTTATCCTCACGTCTGAGTAAACACAGCTCTCCACTGGTTTCTGCTTCTTCCCTGTTAAAAGACCCAGATGAATGAGCTTTCTTCAGGTATTACTGGCATATAAAAGCACCTACGTGCTGTTAGCTTTTCCAGGTGCTGTGTGGTGCTCACCTTTCTTAGTCGCATGTTTAAGTTCAATCAAAGAATATGTGACATCACTGGATTCACCTGAAACATATAGTTACACTTCAGAATGTCAACATGTTACTGTGACCTTAAACATATCATTGGAGTATTTGTAACTGTAACTTGTCTGGACTCAAAACATCTCGCTGTATACTGTACCATGTTCTGTGTTTTCAGGCTCTTTGATTGTTTCATAGATGGACACATCACCTACAGAGTGAGAATCGAGATTAGGTCAGTCGTTATTATCACATCATATGAATTACAAACAGCTAACAAGACATGGAAGTGTTACATTTAACAACACAACTGGTGATTGATAAGTCTGAGGTTTGACTTTTGTTTTCACAGAAGGAATAAATAAAATTAAAGCTGCAAGCAGCAATGACGGGCCCTCGCACACTTTGCGGTCGGGACTCGCAGCCACCGCCTCCCTTGTTGTCCCACGGCCTCTCTCCCCCCACTACCGGCATGAGCTGTGGTCTGCAGGCCAGAAGAGAACACCAAAACACACATATACAAAAGAGAAGTTCTCCGGCCAGTAGGTGGCACAGGGACTGTAGCTTAGGAGCATATCAATGCGTGCACACAGCCATAGCCAGACCACATGTCTAAGTGCTATAGATTTATTGGAACTGGGAAGCAGCAAGTAGCTGCTGAACCATGTTGTTCAGCCCTGATATATTTTATTTTGTGGTTTAAAGTCACTCTTCTTTAACTTCTGAAGTGTTAACTTGTATTTGTATTTTGTATGTCCCAGCAGACAGGCGCAAAGTAATGAATCTGAAATTAAATAAGAAGATCTGACACAGGCGGAGCATTCCCCACGAGCAGCAGCCACTACAGTCAGCACCTCGGACAGCTCCAGCACTGCTGCCGGCTCCACAGTCAGCACCTCGGACAGAGACACAGCACAGGTATTCACATTCATCTTCTTGAAGCAAGGCGTCTGGACTTGTAGAGTTTTCTTTAAGACGTTTCGCTGCTCATCCAAACAGCTTCATCAGTTCTATCTGTTTGGTGGGGAAACATGGTTTATATGTGGTTGCAGACCACTGGTTAAAACTTACAAACAATAGCACGAAATTTTTCTATTATTACCTGTGATGTTCTGGCTGACTGGCCAGGTGTGTCTAACAACTGGCTAATGACTATGAGACTGCCGGAGAGGGACTGATTGACAGCCCTTTGTTCTTGCTGTGAGTATGTACAAACTTCCTGGGAATGGATGGAATCACTGCATTGTATGTGGTAGAAAGATGATGTCTGAGGCCACCACCTCTGTTAAGGGAAGGTTTTTCCAGCTTAACATAGATTAGATATTGTTGTCCTCAAAGGAGTGTCCTTTCTCTTTGAGGTGGAGGTGAACAGCTGAGTCTTGTCCTGAGGAGGTGGCTCTCCTGTGCTGAGCCATTCTTCTGTTGAGTGGTTGTTTAGTTTCTCCAATGTACAGATCAGAGCATTCCTCACTGCACCTTGCTGTGTTTCTCCCTGGGAGTTTTATCCTTCGGGTGAACCAGTTTGTGTCTCAGTGTTTGAATCGGTTTGAATGATGTCATGATTATTGAAGATCCTACGGAGTTTCTCTGATACTCCTGACACATATGGAATGAAGATGTTTTTTCTCCGTCGGTTATTGTCCTTCTTCTTGTTGTTAGTGGGTCTTGTTTTTGTGGCTTTGATGAGTGCCCAATTGGGGTAGCCACAGGTTTTCAGGGATTTCCTGGCCAGCTCAGAGGGGAAGAAGAAGGAACATCACATCAGGAAATCCCTGAAAACTTGTCCCCACCCACATGGTGTAACATCGATCTGCGTTTTTGATAACTTTTGCTCAACTATGTCTTCAAAAGCATGTTCTTGTTGTAGTCTGACACCCTCTTGTGGCCATGTATGCAAAGAACTACCACCTAAGTAGCTGTTTTGATCACAAAAAAACTGTGTAAACAATCTAAATACATTTTAAACCAAACTGTGTAACTTTTCCTTAAAAAATACGCATGTGTTACATTTAAGCGTTTACCAAATGATTCACAGAGAGCTGATTCAACCTACAGCAGCAGATTAATCTCTAAGTATTTCACAGTATACTGAATTCTTGAAGATTGAATAGGATGTAGTAAGTAGCACTACTGTGAGGCCTTTGTGGAAAGATTGACAAATGTTCTATATTACATACTAAAACAATATTTTAACCTCAGGCTGCTTTGTCTGCATGTCATGTTGGAATATCTGTGTGAACTGTGATTAATCTTTGTTAAATACAGCCCTTAGATCCAATGAGAAGTAAAGAAGAAATTATATTTAATAAGAACCATTTTATTTACAAAAAGTTTCAAAGACCACAAAATAAAGTCTATGAAAGAACAGAACGACACAATAAAAACTTCATGTTGGACTTCATGTCCTTTACTTGTAATACTGGTTTGTCCTGTGGGTGGTGCTGTGGCTTCACTGCTGACATTTAGATTCAGCATGTGTAAAATGCTGCAGACAGTGTCCACTTTCTGACTTTGCTCTGAGCCTATTGAACGTCTCGGGCTGCTCGTCTGGTTGTGCTCTTGTATGATATCCACATTTATGTCAGAGAGTCCATCTGTACTTTTGCAAGTGATGTGAGGCAATATCCACATGACCAACGACAAAAAAGTCACAGCTAGTTTTTTTATTGGAGGACTTGTTAGGTATCTTTCTAGCTCTGAACTGATTCTCACTGCAAGGACAAAATACCAGGACAGAACACTTAGTAAACCCACAAATGTGTACATAGACTTAGATGTTTTACATTAAAGTAAAAAAGGATAAAAACTTTACGGCTACTGAATCAGGAATATTATTTAAAGTATGCCTCATACATACACATTTGAGCTCAGCAAACCATGAAGCAATATAAGATGGTTAAAACACACAGGGTGAAAATGCAGCAATGGAAGATTCATTTAAAATGCAGCGGAGGTAGCAAACATTTTATGCAATAAAACATTTTGACACAGAAACAACTGATGTTAACATCATCTGTAGCTATAAGAAGCTTAGAGGACACCATAGAGATCAGCCTCAGTGTTCACAGCTCAGCTGATGGTTCCTCTTAAAGCGATGATTTCCACAGTGTTACCTTTAGACTTCTTACTGTCTGTCTACAACCTGTTTTTGTTTTTTTGCACCACCACAAACAGTGAATCTGAGACCTCCTTTCCAGTCTGCACTACAGTAACATCTCCTCACTCTCTTTGTTAGGAGCTTGGATTTGTGCTGATGGAGACGGGATGTTGCTGTATTCCTCTGATGGTCCATCTGAAAGGTGAATGTTATGAATTAATAGAATGACTTAAAATCTGCTTTATCGACAGTTTAAAAAAGCTCTTACCTCTTCCAGCATCTTCAGGGCTTCTCCTTGTTATCATCTCATAGACAGACTCATCACCTGCAAGGCAGATACAATTGAATTATCTGACCGGGATGATCAGTGAAGCAGTGTCACACTGACCGTGCAGAAGAGAGGAGTACACAGGCTGTTGGTTTTCATACTGTTGGTCTGTCTCAGGTTGCGCACGCCTGAAACAATAACACGATTATTAATGAGGTAGAAATGTGAATGTTGTCTATGTAGAAAATGAAAAGTAGAGTGTAGTCCCAACCTTGTACAACACAGATCTGTAACAAAAAGAAGACCTTGTTACTTTTATATCAAATACTTTATATGAGCACTGATTGAGACTGAGGTTTTTTGTTACCTTTAGATTTATGTTTGTAGTAAAACAGAAAGAACGGCAGCGGAATAATCAGAAATCCAATTACCAGCCGGACAAAAAACACAGCGCTAACCCCTGTAAACAAACAAAAAAACAACAATATAGAAAGTAACTTTATACTTAGCAGCATGGAACAAACATCAACAATGAGAAGTAAGTTAGAATGAGCAGCCACCAGAGGGAGCCTCTCTGCACTGAGCTGATGTTCCAGATACTGTCACCGAGCCACGTTTAGGTCAACAATAAGATGAAAAACTTATTTATTTAGGCAGCAGCTAATGAAGTGCAGGAGGACCCAGAGGACATATTTCCTGGCACAGCCTATGTCACAAAGCTTATCCAGCCAATGGTGTCTGCTGCTTCTTTCTCTCATGTTGACTCTGAGGGTGGATGACACACTACATTGACTCATTTGCCCATCTTAGTGGTATTAAACGAGTGTCATGGCTAAGTGGTTAGCATGCTAACAAATATCTCACAGTTGTTACAGTCAAAACACACAACATTTGAAATCATATTCTGCAAGACTGCAAAATGTGAAAGTTAAAGTGACAGTATGAGACCTTTTGTCTCCCCTTGTTGACTTAATGTATAGACATCATTAGATATTGAAATCAAGGACTAACCATCAAAAAGTAAATGTACTTTCATTATAAAAGCTCACACCAGGAGAATGCTTGTTTCTGTGAGTATTAAAGCAGCAGAGCAGAGTTTTGTCACATTGAAAGAGTGATTATTAACATAAATAACAGAGAAAACGATAACATTTATGAAATGTATACATATTCCCCCTTTCCGTTGAGGTACGTGGATATTTCTTTAAGACACACCGGCTAGGCTGACGAGAGGGTCCCGAGGGGGCCCCGCAAGATGCAGGGGAAAACCAGGGAGACATGGGCCGCACAGCCACTCAGGCCCGCAAGATGCAGGGCCAGAGGGACAACATGGAAATAAGAAAAGAGAAATAAAAGAAAAGAAAAGAAAGAGAAGAGAAAGAACAGGGGGCGGCCACGCTGCACTCAGCTAACCACATGCTGGGGAGACACACCCAGCACCCGTTGCTCCACAGAGGGACTGGTCACCATATTAAGGCGATAGAACCTGGCAAAGGTTGACCGGGAGGACCTTGTGGCTGCTGCGCACACAGCCCAAGAGGCAGCAACCACCCGGGTGGAGTAGGCTTGGAGGCCAGGGGGAATAGGTACCCCTGAGCAGGTGTAGGTCTCCTGGATAGTGTCCATGATCCAATGGGACAGCCTGGACTTACACAGTGGCCAACCCCGACTACTGGCGGCAAAGCAGCCTTTCTGTCTGCCTAATCTCACAAACACAACTGGTGGGCTTCCAGGTCAGAGGAAAGGGAGAGTAACCGTAGTTCCACTGACTGGGACAGATGAAAGTCCTTAGCACTTCAGGCAAGAAGGCCGGATTAGGGCGGAGAGACACGCTCAGGCCATCAGGGGAGAACCTGCAGCAGTCTCCATGCAGTGCATGGAGCTCCCCCACACGTCTGATGGATGTTACAGCCAGCAGAAAGACAGTCTGGAGAGACAGCCATTTAAGGTTGGAGTCCCCCAGAGGCTCGAACGGAGGCAGTTGGAGGGTGCCGAGAACCACATCCAGGCCACAGATACCGCGCTGCGGGCTGTGAGTCTCCATCCGCCTCTTAAGAACTGGCTGATCAAGGTGCAGTCCTCCTCGCTCGGAGCGTCGCGGCCAGTGCGGACAACTGCAATTGCAGCTGTAAGCTGAGACTGTAAAAACAGTAGGACAGATTGTACAGGGGCTTGTCCATCTGGGACAGCAGATCTCTCTGCAGGGGAAGCTCCCAGGGAGGTCCCACCAACAGAAGCGGAATCACCGAGAACCACTACATGGGGGACCACAGTGGGGCGACAAGGATAGATATACTTCCCTGATAGCCCCCTTCACCAGGAGAGCAGACAGTTCCGATCTCTGCGTGGCGGGGGCCTGACCGAAGGAGGGAAAAAAGATCGTGGGAGGTCTGTGAAGAAACTGCAGGCTTTAGCCATGGGTCATAGAGAAGACGACCAATGGATCCACCCTGAGAGCCAACCACGGCGCCCTGAAGTCCATCGAGGGAGGAGGCTGGCTGGGCAGCTGAGTAGTCAGGAAGGAGGGGGGCCTTCAGGGGTCCCTGACCCGCTGCCGATTTGGCGGGCTGCCTAGGCTGACCCTTACGCCACTGGCGAAAGGCCTCCGGCTCAGGTGAAGGATCCCTCACATCCCAGCTCGGGGCTCGAGCAGGAGGTGGTGTGGGGGAGCCAACCCTCCACCTCTTAGGAGCACTGCCACATCCAGAGAAGCCACCTGTGACCATCTGCACGCAGTGGCGGCTCTCCCTCGCCTGCTGCAGAAGCTGGACAGCGTCGGGACCAAACATGGCTGAGGGGTCCACCTGTGACTCCAGCAAGCAGTCCCTGTCGCTATGCTGTATAGGGGACTGTGACAACCAGAGGTGGTGCCTGACAATCCAAAAGGATTGGATCTCGTCCGTGACGACGGCATTGCCCGGCTCACCCTGCAACTGATGCGACAGGTGGCGTAGGTACAGGGCCATGATAGCCGCCGTATTGGCCAGGCAAGTTTGCAGAGCCACAGCCTTGTGTAGCCCAGCCAGCAGGGTGTCCATAATACGACGATTCCTGCTGGTGGAGGTAGCTTTGCCGAGAGCAGAGCTGGAGGGGGAGATCAAACGGGTCATGGCAGCATCCACTGAGGCCACCTGCTCCCTGTCAGTCATAGCCAAAAGGCGCCGACTTGGGCCCAGAGGCCTGCATGATGCCGAAGGTGCAGCAAAATGCCTACAGACCAGGTCCTTGAAATCTGGAAGGAGGGGCACCTGAGTGGGAGGGGCTTGCCTCACAGTGTCATCCTCGAAAAGGGAGAGGGAGTCCGCAGGGCTACTCTTTGGTACTCCCAGGGCCTCGGCAGCCCTATTATATAATGCCCCCAAACCGGCTAGCTAGGTCCCCACCGCTGGCCGAGAGTGGCTCAGAAACCATCTCACAGTCTTCTGAGAGGATGGTTTCCACGTCAACATTATCTCCCCCCTCGTAATCATCCTCCACCTCTACCCCCACCTCCAGCAACACAAGCAATACACCAGGCGACAGCACCCAAACGGGCGGCACCCCAGCACGTAAGCTGCGCACCACAGCAATATGCCAGGGAAGCCACCGCGGCTATCCGAGTTAAGCGCCGTATCTGGTGTGTTAGCTCACAGCACCACAAGCGATACACCAGGCAACAGCAGGAAAGAATAAAAGGAAGAGAAACAGCAATCCCAGGAGGCTGCCCAGAAGACAGGCACCCTATCTGACACAGGTCAGCAGATATAAGATAGTTACTCTGTTATTTGTTCTCAATGCCGAGTGTCACACTGCACCTACTACGGTGGAGATCAAACAATCACTGATTCCACTCCTGAGTGGGTCCGTTGTATCCTACCCGCGGGCGTGGCCGAGCAAGCCCGTGTGTCTTAAAAGAAATATCCACGTGCCTCAACGGGAAAGGGGTTATTCCCCGTACATATGGAATATGTAAGGGAGTGGAGAGATAGTCTCGAGACGATAGAGAACTAAGCATGCAGGGAAACACCAGGTGAAGATAAAGCTGTGCAAATATACAACAACCTAAGAATTTAACCGAAAATGAGAAAAACTGAAACACAAGAACTAAGAACACAAGACAGGAACATGACAGGATGATAGCGAAGGATTTAACAATAACAAAGATTTACACAATAAGACAAAACACAGGAGCATGACATTGATACTACCAATACTTGTCCATCTTAGTCAATAAAACCACAATATCTCTCCAACACTTCTGCAAAAAGAACTTAAGAAACAACAGGTTTATTTAATCCTGTGCTTCATGATTATCTTTTATTTTTTAAATCAGGAAAGAACAGCTAATGATCTTGAACACTGAGGCGACGCCTTCATGGCAGACATCTTACTAGACATGACATGACTAGAGGTCATTTCCCATGATATGCACAGATCCAGAAATGTCTGCAGTCTTGATGTTTACGTTCTAAACAGAGTGGATAAACTAAACTAACTCACCAAGTTTGTAGATCTTCACTGATTGGCTGCACTCTGTGTAGTAAAGTGGGTCTCCTCCTCTTCCTCCTCTTCCTCCTCTGCACCAGTACTCTCCTTCCTTTGAGACTCTGATTTGTTGGTCTGAAAGTGAAACAGCCTCCTGTGTGGTCAGAGGTTCAGAGGATTTCTGATCTCTGTACCAGAAGTATTTCCATCCAGAGGACTGTTTCACAGAGCAGGTCAGAGTCACACTGCCCCCTGCTGGAACAGCTGACTTGTCTGCAGTCAGGTCAGTTGTTGGTTTAGCTGCAGTTCAGTTTAGAACACAGTGAATAAAAACATTAAGTGTTAAATTATTAACTCCACCAAGAAATTACCAAGACAGAAACTTGTTTCCACTGAAATCAAGCAATTAATTTGTTTAAATATATGTAACATTTCACTGAGATTCATTCTCAGGATTTATTATATTTATTTTTACTATTTGAAAAAGCAAAAACACTGAATGAATCAAACTTACCTGATACAGTCAATGTGAAGGCAAAACTCCACTTTGTTGTGTATAAATTCTCTTTCCTGCCCCAACATCTGTATTCTCCACTGTCAGCAGAGGAAGCTCTGTTGATTCTGTATTCATTGGATGTTGAAGGAATGTTGGACCTCTCATGTGTCCATTCATACGTCCACTGATGTCCTTCAACTTCCTGAATGTCACATCTGAGGGTGATCGTCTCATCAATGAATATCTGAGGCCAGCTGTGCTGCAGAGTGACACTGGGAACTGTTCACATAGAAACATCCAGTCAGTCAGCAGAAAGTGTGATAACCTTAAATATTTCTCATCATATTGATCTTTTTAACAGCTGAACTCTGTAACAAAGTGCTGTGGTTTGGTGTCCCAGTATTTACTCTGATTACATTTTATGTTGACATCATTTTATTTCATTCAATAAATTCCAGTGATTGTTTTTCATTAGTCCAACAGCTCAACATTGTTAATATTCCTCTGTCCACTTCTGAAGACAGACAGACAGGTTTACTCCACAAAAACCAACTTTAAGGGGAAGAAATGCAACAAAAGTAACTGAGGTGCAATTTGGATCAGTCCTGTCTAAAAATGTTCTGATTTTTCAGCATCATCAGAGCAGGAGGAGCTTCTGACATGTAATCAATGTTTTTTTGTTTCTGTTGGTAACAAAATGTCTCTTTTCTTCATTACTGACAAACACATGAAACATTTGAAAAGTTCATGTTGTTTCATTTCAGAACTAATTATTAAACTCACCAGTTTCCTTAATGGTGACTTCAACGCTGTAATATGTGAAGAACTCTGGGTCTCCTCTTCCTCCTCTGCACTGATAGATTCCTCCTTCTGAAACACTGACAGTGTCTGATTGATCATTTATTGGTTGACCTACAGAAGACTCTGAGGTACGTCTGTACCAGTAGTACTTCCACCCTGAAGAGACGTCCACAGAGCAGGTCAGTGTTACGCTGCCCCCTGCTGGTATGACTGTCTTGTCTGCTCTCAGTGAGGCCTGAGGTCTATCTGCAGTGAGGAAGAAAAAAACAGGTTTGATAGAGCAGCATTCAATGAGCGTTTTAAGACTAAAATAGAGTCTGTAGGTTGAAATTTGTAGGAGATACATTTGGCAGATGACCCTCGTTGAAGGGCTCTCACATAGACTCCCATGTTAAAAATGACACTGAAATTGCCTAATATTTGAAAAACTATAAGTTTTTGAAAAAAACTTGAAGTTGACCCGGAATGTGAGATGAACATTTTGATAGTTGAATGGCTGAAGTCGGTCAATGTATGCTGAAGATATGCTGCGCCAAAAAACGTACGGAAGAATAATAAGAAGAAAGAGAGTGAAGAATGAATCAGTCAGTAAAAAACAGTCAAACAGTAACAGTAACTGTGATGTTGCCACCAACATGTGGCTTCAGAGAGCATGCAGACAGAATTAGATGTGTGATGTAGTGTCACAGTGTGTCTAGTTCAGTGTCCTGTCTCACAGATCTATCATTTATTATTCACAGTGACTACAACAATATCCTGAGGTTCTGCCTGCAGACCTCCAGCTTTAAACGGGCTGTGTGAAAGAACCAAATATCTTTTAACCCTGTGTTCACAGTGTTTGATTTAGCTTATTTAAAGGAGCCGTATGCTTTTAGGACTTTGCTTTCACTTTTTGTGGCATCTTAACTATTGAACAGAAAACACAGCTGTCATTTGGTATCAAGAGAACATGTGCTCCTTTAAATAAACTGTGCTCTCACTTTGAGGTCAGGCTGCGTTTATTATGCAGGATCTGTTTAGTAAAAGTATTTAATCAAATGAACGCACATTTTCTTAATAGTGAACAGAAATTAATTATTAAGGAAGACTAGCATGCTAGGAGCTCGATTAGCAGGCAAGTATGTATTGATCAATTGCATCATCTTTTTAAAAACAACAAACTCCTCAGTAAAATATGTTCTCCTTAATGATAAACACATCTGTCCCTGTAATTTAATCACATTCATTGTATGATTAGTGATCAAAGTGATCATCAATCTATTACACAACATAATATAAAACACTGAGAAGTTGATAAACAGGAGATAAATACTTTGTGTAATATACAAATGAAGAGAAAAATAAAGACAAAGTATAATTTGTCACCTTCAGTGTGTCCGTAGAGGAGTGTGCTGAACACTGAAATAAAGATTAAAACCTCATCAGACATCATCAAACCAAAAGAAATGTAGATGTGTGGAGCCAAATCCAGCAGTACTTCAGTGTAAAACAGAGACATATCAGCAGCTGACGTTCATAAAGACACCAGTCTGCTCAGAAACACTCTTCAGGAACAAGTCAGAAATGTACTTACAGAATAAGTCCAGCACACAGAGCAAAGTGTGCCCCATCCTCACATCCAGCACAACTGAACCAAGTGTTCTATCTATTCATAATTATAATGCTGAAGACAGAAGTGATGTTTCTTTAAAAGGTGTGATCAGAATGCATAGAGTATAGACTCTTCCTTCCCCTTTGCCCCCCTCCAACTTTAGACAGCAGCTCTGACCAAAGCAGTTTCACATGGTTATATTTCCTGTCCTCTTCACACATATGAACATGTTTCTCTTGTCCACATCTTGAGTTTAGAGCAATAAAACTTTGCAGTACAATAAATAAAGGGCATCATTTAACCTGAGAGTAGAATCTACAGATAACAAGCTAACTGCAGTGTCTACCAAGGTAACATGACTAAACACTAAGAAATATGAAGACATCAGACATCAATGTTTCTTCTAGCTGCTGCTGTCAGGCCTGTATCACTTGTGTTCTAAGTGCTATTCTTCCTCTTTTTAGTAATTTACACACAAGAAAACATGATGTGGTTGGTCTTTAGTGCACAGATGGCACAGTTAAGCCTGCTATCTGTCTACAATGCAGCAGTATGTCACTGTTTTTAGAACAGCAGTTCAACTTTATTCAAACTTTTAAACACTCAAAGCTCTGTGAACTTTGTCTTTGATTCTTTGGAGACAGTAACCAGTTAAGTTTAAAGATCATGAATCCTCCCCATAGGAAATAAAGGGATATAACTCGCCAATAAGACAAATCCTAGTAATTACAGGGGCCTGTGGCTCTCACATGGTTCCACATAGCAAGAACGTTCAACCTGTTAATATATTACAAGATGTTATTATACTGAGTCACCACGCTGGGATCAATTATTTTGACCATTTCTTCCTTTCTAACTGATGGAGAAGTCAGGGGGCTCTAACGTCTTTATGTTTTTATTGAATGTTGTTATTGAACAGTATTAAAGCTGCAGCAGCATCAATACATCTTATAAATATCTGTGAAAACATTCCTGGTTCACTGTCTGCTCTGCAGAAGAACCTTTAACTTAATAATCATGTTGTTACATGTTATTTCCCCTAATTTATGACCTCATCATGTATCAGTGTGTAATTAAAAAATCAGGAAACGTCTCACCTTTTTTCTTTCTGTAGAAACACACAGAGATCAGGAGAATAACGAGGACGATTCCAGTGATTGGTCCAATGATCAACAGTACAGGAAGTGAAGAGAAAGAGATTAAAGGCCTGGACACAGCTGCTGAAAGTAGAGAAAACAAGTACTAATAAACTTTATTACACCTGCAGTAAAATGTCCATGCAAAATGTCCTGCTACACTTGATCACCATTAACCATTCAGCCCCTCTCACCTCTTATTGTGACGTCAATGTGATGTTTTACATTCAGCCATAGAAATAAAGGAACGACTCATTCATATCTTCCATCAACATGCAGCAGAGATTTTTTACATAATGTGTGTAAACACCTGAACTTTAAAACAATAAAAATGTTCTGAGTGGTTTACTGCACAAAATGATCTGAATGAAAACCAATAAGTTTTAGTTATTGTGACTAAACAAAGAACCAGGGTTAGGATTTACTGACATCTAGTGGCCAATCTGGGCATTGCAGCAACCTGAATACCCCTCCCTTTCGTTACTGATTCTCCAGGACTCAGCCATGATGGAGACACAGTGAGGACAGGTCGGGGTTTAACTGTCGGAAAGAGATGATGTTAAAATCTCTGAACTATATTAAAGTATTCTGAAAACAGACTCATCCTTACCTAAAATCCAGCTCTGAGGTGACTTCTTTCCTGAATGTTCACACAGCCAAGAATAACAGAATTAGTTCTTCCTCATTCACGCCTGTGAGATCAGATGTTGGTTACATCATGCTAACAGTCTGACCAACGTCTGCATCCTTTCTCACAATGCAGCTGTGGCTCAGAGCACTATGACATGGTCCAGAATAGTAATATATCCATACCATGATATCAGAGACCACAGGTATCAATCATCTTGCACATTTTCCACACATTTAATTTTGCACCGTGTGAAAGACCCCCACATACCACAACAGAAAAGGCGACAATGACCACAGACAACAGCAGGGCTGATGTCACCCACTGGCTTTTAGACATTGAAGCAATACATTTAGTACAGAGTTGTTCATCCCAGCAGGCCAACAGGGGGAGCCACAGTCCACCACAGAACTACCAATGATATGAGAATCAGAGCTGATGCAGGGTGAAGAATAAAATAAAATGTAAAAACCAACTGTTACACTGACAAATCCAAACATGCATGCTGTGTTACTGCTGCACAATTACCAAGACCTGTTCCTCCAGCACAGACAACAGACCAACACTTTCACATATATGTACACAAACACCACAGAAACATATTAAAAATACAATTACACCAGAAACACTGGAGACATGAACTTTATTGTAAATCTGACCAAATTTCAACAAAAATATATTTTAAACTCTCATAATCTGTTTTCAGTGAGAACAGCTGATAAAATGTGATCCTTGAAAATAGATCATGGATTATTAGATATATGCAATAACTGCTGGTGTCTCTGCTAAAAAAAGCTGTGCTGATACATGAGGATACATTCAGAGCTTAACACAAAAGATAACAGATGTAAATAATAATAATGATGCAGTACATGAACAGAAGAAGAGGCATGTGTTTTTAGGACAGTATTCAGAGCATGAAATATATCAATATAAAAAAAAAGCACAAAGACAGAACATGGTTTATCACAGTCATCCATCATGTGGCACTTTGTGGAGAATAAATCACTCACAGTATGAATCCTACATGGCAGCATGAGCTCCGAGAGCTGCTCCTGCTCTGATTTCAGAATAAACTGCTGCATCAGCAGCTGCAGGAGCTGATGTTCCTGTGAATGAAGGCCTGATTCATTTAGAATTGTAATCTGATCATTCAACATGATGTTGTTCTTAACCAGCAGTGTCTATTTATACAAAGACTGACTGTGTGTCACGGCTTTAAGTCCTTAAACATGATGTACACTGTGGATGCATACATGTAAATACTGCACAATAACAACAATGGCAGCTGAATGCAGACTTTACTGTACCTGTTTTATTCTTGGCCTTTCCTTTCTTGTGGTGGATGATCTGAGAATACAGCAGATTATCTGCAGCAGGAGCTGATGGTGGAGCACACGTAATGTGTGAGAACATGAACAGTTCAGCTTCATGTTATATCTGTCTGTCTGCAGCACGGGATTATTCCATCTCAAACTTTTAGGAACACCGAACCTCACACAGACCATGTGGAAGATTTGACTCTCTGCTGCCATCTACTGGTGATATGATGTAACTAACAGCATGCTGACCCAATAATTACCTGCAGTGTGGTGCTATGACGACACATTTCAACACAAACATGACTGTTGTAGGCGACTGTACCTGCTGTCTTCACTTCAGAGTAAACACACCCCTCCTCTCCCTCATGTGTTCTCTCTGTTAAGACAATATTTGACAATAAAAAACTAAATCTTTCTTAACTATCGTCTCATTTTCTACACTGCATGTAATTGGAGTACTCACTCTTCTTTCCAAACTTCTTCAGCTCAACTACAGAGTATGTGACATCTTGGGGTCCACTTGTTTCTGTAACATACACACATCTATATTTATACAATTTTATTCCAAACCTTAATGTGAGCTGAATGAAGAAAAGTTAAACAAAAGTCCACATTAGTATTTAATAAGTGCTGACCATTGAGAGGAGAGCAGTGTTCATTCGTACTGACTTCCTGATTTCTGTTGGAGCCCTGACTGCTGCTCTCTGACTGGAACAGCCTGTAAAATAACACATACAGTACATTTAATACAGATACATGAAAGCACTGATGCATGTTGAAGAAAAGTTTAGAGATGAGTGCTGCACTAACCTGATAAAGCAGGAATCTGTGAAAAAAGACATTTGTTGTTACATGGTTTTATAATGTAAAAATATTCTGCTGTCATTCTGTGTCACATTTAAAGTTTATAGTAAATAAATGATGCATCAGAAGAAAAAGGTCTCACCTTTGGACTGTCTGTAGTGATACAGTAAGAGCACAATGACAAAGAATAATATGATTCCACACAGCAGTCCAACAATTAATGGCAATGAGGATGAGGAGCTTTCAGGTCTGGATACAACTATTAGAAATAATAAACATACATTAATACACTTATATTGGACTTGGTGTCATTAGTACAGACAATAATCAAAACAACATTACCGTAATATACGAAAAAAGGAGCATTAAACATCTTTACTCACCTTTCACTGACATCCAGCTCTGAGGTGACTTCTTTCCTGAATGTTGACACCTGTAGAAACCTTCATGTGACTCTGACACTGCAGAGATCTTCAGCTCCCCTCTGGTATCACTTTGAACAAGTTTGTCATTGTGATAGAAAAACACAATGAAAAGTTTGTTTTGTCCTCTCAGTCTGCAGCCAAGAGTAACAGAGTCTCCTTCAGTCACACTATTGACAGGACTCTTCAGGATAATGTCTGTATCTGTGAGACAGTCAGAGGACATCAGTCAGAGATCAGTCAGTGAGGTGAAGGTTAGTGTATAGTAAGAAATCACCTACCATGGACAGTGATGTTGACTGTGTTGCTGAACTCTCCTGATGCAGACTCACACCAGTACACACCAGTATCAGACTGTGATGTGTAGATGTTACATGTGGATCCAGTCATTGTTCTCCAGTTAGAACAGGGTGACAGACGTCCTTCATCAGAGAACTTCCTCACTCTCCACTCAGTAGAGTTTCCCTCACAGGTCAGTGAGACAGACTCAGAGGTGAAGTGTTGGACTCTGTCAGGATTCACTGTGAGAGACGCTGCTGGATGAAAACCTGAAAAACAAAACATGTCAAAGGAACAAAGTAAGAACACAAAAATGACACGATGAAAAAATGACACACAACCAGCTCATTCTGATTCTCTCAATAAACAGAGGAATCACAGTGACAGAATAAATTCTTCTCACTGAGAGGACAGAATCAAACTGACCTGCAGACCAGACACACTTTGGGTCACTGTAATCAGAGTGATACTCTGGGTCTCCTCTTCCAGCTCTGCACACATATGCTGCTGTGTGTGTCTGTCCATGAATGATGTAGGAATCCTGTGCAGTCCCATCAGTGCTACCAGGCAGCAGCTCATAGCTGTAAGACCAAGAGTTCTTTGACAGACCAGGAACAGCTTTATACCAGTAGAACCTCCATCCTGCAGGTGGATGTTCAACCTCACAGCTCAGAGTTACTGAGGCTCCAGGACTCAGCCATGATGGAGACACAGTGAGGACAGGTCGGGGTTTAACTGTTGGAAAGAGATGATGTTAAAACAGACTGTCAGAATGCAGATTTAGAGTTTTATCAATAAAATAACACTTACTGTCAGATACTGTCAGTCTGACTGGATCACTCCACTCTGTTGTTGTATGTTCATTGTTCATGTAGCCCTTACAGCTGTAGGCTCCACTGTGTGATGAAGAAGCAGAACTAATCCTGTACTCATTCTGATTTGAAGGTTTGTTGGAGTCTGGTGCTTTCCATTCATAATCCCACTCAGTGTCTCCTCCTTGGATCTCACATCTGACACTGATCTTCTCTCCTTCATATATCTGAGTCCAGTTAGGTTGCAGAGTCACAACAGGTCTGATTGAAGCTTTGAAACACAACAAGTTCATATCTGTTCATATTTGATTCATCCTGATACAAGATCACAGCAGACATTGTGTGTTACATACAACTCACCAAGTGTGTTGATCTTCACTGATTGGCTGTACTCTGTGTAGTAAAGTGGGTCTCCTCCTCTTCCTCCTCTTCCTCCTCTGCACCAGTACTCTCCTTCCTTTGAGACTCTGATTTGTTGGTCTGAAAGTGAAACAGCCTCCTGTGTGGTCAGAGGTTCAGAGGATTTCTGATCTCTGTACCAGAAGTATTTCCATCCAGAGGACTGTTTCACAGAGCAGGTCAGAGTCACACTGCCCCCTGCTGGTAGGACCGTCTTGTTTGCATTCAGTGAGACCTGAGGTTTATCTGCAGTTAAGTTTATAAGACAAATAAAACAATTTAAAAATTAGAGTATGAATGAGTAAAGAAAATCTGTTACATCATGATCTCCAAATATAAATGAATTCACCTCCAGTAAAGAATAATGGATTTACTGGATTAAAATCAAACACAGAATCAGTTGGATTAAAATAATTTTGTTGGTTTTAGTTATATTTACATGAAAACATTACACAACATGACACTTTATTCTGGATAAAAGATGTCCATCTTACCTGATACAATCAATGTGAAGGCTTCACTCCACTTTGTTGTGGATAAATTCTCTTTCCTGCCCCGACATCTGTATTCTCCACTGTCAGCAGAGGAAGCTCTGTTGATTCTGTATTCATTGGATGTTGAAGGAATGTTTGACCTCTCATGTGTCCATTCATACGTCCACTGACGTCCTTCAACTCCCTGAATGTCACATCTGAGGGTGATCGTCTCATCAATGAATATCTGAGGCCAGCTGTGCTGCAGAGTGACACTGGGAACTGTTCACATAGAAACATCCAGTCAGTCAGCAGAAAGTGTGATAACCTTAAATATTTCTTATCATATTGATCTTTTAACAGCTGAACTCTGTAACAAAGTGCTGTGGTTTGGTGTCCCAGTATTTACTCTGATTACATTTTATGTTGACATCATTTTATTTCATTCAATAAATTCCAGTGATTATTTTTCATTAGTCCAACAGCTCAACATTGTTAATATTCCTCTGTCCACTTCTGAAGAGAGACAGACAGGTTTACTCCACAAAAACCAACTTTAAGGGGAAGAAATGCAACAAAAGCTTCTGATTTAAAACATGGAGCTCAGTGGTGCTGAGGAAGAGGAAGTATTAACACAGTAACAAGCAACATTAATATAACTGAGGTGCAATTTGGATCAGTCCTGTCTAAAAATGAAGAAAGTAAAGTTCTGATTTTTCAGCATCATCAGAGCAGGAGGAGCTTCTGACATGTAATCAATGTTTTTTGTTTCTGTTGGTAACAAAATGTCTCTTTTCTTCATTACTGACAAACACATGAAACATTTGAAAAGTTCATGTTGTTTCATTTCAGAACTAATTATTAAACTCACCAGTTTCCTTAATGGTGACTTCATTGCTGCCATATGTGAAGAACACTGGGTCTCCTCTTCCTCATCTTCCTCCTCTTCCTCCAAAGCACTGATAGATTCCTCCTTCTGAAACACTGACAGTGTCTGATTGATCAGTTATTGGTTGACCTACAGAATACGCATGTCTGATCCAGTAGTACTTCCACCCTGAAGACACGTCCACAGAGCAGGTCAGTGTTACGCTGCCCCCTGCTGGTATGACTGTCTTGTCTGCTCTCAGTGAGGCCCGAGGTTTATCTGCTGTGAGATTTGCAGGGAAAAACAAAGCTGGTTAAAAGATTATGTTAGGATGAGAATTACTGAAAAAAAATCACTTTTGATTATGAGTATAACTATGACAATTTGTTACAATGACAGTCAATACAGGTTTATTTTGTAAAATTTCACCATGTCTTTTAACCGTTATAAACTCATTTTGAAACAATTAATTACAAAAGGAAACAAAAAAAGCAAAAAGGAAAGTTTTTAAGGAAACTTTTATGATCTCTTGGATGAAATATGATATTACTTACTGGCAGATACAGCTAAGGTGAAAGCATTACTCCACTCTGTTGAGGAGAACTTGTCCACTCTCTGTTTACCTCTGCACCAGTACTGTCCACGACTGGAATCAGATGCAGTGATAACCCAGAGTTCACTGTGTCTTTGAATTTGTTGTGATCTGCCTGTTCTCCATTCAAACTCCCACTCAGTGTCTCCTCCATTCTGGATCTGACATCTCAGAGTTATCTCCTCTCCTCTGAATATCTGAGTCCAGCTGGGCTGCTGTGTGATCACAGCTTTATGGGAAACTGTTTCCAACAAACACACAATGTGGATAAAAATAAGAATTTAACCAACAGATAAAAACACATCATTATCAGGAGTTACAGTGATGTTCATTATGAATGGAAGTGATTTTATTTCAGAACAAAGACCCTTCATTCACCTCTTTTCTCCACTGTGACAGCAGCACTGTACT
Organism: Parambassis ranga; assembly: GCF_900634625.1. Taxonomy (NCBI): domain Eukaryota; kingdom Metazoa; phylum Chordata; class Actinopteri; family Ambassidae; genus Parambassis; species Parambassis ranga. The sequence continues at coordinate 7,445,781 of NC_041026.1, read as the reverse complement.
CTGTGTAGTAAACGTGGTCTCCTCCTCTTCCTCCTCTTCCTCCTCTGCACTGATAGATGCCTCCTTCTGAAACACTGACAGTCTTACTTGATGCTTCACTTTTTATTATCTGAGCTTCAGAAGACTCTGAGGTACGTCTGTACCAGTAGTACTTCCACCCTGAAGAGACATCCACAGAGCAGGTCAGTGTTACACTGCCCCCTGCTGGTACAACTGTCTTGTCTGCTCTCAGTGAGGCCCGAGGTTTATATGCTGTGAGGTTTATAAAGAAAAATAAAACAAGTAAAAACTTAGAGTATGAATGAGTAAAGAAAATCTGTTACATCATGACCCTTTAATGAGTCATGAATAAAATCAGTTCCAGCAAAGATTCATTACAAACAGGAACCAAAAAGGAAGGTTTGTAAACACTGATATTGTCATGAAACTTCAATCACTTAAGTGAAGAGAAGGAACTGGAACTGTGCAGAACATTAAGTTACTCTGATATTCTTTGACACTGTGAGATGTTTCACTGGATTAAAATCGTTTCGTTGGTTTTAGTTGTATTTACATGAAAACATTACAGAACATGAGACTGTATTCTGGATAACAGATGTCCAGCTTACCTGATACAGTCAATATGAAGGCATAACTCCACAATGTGTATAAATTCTCTTTCCTGCCCCAACATCTGTATTCTCCACTGTCAGCAGAGGAAGCTCTGTGGATTCTGTATTCATTGGATGTTGCAGGAATGTTGGACCTCTCATGTGTCCATTCATATGTCCACTGACGTCCTTCAACTCCCTGAATGTCACATCTGAGGGTGATCATCTCATCAATGAATATCTGAGGCAAGCTGTGCAGCAGAGTGACTCTGGGAACTGTTCACATAGAAACATCCAGTCAGTCAATAGTGATGTTACATGTCACACTAAAGGTGTCAGATGAAACATTTCAAAAAGTTCATGTTGTTTCATTTCAGAACTAATTATTAAACTCACCAGTTTCATTAATGGTGACTTTATTGCTGCCTGCTGTGTAGAGCACTGGGACTCCTCTTTGTCCGTAGCACTGATAGATTCCTCCTTCTGAAACACTGACAGTGTCTGATTGATCATTTATTGGTTGACCTACAGAAGACTCTGAGGTACGTCTGTACCAGTAGTACTTCCACCCTGAAGAGACGTCCACAGAGCAGGTCAGTGTTACGCTGCCCCCTGCTGGTATGACTGTTTTGTCTGCTCTCAGTGAGGCCTGAGGTTTATCTGCTGTGAGGAAGAAAAAATGAAACAGTCAGTAAAAAACAGTCAAAGACAGAATGAGAAGTGTGATGTAGTGTCACGGTGTGTCTAGTTCAGTGTCCTGTCTCACAGATCTATCATTTATTATTCACAGTGACTACAACAATATCCTGAGGTTCTGCCTGCAGACCTCCAGCTTTAAACAGGCTGTGTGAAAGAACCAAATATCATTTAACCCTGTGTTCACACCAAGAGAGACTAAAGCTGTAAAATCACTTTTGTGGCTGAAAGTACAGCTGCTGTAAAAGTTCTGTTCACTTTGTCGCTCATATCGCTCATGACAAGAGAAATTCAAGTGTTTGATTTATTATTATTTCATATTATTTCATAATTTCATTTTAGCTATATGCTTTTAGGACTTTGCTTCCGCTTTTTGTGGCATCTTAACTATTGAACACATAATAGAAACGAGAACGTGTGCTCCTTTAAATAAACTGTGCATAGAGAAAGAAAATTAATTATCAAGGACGACTAGCATGCTAGGAGCTCGATTAGCAGGCAAGTATCGTGCCGTGGAATGAGATAAATTGCATCATCTTTTTAAAAACAACAAACTCTTCAGTAAAATATGTTCTCCTTAATGATAAACATCTGTCCCTGTAATCTAATCACATTCATTGTATGATTAGTGATTAAAATGATCATCAATCTAATACACAATATAATATAAAACACTGAGAAGTTGATAAACAGGAGATAAATACTTTGTGTAATATACAAATGAAGAGAAAAATAAAGACAAAGTATAATTTGTCACCTTCAGTGTGTCCGTAGAGGAGTGTGCTGAACACTGAAATAAAGATTAAAACCTCATCAGACATCATCAAACCAAAAGAAAGTGATCAATCACAACATTAAAACACTATATATACACAATGTAGATGTGTGGAGCCAAATCCAGCAGAACTTCAGTGTAAAACAGAGACATATCAGCAGCCGACGTTCATAAAGACACCAGTCTGCTCAGAAACACTCTTCAGAAACAACAAGTCAGAAATGTACTTACAGAATAAGTCCAGCACACAGAGCAAAGTGTGCCCCATCCTCACATCCAGCACAACTGAACAAAGTGTTCTATCTATTCATAATTATAATGCTGAAGGCAGAAGTGACGTTTCCTTAAAAGGTGTGATCAGAATGTCTCACCTACATCACCTTCTGAGTATAGACTCTTCCTTCCTTTGTCCCCCTCCAACTTTAGACAGCAGCTCTGACCACAGCAGTTTCACATGGTTATATTTCCTGTCCTCTTCACACATATGAACATGTTTCTCTGCAAAGGTTTAGTCTGGTCCCTATAAATGTTATTGTACTTTAAACACTGCACATGCATAAAACATCAGACTGTTGAATTGAAGCATTTTACATCTTGTTGTCACAATTAAATTAAATTAAGGGTTCACACTTGGTGGCTTTACTCATAACTCCATACACATATACTTACACTGCGCACCGCTCACGGGCGCGACGCGGTGTCACGCTGTGACGTCCTGACGAGCAAGTGGGCAGGCACAGCGTGCCGGCGTTTCTCTGCCCTTTAAACATCAGAGAGTCGCGCGCTTCTAGTCAGCTGACTTCCGTTTGTTAAAAATAATGTTTAAACTGAGTAGATGTGGGAATTACTATTTCTGTGAACAGAAATATTGTTTGCATGGTTTCTATGTGTGTTTGGGAGGTATAAAATACTTACCTGTGTAAAAGAAGTATGAAGTCAAAATACTCCAGCCCAGTGGGAGGGGCAAGAGGGTTAACAGAGGGTGCTGTGGCTCCTCTGGGAGACTCTGACGATGGTTACAAGGCAGGTAACAGCTCCTGGAGGTAAATGAGCTTGTCATTATTAGTGATTTTCAAGACTTTGTTGAACCTTCCATGGTTCAAGAAATGGTTCATTACTCGAGGCTTCAATGACACAGTGCTCGAGTAGGACATCTAGTGGTGAATAAAATGAATTGCGGTGTGTTACAGGTTCATGGATTGTTAGGGATTTGAATCACCGTGCGCAGTCTCGTTCGACTACACTACATGGTTGAATGGTTTCAGGCAGACACAATAAAATACATCAGTTTCACTGCACAAAGTTGTTATACAAAGTTACATTTGAAGTGGATAAATATTTATTAGGTTTACATTTCCATCCTGCTTTCTCACATCAGATCGAGACACAAAGTCGAGGACAGCAATGACACTATGTCCTGATACTTCAAAACATTTCCTCAGTTCTGGACAACACTAAGAAATCAACATGCTTTAGGCCAAATCCAACATTCCAAGAGCATATTCATATATTCATATATATACAACAATATTTTCCACAACAGGTAGAGAATGAAGCTGGATGGTGGTGTAGTATCATTGTTGGTTTAGGTTCTAGAGGGTCTGGGTTCAAAACTTATGAGATGCGAATCAGCGAGGGGTCCTCCACACACAAATAGAGGGTTTTGCCTATGCAAGAGAAACGTGATCAATAACATTTCTTTTACTAAAATGTACACAATGACAAATTGCGATTAACTGTGTTTAACGCTATGGAATTCTTAGATATAAATAATAAAAATAATTGTTTGTGTTCGAATTTGTGTATCTACGTAATATATATAACTCATATTTAATAAATGTATCAATGTAGCTAATATTTAATTATATAACTAATTAATCTATTACTATGTATTGATATATCTACATTAAATAGGGATGTCATATACCTGAACACACTCGATCCCACCAAGCAATTCACAACCCGAACCAATCACATGACTCGTATGATGTTCGAAGCACTCAACTGCTTCAAACGTCACTAGTCACGTGACCAAAGCAAGCCTTGGCACAGTGGTTCGGAACAATTGCTTCATGAGCTACCGCGCATGTGTCAGAGCCTCGGGTGTCAGAGGACCATCCTTAACTATGACTGTGATTTTTGAGGAGCGAACTAACGACATGATGTCAATGTGATGTTTTACTTTCAGCCGTAGATGAATAAAGGAACACCTCATTCATATCTTCCATCAACATGCAGCAGAGATTTTTTTTACATAATGTGTGTAAACACCAGCCAACACCACCAACTTTAGAACAATCAAAATATGGTTTATTACACAAAATGATCTAAATGAAAACCAATAAGTTTTAGTTATTGTGACTGAACAAAGAACCAGGGTTAGGATTTACTGACATCTAGTGGTCAATCTGAATACCCCTCCCTTTCTAAGTTTGAAAATCTTGCTCTGGGCCCCTGTCTGGTTAGGGGCAGCCCTGAGATTGATTATACCTGAATCGGCACTTTCACAGCTCCCCGAATGTTACATCTGAGGGTGATCGTCTTATCAGAGAATATCTCAGTCCAGCTGTGTGACTTATAATCAGGCCCAAAGTTATCATCCTGACCTGCTGAGATACATTTATAACATCAAATGTCACCAACAAACTCCTCAGTAATTGACTGATGACTAATGGTAATATGTATGAACAGGAAATAAATGTAACCTTCAGTATGTCCATAGAAAAGTGTGCTGAACACTAAAATAAAGATCGGAACCTCCTAACTATGACATTAAATCGCTAGTTTACATGTTAATAAAGACATCAGAGCATGACTGCTTTAACTGATAGGCGGTTGCCGTATCACAGCGTGAGCTTCCCCGCCCACCTCAGCTCCATTCACGCTGAACACCAAGAAAAATAGACTCAAGTCAAAAAGGTGAACTCAGGACAACTCACTATATATATAAACAAACATATAGGTGTACATACCAGGGATGCAGACTCCAAGAAGCAACACAACTATATGTGATGTTACTGTGGTGACACAGTTGACAAACCCACCTCTGTGTGGAGAGCAACAACTTCCACTTCTTCTTGTGGTCTGTCAGACTGTGGCTTGACTTTTTAGGACGTTTCATCATTCTGTCAACAAGCAGAAGAAGTGGTTAGAGCTGCTCTGACATGAAGCCACTTATGCACATCTCCTGATGTGCATAAGTGGCTTCATAAGTGGCTGATGATGTTTTTACTCACAGTTATCTTTATGTAAATGAATACAAGTGTTAATCCTCTCCTCACATCCAGCTCTGAACCTGCTTTAAGTCCAGCTCTGAGGTGACTTCTTTCCTGAATGTTCACACCTGTAGAATTGCTTATTTATAACTAGTCAAAACAAAAATATCAGGTTAACACTTCAGAAGTTAAACAGGAAATGTGATTTGTGTTTCATCACTTATAAATAATGTCATTATCTGAACACATATTGTGCTGTTATTTTATCTGTTCATTACCTGTGCTGAGATATAAACCAACAATGAAATGTCTGAAAACAGCAGCTCTGAGCAAAACGTGTTCAGGACACACCCAAACATTAAAATAAACAAGAGGAACTTTGTACATTCACCTTGAGCAGACATTTTTTGTACCTATAGCTGCCTCCTTCCACACACCATTGCACTGCATTCAAGCACTATGACAAATGTTGCAATATAAACTATAGGAGAATGCGACAAAGTAACAATTAAACACAAACCAAAAAATTATAGACACACAATGAAGGGTGAGGGAGGTTCTGAACAAAAGTCAGACAGCTGCAAAAGGATTGACCACAGAACACAGACACTTCCTGTAAACCTCCTACAAATTAAAATGAATAGATATCTGAGAACACAGGTATTAGTCATAAGCTATTTCTCCCCCCACCCCCCTCCACTGCCACCACAATAGCAGGTGTGATGTTACTTAACTGTCTCGAATCAACAAAACAACTAAAACAGCATCATTTATTGCATGAATTAATTTAATAAAAAATATTAAAATCATAAGTCATACTCTCTCTGACCTCTTTTTGGAACCAGTTGAGTCACCCCTGCAGACCAGCAGGGGGAGCCACAGGTTCAAGGCACGTCTGCAAGGGTGTCTCTTTATAAACTCTGAGGTTTCATTACTTCCTTTTGTACAATGTCTGGTCTGTTGTAAGCTTGCAGCTTCAGAATTTATCAACAATTAAACATCATACATAGAAACACAACAAATTACTATAATTACACATAAACCTGTATGAAGATGAAATTCCACACACTGCTGCATTTTGTAAAGTGTATCAACTTACAATGGAAATATTCACATTATAAACAGGAGAATAAATGTGTTAAAATCTGTATTTTGTTCATGATGTTTTTTTTATTTTTTGTCATCCATCCTGCTGGTTTCATTGAACTCTACTGAACTCTTTATTGATCTGGAAAAGAGATGAAGACAGAGATGCAGGGTCAACAATCTGTACAAGTGAATTGTTACACTGACAAATCTAAACATGCATGTTGTGTTGTTGCTGCACAAAGACCTGTCCTTCGTATGACTTCAGCATAAACAGCTCCATCAGCTGCAGCAGCAGGGGCTGGTTGTCCTGTGAATATAAACATGTGGCAGTATTGAAAAGTGACTTCACAGCAGGGAGAATAAAAACACAAATATACTTTATTAACAGTTGTTGTAACGCCGTGTACCTGCAGATGATCTTATCTTCACGTCTGAGTAAACACAGCTCTCCACTGGTTTCTGCTTCTTCCCTGTTAAAAGACCCAGATGAATGAGCTTTCTTCAGGTATTACTGGCATATAAAAGCACCTACGTGCTGCTAGCTTTTCCAGCTGCTGTATGTGGTGCTCACCTTTCTTAGTCGCACTTTTAAGTTCAATCAAAGAATATGTGACGTCACTGGATTCACCTGAAACATATAGTTACACTTTAGAATGTCAACATGTTACTGTGACCTTAAACATATCATTGGAGTATTTGTAACTGTAACTTGTCTGGACTCAAAACATCTGGCTGTATACTGTACCATGTTCTGTGTTTTCAGGCTCTTTGATTGTTTCATAGACGGACACATCACCTACAGAGTGAGAATCGAGATGAGGTTAGTTGTTATTATCACATCATATGAATTACAAACAGCTAATAAGACATGGAAGTGTTACATTTAACAACACAACTGGTGATTGATAAGTCTGAGGTTTGACTTATGTTTTTACACAGAAGGATAAATAAAGTTAATAAGGATAAAGGGTTAGGTAAAGATCAACTTGAAACACACAAACACATTTTACACATCCTGTCACATGGTCTCCATTTTCAGGTCCCATCAGGACAAGTTCCTGCCCCCATGAACACACAGAGATGCAGTGTGTTCCATGTTCATGACTGAAATATCAATCTAATGTTGAAAGGGTTGAAATGGATCAATCTTCATTTGTGATGTCACGTGTCCTCGTGAACCTGAGAAAGAGCTAACAGAGGACTGAACAAAGACAAAGACAAACTTGTCCTGCAGGCCTTGAATCAATCAATCACTTCAAGTGATCAATTGATCACTTATCAATCACCTCTCACGTGAGGTGAAGAAGTGTGTGGACTGCACTGAGCTTCATCCTGGTTGATCGCGTGCTCTGCCGTAGTGCTCTGAGATCTGCTGGGCCCCAAAGATGTTTTGTAAATACTCAACAGATAAGAGAGAACTGAATCCTGGTATGTTGACAATGAGAGACCGGGATGTTGTACCAACCTGACAAAGCATGAATCTGTGAGAAAGACAGTTTATTTATAATTTCCAAAATATGTAAGGGTAGTGAGAAAACATCTGTATTGTTGAACTGATTGTGGTGTAATGGACATAGTATGTATGACAAAGAAATGGTCTGACCCTTTGAGTGTTTGTCACGACACAGAAGCAGCAGCAGCAGAATCAGCATTAAAATTCCACAAACCAGCCCGACGATCAACAGAGTAAGAAATAAGGAGCTTTCAGGCCTGGTTACAGCTGTAAAGAAATGATCAGTCTAGCATCACTGTCCACCATCACATCACAACTACTACTACTACTGACAAAAGTAAAGAAATGACTCACATTTAACTGCCATCCAACTCTGTGGTGATTCATGTTGTTACAACCCTCCGCTAGGGGAGAGAGGGTTGAGAACATTGACCAATCAGGACAAAGAGACTGGTTTAAAGTTGTTTACTGATTATTCAGCAAGTGATTATAATAACCAAGAATTTAACACGTTACAATAATTTACAATACAAAAGGAAACGAAAAGTGAACAGGAACCCTGCCAAAGCCGTATAAGGTAAATCAAACAAAAGAACAAACAAAAGAACACACCTGATTACGTCAACAGGTGGAATAAAACAGGCCACTAAATAATCGGCCGGTGGAAGGTGAAATAAATACAATGCAACACTTTTCTATACGGATAAACTAACACAAATAGTACCAGAACGAACAATCACAACCACGAGGTTGGAATTACATACTAAGACTTTCTTACTACCGAAACAAAAAGGGACCGCGTACCAAAAGGGTTCACACAGAAGCGGTTTCCACAAAACAAGTTACAAATGAACGTACAAATGAGGCGAAACTCAATTAACCAGTTCTTACTATTCCACACAACAAGCAAGCAATCAAATAAGCTATGCCAGAGAGAGAGAGGGGGAGAGAACTCATGCCAAACAGGGCTCCAAGTCTTTTCCCGTCGGTGTGTCGTTTCCGTCGCCTTTTCAATGGGCTTCCTGAAGTGCAGCCTGGTGATTGGTTGAGGAGCAACCCAATCACGCAGCGTCAGGTCTTCAGTCCCCCAATCCATGCAGCTCCAGCTCAGCCTGTTCAGTGTCCATTCATTAGGTTCACACATACAATCCACAAATCATACAAACGGCCCGGGGGCCGTAACACATGTCCTGAACACTGACACCTGTAGAAGCCTTCATCTGCCTTTGACACTGCAGAGATGTCCAGCTCTCCTCTGGTGTCACTTTGGATGAGTTTGTCATTTTTATAGAAAAACACACCAGAAAGAACTTTTTCTGTCCTCAGCCTGCAGCCGAGAGACACAGACGTTCCTTCAGTCACAGGATGGGCAGGGCTCACCATGACAACCTCTTTGTCTGTAAAACAGTCAACGGTAATGGTAAGAAACTTTGGATGATTCATAAACGATTGTTAAATAATCCTCATTTTCTAATTCCTAAAAAGCAAAAGTGATGTTGGAAAAGCTTACTGTCCAGTGATGTTAACTGCATTGCTGAATGCTGATCCTGACTCACACCAGTACACACCATTACCGGACCATTTAAAATGAACATTACATGTGGATCCTTTCATTGTCCCCACAGAACTACAGTCAAATAACAACTTGTTATCAGTAAACAACTTCACTCTCCACTCAGTAGAGTTTCCCTCACAGGTCAGTGAGACAGACTCAGAGGTGAAGTGTTGGACTCTGTCAGGATTCACTGTGAGAGACGCTGCTGGATGAAAACCTGAAAAACAAAACAAGAACCCATGCCACATGAAACACGATGAAAATACTATAAGAGCATTATTACCAAATACCCTCAGTGAGTAACCTGAAAAATGTATTTATAATTTTAGACTTTCTTGTTGTCATGAGAACAGAAGGGCCACAAAGAAACTGACCTGCAGACCAGACTAACTTTGGGTCATTGTAATCAGAGTGATACTCTGGGTCTCCTCTTCCAGCTCTGCACACATATGCTGCTGTGTGTGTCTGTCCATGAATGATGTAGGAATCCTGTGCAGTCCCATCAGTGCTACCAGGCAGCAGCTCATAGCTGTAAGACCAAGAGTTCTTTGACAGACCAGGAACAGCTTTATACCAGTAGAACCTCCATCCTGCAGGTGGATGTTCAACCTCACAGCTCAGAGTTACTGAGGCTCCAGGACTCAGCCATGATGGAGACACAGTGAGGACAGGTCGGGGTTTAACTGTTGGAAAGAGATGATGTAAAAACAGACTGTCAGATTGCAGATTTAGAGTTTTATCAATAAAATAACACTTACTTGTATGTTCATTGTTCATGTAGCCCTTACAGCTGTAGGCTCCACTGTGTGATGAAGAAGCAGAACTAATCCTGTACTCATTCTGATTTGAAGGTTTGTTGGAGTCTGGTGCTTTCCATTCATAACCCCACTCAGTGTCTCCTCCTTGGATCTCACATCTGACACTGATCTTCTCTCCTTCATATATCTGAGTCCAGTTAGGTTGCAGAGTCACAACAGCCTTATTTGGGACTGTCCAGGTTAAAGAAAGGAAAGGATCACTGTCCTCAGTGTAGTAAACCGGTTCTCCTCTCTTACCCCTGCACCGGTAGGTTCCTTCCTGCGACACAATGATTTGTTCATTTGAATAGAAAACAGCATCCTCAGGTTTCAGAGGTCTAGACAGTTCCTCATCTCTGAACCAGGAGTATTTCCATCCAGAAGATGCTGGGTTCACAGAGCAGTACAGAGTAACATTGCCTCCTAGTGGAATGGCTTTCATGTTGGCACTCAGCTCGGCCTTTGGTCGAGCTGTGAGGGATTTTTAGAAAAACAATTTCCATGTGTTAGAATACATCCTGTGCAGGGGATATAACATTAGAGCAGCTTCAATACTGAGAACCCTACAAACACGACTTACGTGATACAGACAACATGATGGCTTTACTCCACTCAGTCGAGGAATAGGGGTCATCTCTACATCGAGTCTTACATTTGTACTGTCCACTGCTGGACTCGGACACACTGAAGTCCCAGAGATTACTGTGTGTCGGGTGTGTATCTGACCCGGCTCTTCTCCATTCATACACCCACTCGGTGCCTTCCCCTCCCTGGACCTCACATGTCAGCTTGATCCTCTCACCGCTGAATAACTGATTCCAGTCAGGCTGCCGTGTTAAAACAGCCTCGTTGGAATCTGCTTCCACCAGATATGAGCGGTTGGGATACAAACAGAAACATCACCAGTGAAACATTAAAGGTGTCATCACTAATTCTGATGGTGATCAGATTTTACTGAACTCACAGGTTATATCAACGGTGACACCTTTGCTTATATCAGAGTAGAAAGGTGGTTCTCCTCTTAATCCTCTGCATCTGTAGATGCCTCCTTGCAGCACATTGACAACTTTGTTTTCTCCATCATGTTTTTCAACTGGATCTTCAGTGCTGCCTGGAACTCTTCTGAACCACTGGAACGTCCAGCCGACTGAGCCCTCCAACGAGCAGGTCAGCTTCACACTGCCTCCTACTGATGTGGTTGTCTTGTCTGCAGTCAGTGTGGCCGTGGGTTTATCTGATGTCATGACAAAAACAATGCTTAAAACACCTTCCCTGTTCTGCTTATATGTGCGAGTTACAATGTTAGCTGTGAACACAGGGTGAGAAAAGCATCAACCTTAAACTTCATTATTATATACTGGACTGGAACTTACCTAAAACAGTCAAATGTATAGTATTACTATCCTCAGTGTTACCGGAGCTCTTGTGGTGAGCAGCACACTGGTATTTACCGCTGATATCTTTAGACTGAATGTCTAATGTGTAGGTTTTATGTGAATTGTAGGGGACAAAAGTTTGACCGTTCTTGTTGATTATATATTCCCAGTGGCCTTCTTCTCCTTCCTCCATCCAGCACAGCATCTAGAAACAACACAAACATGTTGATGCACTCTGCTATTCACAACCTGTGTGTTGTAATATAGTGACAAAAACAGGAACAGTGACAGAAAAGTGATGCGGTAAATGGAGATTTCAATTACCTTCAGCATGCCCACTGCAGAGGAGTGTAAAGAGCACTATGATAAAAAAATTTCAAAAAGTTCAGACATCAAACATATTCAATAAAAACTCATATGTGATCTTAGCTATGGCAGGATATGATCATGAAAACACATAAATGTGTCTTTATTTATCAGGCATTTCCTTCCTCTCACAGTGTGATGGCTGTGTTTGCTTTAGTTTCACATTAAGTTTGTTGCACTGCACTGCACTCTAAATGAGGCGCACACATTTAGTTTACATTTTATTTGTGGTGTGTTCCCTTCCATCATCCTCTAGGGGGCAGTATTACTTTTACTTTTACTACATTTTTGTAGTAAAATACACATTTTTGTTGTCTCATTTTGACAGCATGGGGTGGAAGAGTGTTTCTTTGCTTTGTTATTGTGTTTGCCTTGGTATTTTCCCCTTTTCCCTGTGTTGTAATGGGTTGATCAAGCCAGTATGTGTGTTCCCCTTTTGTCTCAGTTGTCAGTCTGTTTGTTGAGCTGCTATCTTATTCCTTATTTTGTGTAGAGTTGTGTTTTGTCTTGTCTTTGAAGGGCCCATTTGTTTGCTAGTTTGATTTATTCTTCATTCTTTGTAATTCAATTAGAATCTGTGAATAAAGTTCAGTTTTTTTGTGAAAACGTGTGCTGCTTCTCTTACTGTTTGGGCCCTGAGACATAGTATGATCATTTGAAGCTACTAATTCCTGCATATTGATGAAAACATGTACATGCAGAGAATCAACTAAAATAAATGTTTTCATCAAAAACGGTATCATTCCATCTAAAATGAATAAACCATTTTATTTGCTGTTTATTTCATGCAGTGATATAACAATTTACAACAAAGCCCTGAGGAGGATCAACTCCTGCAAAGCGGCAGGATAGGGAACAGGACTTCAGCCAGTATCGTCGCAAACATTTGCACACCACAGGGCTGTGTGCTCAGTCCCATCCTCTACACCCTGTTCACCCATGACTGCGTGGCCTCCCAGACAGACAACATCATCCTGAAGTTTGCAGACGACACTGTTGTGATCGCAATCACGGGTGGGGACGAGGCAGCCTACAGGAGGGAGGTGGCCACTCTGGTGACATGGTGTGAGTACAACAACCTCACCCACAACACGGACAAGACTAAGGAGTTGATAGTGGACATGAGGAAGGAGAGGAGACCTCATCAGCCACTGTTTGTCTGGGGACTGGAAGTGCAGCTTAGAAATATCTAGGGGTCCACATCACGGAGGACTTCACCTGGACTCTCAACACCAAAAAGCTGGTCAAGAAAGCTCAGCACTTCCTGAGGAGGCTGAGGAAGTTTGGCATGTCACCAAAGTCCATCCTGACCATCTGCAGCTGCATCACCGTGTGGTACGGCAGCTCTACCGCCATGGACCGCAAACGCCTGCATCTAAGATCACCAGAACTCCTCTGCCCTCTCTGCAGAGCAGCTACCAGCGCAGAGTCCACAGGAGAGCTGCCTCCATCCACCCCCAACAAGGTCTGTTCACGCTCCTCCCCTCAGGCTGGAGGTACAGGAGTGTGAAGTGCAGGACCACCAGACTCAGGAACTCTTTCTTTCCCTCCGCCATCAGACTCCTCAACAGCTGACAGGAGTCTGTAACAACGGACTGTACCCCACACATACACACTGACTGACATGCTGACATGTTTACTTGCAGTATAATTAACTGCAATACTGTTTATCTATTTATATATCTATGCACCTTGATATCCAATCCAATAACTGCACATGAACAATTGTTTACCTCCCAACAGTTTTTGCACAATGATTCATTCTCTGCTCAATTTGCACAACAGCTGATGTAGCATACATGCACATTTATATGTATATAGCTCCACATACTTCCATAGTTTATATTTTGGGTAATTATTTGCATTTATTTGCTCTTAAAATTGCTCTTTTGAGAATTCAGTCTTAAGCAGGTTGTGTGAAAGAACCAACTTCAGTGACTTTTAGGCAAGAACAAGAACTGGTTCCAAAGAACTGGTTCAGTATTCCCTCCACGATGATTACATCTGACTGTGTTATTAGTCTCGGTAAAATCTTCATCATTCCTTGAGTTATTCTCCAGATCTGTTAACATGACCACGTGAAACACTCTTCAGAAACAACAAGTCAGAAATGTACTTACAGAATAAGTCCAGCACACAGAGCAAAGTGTGCCCCATCCTCACATCAGGCACAACTGAACAAAGTGTTCTATCTATTCATAATTATAATGCTGAAGACAGAAGTGACGTTTCATTAAAAGGTGTGATCAGAATGTCTCACCAAATTCTACCTCTGAGTATAGACTCTTACTTCCTTTGTCCCCCTCCAACTTCAGACAGCAGCTCTAACCACAGCACATAGTTCACACGATTATATTTCCTGTCCTCTTCACACAAACAATGAGCTGTAAGTGGGATTCTGCTAATCAAAACTCACACCGCTGCAAAGGTTTTGACCACAGAGCACGAACACTTCCTGTACACAGTCTGCATATACAAAGTTCCCAGGTATCAATCATCTTGCACATTTTCCACACATTTAATTTTACACGTGTGAAAGACCCCCACATACGACAACAGAAAAGGCGACAATGACCACAGACAATAGTAGGGCTGATGTCACCCACTGGCTTTTAGACATTGAAGCAATAAATTTAGTACAGAGTTGTTCACCCCAGCAGGCCAGCAGGGGGAGCCACAGTCCACCACAGAACTACCAATGATATGAGAATCAGAGCTGATGCAGGGTGAAGAATAAAATAAAATGTAAAAACCAACTGTTACACTGACAAATCCAAACATGCATGCTGTGTTACTGCTGCACAATCACCAAGACCTGTTCCTCCAGCACTTTCACATATATGTACAAACCAAACAGAAATATATTAAAAATACAATTACACCAGAAACACTGGAGACATGAACTTTATTGTAAATCTGACCAAATTTCAACAAAAACATATGTTAAACTCTCATAATCTGTTTTCAGTGAGAACAGCTGATAAAATGTGATCCTTGAAAATAGATCATGGATTATTAGATATATGCAATAACTGCTGGTGTCTCTCCTAAAAAGCTGTGCTGATACATGAGGATACATTCAGAGCTTAATACAAAAGATAACAGATGTAAATAATAATAATGATGCAGTACATGGACAGTAGAAGAGGCGTGTGTTTTTAGGACAGTATTCAGAGCATGAAATATATCAACATCAAATAAATGTACAAGGTTCAGATTGACAGATTCCCAAAACCAAACAGCTTCTGTTTGGTTCTGTTTGTCTCTGCACAGCCCTGTAAGAGAAGCACAAAGACAGAACATGGTTTATCACAGTCATCCATCATGTGGCACTTTGTGGAGAATAAATCACTCACAGTATGAATCCTACATGGCAGCATGAGCTCCGAGAGCTGCTCCTGCTCTGATTTCAGAATAAACTGCTGCATCAGCAGCTGCAGGAGCTGATGTTCCTGTGAATGGAGGCCTGATTCATTTAGAACTGTAATCTGATCATTCAACATGATGTTGTTCTTAACCAGCAGCGTCCATTTATACAAAGACTGACTGTGTGTCACGGCTTTAAGTCTTTAAACATGACGTAAACTGTGGATGCATACATGTAAATACTGCACAATAACAACAATGGCAGCTGAATGCAGACTTTACTGTACCTGTTTTATTCTTGGCCTTTCCTTTCTTGTGGTGGATGATCTGAGAATACAGCAGATTATCTGCAGCAGGAGCTGATGGTGGAGCACACGTAATGTGTGAGAACATGAACAGGTCAGCTTCATGTTACATCTGTCTGTCTGCAGCACGGGATTATTCCATCTCAAACTTTTAGAAACACCCGAACCTCACACAGACCATGTGGAAGATTTGACTCTCTGCTGCCATCTACTGGTGATATGAGGTAACTAACAGCATGCTGACCCAATAATTACCTGCAGTGTGGTGCTATGACGACACATTTCAACACAAAAGACTGTTGTAGGCGACTGTACCTGCTATCTTCACTTCAGAGTAAACACACCCCTCCTCTTCCTCGTGTGTCCTCTCTGTTAAGGCAATATTTGACAATAAAAAAACAACATCTTTCTTAACTATCGTCTCATTTTCTACACTGCATGTACTTGGAGTACTCACTCTTCTTTCCAAACTTCTTCAGCTCAATTACAGAGTATGTGACATCTTGGGGTCCACTTGCTTCTGTAATATACACACATCTATATTTAGAGTTTTATTTCAAATCTATAATCCTAACAGATTAAATGAACCAGTTTATGCATTTGTGAGCCAGACAAAGACAAACTGTACCATTTCCAGTGTGTCCAGAGGGAGTGACTGACTCATACAGGGGAGAATCACCTTCAGAAAGAACACAGAAACTGTCAGAGCAGTCTGCCTTATTCAGATGGTTCATGTTTGAGAACATGTCTAATAGATCTCAGCTTTTAATGAATGTGAGCTGAAGGAAGAAAAGTTAAATAAAAGTCCACATTAGTATGTAATAAGTGCTGACCATTGAGAGGAGAGCAGTGTTCATTCGTACTGACTTCCTGATTTCTGTTGGAGCCCTGACTGCTGCTCTCTGACTGGAACAGCCTGTAAAATAACACATACAGTACATTTAATACAGAAACATGAAAGCACTGATGCATGTTGAAGAAAAGTTTAGAGATGAGTGCTGCACTAACCTGATAAAGCAGGAATCTGTGAAAAAAGACATTTGTTGTTACATGGTTTTATAATGTAAAAATATTCTGCTGTCATTCTGTGTCACATTTAAAGTTTATAGTAAATAAATGATGCATCAGAAGAAAAAGGTCTCACCTTTGGACTGTCTGTAGTGATACAGTAAGAGCACAATGACAAAGAATAATATGATTCCACACAGCAGTCCAACAATTAATGGCACTGAGGATGAGGAGCTTTCAGGTCTTGATACAACTATTAGAAATAATAAACATACATTAATAAACTTATATTGGACTTGGTGTCATTAGTACAGACAATAATCAAAACAACATTACCGTAATATACCAAAAAAGGAGCATCAAACATCTTTACTCACCTTTCACTGACATCCAGCTCTGAGGTGACTTCTTTCCTGAATGTTCACACCTGTAGAAACCTTCATGTGACTCTGACACTGCAGAGATCTTCAGCTCCCCTCTGGTATCACTTTGAACAAGTTTGTCATTGTGATAGAAAAACACATTGGAAAGTTTGTTTTGTCCTCTCAGTCTGCAGCCAAGAGTAACAGAGTCTCCTTCAGTCACACTATTGACAGGACTCTCCAGGACAACGTCTGTATCTGTGAGACAGTCAGAGGACGTCAGTCAGAGATCAGTCAGTGAGGTGGAGGTTAGTGTATAGTAAGAAATCACCTACCATGTACAGTGATGTTGACTGTGTTGCTGAACTCTCCTGATGCAGACTCACACCAGTACACACCAGTATCAGACTGTGATGTGTAGATGTTACATGTGGATCCAGTCATTGTTCTCCAGTTAGAACAGGATGACAGACGTCCTTCATCAGAGAACTTCCTCACTCTCCACTCAGTAGAGTTTCCATCACAGGTCAGTGAGGCAGACTCAGAGGTGAAGTGTTGGACTCTCTCAGGATTCACTGTGAGAGACGCTGCTGGATGAAAACCTGAAAAACAAAACATGTCAAAGGAACAAAGTCAGAACACAAAAATGACACGATGAAAAAAATGACACACAACCAGCTCATTCTGATTCTCTCAATAAACAGAGGAATCAAAGTGACAGAATAAATTCTTCTTACTGAGAGGACAGAATCAAACTGACCTGCAGACCAGACAAACTTTGGGTCACTGTAATCAGAGTGATACTCTGGGTCTCCTCTTCCAGCTCTGCACACATATGCTGCTGTGTGTGTCTGTCCATGAATGATGTAGGAATCCTGTGCAGTCCCATCAGTGCTACCAGGCAGCAGCTCATAGCTGTAAGACCAAGAGTTCTTTGACAGACCAGGAACAGCTTTATACCAGTAGAACCTCCATCCTGCAGGTGGATGTTCAACCTCACAGCTCAGAGTTACTGAGGCTCCAGGACTCAGCCATGATGGAGACACAGTGAGGACAGGTCGGGGTTTAACTGTTGGAAAGAGATTAAAAAATATCTCAAAGTGAAGAAAGACAATAAAAAGTGAATTATAACAAAAAATAATTCAAAGTACGGTCAGGTTTATAAACATTAAAACACATTTGGCTGACACTGAACCCCTCAAATGTCTTTTGAAAGAATCTAAAAGATGACAAAATGTTTCATTTTTCAATATTTAAACCTGAGAGTACTTTAAGGAAACGTTTATGATCTCTTAGATGAAATATGTTATTACTTACTGGCAGATACAGCTAAGGTGAAAGCATCACTCCACTCTGTTGAGGAGAACTTGTCCACTCTCTGTTTACCTCTGCACCAGTACTGTCCATGACTGGAATCAGATGCAGTGATAACCCAGAGTTCACTGCGTCTTTGAATTTGCTGTGAGCTGCCTGTTCTCCATTCAAACTCCCACTCAGTGTCTCCTCCATTCTGGATCTGACATCTCAGAGTTATCTTCTCTCCTCTGAATATCTGAGTCCAGCTGGGCTGCTGTGTGATCACAGCTTTATGGGAAACTGTTTGCAACAAACACACAATGTGGATAAAAACAAGAATTTAACCAACAGATAAAAACACATCATTATCAGGAGTTACAGTGATGTTCATTATGAATGGAAGTGATTTTATTTAAGAACAAAGACCCTTCATTCACCTCTTTTCTCCACTGTGACAGCAGCACTGTACTCTGTGTAGTAAACATGGTCTCCTCCTCTTCCTCCTCTTCCTCCTGTGCACTGATAGATGCCTCCTTCTGAAACACTGACAGTCTTACTTGATTCTTCACTTGTTATTATCTGAGCTTCAGAAGACTCTGAGGTACGTCTGTACCAGTAGTACTTCCACCCTGAAGAGACGTCCACAGAGCAGATCAGTGTTACACTGCCCCCTGCTGGTATGACTGTCTTGTCTGCTCTCAGTGAGGCCCGAGGTTTATATGCTGTGAGGTTTGTAGAGAAAAATAAAACAAGTCAAAAATTAGAGTATGAATGAGTAAAGAAAATCTGTTACATCATGACCCTTTAATGAGTCATGAATAAAATCAGTTCCAGCAAAGATTCATTACAAACAGGAACCAAAAAGGAAGGTTTGTAAACACTGATATTGTCATGAAACTTCAATCACTTAAGTGAAGAGAAGGAACTGGAACTGTGCAGAACATTAAGTTACTCTGATATTCTTTGACACTGTGAGATGTTTTACTGGATTAAAATCGTTTCGTTGCTTTTAGTTATATTTACATGAAAACATTACAGAACATGACCCTTTATTCTGGATAACAGATGTCCAGCTTACCTGATACAGTCAATGTGAAGGCTTCACTCCACTTTGTTGTGGATAAATTCTCTTTCCTGCCCCAACATCTGTATTCTGTCAGCAGAGGAAGCTCTGTTGATTCTGTATTCATTGGATGTTGAAGGAATGTTGGACCTCTCATGTGTCCATTCATATGTCCACTGACGTCTTTCAACTCCCTGAATGTCACATCTGAGGGTGATCGTCTCATCAATGAATATCTGAGGCCAGCTGTGCTGCAGAGTGACTCTGGGAACTGTTCACATAGAAACATCCAGTCAGTCAGCAGAAAGTGTGATAACCTTAAATATTTCTTATCATATTGATCTTTTTAACAGCTGAACTCTGTAACAAAGTGCTGTGGTTTGGTGTCCCAGTATTTACTCTGATTACATTTTATGTTGACGTCATTTTATTTCATTCAATAAATTCCAGTGATTATTTTTCATTAGTCCAACAGCTCAACATTGTTAATATTCCTCTGTCCACTTCTGAAGAGAGACAGACAGGTTTACTCCACAAAAACCAACTTTAAGGGGAAGAAATGCAACAAAAGCTTCTGATTTAAAACATGGAGCTCAGTGGTGCTGAGGAAGAGGAAGTATTAACACAGTAACAAGCAACATTAATATAACTGAGGTGCAATTTGGATCAGTCCTGTCTAAAAATGAAGAAAGTAAAGTTCTGATTTTTCAGCATCATCAGAGCAGGAGGAGCTTTTGACATGTGATCAATGTTTTTTGTTTCTGTTGGTAACAAAATGTCTCTTTTCTTCATTACTGACAAACACATGAAACATTTGAAAAGTTCATGTTGTTCCATTTCAGAACTAATTATTAAACTCACCAGTTTCCTTAATGGTGACTTTACTGCTGCTATGTGTGTAGAACACTGGGTCTCCTCCTCTTCCTCCATAGCACGGATAGATTCCTCCTTCTGAAACACTGACAGTGTCTGATTGACCATTTATTGATTGAGCTACAGAATACTCTGAGGTACGTCTGATCCAGTAGTACTTCCACCCTGAAGACACGTCCACAGAGCAGGTCAGTGTTACGCTGCCCCCTGCTGGTATGACTGTCTTGTCTGCTCTCAATGAGACCCGAGGTTTACCTGCTGTGAGGAAGAAAAAAAATGAAACAGTCAGTAAAAAACAGTCAAACAGCAAATAGTAAATGGTTAGAGTATGAATTACTGCAGAAAAATATTTGCACTTCATTTTTTTCAGACACTGTTGTGAGAACAGGAAGACATGCAGCACCATACTTAGTGTGTATTTAGTAGCACTTAAATTGTTGGTTAGATTTGACCTAATTCAGCACTTTTATATGGATTAAAGATGATCAGCTTACCTGATACAGTCAATCTGAGGGCTTCACTCCACTCTGTTGTTAAATTGTTGCTTCTACCCCGACATCTGTATTCTCCACTGTCAGACCCATAAACTCTGATAGACCTGTCTTTTCTGTCTGTTGAATGAAGGTCTGACTTGTCTTGTTTCCATTCATACGTCCACTGAGTTCCTTCAGCTCCCTGAATGTCACATCTGAGGGTGATAGTCTCATCAGAGAATATCTCAGTCCAGCTGTGTTCCAGGATCACAGAGGGCTTCAGGGAACCTGTTCAAATCAAAAACACCCAGTTAGAATACAAAAGAGATTAAACACAAACATGTTATTTGTTTTAGTACTAAACTCTATGATAATTATGTGAATGCATGTTGTGCTGTGGTACATCTTAAAATAACTAATGTCACCATGCTGGCAGCATCATAGTCTGGATTAACTCTCAATATAGACAAAAGGAAAAAGAGTGAGATTAGCTGAGGCAGACAGATGTCTGATGTAATGTTTTTCTTATAAATTTAAGAGAATTATTTTTTTTCCAAATCAGCCTTCCACATTAAACAACATCCTCTTTCACACTGAGACTATGCTGTACATTCTACTAAAGCTGTTGTCATGTTTACAACAAACAAACAAAACTTCAATGTGGTTTCAGAGAGCATGCAGACAGAATTAGAAGTGTGATGTAGTGTCACAGTGTGTCTAGTTCAGTGTCCTGTCTCACAGATCTATCATTTATTATTCACAGTGACTACAACAATATCCTGAGGTGCTGCCTGCAGACCTGCAGCTTTAAAGACTTTAAGGCAAGAACAAGAACCTGGGACTGGTTCAGTATTGTCTGAATGAGCATTAACGTTGATTTATTAATCTCATTAGCGTGCTTCAAGTTATGATCTATTGAGATGAACACTAAAGTCAATAAACTCTTGAGTTAAAATATG
The DNA here is from genome assembly GCF_900634625.1 of Parambassis ranga. Lineage (NCBI taxonomy): Eukaryota > Metazoa > Chordata > Actinopteri > Ambassidae > Parambassis > Parambassis ranga. The sequence continues at coordinate 7,424,164 of NC_041026.1, read as the reverse complement.
TTTACAACACATTGGTCCCTGTAATGTAGTCACATCCTTTTCAGCACTAATGATCTAACAAACATAATATAAAACACAGAGAAGTTGATAAACAGGAGATAAATACTTTGTGTAATATACAAACGAAGAAAAAAAACAAAGACAAAGTATAATTTGTCACCTTCAGTGTGTCCGTAGAGGAGTGTGCTGAACACTGAAATAAAGATTAAAACCTCATCAGACATCATCAAACCAAAAGAAAGTGATCAATCACAACATTAAAACACTATATATACACAATGTAGATGTGTGGAGCCAAATCCAGCAGTACTTCAGTGTAAAACAGAGACATATCAGCGCACAAGGGTTCGCACTTGGTGGCTTTACTCATAACTCCATACACATATACTTACACTGCGCACCGCTCACGGGCGCGACGCGGTGTCACGCTGTGACGTCCTGACGAGGAAGTGGGCAGGCAAAGCGTGCCGGCGTTTCTCTGCCCTTTAAATATCAGAGAGTTGCGCTTCTAGTCAGCTGACTTCCGTTTGTTTAAAGTTAGAATAAATGTAGGGAATTACTCTTTCTGTGAATAGAAATATTGTTTGAATGGTGTGTGATGTGTGTTTGTATAAAATAATTACCTGTGTAAAAGAAGTATGAAGCCAAAATAATCCAGCCCAGTGGGAGGGGCAAGAGGTTTAACAGAGGGTGCTGTGGCTAGTGAAGGGTTTTTGAGGCTTTGTTGAAGCTTCGACACCTGATTCAAGAAAAAGGTTCATTACTCGAGGCTTCAATGACACAGTGCTCGAGTAGTTATCAGTTCGTGGATTGTTTTGGATTTGAATCTCGTTCGACTACACTACATGGTTGAATAATTTCAGGATGACACAATAAAATACATGAAATTTTCAGTTTCACTGCACAAAATCGTTATAAAAAATTACATTTGAAGTGGATAAATAATAATTAGGGCTAATTAAACGTCATGATTAATCCATGAGATCAATTTGGGATTTGTAGTTCGTTCGACTACACTACATGGTTGAATAATGGCACAGTAAAATACATTCAATTTGCACAAAATTGTTATGAAAAATTTCATTTGAAGTGGATAAATAATAATTATGGCTAATCAAACATCATGATTAATCTGATTAAAATTTTGAACACAATTAAAGCATTTGCGGCGGAGAACGAAGCTGGATGGTGGTGTAGGGGAATCATTGTCGGTTTGGGTGCGAGAGGGTCCGAGTTTGAAACTTATGAGATGAGACTCAGCGAGGTGTCCTCCACACACTAACAGAGACTTTTGCCTATGCAAGAGAAACGTGATCAATAACATTTCTTTACTTTACTTTATACTTACTTATACTCTAGTCCATTTGGGTAATTTTTGCCTCTTTACCTGGCCACCATTTTATCTGTGTTGGTGCATATGGCACAATTTTTGTAACAAAGACTCTCTCTAGACACATTTTAGAATTCCAATTTAAATTTTTCAAATACATCACCAGAACATGGTGAAACAAATTTACTACCCTTTTGTATCATTCGTGGACAAAAATGTCCACTTACAAAAAACAAAAAAAAACTGCTATAAAAACTTAACAGATTAATGTTTTTTTCTGCTTTTTCCTGCATAAACATGTTAAACAACAGGAAATTAACCCTTTAAATGCCAGTTTGATTACTTGATGTCACAGTAATTTCTTATGAAGAAAACAGGAGGTGACTTCTTTCCTGAATGTTCACACCTGTAGAATTGCCTATTTATAACTAGTCAAAACAAAAAAAACAAGTTAACACTTCAGAAGTTAAACAGGAAATGTGATTTGTGTTTCATCACTTATAAATAATGTAATTATCTGAACACATATTGTGCTGTTATCTTACTTGTGCTGAGATACAAACCAACAATGAAATGTCTGAAAACAGCAGCTCTGAGCAAAATGTGTTCAGGACACACCCAAACATTAAAATAAACAAGAGTAACTTTGTACATTCACCTTGAGCAGACATTTTTTGTACCTATAGCTGCCTCCTTCCACACACCATTGCACTGCATTCAAGCACTATGACAAATGTGGCAATATAAACTATAGGAGAACGAGACAAAGTAAAAAGTAAAACACAAACCAAAAAATTATAGGCACACAATGAAGGGTGAGGGAGGTTCTGAACAAAAGTCAGACAACTGCAAAAGGATTGACCACAGAACACAGACACTTCCTGTAAACCTCCTACAAATTAAAATGAATAGATATCTGAGAACACAGGTATTATCATAAGCTATTTCTTGCCCCCACCACCGCCACCACAATAGCAGGTGTGATGTTACTTAACTGTCTCGAATCAACAAAACAACTAAAACAGCATCATTTATTGAGTGAATTAATTTAATAAAAAGTATTAAAATCATAAGTCATACTCTCTCTGACCTCTTTTTGGAACCAGTGGAGTCACCCCTGCAGACCAGCAGGGGGAGCCACAGGTTCAACACTTCTGCAAGGGTGTCTCTTTATAAACTCTGAGGTTTCATCACTTCCTTTTGTACAATGTCTGGTCTGTTGTAAGCTTGCAGCTTCAGAGTTTATCAACAATTAAACATTAATGTAACATCATACATAGAAACACATCTCGCTCATTCTGTACCATGTTCTGTGTTTTCAGGCTCTTGGATTGTTTCATAGACGGACACATCACCTACAGAGTGAGAATCGAGATGAGGTTAGTTGTTATTATCACATATGAATCACAGCTAACAAGACATGGAAGTGTTGTTTAACACAACTGCTGATTGATAAGTCTGAGGTTTGACTTTCACACAGAAGGATAAATAAAATTAAAGCTGCAAGCAGCGATGACGGGCCCTTGCACTCCTTGCGGTCAGGACTCGCAGCCGCCGCCTCCCCTATCGTCCCACGGCCTCTCTCCCCCCGCTACCGGCATGAGCTGTGGTCTGCAGGCCAGAAGAGAATACCAAAACACACATATACAAAAGAGTCCTCCGGCCAGTAGGTGGCACAGGGACTGTAGCTTAGGAGCATATCAATGCGTGCAGAGTCAGATGTTCGGCATGCAGTTCATCCACATAGGATGAAGTATGTGGGAGGTACAGCCACAAAAACAACCATTTCCAGTGTAATGGCGAAGGGTCAACTTCGTGGTGGTGCCACAGCCAGACCACATGTCTAAGTGCTTTAGATTTATTGGAACTGGCAAGTAGCAAGGAGCTGCTGAACCGTGTCATTCAGCTCTGATATATTTTATTTTGTGATTTAAAGTCACTCTTCTTCCATAACTGAGGTCACAGTGGGGGTAGCAGCTGTTTCTCGGCTAGTAGCTCCATCTTATCTCAAAGAATGGAAGATTGATAACCGACTGTTTTCTAGCTTGCTGGTTTGGGGTTTAGGACAGTCCTGCTCTTTACAGGATTTTGGGAGGTTTAGACTTCACAAAATACATTGCTGCACTGTGCACTTTTTCAAGTCCTATTGTTGTTGGAGTCGGAGTGGTGAATCTGCCTCTGTTTGCTTGTAAACCTACACAGGAGCTTTGAGAGAAGCTAATGTGAGCTGCAGGGAAGCAAAGGTATTTTTGTCTTTCTCCAAACATCTGTATGTCCCAGCAGACAGGCGCAAGTAATGTCTCTGAAATTAAATAAGAAGATCTGACACAGGCTGAACATTCCCCACGAGCAGCAGCCACTACAGTCAGCACCTCGGACAGCTCCAGCACTGCTGCCAGCTCCACAGTCAGCACCTCGGACAGCTCCAGCAATGCTGCCGGCTCCACAGTCAGCACCTCGGACAGAGACGCAGCACAGGTATTCACATTCATCTTCTTGAAGCAAGGCGTCTGGACTTGTAGAGTTTTCTTGAAGACGTTTCGCTGCTCATCCAAGCAGCTTCATCAGTTCTATCTGTTTGGTGGGGAAACATGGTTTATATGTGGTTGCAGACCTCAGTGGGTGGGTCTGGTTAAAGCTTACAAACAATATCACTAAATGTTTCCATACTTACCTGTGATGATCTGGCTGACTGGGCCAGGTGTGTCTAACGACTGGCTAATGACTATGAGACTGCCGGAGAGGGACTGATTGACAACCCTTTGTTTTTGCTGTGAGCATGTGCAAATTTCCTGGGAATGGATGAAATCACTGCATTGTATGTGGTAGAAAGATGATGTCTGAGGCCACCACCTCTGTTAAGGGAAGGTTTTTCCAGCTTAACATAGATTAGACATTGTGGTCCTCAAAGGAGTGTCCTTTCTCTTTGATGTGGAGGTGAACAGCTGAGTCTTGTCCTGAGGAGGTGGCTCTCCTGTGCTGAGCCATTCTTCTGTTGAGTGGTTGTTTAGTTTGTGTACAGATCAGAGCACTCCTCACTGCACCTTGCTGTGTTTCTCCCTGGGAGTTTTATCCTTTGGGTGAACCAGTTTGTGTCTCAGTGTTGTCATCGGTTTGAATGATGTCATGATTATTGAAGATCCTACAGAGTTTCTCTGATACTCCTGACACATATGGAATGAAGATGTTTTTTCTCCGTCGGTTATTGTCCTTCTTCTTGTTGTTAGTGGGTCTTGTTTTTGTGGCTTTGATGAGTGCCCAATTGGGGTAGCCACAGGTTTTCAGGGATTTCCTGGCCAGCTCAGAGGGGAAGAAGAAGGAACATCACATAAGGAAATCCCTGAAAACTCCCCGCCCACATGGTGTAACATCGATCTGCGTTTTGATAACTTTTGCTCAACTATGTCTTCAAAAGCATGTTCTTGTTGTAGTCTGACACCCTCTTGTGGCCATGTATGCAAAGAACTACCACCTAAGTTGTTTTGATCACAAAAACACTGTGTAAACAATCTAAATACATTTTAAACCAAACTGTGTAACTTTTCCTTTAAAACATAAATATGCATGTGTTACATTTAAGTGTTTACCAAATGATTCACAGAGAGCTGATTCAACCTACAGCAGCAGATCAATCTAAGTATTTCACAGTATACTGAATTCTTAAAGATTGAATAGGATGTAGTAAGTAGCACTACTGTGAGGCCTTTGTGGAAAGATCGACAAATGTTCCATATTACATACTAAAACAATATTTTAACCTCAGGCTGCTTTGTCTGCATGTCATGTTGGAATATCTGTGTGAACTGTGATTAATCTTTGTTAAATACAGCACTTAGATCCAATGAGAAGTAAAGAAGAAATGATATTTAATAAGAACCATTTTATTTACAAAAAGACCACAAAATAAAGTCTATGAAAGAACAGAACGACACAATAAAAACTTCATGTTGGACTTCATGTCCTTTACTTGTAATACTGGTTTGTCCTGTGGGTGGTGCTGTGGCTTCACTGCTGACATTTAGATTCAGCATGTGTAAAATGCTGCAGACAGTGTCCACTTTCTGACTTTGCTCTGAGCCTATTGAACGTCTCGGGCTGCTCGTCTGGTTGTGCTCTTGTATGATACCCACATTTACGTCAGAGAGTCCATCTGTACTTTTGCAAGTGATGTGAGGCAATATCCACATGACCAACGACAAAAAAGTCACAGCTAGTTTTTTTAATTGGAGGACTTGTTAGGTATCTTTCTAGCTCTGAACTGATACTCACTGCAAGGACAAAATACCAGGACAGAACACTTAGTAAACCCACAAATGTGTACATAGACTTAGATGTTTTACATTAAAGTAAAAAAGGATAAAACCTTTACGGCTACTGAATCAGAAATATTATTTTAAAGTATGCCTCATACATACACATTTGAGCTCAGCAAACCATGAAGCAATATAAGATGGTTAAAGCAGCAATGGAAGATTAATTTAAAATGCAGCGGAGGTAGCAAACATTTTATACAATAAAACATTTTGACACAGAAACAACTGATGTTAACATCATCTGTAGCTATAAGAAGCTTAGAGGACACCATAGAGATCAGTCTCAGTGTTCACAGCTCAGCTGATGGTTCCTCTTAAAGCGATGATTTCCACAGTGTTACCTTTAGACTTCTCACTGTCTGTCTACAACCTGTTTTTGTTTTTTTGCACCACCACAAACAGTGAATCTGAGACCTCCTTCCCAATCTGCACTACAGTAACATCTCCTCACTCTCTTTGTTAGGAGCTCTGATTTGCCATGATGGAGACACAGTGAGGACAGGTCGGGGTTTAACTGTTGGAAAGAGATTAAAAAATATCTCAAAGTGAAGAAAGACAATAAAAAGTAAATTATAACCAAAAATAATTCAATGTATGGTCAGATTTATGAACATTAAAACACATTTGGCTGACAGTTTTAACAAATGTGTGGCATTAACTATTCAGGAATTATAGTGCGCACAGACACAACCTTGTCCAGACTTCGTTGTCAGGACATTCATTGACATAAAGCATTCGATCACAAAATCATTCATTATGACCAAAAACCAAGTCTGAACCCCTCAAACAGTCTTTTGAAAGAATCTAAAAGATGACAAAATGTTTCATTTTTCAATATTTAAACCTGAGAGAACTTTAAGGAAACTTTTATGATCTCTTAGATGAAATATGATATTACTTACTGGCAGATACAGCTAAGGTGAAAGCATTACTCCACTCTGTTGAGGAGAACTTGTCCACTCTCTGTTTACCTCTGCACCAGTACTGTCCATGACTGGAATCAGATGCAGTGATAACCCAGAGTTCACTGTGTCTTTGAATTTGTTGTGATCTGCCTGTTCTCCATTCAAACTCCCACTCAGTGTCTCCTCCATTCTGGATCTGACATCTCAGAGTTATCTTCTCTCCTCTGAATATCTGAGTCCAGCTGGGCTGCTGTGTGATCACAGCTTTATGGGAAACTGTTTCCAACAAACACACAATGTGGATAAAAACAAGAATTTAACCAACAGATAAAAACACATCATTATCAGGAGTTACAGTGATGTTCATTATGGATGGAAGTGATTTTATTTCAGAACAAAAAACCTTCATTCACCTCTTTTCTCCACTGTGACAGCACCACTGTACTCTGTGTAGTAAACGTGGTCTCCTCCTCTTCCTCCTCTTCCTCCTCTGCACTGATAGATTCCTCCTTCTGAAACACTGACAGTGTCTGATTGATAATATATGGTTTGAACTTTAGAAGACTCTGAGGTACGTCTGTACCAGTAGTACTTCCACCCTGAAGACACGTCCACAGAGCAGGTCAGTGTTACGCTGCCCCCTGCTGGTATGACTGTCTTGTCTGCTCTCAGTGAGGCCCAAGGTTTATATGCTGTGAGGTTTGTAGAGAAAAATAAAACAAGTCAAAAATTAGAGTATGAATGAGTAAAGAAAATCTGTTACATCATGACCCTTTAATGAGTCATGAATAAAATCAGTTCCAGCAAAGATTAATTACAAACAGGAACCAAAAAGGAAGGTTTGTAAACACTGATATTGTCATGAAACTTCTATCACTTAAGTGAAGAGAAGGAACTGGAACTGTGCAGAACATTAAGTTACTCTGATATTCTTTGACACTGTGAGATGTTTTACTGGATTAAAATCATTTTGTTGGTTTTAGTTACATTTACATGAAAACATAACAGAACATGACACTGTATTCTGGATAAAAGATGTCCATCTTACCTGATACAGTCAATGTGAAGGCATAACTCCACAATGTGTATAAATTCTCTTTCCTGCCCCGACATCTGTATTCTCCACTGTCAGCAGAGGAAGCTCTGTTGATTCTGTATTCATTGGATGTTGAAGGAATGTTGGACCTCCCATGTGTCCATTCATACGTCCACTGACGTCCTTCAACTCCCTGAATGTCACATCTGAGGGTGATCGTCTCACCAATGAATATCTGAGGCCAGCTGGGCTGCAGAGTGACTCTGGGAACTGTTCACATAGAAACATCCAGTCAGTCAGCAGAAAGTGTGATAACCTTAAATATTTCTTATCATATTGATCTTTTTAACAGCTGAACTCTGTAACAAAGTGCTGTGGTTTGGTGTCCCACTATTTACTCTGATTACATTTTATGTTGACATCATTTTATTTCATTCAATAAATTCCAGTGATTGTTTTTCATTAGTCCAACAGCTCAACATTGTTAATATTCCTCTGTCCACTTCTGAAGAGAGACAGACAGGTTTACTCCACAAAAACCAACTTTAAGGGGAAGAAATGCAACAAAAGCTTCTGATTTAAAACATGGAGCTCAGTGGTGCTGAGGAAGAGGAAGTATTAACACAGTAACAAGCAACATTAATATAACTGAGGTGCTATTTGGAGCAGTCCTGTCTAAAAATGAAGAAAGTAAAGTTCTGATTTTTCAGCATCATCAGAGCAGGAGGAGCTTCTGACATGTAATCAATGTTTTTTGTTTCTGTTGGTAACAAAATGTCTCTTTTCTTCATTACTGACAAACACATGAAACATTTGAAAATGTTGTTTCATTTCAGAACTAATTATTAATCTCACCAGTTGCCTTAATGGTGACTTCATTGCTGTAATATGTGAAGAACACTGGGTCTCCTCTTCTTCCAATGCACTCATATATTCCTCCCTCTGAAACACTGACAGTGTCTGATTGATCATTTATTGGCTGAGCTTCAGAAGAGTTATGTCTGTACCAGTAGTACTTCCACCCTGAAGAGACGTCCACAGAGCAGGTCAGTGTTACGCTGCCACCTGCTGATATGACTGTCTTGTCTGCTCTCAGTGAGGCCCGAGGTTTATCTGCAGTGAGGAAGAAAAAAATGAAACAATCAGTAAAAAACAGTCAAACAGTAAATAGTAAATGGTTAGAGTATGAATTACTGCAGAAAAACCTTTGAACTTCATTCTTTTAAGACACTGTTGTGACAACAGGAAGACATGCAGCACAATACTTAGTGTGTATTTAGTAGCACTTAAATTGTTGGTTAGATTTGATCTAATTCAGCACTTTTATATGGAATAAAGATGATCAGCTTACCTGATACAGTCCATCCGAGGGCTTCACTCCACTCTGTTGTTAATGTGTAGCTTCTGCCCCGACAGCTGTATTCTACACTGTTTGATTCACTAATTGTGATGGATTCACTGTACATTGAAAGAAGGTATAACTTGTTTCGTCTCCATTCATACGTCCACTGAGTTCCTTCAGCTCCCTGAATGTCACATCTGAGGTTGATCTTCTCACCAGAGAATATCTCAGTCCAGCTGTGTTCCAGGATCACAGAGGCCTTCATGGAACCTGTTCAAATCAAAAACACTCAGAATACAAAAGAGATTAAACACCAACATGTTATTTGTTTTAGTACTAAACTCTAATATAGCAATGTTTTGCCCAAGGACACACAACAGTGATTAGGGAGGAGTTGGGATCGAACCACCAACCATCCGGTTACGGCAACCTTGCTATACCATTACGCCACTGCTGCCAACAATGATAATTATGTGAATGCATGTTGTGCTGTGGTACATCTTCAAATAACTAATGTTACAAAACAAAAATAACACATAAAGCTATGAAACTTTTAAACTGTATTTACATCATCAGGATGAATCTAGGGTCAAACACACAGACTGAATATAACTATAGATAAAGTGTCCTTGACATCAACCACATGTTTGTGGATGTTGAATCTCTGTTGGAGGTTATATTACAAAATATATATTTACACACTGAAGGATCAAACTCTTGTACACATTCTGTGACTGTTGTCTTGTTTAGAATGAACAAACTAAACTGTGATGTTGACACCAGCGTGTGGTTTCAGAGAGCATGCAGACAGAATTAGAAGTGTGATGTAGTGTCACAGTGTGTCTAGTTCAGTGTCCTGTATCACAGATCTATCATTTATTATTCACAGTGACTACAACAATATCCAGAGGTTCTGCCTGCAGACCTGCAGCTTTAAAGACTTTAAGGCAAGAACAAAAACTAAAAAGACACACTGCTTGTCAGCTCATGCAAAAATACACAAAGAGAGAAATTTGCAATGTAAACCGTTGTAAATGTCTGTACCTGGGACTGGATCAGTATTGTCTCAATGAGCATTAACGGTTGATTTATTAGTCTCATTAGCGTGCTTCAAGTTATGATCTATTGAGATGAACACTAAAGTCAATAAACATGAGATAAAATATGTTTACAACACATTGGTCCCTGTAATGTAGTCACATCCTTTTCAGCACTAATGATCTAACATACAACATAATATAAAACACTGAGAAGTTGATAAACAGGAGATAAATACTTTGTGTAACATACCAATGAATACGGAGAAAATAATTTTTTGTTAATAAAAGAGAAAGAGTAAACGAGCTGTGGATCTCCGCGAGTGCCTTTTTTTATTTGCGAGTCACAAAAACCTCCTCCAAACAAAGGGCCATTCACTGGCCGCAACATTCGTTGTCAGGACATTCATTGACATAAAGCATTCGATCACAATGACTAAAAAAGAAGTCTGAACCCCTCAAACAGCCTTTTGAAAGAATCTAAAAGATGACAAAATGTTTCATTTTTCAATATTTAAACCTGAGAGTACTTTAAGGAAACTTTTATGATCTCTTAGATGAAATATGATATTACTTACTGGCAGATACAGCTAAGGTGAAAGCATTACTCCACTCTGTTGAGGAGAACTTGTCCACTCTCTGTTTACCTCTGCACCAGTACTGTCCATGACTGGAATCAGATGCAGTGATAACCCAGAGTTCACCGCGTCTTTGAATTTGTTGTGATCTGCCTGTTCTCCATTCAAACTCCCACTCAGTGTCTCCTCCATTCTGGATCTGACATCTCAGAGTTATCTTCTCTCCTCTGAATATCTGAGTCCAGCTGGGCTGCTGTATGATCACAGCTTTATGGGAAACTGTTTCCAACAAACACACAATGTGGATAAAAACAAGAATTTAACCAACAGATAAAAACACATCATTATCAGGAGTTACAGTGATGTTAATGATGAATGGAAGTGATTTTATTTCAGAACAAAGACCCTTCATTCACCTCTTTTCTCCACTGTGACAGCAGCACTGTACTCTGTGTAGTAAACGTGGTCTCCTCCTCTTCCTCCTCTGCACTGATAGATTCCTCCTTCTGAAACACTGACAGTCTTACTTGATGTTTCACTTGTTATTATCTGAGCTTCAGAAGACTCTGAGGTACGTCTGTACCAGTAGTACTTCCACCCTGAAGACACGTCCACAGAGCAGGTCAGTGTTACGCTGCCCCCTGCTGGTATGACTGTCTTGTCTGCTCTCAGTGAGGCCCGAGGTTTATATGCTGTGAGGTTTGTAGAGAAAAAAAAAACAAGTCAAAAATTAGAGTATGAATGAGTAAAGAAAATCTGTTACATCATGATCCTTTAATGAGTCATGAATAAAATCAGTTCCAGCAAAGATTCATTACAAACAGGAACCAAAAAGGAAGGTTTGTAAACACTGATATTGTCATGAAACTTCAATCACTTAAGTGAAGAGAAGGAACTGGAACTGTGCAGAACATTAAGTTACTCTGATATTCTTTGACACTGTGAGATGTTTTACTGGATTAAAATAGTTTTGTTGGTTTTAGTTACATTTACATGAAAACATAACAGAACATGAGACTGTATTCTGGATAACAGATGTCCAGCTTACCTGATACAGTCAATGTGAAGGCTTCACTCCACTTTGTTGTGTATAAATTCTCTTTCCTGCCCCGACATCTGTATTCTCCACTGTCAGCAGAGGAAACTCTGTTGATTCTGTATTCATTGGATGTTGAAGGAATGTTGGACCTCTCATGTGTCCATTCATACGTCCACTGACGTCCTTCAACTCCCTGAATGTCACATCTGAGGGTGATCGTCTCATCAATGAATATCTGAGGCCAGCTGTGCTGCAGAGTGACTCTGGGAACTGTTCACATAGAAACATCCAGTCAGTCAGCAGAAAGTGTGATAACCTTAAATATTTCTTATCATATTGATCTTTTTAACAGCTGAACTCTGTAACAAAGTGCTGTGGGTTGGTGTCCCAGTATTTACTCTGATTACATTTTATGTTGACATCATTTTATTTCATTCAATAAATTCCAGTGATTGTTTTTCATTAGTCCAACAGCTCAACATTGTTAATATTCCTCTGTCCACTTCTGAAGAGAGACAGACAGGTTTACTCCACAAAAACCAACTTTAAGGGGAAGAAATGCAACAAAAGCTTCTGATTTAAAACATGGAGCTCAGTGGTGCTGAGGAAGAGGAAGTATTAACACAGTAACAAGCAACATTAATATAACTGAGGTGCAATTTGGATCAGTCCTGTCTAAAAATGAAGAAAGTAAAGTTCTGATTTTTCAGCATCATCAGAGCAGGAGGAGCTTCTGACATGTAATCAATGTTTTTTGTTTCTGTTGGTAACAAAATGTCTCTTTTCTTCATTACTGACAAACACATGAACCATTTGAAAATGTTGTTTCATTTCAGAACTAATTATTAATCTCACCAGTTGCCTTAATGGTGACTTCATTGCTGTAATATGTGTAGAACACTGGGTCTCCTCTTCTTCCAATGCACTCATATATTCCTCCCTCTGAAACACTGACAGTGTCTGATTGATCATTTATTGACTGAGCTTCAGAAGAGTTATGTCTGTACCAGTAGTACTTCCACCCTGAAGAGACGTCCACAGAGCAGGTCAGTGTTACGCTGCCACCTGCTGATATGACTGTCTTGTCTGCTCTCAGTGAGGCCCGAGGTTTATCTGCAGTGAGGAAGAAAAAAATGAAACAATCAGTAAAAAACAGTCAAACAGTAAATAGTAAATGGTTAGAGTATGAATTACTGCAGAAAAATCTTTGAACTTCATTCTTTTCAGACACTGTTGTGACAACAGGAAGACATGCAGCACAATACTTAGTGTGTATTTAGTAGCACTTAAATTGTTGGTTAGATTTGACTATGATAATTATGTGAATGCATGTTGTGCTGTGGTACATATTAAAATAACTAATTTTACAAAACAAAAATCAAAAATAAAGCTATGAAACTTTTAAACTGTATTTTCATCATCAGGATGAATCTAGGGTCAAACACACAGACTGAACATAACTATAGATAAAGTGTTGTTGACATCAACCACATGTTTGTGGAGGTTGAATGAAACAAAATATACACTACTGTTCAAAAGTTTGGGGTCACTTCAGAATCAGAATCAGAATCAGAAATACTTTATTGATCCCCGGGGGGAAATTGTTTTCGTTCCAGGTGCTCCATGTATACTCAAAAAAGACAGAAATACAAATAAGGTAAAGTAGTGAGCAATAAGGTAAAGTAGTGGAAAAGTCTTTATTTTTCAATGAAGATAACATTAAAGTAATCAGACACACAGTCCAGACATTGTTAATGTGGTAAATGACTATTCTAGTTACAAAAGGCTGATTTTAATGGAATATATACAAAGGTATACAGAGGCTCTTTCCAGCAGCCATCACTCCTGTGTTCTAAGTGTACATTGTGTTAGCTAATCGTGTTAAAAAGGCTAATTGATGATTAGAAAACTCCTGTGAAATGATGTTAGCACAGCTGAACAAACTAAACTGTGATGTTGCCGCCAGCGTGTGGTTTCAGAGAGCATGCAGACAGAATTAGAAGTGTGATGTAGTGTCACAGTGTGTCTAGTTCAGTGTCCTGTCTCACAGATCTATCATTTATTATTCACACTGACTACAACAATATCCTGAGGTTCTGCCTACAGACCTCCAGCTTTAAACAGGCTGTGTGAAAGAACCAAATATCATTTAACCCTGTGTTCACACCAAGAGAGACTAAAGCTGTAAAATCACTTTCGTGGCTCAAAGTTCGAATCACTCATGACGAGAGAAATTTAAGAGTTTGATTTAGCTTATTTAAAGGAGCCGTATGCTTTTAGGACTTTGCTTCCACTTTTTGTGGCATCTTAACTATTGAACAGAAAACACAGCTGTCACTTGGTATCAAGAGAACGTGTGCTCCTTTAAATAAACTGTGCTCTCACTTTGAGGTCAGGCTGCGTTTATTATGCAGGATCTGTTTAGTAAAAGTATTTAATCAAATGAACGCACATTTTCTTAATAGAGAACAGAAATTAATTATCAAGGAAGACTAGCATGCTAGGAGCTCGATTAGCAGGCAAGTATGTATTGATCAATTGCATCATCTTTTTAAAAAAAAACTCTTCAGTAAAATATGTTCTCCTTAATGATAAACACATCTGTCCCTGTAATCTAATCACATTCATTGTATGATTAGTGATTAAGATCATCAATCTAATACACAACATAATATAAACACTGAGAAGTTGATAAACAGGAGATAAATTCTTTGTGTAATATACAAATGAAGAGAAAAATAAAGACAAAGTATAATTTGTCACCTTCAGTGTGTCCGTAGAGGAGTGTGCTGAACACTGGAATAAAGATTAAAACCTCATCAGACATCATCAAACCAAAAGAAAGTGATCAATCACAACATTAAAACACTATATATACACAATGTTGATGTGTGGAGCCAAATCCAGCAGAACTTCAGTGTAAAACAGAGACAAATCAGCAGCCGACGTTCATAAAGACACCAGTCTGCTCAGAAACACTCTTCAGAAACAACAAGTCAGAAATGTACTTACAGAATAAGTCCAGCACACAGAGCAAAGTGTGCCCCATCCTCACATCCAGCACAACTGAACAAAGTGTTCTATCTATTCATAATTATAATGCTGAAGACAGAAGTGACGTTTCCTTAAAAGGTGTGATCAGAACATTTCACCTACATCAGCTTCTGAGTATAGACTCTTCCTTCCTTTGTGCCCCTCCAACTTTAGACAGCAGCTCTGACCACAGCAGTTTCACATGGTTATATTTCCTGTCCTCTTCACACATATGAACATGTTTCTCTGCAAAGGTTTAGTCTGCTCCCTATAAATGTTATTGTACTTTAAACACTGCACATGCATAAAACATCAGACTGTTGAATTGAAGCATTTTACATCTTGTTGTTACAATAAAACTTTGCAGTACAATAAATAAAAAGCATCATTTATCCAGAGTGTAGAATCTATACATGTCCTCACTTTGTGGCAGAATGCTGGTTTATTTGTGGCTGTGACCTCAGACTCAGGAAATGACTGAAAGGTGGAATCAAATGTTTGTTTCACAGCAACAAGAGTAACACCATCAGAGGACAATGTGTGTATATACAACACACACTGTAACAGATCTCTATACTGTTCATGTTTAGAATACTTTATTGCACAGTACGTCTGAATTAAAGGGAAAATTCACCACTTTCATTGATTTACTGATTGTGCTGAGTTAGCAGTAGCTGCCAATAAAAGATTCGCTGTGATGGGGTGAATGTTTCTGTGATACATCATCTATACATTGCTAGCTAGATAACAAGCTAACTGCAGAGTCTCACCAAGGAGTCTAGTGCACAGATGGCACAGATAAGCCTGCTGTCTGTCAACACCGCAGCAGTGTGCCGCTGTTTTTAGAACAGCAGTTAATTACTCACTCATGCTCCGTCTACATATTTTCCTTCTCTAAAACTTCGCCAGTATTCACCGTAATATCCGCAGCAATCAAGGGTTCACACTTGGTGGCTTTACTCATAACTCCATACACATATACTTACACTGCGCACCGCTCACGGGCGCGACGCGGTGTCACGCTGTGACGTCCTGACGAGGAAGTGGGCAGGCAAAGCGTGCCGGCGTTTCTCTGCCCTTTAAACATCAGAGAGTCACGCGCTTCTAGTTAGCTGACTTCCGTTTGTTAAAAATAATGTTTAAACTGAGTAAATGTGGGAATTACTATTTCTGTGAACAGAAATATTGTTTGAATGGTTTCTATGTGTGTTTGGGAGGTATAAAATACTTACCTGTGTAAAAGAAGTATGAAGTCAAAATAATCCAGCCCAGTGGGAGGGGCAAGAGGGTTAACAGAGGGTGCTGTGGCTCCTCTGGGAGACTCTGACAATGGTTACAAGGCAGGTAACAGCTCCTGGAGGTAAGTGAGCTTGTCATTATTAGTGATTCTCAAGACTTTGTTGAAGCTTCGACACATGGTTCAAGAAATGGTTCATTACTCGAGGCTTCAATGACACAGTGCTGGAGTAGGACATCTAGTGGTGAATAAAATGAATTGCGGTGTGTTACAGGTTCATGGATTGGTTGGGATTTGAATCGCCGTGCACAGTCTCGTTCGACTACACTACATGGTTGAATGGTTTCAGGCAGACACAATAAAATACATCAGTTTCACTGCACAAAGTTGTTATACAAAGTTACATTTGAAGTGGATAAATAATTATTAGGTTTACATTTCCATCCTGCTTTCTCACATCAGATCGAGACACAAAGTCAAGGACAGCAATGACACTATGTCCTGATACTTCAAAACATTTACTCAGTTCTGGACAACACTATGCGTTAGGCCAAATCCAACATTCCATAAGCATATTCATATATTCATATATATACAACAATATTTTCCACAACAGGTGAAGAACGAAGCTGGATGGTGGTGTAGTATCATTGTTGGTTTAGGTTCTAGAGGGTCTGGGTTCAAAACTTATGAAATGCGAATCAGCGAGGGGTCCTCCACACACTAATAGAGGGTTTTGCCTATGCAAGAGAAACGTGATCAATAACATTTCTTTTACTAATATATACACAATGACAAATTGCTATTAACTGTGTTTAACGCTATGGAATTCTTAGATATAAATAATAAAAATAATTGTTTGTGTTCGAATTTGTGTATCTACTTAATATATATAACTCATATTTAATAAATGTATCGATGTAGCTAACATATTTCACTATCTAACTAATTAATCTATTACTATGTATTGATATATCTACATTAAATAGGGATGTCATATCCCTGAACACACTCGATCCCACCAAGCAATTCACAACCCGAACCAATCACATGACTCGTATGATGTTCGAAGCACTCAACTGCTTCAAACGTCACTAGTCACGTGACCGAAGCAAGCCTCAGCACAGTGGTTCGGAACAATTGCTTCATGAGCTACGGAGCCTCGGGTGTCAGAGGACCATCCTTAACTATGCCTGTGATTTTTGAGGACATGATGTCAATGTGATGTTTTACTTCCAGCCAAAGATGATAAATAACGACTCATTCATATCTTCCATCAACATGCAGCAGAGATTTTTTTAAATAATGTGTGTAAACACCTGAACTTTAGAACAATAAAAATATTCTGAGTGGTTTATTACACCAAATGATCTAAATGAAAACCAATAAGTTTTAGTTATCGTGACTGAACAAAGAACCAGGGTTAGGATTTACTGACATCTAGTGGTCAATCTGAATACCCCTCCCTTTCTAAGTTTGAAAATCTTGCTCTGGGCCCCTGTCTGGTTAGGGGCAGCCCTGAGATTGATTATACCTGATTCGGCACTTTCACAGCTCCCCGAATGTCACATCTGAGGGTGATCATCTTATCAGAGAATATCTCAGTGCAGCTGTGTGACTTATAATCAGGCCCAAAGTTATCATCCTGACCTGCTGAGATACATTTATAACATCAAATGTCACCAACAAACTCCTCAGTAAATATATGATCATATATGACCTGACTAATGGTAATATGTATGAACAGGAAATAAATGTAACCTTCAGTATGTCCATAGAAAAGTGTGCTGAACACTAAAATAAAGATTGGAACTATGACATTAAAATGCTATTATGTTATATATATGTTAATAAAGGCATCAGACCTCTGCTTTCTGACTTAACATTATACATTATTATGAGCATGGCCGCTTTAACTGACAGGCGGTTGCCGTATCAAAGCGTGAACTTCCCCGCCCACCTCAGCTCCATTCACGCTGAACACCAAGAAAACTAGACTCAAGTCAAAAAGGTGAACTCAGGGCAACTCACTATATATATAAACAAACATATAGGTGTACATACCAGGGATGCAGACTCCATGAAGCAACACAACTATATGTGACATTACCGTGGTGACACAGTTGACCACTGACCCACCTCTGTGTGGAGAGCAACAACTTCCACTTCCTCTTGTGGTCTGTCAGACTGTGGCTTGACTTTTTAGGACGTTTCATCATTCTGTCAACAAGCAGAAGAAGTGGTTAGAGCTGCTCTGACACGAAGCCACTTCATGTCTGATTGATTCTTACTCATAAAGTTATCTTTATGTAAATGTATACAAGTGTTAATCCTCTCCTCACATCCAGCTCTGAACCTGCTTTAAGTCCAGCTCTGAGGTGACTTCTTTCCTGAATGTTCACACCTGTAGAATTGCTTATTTATAACTAGTCAAAACAAAAATATCAAGTTAACACTTCAGAAGTTAAACTGGAAAAATTATAGTCACACAATTGACCACAGAGCAACAAAACTACTAAAACAGCATCCAAAGGTTTTTTCTCTCTCGTCATGACAACAGTATAAATTATGTTATGGTCAAACTTCTATTAAGTGAATTAATTCAATAAAAAGTATTAAAATCATAAGTCATACTCTCTCTGACCTCTTTTTGAAAACAGTGCAGTCACCCCTGCAGACCAGCAGGGGGAGCCACAGGTTCAAGGCACTTCTGCAAGGGTGTCTCTTTACACACTCATCACATTCATCACACAGGTTTCATCACATTCTTTTGTAAAATGTCTGGTCTGTTGTAAGCTTGCAGCTTCAGAGTTTATCAACAATTAAACATTAATGTAACATCATATATAGAAACACAACAAATTACTATAATTACACATAAACCTGTATGAAGATGAACTACCACAAACTGCTGCGTTTTGTAAAGTGTATCAACTTACAATGGGGATATTCACATTATAAACAGGAGAATAAATGTGTTAAAATCTGTATTTTGTTCATGATGTGATATTAAATTAGGAGCATTTTTGTCATCCATCCTGCTGGTTTCATTGATCCTGAACTCTTTATTGATCTGGAAAAGAAATGAAGACAGAGATGCAGGGTCAACAATCTGTACAAGTGAATTGTTACACTGACAAATCTAAACATGCATGTTGTGTTGTTGCTGCACAAAGACCTGTCCTTCGTTTGACTTCAGCATAAACAGCTCCATCAGCTGCAGCAGCAGGGGCTGGTTGTCCTGTGAATATAAACATGTGGCAGTATTGAACAGTGACTTCACAGCAGGGAGAATAAAAACACAAATATACTTTATTAACAGTTGTTGTTACGCCGTGTACCTGCAGATGATCTTATCTTCACGTTTGAGTAAACACGGCTCTCCACTGGTTTCTGCTTCTTCCCTGTTAAAAGACCCAGATGAATGAGCTTTCTTCAGGTATTACTGGCATATAAAAGCACCTACGTGCTGTTAGCTTTTTGAGCTGCTGTATGTGGTGCTCACCTTTCTTAGTCGCATGTTTAAGTTCAAGCAAAGAATATGTGACGTCACTGGATTCACCTGAAACATATAGTTACACTTTAGAATGTCAACATATTACTGTGACCTTAAACATATCATTGTAGTATTTGTAACTGTAACTTGTCTGGACTCAAAACATCTGGCTGTATACTGTACAATGTTCTGTGTTTTCAGGCTCTTTGATTGTTTCATAGACGGACACATTAAGATTAAGAAACCTTTATTAGTCCCACAATGGGGAAATTGCATTACCTACAGAGTGAGAATCGAGATTAGGTTAGTTGTTATTATCACATCATATGAATCACAAACAGCTAACAAGACATGTTTTACAATGTGTTACATTTAACAACAAAACTGGTGATTGATAAGTCTGAGGTTTGACTTTTGTTTTCACAGAAGGATAAATAAAATTAAAGCTGCAAGCAGCGATGATGGGCCCTCGCACACTTTGCGGTCGGGACTCGCAGCCACCGCCTCCCTTGTTGTCCCACGGCCTCTCTCCCCCCACTACCGGCATGAGCTGTGGTCTGCAGGCCAGAAGAGAACACCAAAACACACATATACAAAAGAGAAAAAAAAGAGAAATTCTCCGGCCAGTAGGTGGCACAGGGACTGTAGCTTGGGAGCATATCAATGCGTGCACACAGCCATAGCCAGACCACATGTCTAAGTGCTATAGATTTATTGGAACTGGCTAGTAGCAAGGAGCTGCTGAACCATGTCGTTCAGCCCTGATATATTTTATTTTGTGGTTTAAAGTCACTCTTCTTCCATAACTGAGGTCACAGTGGGGGTAGCAGCTGTTTCTTGGCTAGTAGCTCCATCTTAACTCAAAGAATGGAAGATCGATAACTGACTGTTTTCTAGCTTGCTGGTTTGGTGTGGAGATTGGGATAATTGGGATAACAGTCCTGCTCTTTACAGGTTTTTGTGAGGTTTAGACTTCACAAAATACATTGCTGCACTGTGCACTTTTTTTAAAAGTCCTATTGTTGTGAGTCTGAGTGGTGAATCTGCCTCTGTTTGCTTGTAAACCTACAAGAGAAGCTTTGAGAGAAGCTAATGTGAGCTGCAGGGAAGCAAATGGTCAAAAAAGGTCTTTTTGTCTTTCTCCAAGAATTTGTATGTCCCAGCAGAAAGGTGCAAGTAATGTCTCTGAAATTAAATAAGAAGATCTGACACAGGCTGAGCATTCCTCACGAGCAGCAGACACTACAGTCAGCACCTCGGACAGCTCCAGCACTGCTGCCAGCTCCACAGTCAGCACCTCGGACAGCTCCATCACTGCTGCCGGCTCCACAGTCAGCACCTCGGACAGAGACACAGCACAGGTATTCACATTTATCTTCTTGAAGCAAGGCGTCTGGACTTGTAGAGTTTTCTTGAATACGTTTCGCTGCTCATCCAAGCAGCTTCATCAGTTCTATCTGTTTGGTGGGGAAACATGGTTTATATGTGGTTGCAGACCTCAGTGGGTGGGTCTGGTTAAAACTTACAAACAATATCACTAAATGTTTCCATACTTACCTGTGATGATCTGGCTGACTGGGCCAGGTGTGTCTAACGACTGGCTAACGACTATAAAACTGCCGGAGGGGGACTGGTTACAGCCCTTTGTTTTTGCTGTGAGCATGTGCAAACTTCCTGGGAATGGATGAAATCACTGCATTGTATGTGGTAGAAAGATGATGTCTGAGGCCACCACCTCTGTTAAGGGAAGGTTTTTCCAGCTTAACATAGATTAGACATTGTTGTCCTCAAAGGAGTGTCCTTTCTCTTTGAGGTGGAGGTGAACAGCTGAGTCTTGTCCTGAGGAGGGGGCTCTCCTGTGCTGAGCCATTCTTCTGTTGAGTGGTTGTTTAGTTTGTGTACAGATCAGAGCATTCCTCACTGCACCTTGCTGTGTTTCTCCCTAGGAGTTTTATCCTTTGGGTGAACCAGTTTGTGTCTCAGGGTTGTCATCGGTTTGAATGATGTCATGATTATTGAAGATCCTACGAAGTTTCTCTGATACTCCTGACACATATGGAATGAAGATGTTTTTTTCTCCGTCTGTCATTGTCCTTCTTCTTGTTGTTAGTGGGTCTTGTTTTTGTGGCTTTGATGAGTGCCCAATTGGGGTAGCCACAGGTTTTCAGGGATTTCCTGGCCAGCTCAGAGGGGAAGAAGAAGGAACATCACATCAGGAAATCCCTGAAAACTTGTCCCCACCCACATGGTGTAACATCGATCTGCGTTTTTGATAACTTTTGCTCAACTATGTCTTCAAAAGCATGTTCTTGTTGTAGTCTGACACCCTCTTGTGGCCATGTATGCAAAGAACTACCACCAGTAGTTGTTTTGATCACAAAAACACTGTGTAAACAATCTAAATACATTTTAAACCAAACTGTGTAACGTTTCCTTTAAAACATAAATATGCATGTGTTACATTTAAGTTTTTACCAAATGATTCACAGAGAGCTGATTCAACCTACAGCAGCAGATCAATCTCTAAGTATTTCACAGTATACTGAATTCTTAAAGATCGAATAGGATGTAGTAAGTAGCACTACTGTGAGGACTTTGTGGAAAGATCGACAAATGTTCCATATTACATACTGAAAGAATATTTTAACCTCAAGCTGCTTTGTCTGCATGTCATGTTGGAATATCTGTGTGAACTGTGATTAATCTTTGTTAAATACAGCCCTTAGATCCAATGAGAAGTAAAGAAGAACTTATATTTAATAAGAACCATTTTATTTACAAAAAGGTTCAAAGACCACAAAATAAAGTCTATGAAAGAACAGAACGACACAATAAAAACTTCATGTTGGACTTCATGTCCTTTACTTGTAATACTGGTTTGTCCTGTGGGTGGTGCTGTGGCTTCACTGGTGACATTTAGATTCAGCATGTGTAAAATGCTGCAGACAGTGTCCACTTTCTGACTTTGCTCTGAGCCTATTGAACGTCTCGGGCTGCTCGTCTGGTTGTGCTCTTGTATGATATCCACATTTACGTCAGAGAGTCCATCTGTACTTTTGCAAGTGATGTGAGGCAATATCCACATGACCAACGACAAAAAAGTCACAGCTAGTTTTTTTATTGGAGGACTTGTTAGGTATCTTTCTAGCTCTGAACTGATACTCACTGCAAGGACAAAATACCAGGACAGAACACTTAGTAAACCCACAAACGTGTACATAAACTTAGATGTTTTACATTAAAGTAAAAAAGGATAAAAACTTTACGGCTACTGAATCAGGAATATTATTTTAAAGTATGCCTCATACATACACATTTGAGCTCAGCAAACCATGAAGCAATATAAGATGGTTAAAACACAACAGGGTGAAAATGCAGCAATGGAAGATTAATTTAAAATGCAGCGGAGGTAGCAAATATTTTATGCAATAAAACAGTTTGACACAGAAACAACTGATGTTAACCTCATCTGTAGCTATAAGAAGCTTAGAGGACACCATAGAGATCAGTCTCAGTGTTCACAGCTCATCTGATGGTTCCTCTTAAAGCGATGATTTCCACAGTGTTACCTTTAGACTTCTTACTGTCTGTCTACAACCTGTTTTTGTTTTTTTGCACCACCACAAACAGTGAATCTGAGACCTCCTTCCCAATCTGCACTACAGTAACATCTACTCACTCTCTTTGTTAGGAGCTCTGATTTGTGCTGATGGAGACAGGATGTTGCTGTATTCCTCTGATGGTCCATCTGAAAGGTGAATGTTATGAATTAATAGAATGACTTAAAAAAGCTCTTACCTCTTCCAGCATCTTCAGGGCTATCATCTCATAGACAGACTCATCACCTACAAGGCAGATACAATTGAATTATCTGACCGGGATGAGCAGTGAAGCAGTGTCACACTGACCGTGCAGAAGAGAGGAGTACACAGGCTGTTGGTTTTCATAGTGGTCTGTCTCAGGCTGCGCACGCCTGAAACAATAACACAATTATTAATGAGGTAGAAATGTGAATGTTGTCTATGTAGAAAATGAAAAGTAGAGTGTAGTCCCAAACTTGTCTGATGTTCCAGATACTGTCACCCAGCCACATTTAGGCCAACAATAAGATGAAAGCCTTATTTATTTAGGCAGCAGCTAATGAAGTGCAGGAGGACCCAGAGGACATATTTCCTGGCACAGCCTATGGTCACAAAGCTTGTCTAAGAAATGTCTGCAGTCTTGATGTTTACGTTCTAAACAGAGTGGATAATCTAAACTTACTCACCAAGTTTGTAGATCTTCACTGATTGGCTGTACTCTGTGTAGTAAAGTGGGTCTCCTCCTCTTCCTCCTCTTCCTCCTCTGCACCAGTACTCTCCTTCCTTTGAGACTCTGATTTGTTGGTCTGAAAGTGAAACAGTCTCCTGTGTGGTCAGAGGTTCAGAGGATTTCTGATCTCTGTACCAGAAGTATTTCCATCCAGAGGACTGTTTCACAGAGCAGGTCAGAGTCACACTGCCCCCTGCTGGAACAGCTGACTTGTCTGCAGTCAGGTCAGCTGTTGGTTTGGCTGCAGTTCAGTTTAGAACACAGTGAAAACATTAAGTGTTAAATTATTAACTCCACCAAGAAATTACCAAGACAGAAACTTGTTTCCACTGAAATCAAGCAATTAGTTTGTTTAAATATATGTAACATATCACTGAGATTCATTCTCAGAATTTATTATATTTATTTTTACTATTTGAAAAAGCAAAAAACACTGAATGAATCAAACTTACCTGATACAGTCAATGTGAAGGCAAAACTCCACAATGTGTATAAATTCTCTTTCCTGCCCCAACATCTGTATTCTCCACTGTCAGCAGAGGAAGCTCTGTGGATTCTGTATTCATTGGATGTTGAAGGAATGTTGGACCTCTCATGTGTCCATTCATACGTCCACTGATGTCCTTCAACTTCCTGAATGTCACATCTGAGGGTGATCGTCTCATCAATGAATATCTGAGGCCAGCTGTGCTGCAGACTGACTCTGGGAACTGTTCAAATAGAAACATCCAGTCAGTCAGCAGAAAGTGTGATAACCTTACATATTTCTCATCATATTGATCTTTTTAACAGCTGAGCTCTGTAACAAAGTGCTGTGGTTTGGTGTCCCAGTATTTACTCTGATTACATTTTATGTTGACATCATTTTATTTAATTCAATAAATTCCAGTGATTTTTTTTCATTAGTCCAACAGCTCAACATTGTTAATATTCCTCTGTCCACTTCTGAAGAGAGACAGACAGGTTTACACATCTGTATTCTCCAGTGACAGAAGGGGAAGCTCTGTTGATTCTGTATTCATTGGATGTTGAAGGAATTTTTGACCTCTCATGTGTCCATTCATATGTCCACTGACGTCCTTCAGCTCCCTGAATGTCACATCTGAGGGTGTTCTTCTCACCAGAAAATATGTCAGTCCATCCTTCTTCCAGGATCACAGAGGCCTTCATGGAACCTGTTCAAATTAATCCACATGTTTGTGGATGTTGAATGTCTGTTGGAGGTTATATTGCAAAATATATATTTAAACACTGAAGGATCAAACTCTTGTACACATTCTGTGACTGTTGTCTTGTTTAGAATGAACAAACTAAACTGTGATGTTGCCACCAGCGTGTGGTTTCAGAGAGCATGCAGACAGAATTAGAAGTGTGATGTAGTGTCACAGTGTGTCTAGTTCAGTGTCCTGTCTCACAGATCTATCATTTATTATTCACAGTGTCTACAACAATATCCTGAGGTTCTGCCTGCAGACCTCCAGCTTTAAACGGGCTGTGTGAAAGAACCAAATATCTTTTAACCCTGTGTTCACAGTGTTTGATTTAGCTTATTTAAAGGAGCCGTATGCTTTTAGGACTTTGCTTCCACTTTTTGTGGCATCTTAACTATTGAACAGAAAACACAGCTGTCATTTGGTATCAAGAGAACGTGTGCTCCTTTAAATAAACTGTGCTCTCACTTTGAGGTCAGGCTGCGTTTATTATGCAGGGTCTGTTTAGTAAAAGTATTTAATGAAACGCAAATTTTCTCAATAGAGAACAACAATTAATTATTAAGGAAGACTAGCATGTAGGAGCTTGATTAGCAGGCAAGTATGTATTGATCAATTGCATCATCTTTTTAAAAACAACAAACTCTTCAGTAAAATGTTCTCCTTAATTATAAACACATCTGTCCCTGTAATCTAATCACATTCAAAGTATGATTAGTGATCAAATTAATCATCAATGTAATACACAATATAATATAAAACACTGAGAAGTTGATAAACAGGAGATAAATACTTAGTGTAATATACAAAGAAAAAATATAGACAAAGTATAATTTGTCACCTTCAGTGTGTCCGTAGAGGAGTGTGCTAAACACTGAAATAAAGATTAAAACCTCATCAGACATCATCAAACCAAAAGAAAGTGATCAATCACAACATTAAAACACTATATATACACAATGTAGATGTGTGGAGCCAAATCCAGCAGAACTTCAGTGTAAAACAGAGACATATCATCAGCCGACGTTCATAAAGACACCAGTCTGCTCAGAAACACTCTTCAGAAACAACAAGTCAGAAATGTACTTACAGAATAAGTCCAGCACACAGAGCAAAGTGTGCCCCATCCTCACATCCAGCACAACTGAACAAAGTGTTCTATCTATTCATCATTTTAATGCTGAAGAGAGAAGTGACGTGTCATTAAAAGGTGTGATCAGAATGCATAGAGTATAGACTCTTCCTTCCCCTTTGCCCCCCTCCAACTTTAGACAGCAGCTCTGACCACAGCAGTTTCACATGGTTATATTTTCTGTCCTCTTCACACATATGAACATGTTTCTCTTGTCAACATCTTGAGTTTAGAGCAATAAAACTTTGCAATACAATAAATAAAAGGCATCATTTAACCTGAGAGTAGAATCTATAGATAACAAGCTAACTGCAGTGTCTACCAAGGTAACATGACTAAACACTAAGAAATATGAAGACATCAGACATCAATGTTTCTTGTAGCTGCTGCTGTCAGGCCTGTAACACTTGTGTTCTAAGTGTTATTCTTCCTCTTTTTAGTAATTTACACACAAGAAAACATGATGTGGTTGGTCTTTAGTGCACAGATGGCACAGATGAGCCTGCTATCTGTCTACAATGCAGCAGTATGTCACTGTTTGTAGAACAGCAGTCCAACTTTATTCAATTTATGACTTTATCATGTGTCAGTGTGTAATTAAAAAATCAGTCTCACCATTGTTCTTTCTGTAGAAACACACAGAGATCAGGAGAATAAAGAGGACTATTCCAGTGATTGGTCCAATGATCAATAGTACAGGAAGTGAAGAGTACTAGTCTGTGTTGTTACTTCTAATGTGTAGGATTGACTGTTAATTTATCTATCCTTAAGGTCGAGTTGGCATGATTCTAGTGTCCACTGACATGTTCAACAAACACTGGAGGGGTCATGACACATTTTCCATTTGTGGTCTTGGTGTGCCCTCTAGTGGTGTGAAGGTGCTGTGCATCGTGTTCAGCAGTGCACTATGAGTACCTTGATGAAATATGTGAACACATCTCAGCCCCTCTGACCTGGTGGTGGCTCGGTTGGTAGAGCTCCTGCTGTGAACATTGCGATTTCCCATCATTTCATTTCATTTCAACTCGGACTTCAATGGAACACAGAGACCAACAGCAAAAGTGAGTAAGCTGGCTAGTTGAGGTGTTTTTATCATCTGACAACAGTCACATTAATGTAGAAAAATAACAGCTGAATTCATCCGAACAGCCTGCTCCCAGCCACAGGGGGCAGTCTTCTGTCTGCACTCACACCCACACTCTAAATATTGCTGCTCTTATTAATATTATTATTATGGATTCTCTTCCTGTCACTTGTTGACACAACACAGCACTGACATGATCAGGCAGCATGTGTGCTACCCAGCAGGCCTTTACTGCCAAGGATTAAGTGACCTTTGACCCCCACAGGAACATAAACATTTCTGCCAAAGGTAAAGTGATAAAAAGCAACAACTCTACCACTGTTACCACGACACCACCATCTACTCCTGACTTAGTTCCTCATTTAGTGGCAGATAAAGAGATATATGTTTCTGCATAGAGCTGTTCCTTTCTGCTGTATTTTTATATGTCTGCACACAAGATATGACAACAGGAGACAAAGGACAGCCACGACACACTCAGCTGTTTGAAGATGATACATGTGGACAGTTTTTAGTGTTTTGTCTTTTTCTGAATATTTGCTGTAAAGGCTGAAAAGTTAGAAGTGTTTTACTTAGAAAGAAAAAAAGAGGTCAAAGGAAAAGATCAGTGCTGCACTTTCAGCAGTAATACACATCATGACTTTGTCCACATGGTGGAGCCATTGGGTCAAATGAAACACAGCTTGGAGCCCCTGACAGAGTAAGATGAAGCACAGTTCACTCTGTGAAACAGAGTTCTGCTAAAAGCATCCTTTGCATAACACATTCAACCTGCTCTAATTAAAGAGACAGCCCAGCTCCTGTTTACTTGTCACTTCATTCTTTAAGCAGCGTTACAGCCAGAGATGAGATAAGAAGACATGAAGTGAGACTCAGATTCTTCAGCTTATAGATGAGACGGACACACAGCTCACAGCTCAGGGGTCCTCTTGACACAGATTGATGGCATCTCAGTTTCAAAACACCCATTACCTGTAGGTACCAAAAACATGTCAGGTAGTCTTTATATATAGATATACAGTCATTCATGAAGTGATGGATGTTTCAGGCTTTCAGAGGACATTTTAATGACATACTTCCATAGTTCATATATGCACAGTCCTGGTTGCCTCCGCCATTATCAGGCTCTCCAGGGCACCACTTCTTATATTCAAAAGTTGTTCCATCGCTCCAGTACCAGAGCCCCTCCTTGAAAATAGACACACATTATATATAACAGGACTATGTCAGCAGACCAAACTGGTAACTGGTCAGTTGTGTACCTGCAGACTGTCAGAGCCTCCAATCCAAGTATGTCCATTTGTGTAAGTGGCCTGATATACCACGTTCTGAAGGTGCTTATACTCAGCATCACTGTGCACAGATGCCAGGTTAGCACCCTTGGACTGACAGTTTTTCTGCAGTGGAGATCAACAGACCTTCATGTTTAAGTGCACCAAAGCAGAGTGACAGTGATCAAAGTGAGTCCAAACCCCTCTTAGTACCTGAGCCTCAGCATAGGTCATGGATTTGGGCTCATAGATGTAACATTTGCCATTGAACTCAGTCCATCCAGTGGTACAACTTGCAGATGTATTGACACCTTGAGGGTCTTCCAACGACAAAAAAACACAGTGGGGATGAAGATTATCACCAGAGTGTGTAAACATGTGGGGAAAATCATGGAAACTTGTGTACTAACCTGCTGAACTGAGTGTCTCTGTCTCATTCAGGGCAGTTCCATCTTTAAGGACAGTTCAACAGAGCAGATGAAACATCTGAAGGCTGCACACAGACAGAGATGATGACAGTGTCATACTCACTAGCAGCAGTGGTCAGAGCCATCACTGCATACAGGAGTGCAGACACAGTCAGCAGTTTCATGGTGATGTTTCAATGTTCAGACGTCTCCTAGAAAAATCAAAGTATTTCTCATATTAATGTCTCTGCAGGAAACAGACGGCCTGCAGTGACTGACAGTTCATTCAACAGAGAAGTTTGTAACAGACCTGATGAAGAATGATCTACTCCTCTTCCTCCTCACAGTCAGTCTGTAGAGTCAGAGCAGTGATGAGCATGTCTTATATACTTGTTACAAGGAACTAAAAACTCACATCCGTGTTCCCTTTATGGTCAGAGGTGGAACAGCCAATCAGAGCTGACTGCATGTCACCTCTCAGTTTTATCACAGGACGTTCTTGACTTATTTACCATTATTTTTGGCTATAATCCAGGTAGCTAGGTCTGCCTCCTGTTGTTGGAAAATGGCCACCTCCCACGGAGAGTGTGCATCCAGTTTGACCTGCTGGATTCAACAGAAAGCCCTGAAGAAGAACGCCCTGACCTCTTTGGTGTGTCTGATACCACTGAAGCTTGGAGCCAGATCAGCTTCGGAACATGAACGTTTGGCTGCATGGCACATCTTCATTGGCACCCTGGGGATCCTCCAGGGTCAGAACAGGAAGGCAGGGCTAAAGGCCCGCCACAGTCCAAACTGGCTATTCCCAAAGTCACAGTTAGCGCCACCACAGTTCCAAAGTAAAAACACTCCAATGACTCAATAGAAAATCCCTCAGGCTCA
Source organism: Parambassis ranga (assembly GCF_900634625.1). Lineage (NCBI taxonomy): Eukaryota > Metazoa > Chordata > Actinopteri > Ambassidae > Parambassis > Parambassis ranga. Next base: position 7,394,520 of record NC_041026.1, on the reverse strand, counting down.
GAGGGTATAAGTTCCAGGGAGGGAGCTAGAGCTGGCGCCTTGGCCGAGGCTGGGGAAGCGGCCCAGGCAGGGAGCGCCGGATCCTGCCGGTGGATGTTCAACCTCACAGCTCAGAGTTACTGAGGCTCCAGGACTCAGCCATGATGGAGACACAGTGAGGACAGGTCGGGGTTTAACTGTTGGAAAGAGATGACATTAAAATCTCTGAACTATATTAAATTATTTAGAAAACATCCAACTCATCCTTAACTAAAATCCAGCTCTGAGGTGACTTCTTTCACACAGTTCACACAGCCAAGAATAACAGAATTAGTTCTTCCTCATTCATACCTGTGAGATCACATGTTGGTTACATCATGCTAACAGTTTGACCCACGTCTGCATCCGTTCTCACACTGCAGCTGTGGCTCAGAGCACTATGACATGGTCCAGAATAGTAATATATCCATATAAAGACAAACAATGAGCTGTAAGGGGGATTCTGCTGATCAAAACTCACACCACTGCAAAGGTTATGACCACAGAGCACGAACACTTCCTGTACACAGTCTGCATATACAAAGTAACCATGATATCAGAGACCACAGGTATCAACCATCTTGCACATTTTCCACACATTTAATTTTACACCCTGTGAAAGACCCCCACATACAACAGCAGAAAAGGCGACAATGACCACAGACAACAGCAGGGCTGATGTCACCCACTGGCTTTTAGACATTGAAGCAATACATTTAATGCAGAGTTTTTAACCCAGCAGGCCAGCAGGGGGAGCCACAGTCCACCACAGAACTACCAATGATATGAGAATCAGAGCTGATGCAGGGTGAAGAATAAAATAAAATGTAAAAACCAACTGTTACACTGACAAATCCAAACATGCATGCTGTGTTACTGCTGCACAATCACCAAGACCTGTTCCTCCAGCACAGACAACAGACCAACACTTTCACATATATGTACACAAACACCACAGAAACATATTAAAAATACAATTACACCAGAAACACTGGAGACATGAACTTTATTGTAAATCTGACCACATTTCAACAAAAATATATTTTAAACTCTCATAATCTATTTTCAGTGAGAACAGCTGATAAAATGTGATCCTTGAAAATAGATCATGGATTATTAGATATATGCAATAACTGCTGGTGTCACTGTTAAAAAAGCTGTGCTGATACATGAGGATACATTCAGAGCTTAATACAAAAGATAACAGATGTAAATAATAATAATGATGCAGTACATGAACAGTAGAAGAGGCATGTGTTTTTAGGACAGTATTCAGAGCATGAAGTATATCAATATCAAATAAATGTACAAGGTTCAGATTGACAGATTCCCAAAACCAAACAGCTTCTGTTTGGTTCTGTTTGTCTCTGCACAGCCCTGTAAGAGAAGCACAAAGACAGAACATGGTTTATCACAGTCATCCATCATGTGGCACTTTGTGGAGAATAAATCACTCACAGTATGAATCCTACATGGCAGCATGAGCTCCGAGAGCTGCTCCTGCTCTGATTTCAGAATAAACTGCTGCATCAGCAGCTGCAGGAGCTGATGTTCCTGTGAATGGAGGCCTGATTCATTTAGAACTGTAATCTGATCATTCAACATGATGTTGTTCTTAACCAGCAGTGTCCATTTATACAAAGACTGACTGTGTGTCACGGCTTTAAGTCTTTACACATGACGTAACCTGTGGATGCATACATGTAAATACTGCACAATAACAACAATGGCAGCTGAATGCAGACTTTACTGTACCTCTTTTATTCTTGGCCTTTCCTTTCTTGTGGTGGATGATCTGAGAATACAGCAGATTATCTGCAGCAGGAGCTGATGGTGGAGCACACGTAATGTGTGAGAACATGAACAGTTCAGCTTCATGTTATATCTGTCTGTCTGCAGCACGGGATTATTCCATCTCAAACTTTTAGGAACACCCGAACCTCACACAGACCATGTGGACTCTCTGCTGCCATCTACTGGTGATATGAGGTAACTAACAGCATGCTGACCCAATAATTACCTGCAGTGTGGTGCTATGACGACACATTTCAACACAAACATGACTGTTGTAGGCGACTGTACCTGCTGTCTTCACTTCAGAGTAAACACACCGCTCCTCTTCCTCATGTGTCCTCTCTGTTAAGACAATATTTGACAATAAAAAAATTAAATCTTTCTTAACTATAGTCTCATTTTCTACACTGCATGTACTTGGAGTACTCACTCTTCTTTCTAAAGTTCTTCAGCTCAATTACAGAGTATGTGACATCTTGGGGTCCACTTGCTTCTGTAACATACACACATCTATATTTAGAGAATTTTATTTCAAACCTAATCTATAATCCTAACAGATTAAATGAACCAGTTTATGCATTTGTGAGCCAGACAAAGACAAACTGTACCATTTCCAGTGTGTCCAGAGGGAGTGACTGACTCATACAGGGGAGAATCACCTTCAGAAAGAACACAGAAACAGTCAGAGCAGTCTGCCTTATTCAGATGGTTCATGTTTGAGAACATGTCTAAGAGATCTCAGCTTTTAATGAATGTGTGCTGAAGGAAGAAAAGTTAAACAAAAGTCCACATTAGTATTTAATAAGTGCTGACCATTGAGAGGAGAGCAGTGTTCATTCGTACTGACTTCCTGATTTCTGTTGGAGCCCTGACTGCTGCTCTCTGACTGGAACAGCCTGTAAAATAACACATACAGTACATTTAATACAGAAACATGAAAGCACTGATGCATGTTGAAGAAAAGTTTAGAGATGAGTGCTGCACTAACCTGATAAAGCAGGAATCTGTGAAAAAAGACATTTGTTGTTACATGGTTTTATAATGTAAAAATATTCTGCTGTCATTCTGTGTCACATTTAAAGTTTATAGTAAATAAATGATGCATCAGAAGAAAAAGGTCTCACCTTTGGACTGTCTGTAGTGATACAGTAAGAGCACAATGACAAAGAATAATATGATTCCACACAGCAGTCCAACAATTAATGGCACTGAGGATGAGGAGCTTTCAGGTCTGGATACAACTATTAGAAATAATAAACATACATTAATACACTTATATTGGACTTGGTGTCATTAGTACAGGCAATAATCAAAACAACATTACCGTAATATACCAAAAAAGGAGCATCAAACATTTTTACTCACCTTTCAATGACATCCAGCTCTGAGGTGAATTCTTTCCTGAATGTTCACACCTGTAGAAACCTTCATGTGACTCTGACACTGCAGAGATCTTCAGCTCCCCTCTGGTATCACTTTGAACAAGTTTGTCATTGTGATAGAAAAACACATTGGAAAGTTTGTTTTGTCCTCTCAGTCTGCAGCCAAGAGTAACAGAGTCTCCTTCAGTCACACTATTGACAGGACTCTCCAGGACAATGTCTGTATCTGTGAGACAGTCAGAGGCCGTCAGTCAGAGATCAGTCAGTGAGGTGGAGGTTAGTGTATAGTAAGAAATCACCTACCATGTACAGAGATGTTGACTGTGTTGCTGAACTCTCCTGATGCAGACTCACACCAGTACACACCAGTATCAGACTGTGATGTGTTGATGTTACATGTGGATCCAGTCATTGTTCCCCAGTTAGAACAGGATGACAGACGTCCTTCATCAGGGAACTTCCTCACTCTCCACTCAGCAGAGTTTCCCTCACAGGTCAGTGAGACAGACTCAGAGGTGAAGTGTTGGACTCTGTCAGGATTCACTGTGAGAGACGCTGCTGCATGAAAACCTGAAAAACAAAACATGTCAAAGGAACAAAGTAAGAACACAAAAATGACACGATGAAAAAATGACACACAACCAGCTCATTCTGATTCTCTCAATAAACAGAGGAATCACAGTGACAGAATAAATTCTTCTCACTGAGAGGACAGAATCAAACTGACCTGCAGACCAGACAAACTTTGGGTCACTGTAATCAGAGTGATACTCTGGGTCTCCTCTTCCAGCTCTGCACACATATGCTGCTGTGTGTGTCTGTCCATGAATGATGTAGGAATCCTGTGCAGTCCCATCAGTGCTACCAGGCAGCAGCTCATATCTGTAAGACCAAGAGTTCTTTGACAGACCAGGAACAGCTTTATACCAGTAGAACCTCCATCCTGCAGGTGGATGGTCATCCTCACAGCTCAGAGTTACTGAGGCTCCAGGACTCAGCCATGATGGAGACACAGTGAGGACAGGTCGGGGTTTAACTGTTGGAAAGTGATGATGTTAAAACAGACTGTCAGAATGCAGATTTAGCGTTTTATCAATAAAATAACACTTACTGTCAGATACTGTCAGTCTGACTGGATCACTCCACTCTGTTGTTGTATGTTCATTGTTCATGTAGCCGTTACAGCTGTAGGCTCCACTGTGTGATGAAGAAGCAGAACTAATCCTGTACTCATTCTGATTTGAAGGTTTGTTGGAGTCTGGTGCTTTCCATTCATAATCCCACTCAGTGTCTCCTCCTTGGATCTCACATCTGACACTGATCTTCTCTCCTTCATATATCTGAGTCCAGTTAGGTTGCAGAGTCACAACAGGTCTGATTGAAGCTTTGAAACACAACAAGTTCATATCTGTTCATATTTTATTCATCCTGATACAAGATCACAGCAGACATTGTGTGTTACATACAACTCACCAAGTTTGTAGATCTTCACTGATTGGCTGTACTTTGTGTAGTAAAGTGGGTCTCCTCCTCTTCCTCCTCTTCCTCCTCTTCCTCCTCTGCACCAGTACTCTCCTTCCTTTGAGACTCTGCTTTGTTGGTCTGAAAGTGAAACAGCCTCCTGTGTGGTCAGAGGTTCAGAGGATTTCTGATCTCTGTACCAGAAGTATTTCCATCCAGAGGACTGTTTCACAGAGCAGGTCAGAGTCACACTGCCCCCTGCTGGAACAGCTGACTCGTCTGCAGTCAGGTCAGCTGTTGGTTTAGCTGAAGTTCAGTTTAGAACACAGTGAATAAAAATATTCGAATTTAGTTAGTTGTAAACGATAACAATAAAACAAAACTGAACTAATCAAACTTACCTGATACAGTCAATATGAAGGCATAACTCCACAATGTGTATAAATTCTCTTTCCTGCTCCAACATCTGTATTCTCCTCTGTCAGCAGAGGAAGCTCTGTTGATTCTGTATTCATTGGATGTTGAAGGAATGTTGGACCTCTCATGTGTCCATTCATACGTCCACTGATGTCCTTCAACTCCCTGAATGTCACATCTGAGGGTGATTGTCTCATCAATGAATATCTGAGGCCAGCTGTGCTGCGGAGTGACTCTGGGAACTGTTCACATAGAAACATCCAGTCAGTCAGCAGAAAGTGTGATAACCTTAAATATTTCTCATCATATTGATCTTTTTAACAGCTGAACTCTGTAACAAAGTGCTGTGGTTTGGTGTCCCAGTATTTACTCTGATTACATTTTATGTTGACATCATTTTATTTCATTCAATAAATTCCAGTGATTGTTTTTCATTAGTCCAACAGCTCAACATTGTTAATATTCCTCTGTCCACTTCTGAAGAGAGACAGACAGGTTTACTCCACAAAAACCAACTTTAAGGGGAAGAAATGCAACAAAAGCTTCTGATTTAAAACATGGAGCTCAGTGGTGCTGAGGAAGAGGAAGTATTAACACAGCAACAAGCAACATTAATATAACTGAGGTGCAATTTGGATCAGTCCTGTCTAAAAATGAAGAAAGTAAAGTTCTGATTTTTCAGCATCATCAGAGCAGGAGGAGCTTCTGACATGTGATCAATGTTTTTTTGTTTCTGTTGGTAACAAAATGTCTCTTTTCTTCATTACTGACAAACACATGAAACATTTGAAAAGTTCATGTTGTTTCATTTCAGAACTAATTATTAAACTCACCAGTTTCCTTAATGGTGACTTCACTGCTGCCATATGTGAAGAACTCTGGGACTCCTCTTCCTCCAAAGCACTGATTGATTCCTCCTTCTGAAACACTGACAGTGTCTGATTGATCATTTATTGGTTGACCTACAGAATACTCTGAGGTACGTCTGTACCAGTAGTACTTCCACCCTGAAGAGACGTCCACGGAGCAGGTCAGTGTTACGCTGCCCCCTGCTGGTATGACTGTCTTGTCTGCACTTAGTGAGGCCCGAGGTCTATCTGCAGTGAGGAAGAAAAAAATGAAACAGTCAGTAAAAAAACAGTCAAACAGTAAATAGTAAATGGTTAGAGTATGAATTACTGCAGAAAAATCTTTGCACTTCATTCTTTTCAGACATTGTTATGAACACAGGAAGACATGCAGCACAATACTTAGTGTGTGTTTAGTAGCACTTAAATTGTTGGTTAGATTTGACCTAAATCAGCACTTTTATATGGATTAAAGATGATCAGCTTACCTGATACAGTCAATCTGAGGGCTTCACTCCACTCTGTTGTTAACTCGTTGCTTCTACCCCGACAGCTGTATTTTCCACTGTTTGATTCAGTAATTGTGATGGATTCACTGTACATTGAATGAAGGTCTAACTCGTCTGGTCTCCATTCATACGTCCACTGAGTTCCTTCAGCTCCCTGAATGTCACATCTGAGGGTGATCTTCTCACCAGAGAATATCTCAGTCCAGCTGTGTTCCAGGATCAGAGAGGCCTTCATGGAACCTGTTCAAATCAAAAACACCCAGTTAGAATACAAAAAGATTAAACACAAACATGTTATTTGTTTTATTACTAAACTCTATGATAATTATGTGAATGCATGTTGTGCTGTGGTACATCTTAAAATAACTAATTTTACAAAACAAAAATCAAAAATAAAGCTGCGAAACTTTTAAACTGTATTTACATCATCAGGATGAATCTAGGGTCAAACACACAGACTGAATATAACTATAGATAAAGTGTCCTTGACATCAACCACATGTTTGTGGAGGTTGAGTCTCTGCTCGTGGTTATATTACAAAATATACACTACTGTTCAAAAGTTTGGGGTCAAAAAAAAAGTCTTTATTTTTCAATGAAGATAACATTAAAGTAATCAGACTACAGTCTAGACATTGTTAATGTGGTAAATGACTATTCTAGTTACAAAAGGCTGATTTTAATGGAATATATACAAAGGTATGCAGAGGCTCTTTCCAGCAGCCATCACTCTTATGTTCTAAGTGTACATTGTGTTAGCTAATCGTGTTAAAAAGGCTAATTGAGGATTAGAAAACTCCTGTGAAATTATGTTAGCACAGCTGAACAAACTAAACTGTGATGTTGCCACCAGCATGTGGTTTCAGAGAGCATGCAGACAGAATTAGAAGTGTGATGTAGTGTCACAGTGTGTCTAGTTCAGTGTCCTGTCTCACAGATCTATCATTTATTATTCACAGTGACTGCAACAATATCCTGAGGTTCTCCCTGCAGACCTCCAGCTTTAAACAGGCTGTGTGAAAGAACCAAATCTCATTTAACCCAGTGTTCACACCAAGAGAGACTAAAGCTGTAAAATCACTTTCGTGGCTCAAAGTTCGAATCACTCATGACGAAAGAAAGTGTTTGATTTAGCTTATTTAAAGGAGCCGTATGCTTTTAGGACTTTGCTCCCACTTTTTGTGGCATCTTAACTATTGAACAGAAAACACAGCTGTCACTTGGTATCAAGAGAACGTGTGCTCCTTTAAATAAACTGTGCACTCACTTTGAGATATTTAATCAAATGAACGCACATTTTCTTAATAGAGAACAGAAAATAATTATTAAGGAAGACTAACATGCTAGGAGCTCGATTAGCAAGTAAGTATGTATTGATCAATTGCATCATCTTTTTAAAAACAAACTCTTCAGTAAAATATGTTCTCCTTAATGATAAACACATCTGTCCCTGTAATCTAATCACATTCAAAGTATGATTAGTGATCAAAATGATCATCAATCTAATACACAATATAATATAAAACACTGAGAAGTTGATAAACAGGAGATAAATACTTTGTGTAATATACAAATGAAGAGAAAAATAAAGACAAAGTATAATTTGTCACCTTCAGTGTGTCCGTAGAGGAGTGTGCTGAACACTGAAATAAAGATTAAAACCTCATCAGACATCATCAAACCAAAAGAAAGTGATCAATCACAACATTAAAACACTATATATACACAATGTAGATGTGTGGAGCCAAATCCAGCAGAACTTCAGTGTAAAACAGAGACATATCAGCAGCCGACGTTCATAAAGACACCAGTCTGCTCAGAAACACTCTTCAGAAACAACAAGTCAGAAATGTACTTACAGAATAAGTCCAGCACACAGAGCAAAGTGTGCCCCATCCTCACATCCAGCACAACTGAACAAAGTGTTCTATCTATTCATAATTATAATGCTGAAGACAGAAGTGACGTTTTCTTAAAAGGTGTGATCAGAACATTTCACCTACATCAGCTTCTGAGTATAGACTCTTCCTTCCCTTTTCCTCCAACTTTAGACAGCAGCTCTGCCCACAGCAGTTTCACATGGTTATATTTCATGTCCTCTTCACACATATGTTTCTCTGCAAAGGTTTAGTCTGGTCCCTATAAATGTTATTGTACTTTAAACACTGCACATGCATAAAACACCAGACTGTTGAATTGAAGCATTTTACATCTTGTTGTTACAATAAAACTTTGCAGTACAATAAATAAAAAGCATCATTTATCCAGAGTGTAGAATCTACACATGTCCTCACTTTGTGGCAGAATGCTGGTTTATTTGTGGCTGTGACCTCAGACTCAGGAAATGACTGAAAGGTGGAATCAAATGTTTGTTTCACAGCAACAAGAGTAACACCATCAGAGGACAATGTGTGTATATACAACACACACTGTAACAGATCTCTATACTGTTCATGTTTAGAATACTTTATTGCACAGTGCGTCTGAATTAAAGGGAAAATTCACCACTTTCATTGATTTACTGATTGTGCTGAGTTAGCAGTAGCTGCCAATAAAAGATTCGCTGTGATGGGGTGAATGTTTCTGTGATACATCATCTATACATTGCTAGCTAGATAACAAGCTAACTGCAGAGTCTCACCAAGGAGTCTAGTGCACAGATGGCACAGATAAGCCTGCTGTCTGTCAACACCGCAGCAGTGTGCCGCTGTTTTTAGAACAGCAGTTAATTACTCACTCATGCTCCGTCTACATATTTTCCTTCTCTAAAACTTCGCCAGTATTTACCGTAATATCCGCAGCAATCAAGGGTGCACACTTGGTGGCTTACTCATAACTCCATACACATATACTTACACTGCGCACCGCTCACGGGCGCGACGCGGTGTCACGCTGTGACGTCCTGACGAGGAAGTGGGCAGGCAAAGCGTGCCGGCGTATCTCTGCCCTTTAAACATCAGAGAGTCGCGCGCTTCTAGTCAGCTGACTTCCGTTTGATAAAAATAATGTTTAAACTGAGTAAATGTGGGAATTACTATTTCTGTGAACAGAAATATTGTTTGAATGGTTTCTATGTGTGTTTGGGAGGTATAAAATACTTACCTGTGTAAAAGAAGTATGAAGTAAAAATACTCCAGCCCAGTGGGAGGAGCAAGAGGGTTAACAGAGGGTGCTGTGGCTCCTCTGGGAGACTCTGACGATGGTTACAAGGCAGGTAACAGCTCCTGGAGGTAATGAGCTTGTCATTATTAGTGATTCTCAAGACTTTGTTGAAGCTTCGACACATGGTTCAAGAAATGGTTCATTACTCGAGGCTTGCGGTGTGTTACAGGTTCATGGATTGTTTGGGATTTGAATCGCCGTGCACAGTCTCATTCGACTACACTACATGTTTGAATGGTTTCAGGCAGACACAATAAAATACATCAGTTTCACTGCACAAAGTTGTTATACAAAGTTACATTTGACGTGGATAAATAATTATTAGGTTTACATTTCCATCCTGCTTTCTCACATCAGATCGAGTCACAAAGTCAAGGACAGCAATGACACTATGTCCTGATACTTCAAAACATTTCCTCAGTTCTGGACAACACTAAGAAATCAACATGCGTTAGGCCAAATCCAACATCCCATGAGCATATTCATATATTCATATATATACAACAATATTTTCCACAACAGGTGGAGAATGAAGCTGGATGGTGGTGTAGTATCATTGTTGGTTTAGGTCCTAGAGGGTCTGGGTTCAAAACTTATGAGACGCGAATCAGCGAGGGGTCCTCCACACACTAACAGAGACTTTTGCCTATGCAAGAGAAACGTGATCAATAACATTTGTTTTACTAAAATGTACACAATGACAAATTGCGATTAACTGCGTTTAGCGCTATGGTATTCTTAGATATAAATAATAAAAATAAATGTCACTCGCTTGCATCTAAGTAATATATTTAACTCATATTTAAAGAATCAAACTAATGAATGTATCAATGTAGCTAATATATTTCATCTAACTAATCAATCTATAACTTTGTATTGATATATCTATATTAAATAGGGATGTCCAACACACCCCATCCCACCAAGCGATTCACAACCCGAACCAATCACACGACTCGTAAGCTGTTCGAAGCAGTGGAGTGCTTGAATGACATTAAATGCTAGTTTACATGTTAATTAAGACATCAGACCTCTGCTTTCTGACTTAACATTACACATTATTATGAGCATGACTGCTTTAACTGACAGGCGGTTGCCGTATCACAGCGTGAACTTCCCCACCCACCTCAGCTCCATTTACACTGAACACCAAGAAAAATAGACTCAAGTCAAAAAGGTGAACTCAGGACAACTCACTATATATAAACAAACATATAGGTGTACATACCAGGGATGCAGACTCCAAGAAGCAACACAACCATATGTGATGTTACTGTGGTGACACAGTTGACCAACTTTTGTTATGTTTTGTTGAGGCCTTTGTGGAAAGATTGACAAATGTTCCATATTACATACTAAAAGAATATTTTAACCTCAGGCTGCTTTGTCTGCATGTCATGTTGGAATATCTGTGTGAACTGTGGTTAATCTTTGTTAAATACAGCACTTAGATCCAATGAGAGGTAAAGAAGAAATTATATTTAATAAGAACCATTTTATTTACAAAACGTTTCAAAGACCACAAAATAAAGTCTATGAAAGAACAGAACAACGACACACAATGAAACTCCATGTTGGACTTCATGTCCTTTACTTGTAATACTCTGGTTTGTCCTGTGGGTGGTGCTGTGGCTTCACTGGTGACATTTAGATTCAGCATGTGTAAAATGCTGCAGACAGTGTCCACTTTCTGACTTTGCTCCGAGCCTATTAAACGTCTCGGGCTGCTCGTCTGGTTGTGCTCTTGCATGAGATCCACATTTATCTCAGAGGGTCCATCTGAACTACTTCTTTATAACATGGGAACAATCAAAAGCAGGCCAGCACTGAAACATGTTCTGTTATCAAGCTTAAAACAGACAGCTAGTCATTGACTTCATGCTGCCATCTGTGCTTCTCTTTGTTTGTTGATGATGAACGTCTCTTCATGGACCTGAAATAAAATCACAGCAAACAGTCTCAGTTTAAAATACTGTCTGTGGAACATGAGCTCTGACTGTATATGAAGAATATTACCTGTGTTTGGATTCACATTACTGTAGTCACACAGTGACTCTTCTGGGTCAACATGTTGTCCTGTTATCATGATATCAATCATATATAAAATTATGATTCTCTCTGTATTTTAGTATCAATGTGACGTCTCATATTTTTATATACTCACTCCTGCTGTCCAGAGCTTTGAGCTGAATCAGATATGAAGCATTATAGTAATCTTCTTCAGGCTGACCTGAAATAACATTAATGTGAGTACTGAGTTTCACAGTGATTCTATAATTATTATAACTTTAACCTGCTCCATGTCAATCAAAGTGTGTACTGTACCATTTCCAGAGCCTTCAGCTCCTCCGATTGTCTCATAGACACAAAGGTCGCCTACAGGACAGTGAGACATTAAATGAGTCACCTCACATCTGTCACACTCATTTAAACGTCTTCATGTTTTTATTAAATGTTGATATTGAACAGTATTAAAGCTGCAGCAGCATGAATACATCTAATAAATATCTGTGACAACATTCAGAACCAGATGAAACACTGACCGTGGAGAAGAGAGGAGTATATCTGATGTTGGTTTACTTCCTGGTTCACTGTCTGCTCTGCAGAAGAACCTGCTATTAACAAAAAATGATCATGTTGTTACATGGTTTTGTAAATTCTGTGTCACATTTAAAGTTTATAGTAAATAAATGATGCATCAGAAGAAAAAGGTCTCACCTTTGGACTGTCTGTAGTGATACAGTAAGAGCACAATGACAAAGAATAATATGATTCCACACAGCAGTCCAACAATTAATGGCACTGAGGATGAGGAGCTTTCAGGTCTTGATACAACTATTAGAAATAATAAACATACATTAATACACTTATATTGGACTTGGTGTCATTAGTACAGACAATAATCAAAACAACATTACCGTAATATACCAAAAAAGGAGCATTAAACATCTTTACTCACCTTTCACTGACATCCAGCTCTGAGGTGACTTCTTTCCTGAATGTTGACACCTGTAGAAACCTTCATGTGACTCTGACACTGAGATATTCAGCTCCCCTCTGGTATCACTTTGAACAAGTTTGTCATTGTGATAGAAAAACACATTGGAAAGTTTGTTTTGTCCTCTCAGTCTGCAGCCAAGAATAACAGAGTCTCCTTCAGTCACACTATTGACAGGACTCTCCAGGACAATGTCTGTATCTGTGAGACAGTCAGAGGACGTCAGTCAGAGATCAGTCAGTGAGGTGGAGGTTAGTGTATAGTAAGAAATCACCTACCATGGACAGAGATGTTGACTGTGTTGCTGAACTCTCCTGATGCAGACTCACACCAGTACACACCAGTATCAGACTGTGATGTGTTGATGTTACATGTGGATCCAGTCATTGTTCCCCAGTTAGAACAGGATGACAGACGTCCTTCATCAGAGAACTTCCTCACTCTCCACTCAGTAGAGTTTCCCTCACAGGTCAGTGAGACAGACTCAGAGGTGAAGTGTTGGACTCTGTCAGGATTCACTGTGAGAGACGCTGCTGGATGAAAACCTGAAAAACAAAACATGTCAAAGGAACAAAGTAAGAACACAAAAATGACACGATGAAAAAATGACACACAACCAGCTCATTCTGATTCTCTCAATAAACAGAGGAATCACAGTGACAGAATAAATTCTTCTCACTGAGAGGACAGAATCAAACTGACCTGCAGACCAGACAAACTTTGGGTCACTGTAATCAGAGTGATACTCTGGGTCTCCTCTTCCAGCTCTGCACACATATGCTGCTGTGTGTGTCTGTCCATGAATGATGTAGGAATCCTGTGCAGTCCCATCAGTGCTACCAGGCAGCAGCTCATAGCTGTAAGACCAAGAGTTCTTTGACAGACCAGGAACAGCTTTATACCAGTAGAACCTCCATCCTGCAGGTGGATGTTCAACCTCACAGCTCAGAGTTACTGAGGCTCCAGGACTCAGCCATGATGGAGACACAGTGAGGACAGGTCGGGGTTTAACTGTTGGAAAGAGATGATGTTAAAACAGACTGTCAGATTGCAGATTTAGAGCTTTATAAATAAAATAACACTTACTGTCAGATACTGTCAGTCTGACTGGATCACTCCACTCTGTTGTTGTATGTTCATTGTTCATGTAGCCCTTACAGCTGTAGGCTCCACTGTGTGATGAAGAAGCAGAACTAATCCTGTACTCATTCTGATTTGAAGGTTTGTTGGAGTCTGGTGCTTTCCATTCATAATCCCAATCAGTGTCTCCTCCTTGGATCTCACATCTGACACTGATCTTCTCTCCTTCATATATCTGAGTCCAGTTAGGTTGCAGAGTCACAACAGGTCTGATTGAAGCTTTGAAACACAACAAGTTCATATCTGTTCATATTTGATTCATCCTGATACAAGATCACAGCAGACATTGTGTGTTACATACAACTCACCAAGTGTGTTGATCTTCACTGATTGGCTGTACTCTGTGTAGTAAAGTGGGTCTCCTCCTCTTCCTCCTCTTCCTCCTCTGCACCAGTACTCTCCTTCCTTTGAGACTCTGATTTGTTGGTCTGAAAGTGAAACAGCCTCCTGTGTGGTCAGAGGTTCAGAGGATTTCTGATCTCTGTACCAGAAGTATTTCCATCCAGAGGACTGTTTCACAGAGCAGGTCAGAGTCACACTGCCCCCTGCTGGTAGGACCGTCTTGTCTGCATTCAGTGAGGCCTGAGGTTTATCTGCAGTTAAGTTTATAAGACAAATAAAATAAGTTAAAAATTAGAGTATGAATGAGTAAAGAAAATCTGTTAAATCATGATCTCCAAATATAAATGAATTCACCTCCAGTAAAGAATAATGGTTTTACTGGATTAAAATCATTTTGTTGGTTTTAGTTATATTTACATGAAATCATTACAGAACATGACCCTTTATTCTGGATAAAAGATGTCGATCTTACCTGATACAGTCAATGTGAAGGCATAACTCCACAATGTGTATAAATTCTCTTTCCTGCTCCAACATCTGTATTCTCCACTGTCAGCAGAGGAAGCTCTGTTGATTCTGTATTCATTGGATGTTGAAGGAATGTTGGACCTCTCATGTGTCCATTCATACGTCCACTGACGTCCTTCAACTCCCTGAATGTCACATCTGAGGGTGATCGTCTCATCAATGAATATCTGAGGCCAGCTGTGCTGCAGAGTGACTCTGGGAACTGTTCACATAGAAACATCCAGTCAGTCAGCAGAAAGTGTGATAACCTTAAATATTTCTTATCATATTGATCTTTTTAACAGCTGAACTCTGTAACAAAGTGCTGTGGTTTGGTGTCCCAGTATTTACTCTGATTACATTTTATGCTGACATCATTTTATTTCATTCAATAAATTCCAGTGATTGTTTTTCATTAGTCCAACAGCTCAACATTGTTAATATTCCTCTGTCCACTTCTGAAGAGAGACAGACAGGTTTACTCCACAAAAACCAACTTTAAGGGGAAGAAATGCAACAAAAGCTTCTGATTTAAAACATGGAGCTCAGTGGTGCTGAGGAAGAGGAAGTATTAACACAGTAACAAGCAACATTAATATAACTGAGGTGCAATTTGGATCAGTCCTGTCTAAAAATGAAGAAAGTAAAGTTCTGATTTTTCAGCATCATCAGAGCAGGAGGAGCTTCTGACATGTAATCAATGTTTTTTGTTTCTGTTGGTAACAAAATGTCTCTTTTCTTCATTACTGACAAACACATGAAACATTTGAAAAGTTCATGTTGTTTCATTTCAGAACTATGTATTAAACTCACCAGTTTCCTTAATGGTGACTTCACTGCTGATATATGTGTAGAACTCTGGGTCTCCTCCTCTTCCTCCAATGCACTGATAGATTCCTCCTTCTGAAACACTGACAGTGTCTGATTGATCATTTACTGATTGAGCTCTATAATACACTGAGCCATGTCTGATCCAGTAGTACTTCCACCCTGAAGAGACGTCCACAGAGCAGGTCAGTGTTACGCTGCCCCCTGCTGGTATGACTGTCTTGTCTGCTCTCAGTGAGGCCACAGGTTTATCTGCGGTGAGATTTGCAGGGAAAAACAAAGCTAGTTAAAAGATTATGTTAGGATGAGAATTACTGAAAAAAATCACTTTTGATTATGACTATAACTATGACAATTTGTTACAATGACAGTCAATACAGGTTTATTTTGTAAAATTTCACCATGTCTTTTAACCGTTATAAACTCATTTTGAAACAATTAATTACAAAAGGAAACAAAAAAAGCAAAAAGGAAAGTTTTTAAGGAAACTTTTATGATCTCTTAGATGAAATATGATATTACTTACTGGCAGATACAGCTAAGGTGAAAGCATTACTCCACTCTGTTGAGGAGAACTTGTCCACTCTCTGTTTACCTCTGCACCAGTACTGTCCACGCCTGGAATCAGATGCAGTGATAACCCAGAGTTCACCGTGTCTTTGAATTTGTTGTGATCTGCCTGTTCTCCATTCAAACTCCCACTCAGTGTCTCCTCCATTCTGGATCTGACATCTCAGAGTTATCTTCTCTCCTCTGAATATCTGAGTCCAGCTGGGCTGCTGTGTGATCACAGCTTTATGGGAAACTGTTTCCAACAAACACACAATGTGGATAAAAACAAGAATTTAACCAACAGATAAAAACACATCATTATCAGGAGTTACAGTGATGTTCATTATGAATGGAAGTGATTTTATTTCAGAACAAAGACCCTTCATTCACCTCTTTTCTCCACTGTGACAGCAGCACTGTACTCTGTGTAGTAAACGTGGTCTCCTCCTCTTCCTCCTCTGCACTGATAGATGCCTCCTTCTGAAACACTGACAGTCTTACTTGATGCTTCACTTTTTATTATCTGAGCTTCAGAAGACTCTGAGGTACGTCTGTACCAGTAGTACTTCCACCCTGAAGACACGTCCACAGAGCAGGTCAGTGTTACGCTGCCCCCTGCTGGTATGACTGTCTTGTCTGCTCTCAGTGAGGCCGGAGGTTTATCTGCTGTGAGGTTTGTAAAGAAAAATAAAACAAGTCAAAAATTAGAGTATGAATGAGTAAAGAAAATCTGTTACATCATGACCCTTTAATGAGTCATGAATAAAATCAGTTCCAGCAAAGATTCATTACAAACAGGAACCAAAAAGGAAGGTTTGTAAACACTGATATTGTCATGAAACTTCAATCACTTAAGTGAAGAGAAGGAACTGGAACTGTGCAGAACATTAAGTTACTCTGATATTCTTTGACACTGTGAGATGTTTTACTGGATTAAAATCGTTTGGTTGGTTTTAGTTATATTTACATGAAAACATTACATAACATGACACTGTATTCTGGATAAAAGATGTCCATCTTACCTGATACAGTCAATGTGAAGGCATAACTCCACAATGAGTATAAATTCTCTTTCCTGCTCCAACATCTGTATTCTCCACTGTCAGCAGAGGAAGCTCTGTTGATTCTGTATTCATTGGATGTTGAAGGAATGTTGGACCTCTCATGTGTCCATTCATACGTCCACTGACGTCCTTCAACTCCCTGAATGTCACATCTGAGGGTGATCGTCTCACCAATGAATATCTGAGGCCAGCTGTGCTGCAGAGTGACTCTGGGAACTGTTCACATAGAAACATACAGTCAGTCAGGAGAAAGTGTGATAACCTTAAATATTTCTTATCATATTGATCTTTTTAACAGCTGAACTCTGTAACAAAGTGCTGTGGTTTGGTGTCCCAGTATTTACTCTGATTACATTTTATGTTGACATCATTTTATTTCATTCAATAAATTCCAGTGATTGTTTTTCATTAGTCCAACAGCTCAACATTGTTAATATTCCTCTGTCCACTTCTGAAGAGAGACAGACAGGTTTACTCCACAAAAACCAACTTTAAGGGGAAGAAATGCAACAAAAGCTTCTGATTTAAAACATGGAGCTCAGTGGTGCTGAGGAAGAGGAAGTATTAACACAGTAACAAGCAACATTAATATAACTGAGGTGCAATTTGGATCAGTCCTGTCTAAAAATGAAGAAAGCAAAGTTCTGATTTTTCAGCATCATCAGAGCAGGAGGAGCTTCTGACATGTAATCAATGTTTTTTGTTTCTGTTGGTAACAAAATGTCTCTTTTCTTCATTACTGACAAACACATGAAACATTTGAGAAGTTCATGTTGTTTCATTTCAGACCTAATTATTAAACTCACCAGTTTCCTTAATGGTGACTTCATTGCTGCCTGCTGTGTAGAACACTGGGTCTCCTCCTCTTCCTCCTCTTCCTCCAAAGCAATGATAGATTCCTCCTTCTGAAACACTGACAGTGTCTGATTGATCATTTATTGGTTGACCTACAGAAGACTCTGAGGTACGTCTTTTCCAGTAGTACTTCCACCCTGAAGAGACGTCCACAGAGCAGGTCAGTGTTACGCTGCCCCCTGCTGGTATGACTGTCTTGTCTGCTCTCAGTGAGGCCCGAGGTTTATCTGCAGTGAGGAAGAAAAAAATGAAACAGTCAGTAAAAAACAGTCAAACAGTAAATAGTAAATGGTTAGAGTATGAATTATTATTGAAATCATTCTTTTCAGACACTGTTGTGAAAACAGGAAGACATGCAGCACCATACTTAGTGTGTATTTAGTAGCACTTAAATTGTTGGTTAGATTTGACCTAATTCAGCACTTTTATATGGATTAAAGATGATCAGCTTACCTGATACAGTCAATCTGAGGGCTTCACTCCACTCTGTTGTTAACTCGTTGCTTCTACCCCGACAGCTGTATTTTCCACTGTTTGATTCAGTAATTGTGATGGATTCACTGTACATTGAATGAAGGTCTAACTCGTCTTGTCTCCATTCATACGTCCACTGAGTTCCTTCAGCTCCCTGAATGTCACATCTGAGGGTGATCTTCTCATCAGAGAATATCTCAGTCCAGCTGTGTTCCAGGATCACAGAGGCCTTCATGGAACCTGTTCAAATCAAAAACACCCAGTTAGAATACAAAAGAGATTAAACACAAACATGTTATTTGTTTTACTACTAAACTCTATGATAATTATGTGAATGCATGTTGTGCTGTGGTACATCTTAAAATAACTAATTTTATAAAACAAAATCAAAAATAAAGCTATGAAACTTTTAAACTGTATTTACATCATCAGGATGAATCTAGGGTCAAACACACAGACTGAATATAACTATAGATAAAGTGTCCTTGACATCAACCACATGTTTGTGGATGTTGAGTCTCTGCTCGAGGTTATATTACAAAATATACACTACTGTTCAAAAGTTTGGGGTCAAAAAAAAAGTCTTTATTTTTCAATGAAGATAACAAAGTAATCAGACACACAGTCTAGACATTGTAAATGTGGTAAATGACTATTCTAGTTACAAAAGGCTGATTTTAATGGAATATATACAAAGGTATGCAGAGGCTCTTTCCAGCAGCCATCACTCCTGTGTTCTAAGTGTACATTGTGTTAGCCTTTTTAACATGATTAGCTAATTGATGATTAGAAAACTCCTGTGAAATGATGTTAGCACAGCTGAACAAACTAAACTGTGATGTTGCCACCAGCATGTGGTTTCAGAGAGCATGCAGACAGAATTAGAAGTGTGATGTAGTGTCACAGTGTGTCTAGTTCAGTGTCCTGTCTCACAGATCTATCATTTATTATTCACAGTGACTACAACAATATCCTGAGGTTCTGCCTGCAGACCTCCAGCTTTAAACAGGCTGTGCGAAAGAACCAAATCTCATTTAACCCTGTGTTCACACCAAGAGAGACTAAAGCTGTAAAATCACTTTCGTGGCTCAAAGTTCGAATCACTCATGACGAGAGAAATTCAAATGTTTGATTTAGCTTATTTAAAGGAGCCGTATGCTTTTAGGACTTTGCTTCCACTTTTTGTGGCATCTTAACTATTGAACAGAAAACACAGCTGTCACTTGGTATCAAGAGAACGTGTGCTCCTTTAAATAAACTGTGCTCTCACTTTGAGGTCAGGCTGCGTTTATTATGCAGGATCTGTTTAGTAAAAGTATTTAATCAAATGAACGCACATTTTCTCAATAGAGAACAGAAATTAATTATTAAGGAAGACTAGCATGCTAGGAGCTCGATTAGCAGGCAAGTATGTATTGATCAACTGCATCATCTGTTGTGTTCGGTGCGTGAATTGGACCCAAATGCAGACCAAAGTAGTGTTTAAACAAAGGTGAGCTTAAATGAAGCCAAAAACTCAGTCCAGGGTACAAGAAAGACCAAACTGCGACTGAGCAACAAAAATACAAAGCTATACAACAAACCTGGGGAGAAGAAGTTCATGGCACGGGGAGTGACAAACACAATGATCTGACTAAGACAAAGGGAAGCACAAGGCTTAAATAAGGAGGGTGAAACACAGGTGAACACAATCAGGGGGGAGCTAATAATCAGGGCGGAGGAACAGAAGGAGAGAGGGAAGGACTGAGGAGGAGCAGAGAAGGAGGAGGGAGGAACAGAAGGAGAGAGGGAAGGACTGAGGAAGAGCAGAGAAAGAGGAACCAAATCTCAAAAATACTAATAAATGACAAGAGGGATAAACAATAAGAATACAAAACCAGGAACAAACACAGGATCATAACAGTACCCCCCCCTCAAGGGACGGCTCCCAGACGTCCCAGGAAAGAAAACCAAAAGGCGCAGCTGAGCCGGGAGGGAGGGGGGAGGCCCGGAGGAGGGACCAAAACAAAATTACAAGGAGCCAAAGTTCAACAAAGGGTGACCCAATGGGCAAAAGTTCAGGAGGACGACGAGGTACAGAAATGGCCAAAGGCCACAGAGTCAAAATGGCCAGGGGGCCAAAACAGAGTCAAAATGGCCAGGAGGCCAAAACACTCAGGGGTTGGGGCCTTCTGGGTCCTGACAGACGCCCAACAGAGGCAGGGAGAAGGGCAAAAGGCCAGTGGAGGCGGAGTCATGGGCCCTTCGGGGTCCGGTCGGAAGACCAGCAGGGACAGGGAGCTGGACCCTCCGGGGTCCGGTCGGAAGACCAGCAGGGACAGGGAGCTGGACCCTCCGGGGTCCGGTCGGAAGACCAGCAGGGACAGGGAGCTGGACCCTCCGGGGTCCGGGCTGAAGGCCAGCAGGGACAGGGAGCTGGGCCCTCCGGGGTCCAGGCTGAAGGCCACCAGAGATGGAGACGCGGACCCTCCAGGGTCCGGGCGGAAGACCACCAGAGACGGAGACGCGGACCCTCCAGGGTCCGGGCGGAAGACCACCAGAGACGGAGACGCGGACCCTCCAGGGTCCGGGCGGAAGACCACCAGAGACGGAGACGCGGACCCTCCAGGGTCCGGGCGGAAGAACACCAGCGAGGACGAGGCCGGGGACCCTCCAGGGTCCGGACAGGAGGCCAGAGCCGAAGACGAGGCCGGGAACCCTCCAGGGTTCGGACAGGAGGCCAGGGCCGGGGACCCTCCAGGGTCCGGACAGGAGGCCAGAGCCGAAGACGAAGCCAAGGCAGAGGACCCTCCGGGGTCCCGACAGGAAGACCGAGACGAAGCCAAGGCAGAGGACCCTCCGGGGTCCCAACAGGAAACCAGAGACGAGGACCCTCCGGGGGCCGGACAGGAAACCAGAGACGAGGACCCTCCGGGGGCCGGACAGGAAACCAGAGACGAGGAAACTTCGGTGACTAGACCGGTCACAACGGCTGAAGGTTCTACTGGGTCAGGACTGTGACCCAGGACCGAACAGGAGGCTGAGGCTGAAAGTCCAACATAATCCGAATAGACTATCCCCAGAGTCAACGTCAAAGCCACAGCTGTTCCACAAAATAAAAAATCCAATGTCTCGTTGGACAGTTCACAAGGGGCAGCACAGGGAAGACCACCCTCGGGTGGCTCGGGAGGAAGTGACGTCGCCAGGAGTCCGCCCTCTGAAGGAGCGGGGAGGAGCTCTGACGGAGCGGGGAGGAGCGACGTCGCCAGGAGTCCGCCCTCTGAAGGAGCGGGGAGGAGCTCTGACGGAGCGGGGAGGAGCGACGTCGTCTGGAGTCCGCCCTCTGAAGGAGCGGGGAGGAGCTCTGACGGAGCGGGGAGGAGCGACGTCGTCTGGAGTCCGCCCTCTGAAGGAGCGGGGAGGAGCGACGTCGTCTGGAGTCCGCCCTCTGAAGGAGCGGGGAGGAGCTCTGACGGAGCAGGGAGCGACGTCGTCTGGAGTCCGCCCTCTGAAGGAGCGGGGAGGAGCTCTGACGGAGCGGGGAGACCTGCCCCCCTGGGTTGAACGGAGCCCTCGGCCTCTGCAGGAACACCCAGGGAGAGATGAGCTGGGGGCGACATCGTCGACCTGCCAGCTGAAGCAGGAACAGGCGAGGAAGGAGTAGCTGAAGGGGTAGCAGGGGCTGGGCGAATGGCCCAGGCAGGGAGTGCTGGAGCCACCGGAGGGGGGAACTCCTCCATCTTCCGGAACACAGGGTGGTAGGTTGAGTGCATCCACGGCTCAGTGACCAGGACCTCCTCCATCTTAACCCGCAGCTTCTGCATCTCCCCATGGAGGTCCCCTAAGCGCAGCAGCAGGGACATTCGGTGGGCACACCACTGCTGAATCTCCCTTTCATCTGAGGGGGGAGATGGCATGTGGTCCACCCAGTTCACGGCATCATGGAGCCTTACCATGTGCTCGTTTAAGACCCTCCAACTGAAAAAGAGCTCCACCGGGTCAACCAATTGGTCTGCTGGGTCCATTTTTAGGTCAGATCACTCTGTTGTGTTCGGTGCGTGAATTGGACCCAAATGCAGACCAAAGTAGTGTTTAAACAAAGGTGAGCTTAAATGAAGCCAAAAACTCAGTCCAGGGTACAAGAAAGACCAAACTAAACTGCGACTGAGCAACAAAAATACAAAGCTATACAACAAACCTGGGGAGAAGAAGTTCATGGCACGGGGAGTGACAAACACAATGATCTGACTAAGACAAAGGGAAGCACAAGGCTTAAATAAGGAGGGTGAAACACAGGTGAACACAATCAGGGGGGAGCTAATAATCAGGGCGGAGGAACAGAAGGAGAGAGGGAAGGACTGAGGAGGAGCAGAGAAGGAGGAGGGAGGAACAGAAGGAGAGAGGGAAGGACTGAGGAAGAGCAGAGAAAGAGGAACCAAATCTCAAAAATACTAATAAATGACAAGAGGGATAAACAATAAGAATACAAAACCAGGAACAAACACAGGATCATAACATCATCTTTTTAAAAACAACAAACTTGTTTGTTCTCCTTAATGATAAACACATCTGTCCCTGTAATTTAATCACATTCATTGAATGATTAGTGATCAAATTAATCATCAATCTAATACACAACATAATATAAAACACTGAGAAGTTGATAAACAGGAGATAAATACTTTGTGTAATATACAAATGAAGAGAAAAAATAAAAATAAAGTATAATTTGTCACCTTCAGTGTGTCCGTAGAGGAGTGTGCTGAACACTGAAATAAAGATTAAAACCTCATCAGACATCATCAAACCAAAAGAAAGTGATCAATCACAACATTAAAACACTATATATACACAATGTAGATGTGTGGAGCCAAATCCAGCAGAACTTCAGTGTAAAACAGAGACATATCAGCAGCCGACGTTCATAAAGACACCAGTCTGCTCAGAAACACTCTTCAGAAACAACAAGTCAGAAATGTACTTACAGAATAAGTCCAGCACACAGAGCAAAGTGTGCCCCATCCTCACATCCAGCACAACTGAACAAAGTGTTCTATCTATTCATAATTATAATGCTGAAGGCAGAAGTGACGTTTCCTTAAAAGGTGTGATCAGAATGCAGAGTATAGACTCTTCCTTCCTTTGTGCCCCTCCAACTTTAGACAGCAGCTCTGACCACAGCACATGGTTCACACGGTTACATTTCCTGTCCTCTTCACACATATGAACATGTTTCTCTGCCAAGGTTTAGTCTGGTCTATAATGTATGTGTGAGTATAGACTCTTCCTTCCCCTTTGCCCCCCTCCGACTTTAGACAGCAGCTCTGACCACATCAGTTTCACATGGTTATATTTCCTGTCCTCTGCACACATATGAACATGTTTCTCTTGTCCACATCTTGAGTTTAGAGCAATAAAACTTTGCAATACAATAAATAAAAGGCATCATTTAACCTGAGAGTAGAATCTATAGATAACAAGCTAACTGCAGTGTCTACCAAGGTAACATGACTAAACACTAAGAAATATAAAGACATCAGACATCAATGTTTCTTCTAGCTGCTGCTGTCAGGCCTGTAACACTTGTGTTCTAAGTGTTATTCTTCCTCTTTTTAGTAATTTACACTCAACAAAACATGATGTGGTTGGTCTTTAGTGCACAGATGGCACAGATGAGCCTGCTATCTGTCTACAACGCAGCAGTATGTCACTGTTTGTAGAACAGCAGTCCAACTTTATTCAATTTATGACTTTATCATGTGTCAGTGTGTAATTAAAAAATCAGTCTCACCATTGTTCTTTCTGTAGAAACACACAGAGATCAGGAGAATAAAGAGGACTATTCCAGTGATTGGTCCAATGATCAATAGTACAGGAAGTGAAGAGTACTAGTCTGTGTTGTTACTTCTAATGTGTAGGATTGACTGTTACTTTATCTATCCTTAAGGTCGAGTTGGCATGATTCTAGTGTCCACTGACATGTTCAACAAACACTGGAGGGGTCATGACACATTTTCCATTTGTGGTCTTGGTGTGCCCTCTAGTGGTGTGAAGGTGCTGTGCATCGTGTTCAGCAGTGCATTATGAGTACCTTGATGAAATATGCGAACGCACCTCAGCCCCTCTGACCTGGTGGTGGCTCGGTTGGTAGAGCTCCTGCTGTGAACGTTGCGATTTCCCATCATTTCATTTCATTTCAACTCGGACTTCAATGGAACACAGAGACCAACAGCAAAAGTGAGTAAGCTGGCTAGTTGAGGTGTTTTTATCATCCGACAACAGTCACATTAATGTAGAAAAATAACAGCTGAATTCATCCGAACAGCCTGCTCCCAGCCACAGGGGGCAGTCTTCTGTCTGCACTCACACCCACACTCTAAATATTGCTGCTCTTATTAATATTATTATCATGGATTCTCTTCCTGTCACTTGTTGACACAACACAGCACTGACATGATCAGGCAGCATGTGTGCTACCCAGCAGGCCTTTACTGCCAAGGATTAAGTGACCTTTGACCCCCACAGGAACACAAATATTTCTGCCAAAGGTAAAGTGATAAAAAGCAACAACTCTACCACTGTTACCACGACACCACCATCTACTCCTGACTTAGTTCCTCATTTAGTGGCAGATAAAGATATATATGTTTCTGCATAGAGCTGTTCCTTTCTGCTGTATTTTTATATGTCTGCACACAAGATATGACAACAGGAGACAAAGGACAGCCACGACACACTCAGCTGTTTGAAGATGATACATGTGGACAGTTTTTAGTGTTTTGTCTTTTTCTGAATATTTGCTGTAAAGGCTGAAAAGTTAGAAGTGTTTTACTTAGAAAGATGGTGGAGCCATTGGGTCAAATGATACACAGCTTGGAGCCACTGACAGTAAGATGAAGCACAGAGAACTCACAGAGCAGCTTCATTCAATGCTTCAGACTTTAATGATGCAGAAGATGAGAAAGAAGAGTTCACTCTGTGAAACAGAGTTCTGCTAAAAGCATCCTTTGCATAACACATTCAACCTGTTCTAATTACAGAGACAGCCTAGCTCCTGTTTACGTGTCACTTCATTCTTTAAGCAGCGTTACAGCCAGAGATGAGAAAAGAAGACATGAACACAGTGGGGATGAAGATTATCACCAGAGTGTGTAAACATGTGGGGAAAATCATGGAAACTTGTGTACTAACCTGCTGAACTGAGTGTCTCTGTCTCATTCAGGGCAGTTCCATCTTTAAGGACAGTTCAACAGAGCAGATGAAACATCTGAAGGCTGCACACAGACAGAGATGATGACAGTGTCATACTCACTAGCAGCAGTGGTCAGAGCCATCACTGCACACAGGAGTGCAGACACAGTCAGCAGTTTCATGGTGATGTTTCAATGTTCAGACGTCTCCTAGAAAAAAGTATTTCTCATATTAATGTCTCTGCAGGAAACAGACAGCCTGCAGTGACTGACAGTTCATTCAACAGAGAAGTTTGTAACAGACCTGATGAAGAATGATCTACTCCTCTTCCTCCTCACAGTCAGTCTGTAGAGTCAGAGCAGTGATGAACATGTCTTATATACTTGTTACAAGGAACTAAAAACTCACATCCGTGTTCCCTTTATGGTCAGAGGTGGAACAGCCAATCAGAGCTGACTGCATGTCACCTCTCAGTTTTATCACAGGACGTTCTTGACTTATTTACCATTATTTTTGGCTATAATCCAGGTAGCTAGGTCTGCCTCCTGTTGTTGGAAAATGGCCACCTCCCACGGAGAGTGTGCATCCAGTTTGACCTGCTGGATTCAACAGAAAGCCCTGAAGAAGAACGCCCTGACCTCTTTGCTGTGTCTGATACCACTGAAGCTTGGAGCCAGATCAGCTTCGGAACATGAACGTTTGGCTGCATGGCACATCTTCATTGGCACCCTGGGGATCCTCCAGGGTCAGAACAGGAAGGCAGGGCTAAAGGCCCGCCACAGTCCAAACTGGCTATTCCCAAAGTCACAGTTAGCGCCACCACAGTTCCAAAGTAAAAACACTCCAATGACTCAATAGAAAATCCCTCAGGCTCAGAGGGTATCAGTTCCAGGGAGGGAGCTGGAGCTGGCGCCTTGGCCGAGGCTGGGGAAGCGGCCCAGGCAGGGAGCGCCGGATCCTGCCGGTGGATGTTCAACCTCACAGCTCAGAGTTACTGAGGCTCCAGGACTCAGCCATGATGGAGACACAGTGAGGACAGGTCGGGGTTTAACTGTTGGAAAGAGATGACATTAAAATCTCTGAACTATATTAAATTATTTAGAAAACATCCAACTCATCCTTAACTAAAATCCAGCTCTGAGGTGACTTCTTTCACACAGTTCACACAGCCAAGAATAACAGAATTAGTTCTTCCTCATTCACACCTGTGAGATCACATGTTGGTTACATCATGCTAACAGTTTGACCAACGTCTGCATCCGTTCTCACACTGCAGCTGTGGCTCAGAGCACTATGACATGGTCCAGAATAGTAATATATCCATATAAAGACAAACAATGAGCTGTAAGGGGGATTCTGCTGATCAAAACTCACACCACTGCAAAGGTTATGACCACAGAGCACGAACACTTCCTGTACACAGTCTGCATATACAAAGTAACCATGATATCAGAGACCACAGATATCAACCATCTTGCACATTTTCCACACATTTAATTTTACACCCTGTGAAAGACCCCCACATACAACAACAGAAAAGGCGACAATGACGACAGACAACAGCAGGGCTGATGTCACCCACTGGCTTTTAGACATTGAAGCAATACATTTAATGCAGAGTTTTTAACCCAGCAGGCCAGCAGGGGGAGCCACAGTCCACCACAGAACTACCAATGATATGAGAATCAGAG
Organism: Parambassis ranga; assembly: GCF_900634625.1. Classification (NCBI taxonomy): domain Eukaryota; kingdom Metazoa; phylum Chordata; class Actinopteri; family Ambassidae; genus Parambassis; species Parambassis ranga. Next base: position 7,367,308 of record NC_041026.1, on the reverse strand, counting down.
CTGATGCAGGGTGAAGAATAAAATGAAATGTAAAAACCAACTGTTACACTGACAAATCCAAACATGCATGCTGTGTTACTGCTGCACAATCACCAAGACCTGTTCCTCCAGCACAGACAACAGACCAACACTTTCACATGTATGTACACAAACTCCACAGAAACATATTAAAAATACAATTACACCAAAAACACTGGAGACATGAACTTTATTGTAAATCTGACCAAATTTCAACAAAAACATATTTTAAACTCTCATAATCTGTTTTCAGTGAGAACAGCTGATAAAATGTGATCCTTGAAAATAGATCATGGATTATTAGATATATGCAATAACTGCTGGTGTCACTGCTAAAAAAGCTGTGCTGATACATGAGGATACATTCAGAGCTTAATACAAAAGATAACAGATGTAAATAATAATAATGATGCAGTACATGAACAGTAGAAGAGGCGTGTGTTTTTAGGACAGTATTCAGAGCATGAAGTACATCAACATCAAATAAATGTACAAGGTTCAGATTGACAGATTCCCAAAACCAAACAGCTTCTGTTTGGTTCTGTTTGTCTCTGCACAGCCCTGTAAGAGAAGCACAAAGACAGAACATGGTTTATCACAGTCATCCATCATGTGGCACTTTGTGGAGAATAAATCACTCACAGTATGAATCCTACATGGCAGCATGAGCTCCGAGAGCTGCTCCTGCTCTGATTTCAGAATAAACTGCTGCATCAGCAGCTGCAGGAGCTGATGTTCCTGTGAATGGAGGCCTGATTCATTTAGAACTGTAATCTGATCATTCAACATCATGTTGTTCTTAACCAGCAGTGTCCATTTATACAAAGACTGACTGTGTGTCACGGCTTTAAGTCTTTAAACATGACGTAAACTGTGGATACATACATGTAAATACTGCACAATAACAACAATGGCAGCTGAATGCAGACTTTACTGTACCTGTTTTATTCTTGGCCTTTCCTTTCTTGTGGTGGATGATCTGAGAATACAGCAGATTATCTGCAGCAGGAGCTGATGGTGGAGCACACGTAATGTGTGAGAACATGAACAGTTCAGCTTCATGTTATATCTGTCTGCAGCACGGGATTATTCCATCTCAAACTTTTAGGAACACCCGAACCTCACACAGACCATGTAGAAGATTTGACTCTCTGCTGCCATCTACTGGTGATATGATGTAACTAACAGCATGCTGACCCAATAATTACCTGCAGTGTGGTGCTATGACGACACATTTCAACACAAACATGACTGTTGTAGGCGACTGTACCTGCTGTCTTCACTTCAGAGTAAACACACCCCTCCTCTTCCTCATGTGTCCTCTCTGTTGAGACAATATTTGACAATAAAAAAACAACATCTTTCTTAACTATCATCTCATTTTCTACACTGCATGTATTTGGAGTACTCACTCTTCTTTCTAAACTTCTTCAGCTCAATTACAGAGTATGTGACATCTTGGGGTCCACTTGCTTCTGTAATATACACACATCTATATTTATACAATTTTATTCCAAACCTTAATGTGAGCTGAATGAAGAAAAGTTAAACAAAAGTCCACATTAGTATGTAATAAGTGCTGACCATTGAGAGCAGAGCAGTGTTCATTCGTACTGACTTCCTGATTTCTGTTGGAGCCCTGACTGCTGCTCTCTGACTGGAACAGCCTGTAAAATAACACATACAGTACATTTAATACAGAAACATGAAAGCACTGATGCATGTTGAAGAAAAGTTTAGAGATGAGTGCTGCACTAACCTGATAAAGCAGGAATCTGTGAAAAAAGACATTTGTTGTTACATGGTTTTATAATGTAAAAATATTCCGCTGTCATTCTGTGTCACATTTAAAGTTTATAGTAAATAAATGATGCATCAGAAGAAAAAGGTCTCACCTTTGGACTGTCTGTAGTGATACAGTAAGAGCACAATGACAAAGAATAATATGATTCCACACAGCAGTCCAACAATTAATGGCACTGAGGATGAGGAGCTTTCAGGTCTGGATACAACTATTAGAAATAATAAACATACATTAATACACTTATATTGGACTTGGTGTCATTAGTACAGACAATAATCAAAACAACATTACCGTAATATACCAAAAAAGGAGCATCAAACATCTTTGCTCACCTTTAACTGACATCCAGCTCTGAGGTGACTTCTTTCCTGAATGTTCACACCTGTAGAAACCTTCATGTGACTCTGACACTGCAGAGATCTTCAGCTCCCCTCTGGTATCACTTTGAACAAGTTTGTCATTTTGATAGAAAAACACATTGGAAAGTTTGTTTTGTCCTCTCAGTCTGCAGCCAAGAATAACAGAGTCTCCTTCAGTCACAGTATTGACAGGACTCTCCAGGACAATGTCTGTATCTGTGAGACAGTCAGAGGACGTCAGTCAGAGATCAGTCAGTGAGGTGGAGGTTAGTGTATAGTAAGAACTCACCTACCATGTACAGAGATGTTGACTGTGTTGCTGAACTCTCCTGATGCAGACTCACACCAGTACACACCAGTATCAGACTGTGATGTGTTGCTGTTACATGTGGATCCAGTCATTGTTCCCCAGTTAGAACAGGATGACAGACGTCCTTCATCAGAGAACTTCCTCACTCTCCACTCAGTAGAGTTTCCCTCACAGGTCAGTGAGACAGACTCAGAGGTGAAGTGTTGGACTCTGTCAGGATTCACTGTGAGAGACGCTGCTGGATGAAAACCTGAAAAACAAAACATGTCAAAGGAACAAAGTAAGAACACAAAAATGACACGATGAAAAAATGACACACAACCAGCTCATTCTGATTCTCTCAATAAACAGAGGAATCACAGTGACAGAATAAATTCTTCTTACTGAGAGGACAGAATCAAACTGACCTGCAGACCAGACAAACTTTGGGTCACTGTAATCAGAGTGATACTCTGGGTCTCCTCTTCCAGCTCTGCACACATATGCTGCTGTGTGTGTCTGTCCATGAATGATGTAGGAATCCTGTGCAGTCCCATCAGTGCTACCAGGCAGCAGCTCATAGCTGTAAGACCAAGAGTTCTTCGACAGACCAGGAACAGCTTTATACCAGTAGAACCTCCATCCTGCAGGTGGATGTTCAACCTCACAGCTCAGAGTTACTGAGGCTCCAGGACTCAGCCATGATGGAGACACAGTGAGGACAGGTCGGGGTTTAACTGTTGGAAAGAGATGATGTTAAAACAGACTGTCAGAATGCAGATTTAGAGTTTTATCAATAAAATAACACTTACTGCCAGATACTGTCAGTCTGACTGGATCACTCCACTCTGTTGTTGTATGTTCATTGTTCATGTAGCCCTTACAGCTGTAGGCTCCACTGTGTGATGAAGAAGCAGAACTAATCCTGTACTCATTCTGATTTGAAGGTTTGTTGGAGTCTGGTGCTTTCCATTCATAACCCCACTCAGTGTCTCCTCCTTGGATCTCACATCTGACACTGATCTTCTCTCCTTCATATATCTGAGTCCAGTTAGGTTGCAGAGTCACAACAGGTCTGATTGAAGCTTTGAAACACAACAAGTTCATATCTGTTCATATTTGATTCATCCTGATACAAGATCACAGCAGACATTGTGTGTTACATACAACTCACCAAGTGTGTTGATCTTCACTGATTGGCTGCACTCTGTGTAGTAAAGTGGGTCTCCTCCTCTTCCTCCTCTTCCTCCTCTGCACCAGTACTCTCCTTCCTTTGAGACTCTGATTTGTTGGTCTGAAAGTGAAACAGCCTCCTGTGTGGTCAGAGGTTCAGAGGATTTCTGATCTCTGTACCAGAAGTATTTCCATCCAGAGGACTGTTTCACAGAGCAGGTCAGAGTCACACTGCCCCCTGCTGGTAGGACCGTCTTGTCTGCATTCAGTGAGGCCTGAGGTTTATCTGCAGTTAAGTTTATAAGACAAATAAAATAAGTTAAAAATTAGAGTATGAATGAGTAAAGAAAATCTGTTACATCATGATCTCCAAATATAAATGAATTCACCTCCAGTAAAGAATAATGGATTTACTGGATTAAAATCATTTTGTTGGTTTTAGTTATATTTACATGAAATCATTACAGAACATGACCCTTTATTCTGGATAAAAGATGTCGATCTTACCTGATACAGTCAATGTGAAGGCATAACTCCACAATGTGTATAAATTCTCTTTCCTGCTCCAACATCTGTATTCTCCACTGTCAGCAGAGGAAGCTCTGTTGATTCTGTATTCATTGGATGTTGAAGGAATGTTGGACCTCTCATGTGTCCATTCATACGTCCACTGACGTCCTTCAACTCCCTGAATGTCACATCTGAGGGTGATCGTCTCATCAATGAATATCTGAGGCCAGCTGTGCTGCAGAGTGACTCTGGGAACTGTTCACATAGAAACATCCAGTCAGTCAGCAGAAAGTGTGATAACCTTAAATATTTCTTATCATATTGATCTTTTTAACAGCTGAACTCTGTAACAAAGTGCTGTGCTTTGGTGTCCCAGTATTTACTCTGATTACATTTTATGCTGACATCATTTTATTTCATTCAATAAATTCCAGTGATTGTTTTTCATTAGTCCAACAGCTCAACATTGTTAATATTCCTCTGTCCACTTCTGAAGAGAGACAGACAGGTTTACTCCACAAAAACCAACTTTAAGGGGAAGAAATGCAACAAAAGCTTCTGATTTAAAACATGGAGCTCAGTGGTGCTGAAGAAGAGGAAGTATTAACACAGTAACAAGCAACATTAATATAACTGAGGTGCAATTTGGATCAGTCCTGTCTAAAAATGAAGAAAGTAAAGTTCTGATTTTTCAGCATCATCAGAGCAGGAGGAGCTTCTGACATGTAATCAATGTTTTTTGTTTCTGTTGGTAACAAAATGTCTCTTTTCTTCATTACTGACAAACACATGAAACATTTGAAAAGTTCATGTTGTTTCATTTCAGAACTATGTATTAAACTCACCAGTTTCCTTAATGGTGACTTCACTGCTGATATATGTGAAGAACACTGGGACTCCTCTTCCTCCAATGCACTGATAGATTCCTCCTTCTGAAACACTGAAACACTGACAGTGTCTGATTGATCATTTACTGATTGAGCTCTATAATACACTGAGCCATGTCTGATCCAGTAGTACTTCCACCCTGAAGAGACGTCCACAGAGCAGGTCAGTGTTACGCTGCCCCCTGCTGGTATGACTGTCTTGTCTGCTCTCAGTGAGGCCCGAGGTTTATCTGCTGTGAGGTTTGCAGGGAAAAACAAAGCTAGTTAAAAGATTATGTTAGGATGAGAATTACTGAAAAAAAATCACTTTTGATTATGACTATAACTATGACAATTTGTTACAATGACAGTCAATACAGGTTTATTTTGTAAAATTTCACCATGTCTTTTAACCGTTATAAACTCATTTTGAAACAATTAATTACAAAAGGAAACAAAAAAAGCAAAAAGGAAAGTTTTTAAGGAAACTTTTATGATCTCTTAGATGAAATATGATATTACTTACTGGCAGATACAGCTAAGGTGAAAGCATTACTCCACTCTGTTGAGGAGAACTTGTCCACTCTCTGTTTACCTCTGCACCAGTACTGTCCACGACTGGAATCAGATGCAGTGATAACCCAGAGTTCACCGTGTCTTTGAATTTGTTGTGAGCTGCCTGTTCTCCATTCAAACTCCCACTCAGTGTCTCCTCCATTCTGGATCTGACATCTCAGAGTTATCTTCTCTCCTCTGAATATCTGAGTCCAGCTGGGCTGCTGTGTGATCACAGCTTTATGGGAAACTGTTTCCAACAAACACACAATGTGGATAAAAACAAGAATTTAACCAACAGATAAAAACACATCATTATCAGGAGTTACAGTGATGTTCATTATGAATGGAAGTGATTTTATTTCAGAACAAAGACCCTTCATTCACCTCTTTTCTCCACTGTGACAGCACCACTGTACTCTGTGTAGTAAACATGGTCTCCTCCTCTCCCTCCTCTTCCTCCTCTGCACTGATAGATGCCTCCTTCTGAAACACTGACAGTCTTACTTGATGCTTCACTTTTTATTATCTGAGCTTCAGAAGACTCTGAGGTACGTCTGTACCAGTAGTACTTCCACCCTGAAGACACGTCCACAGAGCAGGTCAGTGCTACGCTGCCCCCTGCTGGTATGACTGTCTTGTCTGCTCTCAGTGAGGCCACAGGTTTATCTGCTGTGAGGTTTGTAGAGAAAAATTAGAGTATGAATGAGTAAAGAAAATCTGTTACATCATGACCCTTTAATGAGTCATGAATAAAATCAGTTCCAGCAAAGATTCATTACAAACAGGAACCAAAAAGGAAGGTTTGTAAACACTGATATTGTCATGAAACTTCAATCACTTAAGTGAAGAGAAGGAACTGGAACTGTGCAGAACACTAAGTTACTCTGATATTCTTTGACACTGTGAGATGTTTTACTGGATTAAAATCGTTTGGTTGGTTTTAGTTATATTTACATGAAAACATTACATAACATGACCCTTTATTCTGGATAAAAGATGTCCATCTTACCTGATACAGTCAATGTGAAGGCATAACTCCACAATGTGTATAAATTCTCTTTCCTGCTCCAACATCTGTATTCTCCTCTGTCAGCAGAGGAAGCTCTGTTGATTCTGTATTCATTGGATGTTGAAGGAATGTTGGACCTCTCATGTGTCCATTCATACGTCCACTGACGTCCTTCAACTCCCTGAATGTCACATCTGAGGGTGATCGTCTCACCAATGAATATCTGAGGCCAGCTGTGCTGCAGAGTGACTCTGGGAACTGTTCACATAGAAACATCCAGTCAGTCAGCAGAAAGTGTGATAACCTTAAATATTTCTCATCATATTGATCTTTTTAACAGCTGAACTCTGTAACAAAGTGCTGTGGTTTGGTGTCCCAGTATTTACTCTGATTACATTTTATGTTGACATCATTTTATTTCATTCAATAAATTCCAGTGATTGTTTTTCATTAGTCCAACAGCTCAACATTGTTAATATTCCTCTGTCCACTTCTGAAGAGAGACAGACAGGTTTACTCCACAAAAACCAACTTTAAGGGGAAGAAATGCAACAAAAGCTTCTGATTTAAAACATGGAGCTCAGTGGTGCTGAGGAAGAGGAAGTATTAACACAGTAACAAGCAACATTAATATAACTGAGGTGCAATTTGGATCAGTCCTGTCTAAAATGAAGAAAGTAAAGTTCTGATTTTTCAGCATCATCAGAGCAGGAGGAGCTTCTGACATGTAATCAATGTTGTTTTGTTTCTGTTGGTAACAAAATGTCTCTTTTCTTCATTACTGACAAACACATGAAACATTTGAAAAGTTCATGTTGTTTCATTTCAGAACTAATTATTAAACTCACCAGTTTCCTTAATGGTGACTTCACTGCTGCCTTCTGTGTAGAACACTGGGTCTCCTCCTCTTCCTCCTCTTCCTCCATAGCACTGATAGATTCCTCCTTCTGAAACACTGACAGTGTCTGATTGATCATTTATTGGTTGACCTACAGAATACACTGAGGTACGTCTGATCCAGTAGTACTTCCACCCTGAAGAGACGTCCACAGAGCAGGTCAGTGTTATGCTGCCCCCTACTGGTATGACCTTCTTGTCTGCTCTCAGTGAGGCCACAGGTTTATCTGCTGTGAGGTTTGTATAGAAAAATAAAACAAGTTAATTGTTGGCTGAATTACTGCAGGAAAATCTTTTCGGACACATTGTTGTGAAAACATGAAGATATGTACCACATGAGGTGATGTATGTTTCAGTAGAACTTTAACTGTTGTTCTTTAGATTATGTCTAATTCAGCACTTTGATTTGGATGAAAGGTGAACAGTTACCTGATACAGTCAATCTGAGTGCTTCACTCCACTCTGTTGAGGAAAATGTGTCCCTTCTACCCAGACATCTGTATTCTCCACTGTCAGACTCAGTAACTTTGATCCTGATTTTGTTGGATGTGGGATAAATGTTGAACTTGTCTGGTTTCCATTGATACGTCCACTGAGTTCCTTCAGCTCCCTGAATGTCACATCTGAGGGTGATCGTCTCACCAGAGAATATCTGAGTCCAGCCTTCTTCCAGGATCACAGAGGCCTTCATGGAACCTGTTCAAATCAAAAACACCCAGTTAGAATACAAAAGAGATTAAACACAAACATGTTATTTGTTTTAGTACTAAACTCAATGATAATTATGTGAATGCATGTTGTGCTGTGGTACATCTTAAAGTAACCACTGTCACCATGCAGTCAGCATCATAGTCTGGATTAACTCTCAATACTGACAAAATGAACAAGAGTGAGATTAGCTGAGGCAGACAGATGTCTGATGTAATGTTTTTCTTATAAAGTTAAGAGAATTATTTTTTTTTCCAAATCAACCTTCCACATTAAACAACATCCTCTTTCACACTGAGACTATGCTGTACATTCTACTAAAGCTGTTGTCTTGTTTACAACAAACAAACAAAACTTCAATGTGGTTTCAGAGAGCATGCAGACAGAATTAGAAGTGTGATGTAGTGTCACAGTGTGTCTAGTTCAGTGTCCTGTCTCACAGATCTATCATTTATTATTCACAGTGACTACAACAATATCCTGAGGTTCTGCCTGCAGACCTGCAGCTTTAAAGACTTTAAGGTAAGAACAAAAAATACATAAAAGACACACTGCTTGTCAGCTCACACAATAATACACAGAGAGAGAAATAATTTGCAATGTAAACCGTTGTAAATGTCTGTACCTGGGACTGGTTCAGTATTGTCTCAATGAGCATTAACGGTTGATTTATTAGTCTCATTAGCGTGCTTCAAGTTATGATCTATTGAGATGAACACTAAAGTCCATAAACTCTTGAGTTAAAATATGTTTACAACACATTGGTCCCTGTAATGTAGTCATATCCTTTTCAGCACTAATGATCTAACATACAACATAATATAAACACTGAGAAGTTGATAAACAGGAGATAAATACTTTGTGTAATATACAAATGAAGAGAAAAAATAAAGACAAAGTATAATTTGTCACCTTCAGTGTGTCCGTAGAGGAGTGTGCTGAACACTGAAATAAAGATTAAAACCTCATCAGACATCATCAAACCAAAAGAAAGTGATCAATCACAACATTAAAACACTATATATACACAATGTAGATGTGTGGAGCCAAATCCAGCAGCACTTCAGTGTAAAACAGAGACATATCAGCAGCCGACGTTCATAAAGACACCAGTCTGCTCAGAAACACTCTTCAGAAACAACAAGTCAGAAATGTACTTACAGAATAAGTCCAGCACACAGAGCAAAGTGTGCCCCATCCTCACATCCAGCACAACTGAACAAAGTTCTATCTATTCATAATTATAATGCTGAAGGCAGAAGTGACGTTTCTTTAAAAGGTGTGATCAGAACATTTCACCTACATCACCTTCTGAGTATAGACTCTTCCTTCCCTTTTAACCAACTTTAGACAGCAGCTCTGCCCACAGCAGTTTCACATGGTTATATTTCCTGTCCTCTTCACACATATGAACATGTTTCTCTGCAAGGTTTAGTCTGGTCCCTATAAATGTTATTGTACTTTAAACACTGCACATGCATAAAACATCAGACTGTTGAATTGAAGCATTCTACATCTTGTTGTTACAATAAAACTTTGCAGTACAATAAATAAAAAGCATCATTTATCCAGAGTGTAGAATCTATACATGTCCTCACTTTGTGGCAGAATGCTGTTTATTTGTGGCTGTGACCTCAGACTCAGGAAATGACTGAAAGGTGGAATCAAATGTTTGTTTCACAGCAACAAGAGTAACACCATCAGAGGACAATGTGTGTATATACAACACACACTGTAACAGATCTCTATACTGTTCATGTTTAGAATACTTTATTGCACAGAACGTCTGAATTAAAGGGAAAATTCACCACTTTCATTGATTTATTGATTGTGCTGAGTTAGCAGTAGCTGCCAATAAAAGATTCGCTGTGATGGGGTGAATGTTTCTGTGATACATCATCTATACATTGCTAGCTAGATAACAAGCTAACTGCAGAGTCTCACCAAGGAGTCTAGTGCACAGATAGCACAGATAAGCCTGCTGTCTGTCAACACCGCAGCAGTGTGCCGCTGTTTTTAGAACAGCAGTTAATTACTCACTCATGCTCCGTCTACATATTTTCCTTCTCTAAAACTTCGCCAGTATTTACCGTAATATCTGCAGCAATCAAGGGTGCACACTTGGTGGCTTTACTCATAACTCCATACACATATACTTACACTGCGCACCGCTCACGGGCGCGACGCGGTGTCAAGCTGTGACGTCCTGACGAGGAAGTGGGCAGGCAAAGCGTGCCGGCGTTTCTCTGCCCTTTAAATATAATATAACTGAGTAAATGTGGGAATTACTATTTCTGTGAACAGAAATATTGTTTGCATGGTTTCTATGTGTGTTTGGGAGGTATAAAATACTTACCTGTGTAAAAGAAGTATCAAGTCAAAATAATCCAGCCCAGTGGGAGGGGCAAGTGGGTTAACAGAGGGTGCTGTGGCTCCTCTGGGAGACTCTGACGATGGTTACAAGGCAGGTAACAGCTCCTGGAGGTAAATGAGATTGTCATTATTTTGTGAGTTATTGAAGAACTCAAATTACAACTTTAAGTATTATTATTATTTTTCTGTTATTGTTTTTTTATCACTTTATACTGCAATTTGGAGACTGGTAAAATAAAAGGGGAAAAACACCTATTTGCGACTACGCCTGTGATTTTTATAGGAGCGAACCCATGATAGTGATGTCCAAATGAATCAATGAAGCCGTAATGAACCACCATCAATTGTGTCGAGTATGGGTTCATTCATTCAATGCTTCGTTTCAGTGACATCTAGTGGTGAAATAGGACACAGTGTCTTAATTACATGATGAGTGTAACCAGGGTGTGTGATGTGCATATATTTTAGTTAAGACTGATTGATTGGTTGGTCAGTTGATTCTACAAATGTATGTATTGCAGTAGGAGCTTGTGGATATGCCTGGATAGTAATTTTTAGTAATTAGACATTTTTATTGTTAAAGAATACTTTTTCCACTGTTTTGAACTGAGCCGGTTTAAGCAAAGTCTTTATTTATAACATCAAATGTCACCAACAAACTCCTCAGTAAATATATGATCATATATGACCTGACTAATGGTAATATGTATGAACAGGAAATAAATGTAACCTTCAGTATGTCCATAGAAAAGTGTGCTGAACACTAAAATAAAGATTGGAACCTCCTGACTATGACATTAAAACACTATTTTACATGTTAATAAAGACATAAGACCTCTGCTTTCTGAACTCACTAGGTATATATATATATATATATAAACATAGGTGTACATACCAGGGATGCAGACTCCAAGAAGCAACACAACTATATGTGACGTTACCCTGGTGACATAGTTGACCAACGACTCACCTCTGTGTGGAGAGCAACAACTTCCACTTCCTCTTGTGGTCTGTCAGACTGTGGCTTGACTTTTTAGGACGTTTCATCTTTCTGTCAACAAGCAGAAGAAGTGGTTAGAGCTGCTCTGACATGAAGCCACTTATGCACATCTCCTGATTTCCTGAAATTACATAATTTATGTAAATTGCTTATTTATAACTAGTCAAAACAAAAATATCAAGTTAACACTTCAGAAGTTAAACTGGAAAAATTATAGACACACAATTGACCACAGAAGCAACAAAACAACTAAAACAGCACCCAAAGTTTTTTTGTCTCTCGTCATGACAACAGTATAGATTATGTTATTATGTTCAAACGTTTATTAAGTGAATTCATTTAATAAAACGTATTAAAATCACAAGTCCACTCTCTCCGACCTCTTTTTGGAACCAGTGCAGTCACCCCTGCAGAGCAGCAGGGGGAGCCACAGGTTAAAGGGTTAAGGGTGTCTCTGAGGTTTCATCACATTCTTTTGTACAATGTCTGGTCTGTTGTAAGCTTGCAGCTTCAGAGTTTATCAACAATTAAACATTAATGTAACATCATACATAGAAACACAACAAATTACTATAATTACACATAAACCTGTATGAAGATGAACTACCGCAAACTGCTGCGTTTTGTAAAGTATATCAACTTACAATGGGGATATTCACATTATAAACAGGAGAATAAATGTGTGTTAAAATCTGTATTTTGTTCATGATGTGATATTAAATTAGGAGAATTTTTGTCATCCATCCTGCTGGTTTCATTGATCCTGAACTCTTCATTGATCTGGAAAAGAAATGAAGACAGAGATGCAGGGTCAACAATCTGTACAAGTGAACTGTTACACTGACAAATCTAAACATGCATGCTGTGTTGTTGATGCACAAAGTCCTGTCCTTCGTTTGACTTCAGCATAAACAGCTCCAACAGCTGCAGCAGCAGGGGCTGGTTGTCCTGTGAATATAAACATGTGGCAGTATTGAAAAGTGACTTCACAGCAGGGAGAATAAAAACACAAATATACTTTATTAACAGTTGTAACGCCGTGTACCTGCAGATGATCTTATCTTCACGTCTGAATAAACACAGCTCTCCACTGGTTTCTGCTTCTTCCCTGTTAAAAGACCCAGATGAATGAGCTTTCTTCAGGTATTACTGGCATATAAAAGTACCTACGTGCTGTTAGCTTTTCCAGGTGCTGTGTGTTGTCCCACGGCCTCTCTCCCCCCACTACCGGCATGAGCTGTGGTCTGCAGGCCAGAAGAGAACACCAAAACACACATATACAAAAGAGAAGTTCTCCGGCCAGTAGGTGGCACAGGGACTGTAGCTTAGGAGCATATCAATGCGTGCACACAGCCATGTCTAAGTGCTATAGATTTATTGGAACTGGGAAGCAGCAAGTAGCTGCTGAACCATGTTGTTCAGCCCTGATATATTTTATTTTGTGGTTTAAAGTCACTCTTCTTTAACTTCTGAAGTGTTAACTTGTATTTGTATTTTGTATGTCCCAGCAGACAGACGCAAAGTAATGAATCTGAAATTAAATAAGAAGATCTGACACAGGCTGAGCATTCCCCACGAGCAGCAGACACTACAGTCAGCACCTCGGACAGCTCCAGCACTGCTGCCGGCTCCACAGTCAGCACCTCGGACAGCTCCAGCACTGCTGCCAGCTCCACAGTCAGCACCTCGGACAGAGACACAGCACAGGTATTCACATTCACCTTCTGAAGCAAGACGTCTGGACTTGTAGAGTTTTCTTTAAGACGTTTCGCTGCTCATCCAAGCAGCTTCATCAGTTCTATCTGTTTGGTGGGGAAACATGGTTTATATGTGGTTGCAGACCACTGGTTAAAACTTACAAACAATAGCACGAAATTTTTCTATTATTACCTGTGATGATCTGGCTGACTGGGCCAGGTGTGTCTAACAACTGGCTAATGACTATGAGACTGCCGGAGAGGGACTGATTGACAGCCCTTTGTTCTTGCTGTGAGTATGTGCAAACTTCCTGGGAATGGATGGAATCACTGCATTGTATGTGGTAGAAAGATGATGTCTGAGGCCACCACCTCTGTTAAGGGAAGGTTTTTCCAGCTTAACATAGATTAGATATTGTTGTCCTCAAAGGAGTGTCCTTTCTCTTTGAGGTGGAGGTGAACAGCTGAGTCTTGTCCTGAGGAGGTGGCTCTCCTGTGCTGAGCCATTCTTCTGTTGAGTGGTTGTTTAGTTTCTCCAATGTACAGATCAGAGCATTCCTCACTGCACCTTGCTGTGTTTCTCCCTGGGAGTTTTATCCTTTGGGTGAACCAGTTTGTGTCTCAGTGTTTGAATCGGTTTGAATGATGTCATGATTATTGAAGATCCTACAGAGTTTCTCTGATACTCCTGACACATATGGAATGAAGATGTTTTTTCTCCGTCGGTTATTGTCCTTCTTCTTGTTGTTAGTGGGTCTTGTTTTTGTGGCTTTGATGAGTGCCCAATTGGGGTAGCCACAGGTTTTCAGGGATTTCCTGGCCAGCTCAGAGGGGAAGAAGAAGGAACATCACATCAGGAAATCCCTGAAAACTTGTCCCCACCCACATGGTGTAACATCGATCCGTGTTTTTGATAACTTTTGCTCAACTATGTCTTCAAAAGCATGTTCTTGTTGTCTGACACCCTCTTGTGGCCATGTATGCTAAGAACTACCACCTAAGTAGCTGTTTTGATCACAAAAACACTGTGTAAACAATCTAAATACATAAACCAAACTGTGTAACTTTTCCTTAAAAAATACGCATGTGTTACATTTAAGCGTTTACCAAATGATTCACAGAGAGCTGATTCAACCTACAGCAGCAGATTAATCTCTAAGTATTTCACAGTATACTGAATTCTTGAAGATTGAATAGGATGTAGTAAGTAGCACTACTGTGAGGCCTTTGTGGAAAGATTGACAAATGTTCTATATTACATACTAAAACAATATTTTAACCTCAGGCTGCTTTGTCTGCAAGTCATGTTGGAATATCTGTGTGAACTGTGATTAATCTTTGTTAAATACAGCCCTTAGATCCAATGAGAAGTAAAGAAGAAATTATATTTAATAAGAACCATTTTATTTACAAAAAGTTTCAAAGACCACAAAATAAAGTCTATGAAAGAACAGAACGACACAATAAAAACTTCATGTTGGACTTCATGTCCTTTACTTGTAATACTGGTTTGTCCTGTGGGTGGTGCTGTGGCTTCACTGCTGACATTTAGATTCAGCATGTGTAAAATGCTGCAGACAGTGTCCACTTTCTGACTTTGCTCTGAGCCTATTGAACGTCTCGGGCTGCTCGTCTGGTTGTGCTCTTGTATGATATCCACATTTACGTCAGAGAGTCCATCTGTACTTTTGCAAGTGATGTGAGGCAATATCCACATGACCAACGACAAAAAAGTCACAGCTAGTTTTTTTATTGGAGGACTTGTTAGGTATCTTTCTAGCTCTGAACTGATTCTCACTGCAAGGACAAAATACCAGGACAGAACACTTAGTAAACCCACAAATGTGTACATAGACTTAGATGTTTTACATTAAAGTAAAAAAGGATAAAAACTTTACGGCTACTGAATCAGGAATATTATTTAAAGTATGCCTCATACATACACATTTGAGCTCAGCAAACCATGAAGCAATATAAGATGGTTAAAACACACAGGGTGAAAATGCAGCAATGGAAGATTCATTTAAAATGCAGCGGAGGTAGCAAACATTTTATGCAATAAAACATTTTGACACAGAAACAACTGATGTTAACATCATCTGTAGCTATAAGAAGCTTAGAGGACACCATAGAGATCGGTCTCAGTGTTCACAGCTCAGCTGATGGTTCCTCTTAAAGCGATGATTTCCACAGTGTTACCTTTAGACTTCTTACTGTCTGTCTACAACCTGTTTTTGTTTTTTTGCACCACCACAAACAGTGAATCTGAGACCTCCTTCCCAATCTGCACTACAGTAACATCTCCTCACTCTCTTTGTTAGGAGCTTGGATTTGTGCTGATGGAGACGGGATGTTGCTGTATTCCTCTGATGGTCCATCTGAAAGGTGAATGTTATGAATTAATAGAATGACTTAAAATCTGCTTTATCGACAGTTTAAAAAAGCTCTTACCTCTTCCAGCATCTTCAGGGCTTCTCCTTGTTATCATCTCATAGACAGACTCATCACCTACAAGGCAGATACAATTGAATTATCTGACCGGGATGAGCAGTGAAGCAGTGTCACACTGACCGTGCAGAAGAGAGGAGTACACAGGCTGTTGGTTTTCATACTGGTGGTCTGTCTCAGGTTGCGCATGCCTAAAACAATACCACGATTATTAATGAGGTAGAAATGTGAATGTTGTCTATGTAGAAAATGAAAAGTAGAGTGTAGTCCCAACCTTGTACAACACAGATCTGTAACAAAAAGAAGACCTTGTTACTTTTATATCAAATACTTTATCTGAGCACTGATTGAGACTGAGATTTTTTGTTACCTTTAGATTTATGTTTGTAGTAAAACAGAAAGAATGGCAGCGGAATAATCAGAAATCCAATTACCAGCCAGACAAAAAACACAGCGCTAACCCCTGTAAACAAACAAAAAACAACAATATAGAAAGTAACTTTATACTTAGCAGCATGGAACAAACATCAACAATGAGAAGTAAGTTAGAATGAGCAGCCACCAGAGGTAGCCTCTCTGCACTGAGCTGATGTTCCAGATACTGTCACCGAGCCACGTTTAGGTCAACAATAAGATGAAAAACTTATTTAGGCAGCAGCCAATGAGGTGCAGGAGGACCCAGAGGACATATTTCCTGGCACAGCCTATGTCACAAAGCTTATCCAGCTAATGGTATCTGCTGCTTCTTTCTCTCATGTTGACTGAGGGTGGATGAGACACTACATTGACTCATTTGCCCATCTTAGTGGTATTAAACGAGTGTCATGGCTAAGTGGTTAGCATGCTAACAAATATCTCACGGTTGTTACAGTCAAAACACACAACATTTGAAATCATATTCTGCAAGACTGCAAAATGTGAAAAGTGACAGTATGAGACCTTTTGTCTCCCCTTGTTGACTTAATGCATAGACATCATTAGATATTGAAATGAAGGATTAACCATCAAAAAGTAAATGTACTTTCATTATAAAAGCTCACACCAGGAGGATGCTTGTTTCTGTGAGTATTAAAGCAGCAGAGCAGAGTTTTGTCACATTGAAAGAGTGATTATTAACGTAAATAACAGAGAAAACGATAACATTTATGAAATGTATACATATTCCCCCTTTCCGTTGAGGTACGTGGATATTTCTTTAAGACACACCGGCTAGGGGCAAACCAGGGAGACACGGGCCGCACAGCCACTTAGGCCCGCAAGACGCAGGGCCAGAGGGAGACAACATGGAAATAAGAAAAGAGAAAAGAAAAGAAAGAGAAGAGAAAGAACAGGGGGCGGCCACGCTGCACTCAGCTAACCACCTGCTGGGGAGACACACCCAGCACCCGTTCCTCCACAGAGGGACTGGTCACCATATTAAGGCGATAGAACCTGGCAAAGGTTGACCGGGAGGACCTTGTGGCTGCTGCGCACACAGCCCAAGAGGCAGCAACCACCCGGGTGGAGTAGGCTTGGAGGCCAGGGGGAATAGGTACCCCTGAGCAGGTGTAGGTCTCCTGGATAGTGTCCATGATCCAATGGGACAGCCTGGACTTACACAGTGGCCAACCCCGACTACTGGCGGCAAAGCAGCCTTTCTGTCCGCCTAATCTCACATGTCCGCCCTGTGTGCTCCTTTAGAGTCCTGATGGGGCACAAACACAACTGGTGGGCTTCCAGGTCAGAGGAAAGGGAGAGTGACCGTAGTTCCACTGACTGGGACAGATGAAAGTCCGTTAGCACTTCAGGCAAGAAGGCCGGATTAGGGTGGAGAGACACGCTCAGGCCATCAGGGGAGAACCTGCAGCAGTCTCCATGCAGTACATGGAGCTCCCCCACACGTCTGATGGATGTTACAGCCAGCAGAAAGACAGTCTGGAGAGAGAGCCATTTAAGGTTGGAGTCCCCCAGAGGTTCGAACAGAGGCAGTTGGAGGGTGCCGAGAACCACATCCAGGCCACAGATACCGCGTTGCGGGCTGTGAGTCTCCGTCCGCCTCTTAAGAACTGGCTGATCAAGGTGCAGTCCTCCTCGCTCGGAGCGTCGCGGCCAGTGCGGGCAACTGCAATTGCAGCTGTAAGCTGAGACTGTAAAAACAGTAGGACAGATTGTACAGGGGCCCGTCCATCTGGGACAGCAGATCTCTCTGGAGGGGAAGCTCCCAGGGAGGTCCCACCAACAGAAGCTGAATCACCGAGAACCACTACATGGGGGACCACAGTGGGGCGACAAGGATAGCGGCCATGGTCTAGGCAGGGTGGAGACGGAACAACAGATCAGATGCTGTTCTGGGGTCGGGGACCGTACCCAGGAAGGTGGTCGACTGAGAGGGCAGCAGGTTGCTCACCCTAGGAATCGTTAGCATCTTGTCACCTCATGGGTCGAAGATATTTGTCAAAACCCATGAGGTCCAAGACGGGATGACCCCCACCGTCCCGCTTGGGAACTAGAAAGTAACGGGAGAAGAACCTAGTTCCCTCCTGAAAGTTCCCTGATAGCCCCCTTCACCAGGAGAGCAGAGAGTTCCGATCTCTGCGTGGCGGGGGCCTGACCGAAGGAGGGAAAAAAAGATCGTGGGAGGTCTGTGAAGAAACTGCAGGCTTTAGCCACGGGTCATAGAGAAGACGACCAATGGATCCACCCTGAGAGCCAACCACGGTGCCCTGAAGTCCATCGAGGGAGGAGGCTGGCTGGGCAGCTGAGAGTAGTCAGGAAGGAGGGGGCCGATTTGGCGGGCTGCCTAGGCTGACCCTTACGCTGCTGGCGAAAGGCCTCCGGCTCAGGTGAAGGATCCCCCACATCCCAGCTTGGGGCTCGAGCAGGAGGTGGTGCGGGGAGCCAACCCTCCTCCTCTTAGGAGCACTGCCACATCCAGAGAAGCCACCTGTGACCATCTGCGCGCAGTGGCGGCTCTCCCTCGCCTGGTGCAGAAGCCGGACAGCCTCTGGACCAAACATGGCTGAGGGGTCCACCTGTAACTCCAGCAAGCAGTCTCCGTTCGCTATGCTGCATATGCACCGCTGGCCGAGAGTGGCTCAGAAACCATCTCACAGTCTTCTGAGAGGATGGTTTCCACGTCAACATTGTCTCCCCCCTCGTAATCATCCTCCACCTCTACCCCCACCTCCAGCACCACGAGCAATACAACAGGCGACAGCACCCAACCGGGCGGCACCCCAGAACGTAAGCTGCGCACCGCAGCAATATGCCAGGGAAGCCACCGCGGCTATCCGAGTTAAGCAGCCGTGTCTGGTCTTAGCTCACAGCACCACAAGCGATACACCAGGCAACAGCAGGAAAGAATAAAAGGAAGAGAAACAGCAATCCCAGGAGGCTGCCCAGAGGACAGGCACCCTATCTGACACAGGTCAGCAGATATAAGATAGTTACTCTGTTATTTGTTCTCAATGCCGAGTGTCACACTGCAACTACTACGGTGGAGATCAAACAATCACTGATTCCACTCCTGAGTGGGTCCGTTGTATCCTACCCGCGGGGCGTGGCCGAGCAAGCCCGTGTGTCTTAAAAGAAATATCCACGTGCCTTAACGGGAAGGGGGTTATTCCCCGTACATATGGAATATGTAAGGGAGTGGAGAGATAGTCTCGAGACGATAGAGAACTAAGCATGCAGGGAAACACCAGGTGAAGATAAAGCTGTGCAAATATACAACAACCTAAGAATTTAACCGAAAATGAGAAAAACCGAAACACAAGAACTAAGAACAAAACACAGGAACATGACAGGATGATAGCAAACTAAGGATTTAACAATAACAAAGATTTACACAATAAGACAAAACACAGGAGCATGACATTGATACTACCAATACTTGTCCATCTTAGTCAATAAAACCACAATATCTCTCCAACACTTCTGCAAAAAGAACTTAAGAAACAACAGGTTTATTTAATCCTGTGCTTCATGATTATCTTTTATTTTTTAAATCAGGAAAGAACAGCTAATGATCTTGAACACTGAGGCGACGCCTTCATGGCAGACATCTTACTAGACATGACATGACTAGAGGTCATTTCCCATGATATGCACAGATCCAGAAATGTCTGCAGTCTTGATGTTTACGTTCTAAACAGAGTGGATAAACTAAACTAACTCACCAAGTTTGTAGATCTTCACTGATTGGCTGTACTCTGTGTAGTAAAGTGGGTCTCCTCCTCTTCCTCCTCTTCCTCCTCTGCACCAGAACTCTCCTTCCTTTGAGACTCTGATTTGTTGGTCTGAAGGTGAAACAGCCTCCTGTGTGGTCAGAGGTTCAGAGGATTTCTGATCTCTGTACCAGAAGTATTTCCATCCAGAGGACTGTTTCACAGAGCAGGTCAGAGTCACACTGCCCCCTGCTGGAACAGCTGACGTGTCTGCAGTCAGGTCAGCTGTTGGTTTAGCTGCAGTTCAGTTTAGAACACAGTGAATAAAAACATTAAGTGTTAAATTATTAACTCCACCAAGAAATTACCAAGACAGAAACTTGTTTCCTCTGAAATCAAATATATTTTAAATATATATATATTACATATACATACATATATGTATATACTGTATATATATATACTGTATATATATATATATATATATATATATATATATATATATATATATATATATATATATATATATAAGTATATACTATATACTGTATATATATATATATATACATATATTTAAATATATGTAACATTTCACTGAGATTCATTCTCAGAATTTATTATATTTATTTTTACTATTTGAAAAAGCAAAAACACTGAATGAATCAAACTTACCTGATACAGTCAATGTGAAGGCAAAACTCCACAATGTGTATATATTCTCTTTCCTGCCCCAACATCTGTATTCTCCACTGTCAGCAGAGGAAGCTCTGTGGATTCTGTATTCATTGGATGTTGAACGAATGTTGGATCTCCCATGTGTCCATTCATACGTCCACTGACGTCCTTCAACTTCCTGAATGTCACATCTGAGGGTGATCGTCTCATCAATGAATATCTGAGGCCAGCTGGGCTGCAGAGTGACTCTGGGAACTGTTCACATAGAAACATCCGGTTAGTCAGCAGAAATTGCAATAACCTTAAATATTTCTTATCATATTGATCTTTTTAACAGCTGAACTCTGTAACAAAGTGCTGTGCTTTGGTGTCCCAGTATTTACTCTGATTACATTTTATGTTGACATCATTTTATTTCATTCAATAAATTCCAGTGATTGTTTTTCATTAGTCCAACAGCTCAACATTGTCCTCTGTCCACTTCTGAAGAGAGACAGACAGGTTTACTCCACAAAAACCAACTTTAAGGGGAAGAAATGCAACAAAAGTAACTGAGGTGCAATTTGGATCAGTCCTGTCTAAAAATGTTCTGATTTTTCAGCATCATCAGAGCAGGAGGAGCTTCTGACATGTAATCAATGTTTTTTTGTTTCTGTTGGTAACAAAATGTCTCTTTTCTTCATTACTGACAAACACATGAAACATTTGAAAAGTTCATGTTGTTTCATTTCAGAACTAATTATTAAACTCACCAGTTTCCTTAATGGTGACTTCAACGCTGTAATATGTGAAGAACTCTTGGTCTCCTCTTCCTCCTCTTCCTCCTCTGCACTGATAGATTCCTCCTCCTGAAACACTGACAGTGTCCGATTGATCATTTACTGGTTGAGCTCCGGAATACACTGAGGTACGTCTGTACCAGTAGTACTTCCACCCTGAAGAGACGTCCACAGAGCAGCTCAGTGTTACGCTGCCCCCGGCTGGTATGACTGTCTTGTCTGCTCTCAGTGAGGCCTGAGGTCTATCTGCAGTGAGGAAGAAAAAACAGGTTTGATAGAGCAGCATTCAATGAGCGTTTTAAGACTAAAATAGAGTCTGTAGGTTGACATTTGTAGGAGATACATTTGGCAGATGACCCTCGTTGAAGGGCTCTCTCATAGACTCCCATGTTAAAAATGACACCGAAATTGCCTAATATTTGAAAAACTATCATTTTTTGAAAAAAACTTGAAGTTGACCCGGAATGTGAGATGAACATTTTGATAGTTGAATGGCTGAAGTCGGTCAATGTATGCTGAAGATATGCTGTGCCAAAAAACGTACGGAAGAATAATAAGAAGAAAGAGAGTCAAACAATAAATAGAGTATGAATTACTGCAGACAAATCGTTGTCCTTCATTCTTTTCAGACACTGTTGTGAAAACAGGAAGACATGCAGCACAATACTTAGTGTGTATTTAGTAGCACTTAAATTGTTGGTTAGATTTGACCTAATTCAGCACTTTTATATGGATTAAAGATGATCAGCTTACCTGATACAGTCAATCTGAGGGCTTCACTCCACTCTGTTGTTAAATTGTTGCTTCTACCCCGACAGCTGTATTCTCCAGTGACAGAAGGGGAAGCTCTGTTGATTCTGCATTCATTGGATGTTGAAGGAATTTTTGACCTCTCATGTGTCCATTCATATATCCACTGACGTCCTTCAACTCGCTGAATGTCACATCTGAGGGCGATCTTCTCACCAGAAAATATGTCAGTCCATCCTTCTTCCAGGATCACAGAGGCCTTCATGGAACCTGTTCAAATCAATCCACATGTTTGTGGATGTTGAATCTCTGTTGGAGGTTATATTGCAAAATATATATTTAAACACTGAAGGATCAAACTCTTGTACACATTCTGTGACTGTTGTCTTGTTTAGAATGAACAAACTAAACTGCTGTTGCCACCAGCGTGTGGTTTCAGAGAGCATGCAGACAGAATTAGAAGTGTGATGTAGTGTCACAGTGTGTCTAGTTCAGTGTCCTGTCTCACAGATCTATCATTTATTATTCACAGTGTCTACAACAATATCCTGAGGTTCTGCCTGCAGACCTCCAGCTTTAAACGGGCTGTGTGAAAGAACCAAATATCATTTAACCCTGTGTTCACAGTGTTTGATTTAGCTTATTTAAAGGAGCCGTATGCTTTTAGGACTTTGCTTCCACTTTTTGTGGCATCTTAACTATTGAACAGAAAACACAGCTGTCATTTGGTATCAAGAGAACGTGTGCTCCTTTAAATAAACTGTGCTCTCACTTTGAGGTCAGGCTGCGTTTATTATGCAGGATCTGTTTAGTAAAAGTATTTAATCAAATGAACGCAAATTTTCTCAATAGAGAACAACAATTAATTATTAAGGAAGACTAGCATGCTAGGAGCTCGATTAGCAGGCAAGTATGTATTGATCAATTGCATCATCTTTTTAAAAACAACAAACTCTTCAGTTAAAAGATGTTCTCCTTAATGATAAACACACCTGTCCCTGTCATCTAATCACATTCATTGTATGATTAGTGATCAAAATGATCATCAATCTAATACACAATATAATATAAAACACTGAGAAGTTGATAAACAGGAGATAAATACTTTGTGTAATATACAAATGAAGAGAAAAAATAAAGACAAAGTATAATTTGTCACCTTCAGTGTGTCCGTAGAGGAGTGTGCTGAACACTGAAATAAAGATTAAAACCTCATCAGACATCATCAAACCAAAAGAAAGTGATCAATCACAACATTAAAACACTATATATACACAATGTAGATGTGTGGAGCCAAATCCAGCAGAACTTCAGTGTAAAACAGAGACATATCAGCAGCCGACGTTCATAAAGACACCAGTCTGCTCAGAAACACTCTTCAGAAACAACAAGTCAGAAATGTACTTACAGAATAAGTCCAGCACACAGAGCAAAGTGTGCCCCATCCTCACATCCAGCACAACTGAACAAAGTGTTCTATCTATTCATAATTATAATATTTGAGCAATATATATAAAACACAACAGGGTGAAAATGCAGCAATGGAAGATTAATTTAAAATTCAATTCATTCAATTTAAAACATTTTATACAATAAAACATTTAATTTGACACAGAAACAACTGATGTTAACTGATTTGCGCTGATGGAGACTGGATGTTGCTGTATTCCTCTGATGGTCCATCTGAAAGGTGAATGTTATGAATTAATGACTTAAAATCTGCTTTATCGACAGTTTAAAAAGCTCTTACCTCTTCCAGCATCTTCAGGGCTTCTCCTTGTTATCATCTCATAGGCAGACTCATCACCTACAAGGCAGAGACAATTGAAGTCATACTTTATCTGACCGGGATGAGCAGTGAAGCAGTGTCACACTGACCGTGCAGAAGAGAGGAGTACACAGGCTGTTGGTTTTCATACTGGTGGTCTGTCTCAGGTTGCGCATGCCTAAAACAATACCACGATTATTAATGAGGTAGAAATGTGAATGTTGTGTATGTAGAAAATGAAAAGTAGAGTGTAGTCCCAACCTTGTACAACACAGATCTGTAACAAAAAGAAGACCTTGTTACTTTTATGTTTATATCTGAGACGTGACACTAAGAATGCTAAAAATGCACGAGGTGACAAGGTGACGGTTCTTACCAGAGTGTCTTTTTTTGAAGCAACAAACACACACAACTACACCAACTATAATGGCAATCAACAGACAGCCTCCTCCTGCCACACCCAGGACAAGTATTAGTGGAACTGTAAAGGAGGAAAACATCAGCACCAGCATCAGCACCAGCATCAACAGCCGAATCTACAGCAGGTGCATACATGGCTCATTTCCATGGTCGGTAGTGGTACCTTTTCTGCATGTGACTGTAGTGGTTGCAGACTTCTCACTGATAATATTGGAGGCCGTGCAGGTGAATGAGGTGTCGCCCTCTTGTGGACTGAGGGTGTATCTCAGCCTGGAGCCTGTGAAAGTTTGGCTCCTCACAGTCCAGTTGTAGGTGACGGTGCTGTCTGAGGTCACAGTGCAGTCCAGCAAAACTGTGCAGGAGTCATTGTAGGCGATCCAGGTGTTGATTTGGACCTCTGTTACGGGCTCTGAATGAAAAGAAGAAAGGAAGATAAAAAAAAGTGACAAAACCTCCTCAGAGTTTTTTTACAGGATGATTCTGCCTGGGATCCATCTAAGAGGATAAAAATGTCAGCAGTGATCATAATCGTCTTTAGTCCCTGTTTAATGAACACTTTGTGTGTAATAATGACTTTCATTTAAGGGAAAAAATGAGCATATAAGGTTTGACCACAGCTACAAACAGAAACCTACCATCTTACCATGAACCAGCAGAGTGATGGTGACTCTCTCTCTTTGTTTGTTGTTGACCTCTGACACAAAACTGAATTCACCAGAATCGTGCAGAGTCAGTCCTCTCACTGATAAACTGAAGTCTTTGGGGTTGATGCCTATTCTGTCCTTGAACTGATCAACTTTAGTTACATCTATAGCCGGTCCTGAAGCTGTTGAAGTTCTATATTTCCATGTGGCTGTGGTAACCCCTTCACTTGGTAAACATGACGAGAGCTGCACAGTGAGTCCAACTTTTTCATGGATGGTCCGAGGACAGCTGGACGCCTCTACATCTGAAACACATGATCAGAGTTCAATCATTATGAAAGGTTACCTACTATGTTCATTATAGAAATGACAGGATTATCTAAAAAACATCCAACAGGGCCACAAGAAGTGGGACAGTGTAAACCTTTGTCTCCCCCTTCTGACAGCCATGGTGTGACACATTTTTTAATTCATATTATTACTGTATTATTGAATATTTTTAAACTGGAAGTGTCCTTTTTTATTTAAAAATGCACCATAGATATTGTAATCAATCTGATGAATGAATGTGTGCACACATAGCATAACAACTTCAGTTTGTACTGTGATTTCTGGAAGCATCAATGTAAAGATGTATAGAACACATCAACAGACAATACATTGATCTCACAGTATGCTCATTTTGTCAGGTGTCTATAATAGTCTGTGATGACCAAAGCGCCATTCTCTTCTAAGCAGTGGAACCACATGCGTTGACCACAGAGACTACAGCAGTAAACTGAAGCTGGTTTTAGTCTGTGTTCACCACTTCCAGTCAGAGCTGGTGTGGAGTGAATCCAGGAAGTGTCTGTATTCTGCTGCCATGTTTGCTTCACAGGGTTTTCCAGTAATTTCACCAGATACTGAGGCTGTATTAAAACTCTGATGCCTGATAAAACAGAGCCACAGTCACAGCAACGAATCTAAAACTTCTGCAAATTACAGCGCAGCCCACACCCCCACCCCCCCGTTCCTGTCAAAGCAGTGACTTCTATGGCAATATGACATGTAGGTTTAAGATGCGACACTATTCACTTAAAGACGGGAAGCAACAGAACAGGAACAGATGACCCATGCCTGATTCTTTGAGTAGATGCAGCAGGAAATCTGCTGACATACAGAGTATGTAAAATGCAAATCATAGCTACAAATATGCACAATACACACAAGCTACGCTACACGCTACAGTTTGCAAACAAGCAACAACAACACACTTTATTCAATAAATCCTCCCATTTTTAATCAGGAAAGGAAAAATAACACTTTTTTTCTGTAGTGAAGAATCAGTATCAGTGACCTGGTGCACAGCATGTTAGTCCAGTTTTAAAGGCGCCACTGGTGCAATGTAAATGTAGCTCTCAGCGTAAGTTCAATCAGGAAGACTCTATTTCCCATCATTCACCATTTATCCCTATCCGCTTCCTAATCTTTCTCCCTCTATCCCTCACTCCTCTGCTCCCCCTCTCTTCCGCTCACTTAGTCAGGTGCTTAATAGAAAGCACCTCCCTCACCAATGAGCTGTCGCTTTCTATCCCTCTCCTGACCAATCACAGCTTAGCACGAAATTTAAAAGTCTTCGTCTCTTCTCCAGCTGTCTTCTGATCGAACCCGGCAACGATTCTACGCTGCTCTACGCTGCAATCAACTGGCATTATTCCTCCTCCTGAACTCACTTAATCCAACATCAGATCCAAATTCCGTCTCCCCTGCACCCGCGCCCGCAGCGGCTCCCGCGGCCGGTAAAAGGAGCGAGAAGTCAGCCTCCTCTGCTCCCAGGGCTAAACGAAGGAACGCTTACTCTCCTGCTGCCGCTACTCCACTTATTCCCTCGACACGCTCAATCAAACACTGCCAGTGCCAGTCTTTGTTTCTTCAATCAGTCGACCTCCACCTGAAGGCAGTCGTAGAGTCCACATCTCCTGCTCCTGCGGTCCCTGCCGATCCAGCCACTCGATCTCAGCCGCCGATCTTCCGTTCTCCTTCACCATCTTCCTGCTACACTCTGGCGTCTGCTCGGCCTGCCCCTCCTATAGGTAGGCCTTTCATTTCGCAATCCGCTAACATATGAGGGCTTAATTCTGCAGGCAGGGACAATATTTAGTAAACCTCATCCCGCAATCTCCTCAGCGTCATAAATCTGTGGCATCTAGCTAAATTCTCAGCCGTCCTCATCTGCAGATCCCCGGCTGTCAGCGATCTGATTCATCGGGCAGTTTCTAGTCTTTCAGCGTCTTTCAGGATGTATGTGCTCAGTTTTCCCGGAGAGACGCCAAGAATGGACTATCTAGCTCTTTACCGGAGACCCCCATCTCAAATAGCCGGAAAACATATTCTATCAATATCACTTCCAGTAAGCAGCGCTTATTCTCACTATTCGGCTACTAGCCTGGTCTGCGGACTGGACTCCGAATTTGGCCATGATCGCCGGGGTCCCAAATGATCTCGGCAATTCATGTGGCACTCGCGGGCTCACTGCTCCGTGTCCCTCTGTGCTTCAGCCTACCGCCATGGCATTCAGCATTTAACCTTTTCTCAATCTGCCACGGATATACAAGGCCGTCATATTATGGCTGTCACCTCTCCTCATCTGTAGCGCCTACAAGGATACGCACCCCAGGTCAGTGCGCAGTACGGTTTTCAAATCCTCATTTCGCGTTTGTCAACTCTCTGGTTCATGTCTGTTTTATTTCCTCTCAGTTTCACGGGTTAAAAAAAAAAAAAAAAAAAAAAAAAAAAAAAAAATCTAATCAGCACGATATGAAAACTCAATAGTCTCTGAACAGAAAGAACTAGAAGGGCTACTGTATATAAATCCCCTCCGCTCTCGTCTTCTCGTACAAGCCCCATCGGCATAGCCACACGCAATACTCCTGCAGAATGGCTTTATTCGATCTGTCCGCTCCTCGCTCCGGCCCATTTCAGCAATGATTACGCCGAACTTTTGTCCCCTCTTTATGGCAGCGGATAGCGCTTTAAATTTATCTATTCATGGGCCTGGGAGCCGACTTCTCTGACCCATTTAGATTCCTCCATTCACCTGTTGCATTGGAATCTTTTCGGCATTAAGCGGGATTTAAAATATATATATTTCACCGTTCGTCTCATTTGCATTAGTACCTGCATCTTCAATCTCGCGTCAAAGCCTTATGCCAGATCCTGCTAAAGAAGCTAGAGTTCCCTCTATGCTCACATGCTGGATGATTTTCTCCTCAGAAATCCCTGTTTAGTCATCTTCGGATCAGCTGCATGGAGCTTACTGCCTGACGTGCGTAATTTATAACGCGAGTTGATCCATTATCGATTATGACGATGACGTAGTCTGCATATTAAGTAGCCATGTGCTCGTGTTTACATGTATTAGACAAGCGAGTTCGCTATGCCGTCGTTAATGGGTATTTTGCTACGTTTAAATTCATATGGTTTTACAGGTCAAACGGTTATATATTATTAATTATTAAAATAAATATTAGTTTAAAAATATATATAATAATGTATTCAGTTACTGAATACAGATTACATGCCCAAAACGTAATTTGTAATGTATTCCGTTACATTTCTCAGTCTGAGTAATGTATTCTGAATACTTGGATTACTCACACATTGAATTGCATTTTAAGTGATTGAACGCAGCCATCAGCCCCTGCTGACTACAAAGGACGCGATAAAACATTCAATAGAAAATGTCCAGATTGTTCCATCAGTGTTCTATTTAGAGAAACAGAAACGGAACGTAATGACAGAATAATATTTTTAAACAATGCAACCAAAAGTCATTTTACACACAGAATCAATGTTTGAATACGTACGTCAATCAGACCCATGTATAAAACCAGCTGACTGCAATCACACGTTCATACTTAAATGTTCATCAGCATCAGGTGTGGACGGAGTTAACTAGCAGCTAACGGGTAACTAGTTCACTTATCAAAGTGACGCTAACGGTGAACCGGCATCATGACGGAGGAGCATCAAGTACGCAGCGATTCAGACTCTGACCCCCATCAGCCCGGCTGCTCCGTCCTCTCTGTCGCCCGCACCTGCAGCAACACGGGAAAGTACCGTCATGCAATCCACTGATTTCATCAATGTAACAGTATTCTGATTACCATCTCTTTAGAGTGTAACTGTAACGGTATACAGTTACTCATATCTTGTATTCTAAATACATAACGTCGGTACATGTAATCTGTTATCTCCCCAACACTGCGTAGGGCCAACCTTTCATATTTCCCCTCAGGATGCTCCTCCGCAGTTCCTATCTTCCGTGTCCATGTTGCCTTGAACCAAGGCTGCAGCGTGATCTGCGGATCTGGTCTCACCTGCTAAGAGCTCTGCAACATGTTGATGAAGATTCTCAGTCATCCAGGTCATCATACGTAGAGAAGATTGAAGCAAGGCGTCTGGACTTGTAGAGTTTTCTTGAAGATGTTCGCTGCTCATCCAAACAGCTTCATCAGTTCTGCATCATGTGTGCGTTATTCTTTTAATGATGACGTAGTGCATTCATCCAATTCTCTCGGGTTGTTCCAGATGGAGCCCATCTGTGGGTTTTGGGGGGTTCTTTCCTCCAAGGCCAGTGATTCGCTAGATGCCGGGCTTTAAATTCTCACAATTCTGTCTCTTCGGTGCTGCATGCAATCTATCCCATAGCCGGGCTTGCTTCATTTGGGTTCATCATTGGAAACGCATTTAATTCAGATAAGGGTGCTCCTGGTGGTTCATACTACCTCACATCAGAACCTTGTCGGCTCACATGCATTTCAATTTCAGGTTATTTCTCAAACCTGCAGTTATACTATTAAAGGCATTCGAAGGCTTCTCCCTCTCCTCTAGAATCTCCGTGGCCTATAACCCTTTCAATTCTCCACTAATTGGTTTCAACCCAGATCAGGTGTATTTCTCCTTCTGTTGATTCTCCCCTGGAATCTCTCTTCGCTTAGCTTTTGGCTTTCTTAGAGTAGGCCTCCCATTCGTTCAGTCCTTCTAGAAGTCACCTTCTCAGAACTAGTATTCCATCTAACCACTACAGCTGCCGTTACACCCTAAATGCAGTGGTGCATGTTCAGAAGTCATAGCCTGCATTAATTCATCCTTCTGTCCTTTTAAATCCATGAGCGGTTATTTACAGGTTGCCCCAATTTAGATCCTCAAGTCCCTCGGTTATCACAGGAATCTCCCTCTGTCTAGGAACTGGTTTTATGCTCACTTCATACAACCTCTCTTCAGATCCCCATTATCCCCTAATCATCATTAGGGTCATTCCTTTAGAATAGGTGCAACTACTTCAGCAGCAACTCAGTGGCTCCGGTTCATGCAAGGCCATTTAGCTATGCTATCACAGCAGTGGGTGCTTTCATGCAGGCCATATAACTATGCTATCATAGCCAATGGGCTTCGTTTCACGCAAGGCCATTTAACCAATTAATTCCTGCTAATGGCACGCTCAGTCATCTTCTCTCTACACATTCATCTTCAGGCCCACCTGGCCTAGCTGGTAGAATTGTTAATCGTATTACGTGATTTCATCATTATGTGAGTTTTCATCATATTACTGGTGGTGGTGTAATGCTCGAATCATGTATGTTATCTCCATGCCCTCCTTTTCTCTATCCTTTCAGCTTTCCCTCAAGCTTTATAATTAATGTACTGTCAGCCAGTGGGCTTCGTTTCATTCAAAGCATTATCCGTGCTTCTCAGCCAGTGGGCTTCGTTTCATTCAAAGCATTATCCGTGCTTCTCAGCCAGCGGGCTTCATTCTGTCAGCTCAAGGTATCTCCTCCATCCCCGCAACCACTTGGTCAATGATCTTCACTTCCTGTATTCTCCAAAACACCGAACATGTGCTCGTATCTCAGAAATCTCCGTCCCTGGTGAGTTTCACCTATTACTGCTGTATCGTCAATTCATGTCTGCTAACTTCATTCTCACGGCATTCCCTAGGCCTCATATTAATGCACCTTCTACTGGCGGGCTTCATTCACGCAAGGCCTTAAATCAATGCATTCATAGCCAGTGGGCTTCGGATCTTATAAGGCCATTTAGCTATGCTATCACAGCAGCGAGTTTTATTTTAGACAGGTCACTTAATCAATGCCATCATGCCAGCGGGCTTAATTCATACCAGGCAATATATCTAAGATATTCCTGCCAACGAGCACGCTCCGTCATATCTCACCACTCGTTTACTTTCAGGCCCTTCTGGCCTAGCTGATATGCTTATTAATCATATTATTGGGGTGATTCCGTTATGTAAGTTTTCATCACTTACTGGTGGTGGTGCAAATCTTGAACCATGCTTAATTTCTGATTAGGCTGTATAATCAACACAATTTCAGCCTGTGGGCTTCGTTTTAGGTTTCATTTTAACACAATCTCAGCCGTTGGGCTTTGTTTAAACAAATTCCTTTTTCCATGCTTTCCCGTGCTTCCTTAGCTTGAGCACATGCTCGCTAAACTCTCTCCATGTTTTCATCAGCTCGAGCTCACGCTCGCTAAACTCTTCTACGCTTTCCTCGACTTCCTAAACCCTCCTCTTCCTATGCTGTCTCTAGCTTAATCCCTAACTCGCTAAGCTCTGTTTCTCCTTTCCCCTCTCAAGGCATCAAGTCCGTAGATTGCTGTCATGTTATGCATTCTTTTAACAATTGTCTTTCATTTTACATGATTTCCATCTAGAGCCCAGATATGTAAGTATTGACCTCAATTCTCATCTCTCTCTGTTTTGGGGGGATCTTATGATCCAGCAGCCTCTCCTCTTGCGTTTTCCCCCCTTTCCGGATGTGGTCTTCACGATGGGGTCTAGGACGCCAATGCACATTCAAACTTTGTACTTAATAAATCTTTCTCATTCAGTTCGCTGAGTCTCATGATTGAAATGTAGCTCTCAGCGTAAGTTCAATCAGGAAGACTCTATTTCCCATCATTCACCATTTATCCCTATCCGCTTCCTAATCTTTCTCCCTCTATCCCTCACTCCTCTGCTCCCCCTCTCTTCCGCTCACTTAGTCAGGTGCTTAATAGAAAGCACCTCCCTCACCAATGAGCTGTCGCTTTCTATCCCTCTCCTGACCAATCACAGCTTAGCACGAAATTTAAAAGTCTTCGTCTCTTCTCCAGCTGTCTTCTGATCGAACCCGGCAACCCTCCTCCACCCCAAGCACCACCAGATCCACGCCAGTAAGGTCTCCTATTTCCTGCCCTCCAGCTCTCCACCACCACCAGGTCTAGACCCCGGGGGGGATCTTATGATCCAGCAGCCTCTCCTCTTGCGTTTTCCCCCCTTTCCGGATGTGGTCTTCACGATGGGGTCTAGGACGCCAATGCACATTCAAACTTTGTACTTAATAAATCTTTCTCATTCAGTTCGCTGAGTCTCTCATGATTGAACTATAGTCATGTTGCCTTTGACACACACACACACACACACACAAAAAGAACTTCCAAGGAAGACGTTTCATTTCCTGAAAGAGCTTGTCCTGAAAATGTTGCAATCTAGAACTACAACCTCTATCATTCAAGCGCATTTCAGAGTGCATGAAACTCCTGACAAAGTAAAAGTTCAGAGATCGGTGTACGTACCGTGGAGGTAGATGCTGAGGAGCAGTGCAGCACTGTATGTGAAAAAGCAGCACAGGCAGCGACGACGACCACCAACCATCTCTGTGAGGAGAGGAGCGAGATCTGTTTCCTCTTTT
The DNA here is from genome assembly GCF_900634625.1 of Parambassis ranga. NCBI lineage: Eukaryota > Metazoa > Chordata > Actinopteri > Ambassidae > Parambassis > Parambassis ranga. The sequence goes on along the minus strand of NC_041026.1, from coordinate 7,334,685 downwards.
AGTCTGAGCCTTAACAAGCAAAGAAAAAACACACACACGCACACACACACAGAGGGTGGAGAGTAGGGGGCGGTTTTCTGTCAATGGTGCAGCAGAGGAAGCAGTCAGAAACATGCTGAAACAAAAGCTGGCACCCAGATTAATGAGAGAAGCAAAATATCTTCATATCATATTAGTTTGTATTCCAAACAAACCCACAATATACGTCAATATCTGTCTTAAACTGTGGTAACCCTACAGAAGTCTATAAATAAAGATGCACAAACCTTCCATGACCTCACTCACAGGTTTCTGAAGAAGCACTTTGCGTGGGAGTCATCCAAATGCAGGCAAAGAGAAGTAGAGGGTGGAGCTGAGGTGGGCGGGTGTCACGTAAGCATGGGTACACTCAGAGGTGGCGAAGAAGTTTATGATGCTCAATATTAAGTCATTGAGTGATGAATTGTATAGAAATGACTCATTCGACCTGTGATAGCATCTATAGAAACCAAAACTGTTTGGTTGCCGCCTGTAAACATGCTTTTGGAGGCCTAGATCAAATCATTCACAGAGACTCTAGTAGCACCATCAAATTAAATCAACAACGGCTGTGGCTCGGGTGAGACATAGACTTCACCCTGTGGTTGCACCATTGGTGTGTGAATGTGTGTGTGAAAGGATGAGGGTGGCTGGCCGGGCTAGGGTTAATCTGTGAATCGTCACCATGAACTGCATACATATGGACAAACTCATCGGCTCTTTGTCAGTGATGTGCGCCCTCTGTCAAAAGATTGTCACTTTAACCTTTTTTGCACATTTGTTGTACACCGTTTGTTTGTTTGTGTTTGCACGGTGAGGCCTGTAATCACACAGATCACAAGCAGAGCTTGTGGCTTGAGTGAAGGCTTGTCAGAGCAGAAGGAAGTGAACAACCCAGCATTAAGATAAACGCTATTCTTGATGCATTCTGCTCATCAGATATGGCGTAAGAGGTGTGAAACTGCACAATGCAGAGGTGCCAAGCCATGCTAACCGCTCTGGTCACTGCAAAAACACATAACACTGTTGAAAACCAATTCGGACTGTTAATATGTGTAATAAAATGAATGTCACTCTCTGCTGCAGACTCTTATCAGCATCAGCCTGTGGTTTCATTGGTCGGGTATACACGTGAAAGATAAAAACATGCAGCAGTGTTTATCTTCTGCAGCAGTGGTCTGCACCTTTTGAATGCTTCTACACGTCAGACACGTGGTGCGTTCACAGAGGAGGCCTGGCATCAAACAGAACTTTTAGTGATGCTTGCACAGTGCAACCCTGCACACAGCTATGCAGCACTCAGTCATCAGTGTCACTTCTCCATTGATTCACACCTTTATTTTTATCATGTTACCTCACCATAGCATCCATCACACTGAACAGACAGTGGGTGAACAGGTTGGCAGACCCACCTTCACTCCTGCTCACGTCACTGTCACAGAGACAAACCAGCAGTTTGTTAGTCCTGAAGACCAAAAGGTGGACATATGTTACACTGAAATATCTCACCACACCATGATGTTGCAATGCCAGGTAGAGGATCAAACATCAGAACCATGCAACTCCAAAACAAGTTATAGATTACCATCTCTGTGACAACTTTTTAGAAAATAATAAAAAAAAATAAATAAAATAAATAAAAAATAAAAACGTAAGTTGTCATTTTTAAATTGTGCTGTGGGTGAGTGGCTTTACACATGCATGAGGTGAGTCACAGTCCAATAGGAGGCTGTGATGAGGTTTTTGGTAATTTTCCATTTTTAAGGAACAGAATCTGAACAGAACACTCACACTGGACACTCCCTTTCTCTTCCCTGTTACATCATTTTCTATTTCAAATCAAGTTTTCCATTTAGACTTTGTTTGAGGGGAAAAAAGAGAGCCACATTTAGACCTGTATGCAGTTTGTGTAGCAGCATGTTTACTGACATTTTAAAAGAAGTGACACAACAGCCAGTAAAACTGAGCTGACCAGTGTGCCAACAGGGAAACAGAACCAGGACAGAACACTTAGTCAGCCCACACTGAACTGACCCCTCAGAGCCACCTGCCACAAAAAGGTCAAACATGTACTGGTATATATAGACTTATTTATTATATAGATTTTTTACATTGTAGTAAAACAGGATAAAATCATTATGGCTACTGAATCAGGAATATTATTTTAAAGTATGCCTCATACATACACATTTGAGCTCAGCAAACCATGAAGCAATATAAGATGGTTAAAACACAACAGGGTGAAAATGCAGCAATGGAAGATTAATTTAAAATGCAGCGGAGGTAGCAAACATTTTATACAATAAAACATTTAATTTGACACAGAAACAACTGATGTTAACATCTGTAGCTATAAGAAGCTTAGAGGACACCATAGAGATCAGTCTCAGTGTTCACAGCTCAGCTGATGGTTCCTCTTAAAGCGATGATTTCCACAGTGTTACCTTTAGACTTCTTACTGTCTGTCTACAACCTGTTTTTGTTTTTTTTTTGCACCACCACAAACAGTGAATCTGAGACCTCCTTCCCAATCTGCACTACAGTAACATCTACTCACTCTCTTTGTTAGGAGCTCTGATTTGTGCTGATGGAGACTGGATGTTGCTGTATTCCTCTGATGGTCCATCTGAAAGGTGAATGTTATGAATTAATACAATGACTTAAAATCTGCTTTATCGACAGTTTAAAAAGCTCTTACCTCTTCCAGCATCTTCAGGGCTTCCCCTTGTTTCATAGGCAGACTCGTCATCTACAAAGCAGAGACAACTAAAGTCGTACTCTTGTTTCATCTGACTGGGATGAGCAGTGAAGCAGTGTCACACTGACCGTGCACAAGCATATTTGAGCTCAGCAAACCATGAAGCAATAAAAGGTGGTTAAAACACAACAACATGGTGAAAATACAGTTTATGCAATAAAGCATTTAATTTGACACAGAAACAACTGATGTTAACATCATCTGTAGCTATAAGAAGCTTAGAGGACACCATAGAGATCAGTCTCAGTGTTCACAGCTCAGCTGATGGTTCCTCTTAAAGCGATGATTCCCACAGTGTTACCTTTAGACTTCTCACTGTCTGTATTAATAGAATGACTTAAAATCTGTTTTATCGACAGTTTAAAAAAGCTCTTACCTCTTCCAGCATCTTCAGGGCTTCTCATGTTTTATGCACACAGAGGAGTTACAGGCAGGTGAGCTACGATTTAGGATCGAGCCACACAGTTTTCTGACCGTAGCACAGTTGTTGTTTGCTTAAGTTTTTGGATAATCCTGTAATAAGGCAAGACAAAAGCTTGGAATAAATATTTAGTTTTTACCCTTTTTACTTTAGAGTCACATGGAAGTTTTTCCTATTCAAGTACAAGGTGCACGCCTCAAAACACGGCTCAACTCACACATACACCAAAGAATAAATGATATGCTCGGTCTTTGGTGCAGAGGTGGCACAGATAAACCTGTGACAGAATTAAAACATGGTCCAGAGTCATAAAACCTTTTTCCCTCTTATGGAAATGTAGGATACAGTAGAGAAAAGGAGAACATCATCTTCATCTCGCTCAAACTCTAAAAGGCCTTTACACTCCAACCCTGTAATGTGCAGGGTTAGCCTTGGCACCTGTTCTGTATTGTGATGATGGACAGTGGGGCAGAGAGGCACAGACACAGAAGCACACATTTTGCATCCTACAACACAAAGGCCATCACCTTGATGCAGACCTCTCTGATGTGGCTTTTTTGGTAACTATTTTCTCTACTTCCTGGTCCATGTGAGTATGGCAGGATCCTCTAGCTTGCAGCATCTGAACATATACATACATATAACACAGATAAAATTGCCTTTTCTGTCATGTTTACATGTCTATATGAGCACAGTTAGGACCACAACGTCCATTCAAGTTGGCCTATTACCCACAGACAATCACATACATGTGAAACCAAAATAAAAACAAACGTGGCTGCATTTTAGTAACCATTCCCACATTTACTGCTTCTTCCATTTCTGATTGTGATAGCAGTGGCTCTTATTTAATAATAGGAAAGCTGTTTGGGAATTCCATTAGTAAAACATCAAAGGCTACAGACAGTAAAACAATGAATTACATTTGATAGAGAGAAAAGAAAGGCCAGCTGGAGGTTAAAAAGGCTCATATGCATGTATGTAATAAGCAAATGATGGTTTATAACATAGGAAACAATCTAAAGCAGGCCAGCACTGAAACATGTTCTGTTATCAAGCTTAAAACAGACAGCTAGTCATTGACTTCATGCTGCCATCTGTGCTTTTCTTTGTTTGTTGATGATGAACGTCTCTTCATGGACCTGAAATAAAATCACAGCAAACAGTCTCAGTTTAAAATACTGTCTTTGGAACATGAGCTCTGACTGTATATGAAGAATATTACCTGTGTTTGGATTCACATTACTGTAGTCAGACAGTGACTCTTCTGGGTCAACATGTTGTCCTGTTATCATGATATCAATCATATATAAAATTATGATTCTCTCTGTATTTTAGTATCAATGTAACGTCTCATATTTTTATATACTCACTCCTGCTGTCCAGAGCTTTGAGCTGAATCAGATATGAAGCATTATAGTAATCTTCTTCAGGCTGACCTGAAATAACATTAATGTGAGAACTGAGTTTCACAGTGATTCTATAATTATTATACCTTTAACCTGCTCCATGTCAATCAAAGTGTGTACTGTACCATTTCCAGAGCCTTCAGCTCCTCTGATTGTGTCATAGACACAAAGGTCACCTACAGGACAGTGAAACATTAAATGAGTCACCTCACATCTGTCACACTCATTTAAACATCTTTATGTTTTTATTAAATGTTGATATTGAACAGTATTAAAGCTGCAGCAGCATGAATACATGTTAATAAATATCTGAAAACATTCAGAACCAGATGAAACACTGACCATGGAGAAGAGAGGAGTATATCTGATGTTGGTTTACTTCCTGGTTCACTGTCTGCTCTGCAGAAGAACCTTTTATTAACAAAAATGATCATGTTGTTACATGGTTTTACAATTGACCTCAAAGTTACATCTGTGTGTGTTTGAATGAATCTTCTAACCACATGAATAAAAGGTCTCACCTTTGCATTTTCTGCAGAAACACAAAGAGGTCAGGAGAACAACAAGGATGATTCCAATAATTGGTCCAATGATCAAAAGCACAGCAAGAGAAGAGCTCTCAGGCCCGATCACAGCTGCAGATAATGCACAATACGTGTAATACACTTTAATAAGTACACTTTCAGTAGAATATCCATGTAAATATGTCCTAATTTTACTCACCTTTCACTGACATCCAGCTCTGAGGTGACTTCTTTCCTGAATGTCCACACCTGTAGAAACCTTCATGTGACTCTGACACTGCAGAGATCTTCAGCTCCCCTCTGGTATCACTTTGAACAAGTTTGTCATTGTGATAGAAAAACACATTGGAAAGTTTGTTTCGTCCTCTCAGTCTGCAGCCAAGAATAACAGAGTCTCCTTCAGTCACACTATTGACAGGACTCTCCAGGACAATGTCTGTATCTGTGAGACAGTCAGAGGACGTCAGTCAGAGATCAGTGGTGTACAGCATTTAAAACATTTAAGCAAAAAAAGCCTCTTTTATATGTCATTTCATCTTTGAGTTGCTGTATTCTTTGAGAGTTGTATTTATTACCAAATTATAAATTACCTCATCAATTTGATTTGATCAAAGCACTGTGGTAGGGATTTAGTGACATCTAGTGGTGAATCAGCAGACTGCAGCTAAAGTCACAGCTGTTACAGGTGATTTTACACCAATTAAAACAATTAACTAAACTATATTCATCTTCTGTTAATAGATCCCACTGAATTCTACTTTGAGGATGAACACTTGACACTGATCTAAAGATTTCTAGTGATTTGATACAAAAATGCAACAAAATCCAAACTGACTCAAATCAGTCAAAGACTGAAGATGTTTACATTACATCTACACAACAAAGAAGAAAGTTTTTGTCTAATAAAATAATGTATTATACCATGTACAGTGATGTTGACTGTGTTGCTGAACTCTCCTGATGCAGACTCACACCAGTACACACCAGTATCAGACTGTGATGTGTTGATGTTACATGTGGATCCAGTCATTGTTCCCCAGTTAGAACAGGATGACAGACGTCCTTCATCAGAGAACTTCCTCACTCTCCACTCAGCAGAGTTTCCCTCACAGGTCAGTGAGACAGACTCAGAGGTGAAGTGTTGGACTCTGTCAGGATTCACTGTGAGAGACGCTGCTGGATGAAACTCTGAAGCCCAACACATATGCTCAGGGGTTAAATCTGATCACATATTCTGTATGTTGTGTAAATAATTAGCAAAATTATTAACTTTTATTGTAAGTAAAAATATGTATCACACATAGACATAAAGTTTCAAATTTCATGTAGAATTTTTGTGAGGTGATAAACAAAGAAAATTAGCTTGAGTAAAAAATAATAATTGTATCGAAACAATTTCATGATTTCTAAGTAAGTAAAGTGTAAACAACGATTTTGTTTTCAAGTGACTGCATGCAAATCACATAACTATTTACGGAATCAAACTGACCTGCAGACCAGACAAACTTTGTTTCACTGTAATCAGAGTGATACTCTGGGTCTCCTCTTCCAGCACTGCACACATATGCTGCTGTGTGTGTCTGTCCATGAATGATGTAGGAATCCTGTGCAGTCCCATATGTGGTACCAGCTAGCAGCTTGGCAAAGTAAGCATAAGACCGTGATAGTGTAGGAACATCTTTGTACCAGTAGAACCTCCATCCTGCAGGTGGATGTTCAACCTCACAGCTCAGAGTTACTGAGGCAGAGTTACCAGGACTCAGCCATGATGGAGACACCGTGAAGACAGGTCGGGGTTTAACTGTTGGAAAGAGATGATGTTAAAACAGACTGTCAGATTGCAGATTTAGAGTTTTATCAATAAAATAACACTTACTGTCAGATACTGTCAGTCTGACTGGATCACTCCACTTTGTTGTGGATAAATTATCTTTCCTGCCCCGACATCTGTATTCTCCACTGTCAGCAGAGGAAGCTCTGTTGATTCTGTATTCATTGGATGTTGAAGAAATGTTGGACCTCTCATGTGTCCATTCATATGTCCACTGACGTCCTTCAACTTCCTGAATGTCACATCTGAGGGTGATCTTCTCATCAATATATATCTGAGAGTAGTTGGGCTCCACAGTGACACTGGGAACTGTTCACATAGAAACATCCAGTCAGTCAGCAGAAAGTGTGATAACCTTAAATATTTCTCATCATATTGATCTTTTTAACAGCTGAACTCTGTAACAAAGTGCTGTGGGTTGTGTCCCAGTATTTGGTTACATTTTATGTTGACATCATTTTATTTCATTCAATAAATTCCAGTGATTGTTTTTCATTAGTCCAACAGCTCAACATTGTTAATATTCCTCTGTCCACTTCTGAAGAAAGACAGACAGGTTTACTCCACAAAAACCAACTTTAAGGGGAAGAAATGCAACAAAAGCTTCTGATTTAAAACATGGAGCTCAGTGGTGCTGAGGAAGAGGAAGTATTAACAAGCAACATTAATATAACTGAGGTGCAATTTGGATCAGTCCTGTCTAAAAATGAAGAAAGTAAAGTTCAGATTTTTCAGCATCATCAGAGCAGGAGGAGCTTCTAACATGTAATCAATGTTTTTTGTTTCTGTTGGTAACAAAATGTCTCTTTTCTTCATTACTGACAAACAGATTGTGAAATGTTCATGTTGTATCATTTCAGAACTAAACTCACCAGTTTCCTTAATGGTGACTTCATTGCTGTAATATGTGTAGAACACTGGGTCTCCTCCTCTTCCTCCAATGCACTGATAAATTCCTCCTTCTGAAACAAGGACGGTGTCTGATTGATATATACTTTGACCTCCAGAAGACTCTGAGGTACGTCTGTACCAGTAGTACTTCCACCCTGAAGAGACGTCCACAGAGCAGGTCGCTCTTACGCTGCCCCCTGCTGGTATGACTGTCTTCTCTGCTCTCAGTGAGGCACGAGGTGTACCTGCTGTGAGGTTTGCATGGAAATATAAAGCTAGTTAAAGATTATTCTATGAAATTTCAACACAGCATAAATGCATTTTGAAAAGATTAATTACAAAAGGGAGAAAAAAGAAAGGTGGAAACACTGATATTGTGAAAACTTCAGTCACTTTATGAAGTGCAGAGAGAAACGAACTGTGCAGAACATGAAGTTATTCTGATATTTTTTGTTGTTGTCAGATGTTTTAATGGATTAAAATCAAATAGAAACAGTAAGGTTGGAATAAAATAATTTTGTTGGTTTTAGTTAATTTTTTATCTTACCTGATACAGTCAATGTGAAGGCTTCACTCCACTTTGTTGTGTATAAATTCTCTTTCCTGCCCCGACATCTGTATTCTCCACTGTCAGAAGAGGAAGCTCTGTTGATTCTGTATTCATTGGATGTTGAAGGAATGTTGGACCTCTCATGTGTCCATTCATACGTCCACTGACGTCCTTCAGCTCCCTGAATGTCACATCTGAGGGTGATTGTCTCATCAATGAATATCTGAGGCCAGCTGGGCTGCAGAGTGACTCTGGGAACTGTTCACATAGAAACATCCAGTCAGTCAGCAGAAAGTGTGATAACCTTAAATATTTATTATCATATTGATCTTTTTAACAGCTGAACTCTGTAACAAAGTGCTGTGGTTTGGTGTCCCAGTATTTACTCTGATTACATTTTATGTTGACATAATTTTATTTCATTCAATAAATTCCAGTGATTGTTTTTCATTAGTCCAACAGCTCAACATTGTTAATATTCCTCTGTCCACTTTTGAAGAGAGACAGACAGGTTTACTCCACAAAAAACAACTTTAAGGGGAAGAAATGCAACTAAAGCTTCTGATTTAAAACATGGAGCTCAGTGGTGCTGAGGAAGAGGAAGTATTAACACAGTAACAAGCAACATTAATATAACTGAGGTGCAATTTGGATCAGTCCTGTCTAAAAATGAAGAAAGTAAAGTTCTGATTTTTCAGCATCATCAGAGCAGGAGGATCTTCTAACATGTAATCAATGTTTTTTGTTTCTGTTGGTAACAAAATGTCTCTTTTCTTCATTACTGACAAACAGATTGTGAAATGTTCATGTTGTATCATTTCAGAACTAAACTCACCAGTTTCCTTAATGGTGACTTCATTGCTGTAATATGTGTAGAACATTGGGTCTCCTCTTCCTCCAATGCACTGATAAATTCCTCCTTCTGAAACAAGGACGGTGTCTGATTGATATATACTTTGACTTCCATAAGACTCTGAGGTACGTCTGTACCAGTAGTACTTCCACCCTGAAGAGACGTCCACAGAGCAGGTCGCTCTTACGCTGCCCCCTGCTGGTATGACTGTCTTCTCTGCTCTCAGTGAGGCACGAGGTTTACCTGCTGTGAGGTTTGCATGGAAATATAAAGCTAGTTAAAGATTATTCTATGAAATTTCAACAGAGCATAAATGCATTTTGAAAAGATTAATTACAAAAGGGAGAAAAAAGAAAGGTGGCAACACTGATATCGTGAAAACTTCAGGCACTTTTTAAGTGCAGAGAGAAACGAACTGTGCAGAACATGAAGTTATTCTGATATTTTTTGTTGTTGTCAGATGTTTTAATGGATTAAAATCAAATAGAAACGGTAAGGTTGGAATAAAATAATTTTGTTGGTTTTAGTTAATTTTTTATCTTACCTGATACAGTCAATGTGAAGGCTTCACTCCACTTTGTTGTGTATAAATTCTCTTTCCTGCCCCGACATCTGTATTCTCCACTGTCAGAAGAGGAAGCTCTGTTGATTCTGTATTCATTGGATGTTGAAGGAATGTTGGACCTCTCATGTGTCCATTCATACGTCCACTGACGTCCTTCAACTCCCTGAATGTCACATCTGAGGGTGATCGCCTCCCCAATGAATATCTGAGGCCAGTTGTGCTGCAGAGTGACACTGGGAACTGTTCACATAGAAACATCCAGTTAGAAATATACAACATTGAATTAGAAGAATGTGTTGTAAGTCTGAAATCAGTGACCCACTGATTGTATTTGGATAACAGCTCAATTTCTTATTAAACTGATCTGTCAAATCTGTCATCCATATAACAGAACCTTTCACACAGAACGTGCTATCCAATCTTTTTTGCTGTCTTGCTTTTGACAATGAGCACAAAACCAGGAATAATCAGTGTGATGTAGCATCATAGCAGTAATGTGTGATAGAAACAACATACGGTAGAAATGATCAAAATTTGGCCTATGATAGCATGTCGATGACGCCATTTGACATTTCCACAAAAGTCCATTTACTTATCTAAATCTAGCAGATACGCAATTACAAAAAATGTACAGTAAATGAATAATAATTTTTTATTAATTAATCAAGTGAAACTGGATTAATTTCCCACAACACACTAGTGTGCCACAGCACACCGAAACACTGGTAAATGGCATGACATTGTTATAAGAAACTTTATACATGAAATGTGTGTGTTTTTTAAATATTTATGTATTTGTAATTTGATATATAGTGTTATCGCAGGAAGCTGCAATGTATATTGGAATATGAATTTTAGGCCATATCATCCATCCCTACATCACAGCATGTCTTCTGAAGTGTCCTGCCTTGCAGATTCAGCCTTTCACAGAACTGAATTTGCTGCAGTGACTACAATATACAATATATAATTTTTGACTTGACACAAATGAATACCCAAACAAAGACAGAAATAATTTGCTTTACTTATAGACTGCAGACTGCTGTAACTGACTGTACCTCCATCTGATCCATAATTCCTGAATGTTATGATGCTGACCTGGTAAGAGCCACACGCATGAAAGAAAATCTTTTTCAAGCTAACAAGCTCTTCAGTGTTAAACACATCTGGCCATTTGGTCTTGTGTTGATCAAAAATGATTATCAATCTAACTCACAATATTATATATTATTGTATTATTATATAACTAATACATAAACACTGATGATAAACAGGAGATAAAACATTCTGTAATACATGAATGTGGAAAAATAATAATATTAATACAACTAAGGAGAAAATAAAAATCCATTGTCACCTTCAGCTTGTCCGTAGATGAGTGTGCTGAGCACTGAAATAAAGATTGGAACCCAATCAGACATCATCAAACCAATATAAAGATATAGATATACACATACACACTGTACATTCACACATAAAGCTTAAACTGGTGCCAAATTCAGCAGCACTTCAGTGTAAAACCGAGCAAAGAGTCAATGTTAAAAAAGTCCTAAACACTCTTCAGAAACAACAAGTCAGAAATGTACTTACAGAATAGGTCCAGCACACAGAGCAAAGTGTGCCCCATCCTCACATCCAGCACAACTGAACGAAGTGTTCTGTTCATAATTCTGATGCTGAAGACAGAAGTGACGTTTCATCATAATTTGTGATCAGAATGTTTCACCAACTTCTCCTTCTGAGTATGGCCTTTCTCTGAAAATGATGCTAATAAGCCAATTGCCCAGTTCCTCTTCACACATGAGGGAGGTGTATTAGTAATATTTAGATGAACCACATTCACGCCAGATCAAATGAGTTCATCAGTGATGTCAGGCGCCACAAGATGTGGAGGTGGACATACTATGGCAGTGTCCAGGGAAGATAAATGGTAAATGGTCTGTACTTATACATATATAGCGCTTTTCTACCTACTCAAAGTGCTTTACACTACTTCACATTTACCCCTTTCACACACACATTCACACACCAGTAGTGCAATCCCCAGTGGTGCAATCACTGGTGTGCGAATGTGTGTGCAACATAGGGTGTGTGAGCAGCTTGAGGGTTAAGTGTGTTGCCTAAGGTATAACTATAACTTATGCCATCGCTGATGAACCTCTATCAGTGGGGGCTGTCCGAGAGTCCAGGGCGTGCGCTGTATGGAAGACCAGCAAACCTTGAACATGTACTGTCCGCATGTCGGGTTAGTCTGGCAGACTGGTACGTTCAGATGGAGGAGGAGGAGAGAAGGAAGGCTCACAACAACACAATGTCGACAGCATTCAGCTTCATTAGGTTTGTAAGGGCAGGGGGGAGCTCCAGTGGGACAGCAATGGCAGCAGAAATTATGAAATCTGCTGCTGACTGGGATATGAGAGAAGCCCTCAGAAACCAACTCAAGTTTCCAGAGGAGATTACTGACTGTACTTTGGGAGGAGAGGATGGAGGATGCCCATTAAAGGAAGCCTGAGAGGTATCAGGCCCTTATCCAGAGTGCCAACTGGGAGACACAGTATACTTTGTGAGCCCTACCCACCAGCTTACATAGAAACAAAATGTGTGATCAGAATGTCTCAACAACTTCTCCTTCTGAAGTTGGCCTCTTCCTTCCCTTTCACCACTAACTTGAAGCCGCACCTTTGACCATGGCAGTTGCACCTGGTTCCTGTCCTCTGTACAAATATGAACATGTTTCTCTGCAAAGGTTTAGTTTGGTCCCAAAAATACAACTGCAGTTTAAATATTGCAAATATTGGTATATTACATCATGTTGTGACATGTAACTTTTGTTGTATAGGTGGGATTAATTCGTGCATCAGAAGCAATGAATTTATCATCCTTATCAACATCCACCGACCCTCACTGTATGGTGGGTTTTTTTGCACATGAAGACACACTGAGCTGTGTTTCAGTCTGTAGTGTATAAGTGGTGGGTCCTCAGCCATTATTCCTGATAGAGAGCAAAAGGAAATGTTTTAAATTTAAATCACCTTTAAAACATTTTTTTTAACATTTTTGCTGTACCATGGCTAAACATGAGTAGATGGTTAAATAATAATTCACTGCATGGTAGCGTTAGCTCCACTGTCTTTATGAAACCTGACCAGAGACTAAAGATACAACAGCATAGCTTCAGGAAGCAGGTGCCACACAAAAAAAGAATACAACCCACTGACTACACGGTAGAGCGATGTCTGTATGCAGACACACACGCTATTAGCTAATGTTATACAGTACAGAACAAAAACTATTAGTGTAAGTATTATGGTGTGTTGTGTGTGTGTGTATCTGTGAGAAGTTACTGTAGGTCAATGTATTGTTTTCAGCATGTCACTGGTTATAATTACAAATTTGTAGGCAGTCCTTACTCTCAGGGTTAGGGTGAAGATGATCATCAATACATACAAATATGTGATTAGTAGTCCTGTGTTGATACAATCGGGAATCAGGAAGTCTTTCCATCACATTAATGATCATACATTCTAACTCAGTCTCACCACCAAGAGTGCAGATTTGCTTTTGACATTGGTGGGGACCTAACGGAATTTAACCCTTTCTGCACCAGGGGATCAAATTATTGGTGGGGCCACGCCTCCTCTGTCCATGCTAAAACTACGCCCCTGCTCGCCACTCTTTGATGCTCCCGCTCTTTTGATCAGCGGAGTTCCTGCCTATCCTATCAGACCCTATCAGCCAATCATGTTCATGCTTGTAAATTTTGAATGCTCTCTCTCCTCTCTGCTGCTGTCAGTCTTTGTGTGTGTTTGCTGCAGCCCTCCTCTGCCCTCATTTATCACCACTTCCTCAAGCTCCTCATCTCATCAGACCATCACAACAATCCCTCCTCCTCACCATCACCACCATGAGGTCTAGACCTCAGAGAGGGGGTTTCCTCTTCTTGCACATTTCCTGTCTACTACAAATTGAAATCACCTTTTTTCAATCAAGTCTCCCCTGACCTAAGCATCACTACCATACTGAACTACTGCTAACTAAGCCACATCAAATACACTAGCTTAACTTAGAGCAAGCTAGACCTAGTTATTAGGCTAGCTTCATGCAAGCTAGGGTAATGCATGTAAGAGTGAATCAACCTGATCTCACAGAAATATGTGACATACACATGGATCGTTAACACTGAATTACGTGGCACCGACACGAAAAGTAGTGAAATTACGTGCAGGCACCACGGAAAACTGTCTCCATAGAAAGTCAATGCGGGGCATTTTCGTAGGGACACGAGTTCAGAACAGAGTTCTATTACATATATAAGCACCAACTAGATGGCACTGACCTGGACCTAACTACCTATCTATCTCACGATGGCCTCAGGAAAGGCAGGTGTGCCAACAGCTACACAGTTCACACATGACAGTTGTTGAACAGCCAGACCAGCTTGTGGCCAGACCACAATCAGTGCCAGTAAAACATAAAATCTGATTTAAAAGAGGGTTACATGGCATTAGTAAGGAAAGCATGTCATTGTGACCATTTGCATGTAACTTATAAGTTACTTATATAAGTCACTCCTAAAAAGGCTCATGCAGCCAGTCTTTCAATCCAGTCATTCTCAAAAATGAAATAACCACATGCTCACTTCAACAAATGTCTCCACATTACTTCTACACGCCCCATTTCCCATCATTTCATAAGGAAATGATGTCGCTCACAATCATATCAAGCACTGTTGCATTAGCAAACAACTTTTATCGATCAAATAAACATGTATGTCGACATAGATGGTCGTGTTGGGCCGGTTCGTTTGTGTTAAATAATAATATAATAGTGATCGTTTCCTAAACAGGTTTATTAAGGGCCAAATCGCTTAGAGAAATGCGTGAATTTTCAGAGCGATATGACTGTATCAAATCGGCTCATTCATTTCCTTTGGCGCTCATGTCCGTGGTGTCCACACGTATTAAAAACCAAGGTGTCCCTAAGAAAATGCCCCGCATTGACTTTCTATGGAGACAGTTTTCCATGGGGCCTGCACGTAATTTCACTACTTTTTGTGTTGGTGCCACGTAATTCAGTGTTAACAATCCGTGTGTATGTCACGTATTTCTCTTCTCTTCCTCCTCTTCCTCCTCTGCACTGATAGATGCCTCCTTCTGAAACACTGACAGTTTTACTTGATGGTTCACTTTTTATTATCTGAGCTTCAGAAGACTCTGAGATACGTCTGTTCCAGTAGTACTTCCACCCTGAAGAGACGTCCACAGAGCAGGTCAGTGTTACGCTGCCCCCTGCTGGTATGGCTGTCTTGTCTGCTCTCAGTGAGGCCCGAGGTTTATATGCAGTGAGGTTTGTAGAGAAAAAGAAAAAAGGTTAAAAAATAGTGTATGCATGAGTAAAGACAATCTGTTACATCATGATCCTTTAAACTATAAAAGAAACAAAAA
This sequence comes from Parambassis ranga, assembly GCF_900634625.1. NCBI lineage: Eukaryota > Metazoa > Chordata > Actinopteri > Ambassidae > Parambassis > Parambassis ranga. The sequence goes on along the minus strand of NC_041026.1, from coordinate 7,319,421 downwards.
GGAAAGTTTTGGAAACACTGATGTTATGATGAGAACTTCAATCACTTAATTAAGTGAAGAGAAGGAACTGGAACTGTGCAGAACATTAAGTTACTCTGATATTCTTTGGTATTGTGAGATGTTTTACTGGATTAAGATAAAATACAGAAACAGTAAAGTTTATTTATTTATTTGCATGAAAACATTATGTAACATGACCCTTTATTTTGGATAAAAGATGTCCAACTTACCTGATACAGTCAATGTGAAGGCTTTACTCCACAATGTGTATAAATTCTCTTTCCTGCCCCAACATCTGTATTCTCCACTGTCAGCAGAGGAAGCTCTGTTGATTCTGTATTCATTGGATGTTGAAGGAATGTTGCACCTCTCATGTGACCATTCATACGTCCACTGACGTCCTTCAACTCCCTGAATGTCACATCTGAGGGTGATCGTCTCATCAATGAATATCTGAGGCCAGCTGTGCTGCAGAGTGACTCTGGGAACTGTTCACATAGAAACATCCAGTCAGTCAGCAGAAAGTGTGATAACCTTAAATATTTCTTATCATATAGATCTTTTAACAGCTGAACTCTGTAACAAAGTGCTGTGGTTTGGTGTCCCAGTATTTACTCTGATTACATTTTATGTTGACATCATTTTATTTCATTCAATAAATTCCAGTGATTGTTTTTCATTAGTCCAACAGCTCAACATTGTTAATATTCCTCTGTCCACTTCTGAAGAGAGACAGACAGGTTTACTCCACAAAAACCAACTTTAAGGGGAAGAAATGCAACAAAAGCTTCCGATTTAAAACATGGAGCTCAGTGGTGCTGTGCCCAGGCATCTACAATAACAACTGGAGGGGGAGGGAGTGAACTGCAAAACTAAGTAATATGAGAACTTCTTAATAGATTCAGTATATTTGAATTACTTTGATTTTCAATATAACTTCCTTATACATAAACACTGATAAAAAATCACATTATTAAGTAATACACACCTATAAAATGAATACTATATGTTAGTAAAACACTACATATACATATGTATATGAACACACACTGCATGATAACACATTCAGTGGCCACCAGCGTGTGGTTTCAGAGAGCATGCAGACAGAATTAGAAGTGTGATGTAGTGTCACAGTGTGTCTAGTTCAGTGTCCTGTCTCACAGATCTATCATTTATTTATTATTAAAAATCTACTGTATCTTTAATGATAGTTTTACTTTTATTTTATACTATTTTACTGCTGTTGCATCTGTGCTGTTGCAATAATGCAATTTCCCCATTGAGGGACAAATAAAGGTTTTCTTAATCTTTATCTTATTTTTCACAGTGACTACAACAATATTCTGAGGTTCTACTTGCAGACCTCCAGCTCTAAACAGGCTGTGTGAAAGAACCAAATATCATTTGACTTTAGTGACTGCTTGTCAGCACACACAATAATATCCAAGGAATGAGATACAGTGGGGAAAAAAAGTATTTAGTCAGCCACCAATTGTGCAAGTTCTCCTATTTAAAAAGATGAGAGAGCCCTGTAATTTTCATCACAGGTATACCTCAACTATGAGAGACAAAATGAGAAACAAAAATCCAGAAAATCACATTGTAGGATTTTTAAAGAATTTATTTGCAAATTATGGTGGAAAATAAGTATTTGGTCAATAACAAAATGTCATCTCAATACTTTGTTATATACCCTTTGTTGGCAATGACAGAGGTCAAACGTTTTCTGTAAGTCTTCACAAGGTTTTCACACACTTTTGCTGGTATTTTGGCCCATTCCTCCATGCAGATCTCCTCTAGAGCAGTAATGTTTTGGGGCTGACGCTGGGTAACACGGACTTTCAACTCCCTCCAAAGATTTTCTATGGGGTTGAGATCTGGAGACTGGCTAGGCCACTCCAGGACCTTGAAATGCTTCTTACGAAGCCACTCCTTTGTTGCCCGGGCGGTGTGTTTGGGATCATTGTCATGTTGAAAGACCCAGCCACGTTTCATTTTCAATGCCCTTGCTGATGGAAGGAGGTTTTCACTCAAAATCTCACGATACATGGCCCCATTCATTCTTTCATTTACACGGATCAGTCGTCCAGGTCCCTTTGCAGAAAAACAGCCCCAAAGCATGTTTCCACCCCCATGCTTCACAGTAGGTATGGTGTTCTTCGGATGCAACTCAGCATTCTTTCTCCTCCAAATACGACAAGTTGAGTTTTTACCAAAAAGTTCTATTTTGGTTTCATCTGACCATATGACATTCTCCCAATCCTCTTCTGGATCATCCAAATGCTCTCTAGCAAACTTGAAACGGGCCTGGATATGTACTGGTTTAAGCAGGGGGACACGTCTGGCACTGCAGGATTTGAGTCCCTGGCGGCGCAGTGTGTTACTGATGGTAGCTTTTGTTACTTTGGTCCCAGCTCTCCGGAGGTCATTCACTAGGTCCCCCCGTGTGGTTCTGGGATTTTTGCTCACAGTTCTGGTGATCATTTTGACCCCACGGGGTGAGATCTTGCGTGGAGCCCCAGATCGAGGGAGATTATCAGTGATCTTGTATGTCTTCCATTTTCTAATAATTGCTCCCACAGTTGATTTCTTCACACCAAGCTGCTTACCTATTGCAGATTCAGTCTTCCCAGCCTGGTGCAGGTCTACAATTTTGTTTCTGGTGTCCTTTGACAGCTCTTTGGTCTTGGCCATAGTGGAGTTTGGAGTGTGACTGTTTGAGGTTGTGGACAGGTGTCTTTTATACTGATAACGACTCCAAACAGATGCCATTAATACAGGTAACGAGTGGAGGACAGAGGAGCCTCTTAAAGAAAAAGTTACAGGTCTGTGAGAGCCAGAAATCTTGCTTGTTTGTAGGTGACCAAATACTTCTTTTACTGAGGAATTTACCAATTAATTCATTAAAAATCCTACAATGTGATTTTCTACATTTTCTTTTCTTATTTTGTCTCTAGTTCAGGTATACATATGATGAAAATTACAGGCCTCTCTCATCTTTTTAAGTGGGAGAACTTGCACAATTGGTGGCTGACTAAATACTTTTTTTCCCCACTGTAAATTGCATCATCTCTAAACAACAAACTCTTCAGTAAAATATGTTCTCCTTAATGATAAACACATCTGTCATTGTAATCTAATCACATTCATTGTATGATTAGTGATCAAAATGATCATCAATCTAATACACAATATGATATAAACACTGAGAAGTTGATAAACAGGAGATAAATACTTTGTGTAATATACAAATGAAGAGAAAAATAAAGACAAAGTATAATTTGTCACCTTCAGTGTGTCCGTAGAGGAGTGTGCTGAACACTGAAATAAAGATTAAAACCTCATCAGACATCATCAAACCAAAATAAAGTGATCAATCACAACATTAAAACACTATATATACACAATGTAGATGTGTGGAGCCAAATCCAGCAGTACTTCAGTGTAAAACAGAGACATATCAGCAGCTGACGTTCATAAAGACACCAGTCTGCTCAGAAACACTCTTCAGAAACAACAAGTCAGAAATGTACTTACAGAATAAGTCCAGCACACAGAGCAAAGTGTGCCCCATCCTCACATCCAGCACAACTGAACAAAGTGTTCTATCTATTCATAATTATAATGCTGAAGATAGAAGTGATGTTTCTTTAAAAGGTGTGATCAGAATGTCTCACCTACATCAGCGTCTGAGTATAGACTCTTCCTTCCTTTGCCCCCCTCCAACTTTAGACAGCAGCTCTGACCACAGTTTCACACGGTTATATTTCCTGTCTTTTGCACACATATTTAACCAGAGTGTAGAATCTATACATGTCCTCACTTTGTGGCAGAATGCTGGTTTATTTGTGGCTGTGACCTCAGACTCAGGAAATGACTGAAAGGTGGAATCAAATGTTTGTTTCACAGCAACAAGAGTAACACCATCAGAGGACAATGTGTGTATATACAACACACACTGTAACAGATCTCTATACTGTTCATGTTTAGAATACTTTATTGCACAGTACGTCTGAATTAAAGGGGAAATTCACCACTTTCACTGAAGTCAAAATAATCCAGCCCAGTGGGAGGGGCAAGAGGGTTAGTAGAGGGTGCTGTGGCTCCTCTGGGAGACTCTGACGATGGTTACAAGGCAGGTAACAGCTCCTAGGGGGTAAATGAGCTTGTCATTATTAGTGATGGGTTTTCGAGGCTTTGTTGAAGCTTCGACAGCTGATTCAAGAAATGGTTCATTTCTCAAGCAGCTGAGAGGATCACCGGCATCCCTCTCCCCTCCCTCCAAGACCTCTACGACAGCCGTCTCACCCGAAAGGCCCTCCGCATCACAGGAGACCCCACCCACCCTTCACACCGCTTCTTCAGTCTGCTGCCATCAGGAAAGAGACTGCGCAGCCTCCGGGCCAGGACCAGCAGACTGAGGGACAGCTTCATCCACCAGGCTGTCAGGAAGCTGAACTCTCTCCCTGCTGTGCCCCACTTTCTCCCCCTTCCCTGACACCACCCCCCACCCCCTACCCCTACCACCATCCCCTCACCCCTACCACCACCCAAGATAGGAACTCTTTGTACCAGCCACTTTACCAAAGGAACTCTGTGCACCAGCCACTTTTACCCTGTCATGTCACACCAGTCTCATATAAGCTGCTATAACTTAAACTATTCCTGGACTGTTTACATTATGCCAACCGCACTGTCTTGCACCATTGCATCTTTTGCACTCTCATACCAGTCTCAATAAGCTGTTATAAGTTAAACCATTCCTGTTTATATTATGCCACTTGCACTGTCTTGCACTATACATCTTTTGCACTCTTACTGCTTTGTGCCTTCATTATGTGCCTTGTATTTTGTGTGTGCCTCATTGTAGGTACATTTTTTACACTTTATATTTAACTTTAGTTTTTAGTTACATGTTATATGTTGCGGAGTGAAGAGTAACGCAATTTCGATTCTCTGTATGTCCAGCACATATAGCAGAGTTGACAATAAAGCTGACTTTGACTTTGACTTTGATGTAATGTTTTTCTTGTAAACTTAAGAGAATTTTTTTTTCTCCAAATCAACCTTCCACATTAAACAACATCCTCTTTCACACTGAGACTATGCTGTACATTCTACTAAAGCTGTTGTCTTGTTTACAACAAACAAACAAAACTTCAATGTGGTTTCAGAGAGCATGCAGACAGAATTAGAAGTGTGATGTAGTGTCACAGTGTGTCTAGTTCAGTGTCCTGTCTCACAGATCTATCATTTATTATTCACAGTGACTACAACAATATCCTGAGGTTCCTGAGGAAGACTTTAAGGCAAGAACAAAAAATACAAAAAAGACACACTGCTTGTCAGCTCACACAATAATACACAAAGAGAGAGAGATCATTTGCAATGTAAACCATTGTAAATGTCTGTACCTGGGACCGGTTCAGTATTGTCTCAATGAGCATTAACGGTTGATTTATTAGTCTCATTAGCGTGCTTCAAGTTATGATCTATTGAGATGAACACTAAAGTCAATAAACTCTTGAGTTAAAATGTGTTTACAACACATTGGTCCCTGTAATGTAGTCACATCCTTTTCAGCACTAATGATCTAACATACAACATAATATAAACACTGAGAAGTTGATAAACAGGAGATAAATACTTTGTGTAATATACAAATGAAGAGAAAAATAAAGACAAAGTGTAATTTGTCACCTTCAGTGTGTCCGTAGAGGAGTGTGCTGAACACTGAAATAAAGATTAAAACCTCATCAGACATCATCAAACCAAAAGAAAGTGATCAATCACAACATTAAAACACTATATATACACAATGTAGATGTGTGGAGCCAAATCCAGCAGAACTTCAGTGTAAAACAGACATATCAGCAGCCGATGTTCATAAAGACACCAGTCTGCTCAGAAACACTCTTCAGAAACAACAAGTCAGAAATGTACTTACAGAATAAGTCCAGCACACAGAGCAAAGTGTGCCCCATCCTCACATCCAGCACAACTGAACAAAGTGTTCTATCTATTCATAATTATAATGCTGAAGGCAGAAGTGATGTTTCCTTAAAAGGTGTGATCAGAATGTCTGACCTACATCAGAGTCTGAGTATAGACTCTTCCTTCCCTTTTCACCAACTTTAGACAGCAGCTCTGAACACAGCAGTTTCACATGTTATCTCACACTGGACACTCCCTTTCTCTTCCCAGTTACATCATTTTCTCTTTCAAATCAAATTTTCCAATTAGAATTTGTTGAGAGCCACATTTAGACCTTTTAAAGAAACCTGTATGCAGTGTGTGTAGCAGTATGTTTACTGACATTTTAAAATAAGTGATACAACAGCAGTAAAACTGTGCTGACCAGTGTGTCAACAGGGAAACAGAACCAGGTGTTCCACCTCACTAAGAGGCTTTTTTTTTTAAGATTTCAAGATTCTAAGCTATTTTTAGGTGATATAGTGACACCTATTGGCCTTTCTTGGTAATGACACGCAGTGGTGGGTGATTTCCACAACAGACACAATGCACTTCACATTATTAGGGCAGACAAATAATAATAATAATAATAATAATAACTTTATTTATAAAGCACTTTTTTAAGCACTCAGCTTCAAAGTGCTGTACAATAAAATCCAAGCAGGAACAGCAGAACTTGGTTAAAATACCATCCAGTAACATTCATAAACACAAGGTGAGTCAATAAGACGTAAAACAATTTAAAATATTAAAAATAGAATAAAATACAAAATAATGATAAAAATAAGAATAAAGCATAAAAACAATTAAAAAGCAATAAAGTAAAACAATAAATGAATGGATAAATGAACCAGTTTATGAAAACGCTAAACAATAAAAGTGAGTTTTAAGAAGAGATTTAAAAGAGGTCACTGAGTTAGCCTGCCTGATTTCCTCTGGCAGGGAGTTCCAGATTTTGGGCGCATATGCAGCAAATGCGCGGTCACCTTTTGTAATTAGCCGGGTTGTGGGGACTGATAAGAGGAGTTTTCCAGAGGATCTCAGGCGGAGTTCAGGCTCGTGAGGGGTTAAAAGGTCTTGCATATAGGAGGGGGCGAGGCCATTTATTGCTTTAAAAACCATCAGTAAAATCTTAAAATCAATTCTAAAACTCACAGGGAGCCAGTGAAGGGCAGCTAGAACTGGTGTAATATGGTCACTTCTCCTTGTATGAGTGAGAAGCCTTGCAGCGGCATTCTGTATTAATTGTAGTCTGTGAATGTTATGTTTACTGATACCAGAGTAGAGGGCGTTGCAGTAGTCTAGCCTGGAGGAGATTAGTGCATGTATAACTGTTTCAAACAGAGGTGGGGAGAGGAATGGTCGAATTTTTCTTAATTGCCTTAGCTGTGCGAAACAGGATTGAACAACCTTGGTTACTTGAGTGTCATAAGAAAGTCTGGAGTCAAAGATGATACCCAGGTTGCGGGCCTCAGTGCATATATTTTTAGACCAGGTGCCAAGACAGGTGGAAAGGTGGGCAACATAGCTGGGGTTGGGGGTGGAAGGTGTAATGATAATAATTTCTGATTTAGCATAGTTTAACTGTAAGAAATTGCTGGACATCCAGTTCTTAATTTCTGTTAAACAGGACAGGATATGTGAGCCATCAGAGCTACCGGGTGTGAGTGGTATATAGAGTTGGATGTCGTCAGCATAACAGTGGAAGTTAATATTGTGTCTGTGCAGGATATCACTGAGGGGTAGCATGTAGATAGTGAAGAGAAGAGGACCCAGTATGGATCCCTGGGGCACACCACATGACAGGGGGGCGGACACTGAGGATGTGTTACCCAGTATCACAGAAAAGGACCTGTTTGACAGGTATGAGGTGAACCATTCTAGTGCCACTTCACTGACTCCAACAGTGTACTTCAAACGGCTGATTAAAACATTGTGATCCACAGTGTCAAATGCGGCGCTGAGGTCTAGGAGGATTAAAATTGAGTGTAGACCAGAGTCAGCCGCCAACAGAAGGTCATTTGAGACTTTTACAAGTGCCGTCTCCGTGCTATGCATGCTCCGGAAACCTGACTGGAACTTCTCAAAAATGTAATTATTATTCATGAAAGAAGTTAACTGGGAAGCCACAACTTTTTCTAGAATTTTTGATAGAAATGGTAGTTTAGATATCGGTCTGTAATTACTTAGAACAGCGGGATCGAGTACAGGCTTCTTTAAGAGAGGGCAAACGATGGCATGTTTGAGAGAAGATGGGACAATGCCAGAGGAGAGAGAACCATTTACAATGGCTAGGATACTGGGACCAACCGTGTGAAGTACATCTTTTAAAAACCAAGAAGGGATGCAATCTGAGAGGCAGGTGGTAGGCCTTAACTGCGTAACAATGCGTTCCAGTGAGGGGAGTGAAATTTCATGAAACTGTTTTAGAGCGAAAGGGGTGGAACAGATATCTTTTGGTTCGACAAAGACAGAACGGAATTGTTTGCGGATGTCACGGACTTTAGTTAAAAAATAGTTAAGAAATTCACCGCATTTCTCAGGAGAGGGTTCAGCAGGCTCAGTCGCAGGGGGACTCAGAACAGAATTTATTGTTCTAAAGAGGATTCTGGGGTTGTTTCTGTTAGTTGTAATGATTTTAGAGAAATAGGTATTTCTAGCTTCTTTTACAGTGTGTTGATATTTAATCATTAATTGTTTTAGGGCGACCAGTGATGTGCTTTGTCTGTCTTTTTTCCATTTCCTCTCAGCTCTCCTGCAATCTCTTCTTATGTTCCTTGTGTCTTCATTTAACCAAGGCAGGACTGTGGGCTTTAAAACTTTACATCTAGCCGGAGCTATGGAATCTAGAATGTAGGAGCAGGTGCTATTAAAATTACTAACCAGCTCCTCAACTGTGCTGCCGTTTTCCTTTTCAGATTCCCAATTTTCAATAAAAGCTTGGCAGAAAATCGGGGCAGAGAGTGAGCTCAGAGGGCGAGAGTGGATTTTTTTGATAGGTTTATGGTCAGGAAGGAGTGAAATTTGGAACTGCACTGCGCTGTGATCCGTGACAGGAAATGGTGTTAGGGATACTTGTGTTACATCAACACAGTTTGAGATCACCAGATCTAAAATGTGACCTTTGCTGTGGCTGGGGGATTTTACATGCTGGTTCAGATGAAAAGATTGTAGCAGTTTAATGAAGTCGGAGGCAAGTGGAGAAGAAGTAGGACAACAAACGTGAATGTTAAAATCCCCTAAAATGATGACAAAGGGTCATGCTTCTGTGGAATATCTGTTTCATTGATGCCCGAGACAGTATTTGTCTGTAAGTACAACAAAGCTCTATCTTTAAGTATCTGAATTATGATTGTGCTGTTAATTGAGCTAAGATGGATGACTTAGCATTGTTCTTCTCTCTTGTTAAATGTTCCTTTGACTTATTTATTATATAGATATTTTACATTAAAGTTAAAAAAGGATAAACACATTATGGCTACTGAATCAGGAATATTATTTTAAAGTAGTATGTCTCATACATACACTGCACAGCTTTCACAAGCATATTTGAGCAATATATATAAAACACAACAGGGTGAAAATGCAGCAGTGGAAGATTAATTTAAAATGCAGCGGAGGTAGAAAACATTTTATACAATAAAACATTTAATTTGACACAGAAACAACTGATGTTAACATCATCTGTAGCTATAAGAAGCTTAGAGGACACCATAGAGATCAGTCTCAGAGTTCACAGCTCATCTGATGGTTCCTCTTAAAGCGATGATTCCCACAGTGTTACCTTCAGACTTCTTACTCTCTGTCAACAACCTGTTTTTTTGCACCACCACAAACAGTGAATCTGAGACCTCCTTCCCAATCTGCACTACAGTAACATCTACTCACTCTCATTGTTAGGAGCTCTGATTTGTGCTGATGGAGACTGGATGTTGCTGTATTCCTCTGATGGTCCATCTGAAAGGTGAATGTTATGAATTAATACAATGACTTAAAATCTGCTTTATCGACAGTTTAAAAAAGCTCTTACCTCTTCCAGCATCTTCAGGGCTTCTCCTTGTTTTCATCTCATAGACAGACTCATCACCTACAAGGCAGAGACAATTGAAGTCATACTTTATCTGACCGGGATGAGCAGTGAAGCAGTGTCACACTGACCGTGCAGAAGAGAGGAGTACACAGGCTGCTGGTTTTCATGGTGATCTGTCTCAGGCTGCGCACGCCTGAAACAATAACACGATTATTAATGAGGTGGAAATGTGAATGTTGTCTATGTAGAAAATGAAAATTAAAGTGTAGTCCCAACCTTGTACAACACAGATCTGAAACAAAAAGAAGACCTTGTTACTTTTATATCAAATACTTTATATGAGCACTGATGAGTTTTTTTGTTACCTTTAGATTTATGTTTGTAGTAAAACAGAAAGAACGGCAGCAGAATAATCAGAAATCCAATTACCAGCCGGACAAAAAACACAGCACTGACCCCTGCAACATAAAAAACAATATAGAAAGTAACTTTATATTCAGCACCATAGAACAAACACCAACAATGAGAAGTGAGTTAGAATGAGCAGCCACCAGAGGGAGCCTCTCTGCACTGAGCTGATGTCCCAGACTCTGTCACTGAGCCACGTTTTGGTCAACAATAAGATGAAAAACTTATTTATTCAGGCAGCAGCCAATGAAGTGCAGGAGGACCCAGAGGACATATTACTTGGCGCAGCCTATGATTAAAAAACTTATCCAGCCAATCGTATCATAAAGCTCACACCAGGAGGATGCTTGTTTCTGTGAGTATTAATGCAGCAGAGCAGAGTTTTGTCACATGGAAAGAGTGATTATAAAACGTAAATAACAGAGAAAAAGATAAATAACATTTATGAAATGTATACAAATACAAGGGGGTCAGGGAGAACAGGAACAAACCTGGGAGCACGATTGACATCCAAGGACAAGACAAACACAGAAGGAATCAAACTCAGAGAAACACAAAATAAAACAGGAAAATAAACCAGCATTCAGGGGAAAACAGAACTATAAGCATGCAGGGAAACGCCGGGTGAAGATAAAGCTGTGCAAATATACAACAAGCTGAGAATTTAACAGAAAATGAGAAAAACCAAAACACAAGAACTAAGAACAAAACACAGGAACATGACATTGATACTACCAATACTTGTCCATTTTAGTCAATAAAACCCCAATATCTCTCCAATACTTCTGCAAAAAGCACTTAAGAAACAACAGGTTTATTTAATCCTGTGCTTCAAGATTTTAACTTTTATTTTTTAAATCAGGAAAGAACAGCTAATGATCTTGAACACTGAGGCGACGCCTTTATGGCAGACATCTTGCTGTCACAAACACTTCAACTAGAGGTCATTTCCCATGATATGCACAGATCCAGAAACGTCTGCAGTCTTGATGTTTACCTTCTAAACAGAGTGAATAAACTAAACTAACTCACCAAGTTTGTTGATCTTCACTGATTGGCTGTACTCTGTGTAGTAAAGTGGGTCTCCTCCTCTTCCTCCTCTTCCTCCTCTGCACCAGTACTCTCCTTCCTTTGAGACTCTGATTTGTTGGTCTGAAAGTGAAACAGCCTCCTGTGTGGTCAGAGGTTCAGAGGATTTCTGATCTCTGTACCAGAAGTATTTCCATCCAGAGGACTGTTTCACAGAGCAGGTCAGAGTCACACTGCCCCCTGCTGGAACAGCTGACTCGTCTGCAGTCAGGTCAGCTGTTGGTTTAGCTGCAGTTCAGTTTAGAACAAAACATTAAAGTGAATTGTTGTTAATATCAATTACACTAATCTTAATTGACCAAACTTATTATATGAGTTTTATTGTATTTTAAATGATTGTGTTGTGCTTTGAATGTTTTGCTTAATTAGGAATGCATCAACTAAGCACCTCCACTTCTTTGTTTATATTGATAATAGTTAGAAAGTAAAGTTCTGATTTTTCAGCATCATCAGAGCAGGAGGAGCTTCTGACATGTAATCATTTTTTGTTTTTGTTGGTAACAAAATTTCTCTTTTCTTCATTACTGACAAACACATGAAACATTTGAAAAGTTCATGTTTCATTTCAGAACTAATTATTAAACTCACCAGTTTCCTTAATGGTGACTTCATTGCTGTACTGTGAAGAACTCTGAGTCTCCTCTTCCTCCTCTACACTCATAGATTCCTCCTTCTGAAACACTGACAGTGTCTGATTGATCATTTATTGGTTGACCTAGAGAAGACTCTGAGGTACGTCTGTTCCAATAGTACTTCCACCCTGATGAGACGTCCACAGAGCAGGTCAGTGTTACGCTGCCCCCTGCTGGTATGACTGTCTTGTCTGCTCTCAGTGAGGCCCGAGTTCTATCTGCAGTGAGGAAGAAAAAAATGAAACAGTCAATAAAAAACAGTAGAACAGTAAATAGTAAATGGTTAGAGTATGAATTACTGCAGAAAACACTGACACTCAGACACTGTTGTGAGAACAGGAAGACATGCAGCACAATACTTAGTGTGTATTTAGTAGCACTTAAATTGTTGGTTTGATTTGACCTAATTCAGCACTTTTATATGGATTAAAGATGATCAGCTTACCTGATGCAGTCAATCTGAGGACTTCACTCCACTCCACAAGCTTATCTAGCTTGTTAGCATTCGACTTCGAGAATAATACGGACTTAAAAAAAAGTAAACCCTTATATGTAACTCAGTGAGCATCCACACATGCAGCACAAACGAAAATATGCAGCTATTTTTCAGTGTCACCAACCAGAAACATTAATGTTATTAAAGTAATTAATTCTTAAACTGTCGTTTATTGTTGACAGAGGACAGAAAACACTCGGTCCTGTCCTCTTTGGTCCAGATGCACGGCGCAGCGGCTTCCAGCAGGAGGGGCTGGCGGCTTCTTTCAGCAGCACACAAAGTTGCGGAGCATCCCCGAGTCCCTTAGTCCCCGCCTGCCTGCCTGCTCGCCTGCCTGCCTGCATTCACTTGACATCTCTCACACCTGCAGCCTGCCTCCCAGTCTCCACTTCTCTCCAGACTCGTCTGTCTTAAGCAGTTTTCCCGGCCGACCGAGGTGTGTTTCGACGCGTTCAAAGATGCTGGCTTGTACGGAGATGATCACCATGTGCCTGCAGTCGGCCAAACAGAAGCATCTTCGGGCTCAGCAGCAGCAGCAGCAGCCGCTGCACAGCGCCGGACAGGGGCTGACTATCTTTCATGATGTGAGTGGATCCACTCTTGTGCTCTTAACCTTAAAAGTGCTTTTGCTTTTAGTCAGGAGTGTTTTCAGCATTTTAACACTGAATGTGTGCATTTTATTCGTGTTATTATAATGGATATTACAGATATAATGATGGACAAAATCACACTCAATATTTATTTAAAAAAAGTAGAAGAAGCAGTGTTTTTCAGATTGTGTGTGTTTGTGTGTGTGTCAGAGGAAAGTAGGAAGAGCTGCAGCTGCTGCCTCTGCATGATAAATTAAGCTCTCAGTCGGACAGGTTTAGGGGCTGCTTGGGGGGTTCTCCTCTTTTTGTTTCACACTGATACACTCCCGGACCATCAAGAGCTGCAACAACACACATACACAAATACAAGGCTGGTGTCATATGCTGTTTAATGCCACAGATTTTTGTGACCTGTCCTGTCTCTCTCTCTCTCTCTCTCTCTGTCTCATATGCAGACACACTTAACATCCACACACAGACACCCCTACCCCAAACGGCACTTAAACCACTAACACCCACTGGCTGATTAGCCCTGTGACGCTGCCATAGAAACCATCCATCTTGTTGGAGGTTAGCAGACCTGTGATGTTTCCAACCTGAGATCTGATAGCTTTCCATCTCACGCTAGCTCTAATCAGTACCCAGACAGCCTTGTCTAAACGAGGACATTTTACTTTTTTGCTCAAATGTCCCCAAATGCGGGGACATCTTCAGTATTCAGTCTGTGTTCTTGAATTTGTCTGATAATGGAGCACAAACACTCTAATAATTCTGTTTAAATTGTCTAAACCAGTCTGTGTCAGAGATAATGGTGTCCCACTCAGTCAGACGGAGACATGCTGGCTTGGTTTTAAAAGCTGTGTGCTGTGTTTTATTCACAGACTTGTTCTTTTTTATTGCTTGTGAAGAAGAGGAACAGTGTGCAGAGGCTGGAAACATCCCTGCCCTTAGGCTGGCTAATTATTCTGCTGGGCAGCTGACAGATTTTGACTTTAGAATTCTTAATTTTGTATTTAACGCAGGTCCTGCTGTTTTATGCTGCTGTGACATTTCCATCAGTCTGCTCAGTGTGAGCTTAGCTGAATAAAGTCAGCAGCTCAAAACAAATAAGCTCTTTTCTTTTTTATTAATGTAGTAGTCAGTTGTTTGTCACTAATAAACAACCACGAAACCACCTTTGCTCTGGATAATGAGCCAGTCAATGATGTTAGTGATGCAGAGCCTGTATGGTACACAGAGATCACGCAATGCCTCAAAAAATCCTCTGTTCAAAGGCCAATTAATGATGCTGGCAGTGGTTGTGCGAAGCTGATTTATCATTCACATTGTTGGCTGCAGTTTTAATGTCATGTCAGTTGTTCTGGATTTCTGAGTCTTCCTTGATTCCATGCATTTCCATCTCTTCCTCCGCACTCTCCTCCTCTTCTTCCCTCTGCTGATATTCATCTTTTCATCTTAAGCTCTTGCATTGCTGCAGTGTTGGAAAAGTATAAGAAAAATAGAATGTGGCACATACTGTATGTTCAACAGAATATGATCATCAGCTCCGGCATCCTTTTTTTCAAGCCCTGCTCAAAACAGTGTGTCAGCAGAGCCTGAGTCAAGCTACTGTCTTAATACCTGCCACCGTGACATCACAACAGCAGCGCACTGGGAAGTAGGTCTGACCTTTTCCCGGCTTGCTGTAAATGATGCATTATCGTCTCTTCGACACCGGAGAGCCCAAAGATACAGCCAAACGATAAACTAAGTTTAACGCTACCTGCTCTGCTTTGACTCAACACCAGGGGTAAAATGTTGGCTGGATGGGCTGCTGCAGCCAAAGAGGGAGAGAAAAGACTGCTGAGTGTGAAGGGAAAATGACATATACTATCCAGTACCACAGGTTAAAGCTGGGAGAACACTCATTTCACATCTTGAGTATGAAAGGAAGAGGGTTCAGAATGTCCTGCCATCATGCTAATCAAAGCAGAATTTCATTTTAACCAAATATCAAACGGCAATTTGCAGTTTTACAGTCACCTTCAGCTCAGCCAAACATAGAGAAATGAGTGTGTTATGAAGTGGTGTGAAATGACCTGGATCGTGTTATTAGTCAGGGCTGAAGCTGTCGGGAGACAGACATTGACAGACGAAGGGCAGAAGTGCAGACTTTGTGCTTGTTGACCTATGGAGAGTGAAAGTGAGGGGCAGATGCTGCTGTTATTAATAACCTGTAGGTTGAATCTAACAAGCATGTCAGTCCTGGCTGCTACCTAACAATGGAAACAATGACTGAGGGTGCCAATATGATCAAAAGAATAGAGCTGATTTTTTTTTTTTAATTATAGGCTTAGTTTATTATAGTTTTCATAGCTTAGCCATTCATAGCATTTTTTATCTGTTGTTGCTGGTCTGTATCTGTCTTTTCATTGTTTTGATTGTAATTTAGCTGCACAAAAAAGAAAATTGCCTATACCTATACAGTTTCCATTAAGATCTAGTCAACAGGAACTATAAGCCACTGGAATTTTCTCGTGCAGAACAGACAGCAGCCACTTTTCTCGAAGCTGCTGCCAGCAGCAGACTAACACCCTTTACATGGTCAGCCGTAAGCCATATTGTACGGCCTTGTGTCTTGTTTGTGTTGGCCGATAAATGGCTTTCCTAGTGTTAGTGATTCATCCATACCGCGGCCGTTCTTTCAATTACAGCTGATGTGTGGCAAGCAAGTTTATCATCTTCCACCTTGAGGAGAGCCTGTATAGAGCTGCTGCCATTGGTCGCTGTGTGTATTCAGAACTCTTGATTTCATGTGTCATGCTCATTTGTAAAGTATTGTTTTACACAAATCATAATTCAGAAAACAGATTTCGTTGCCTTATGCATTTGAAAACATCTACATCACAGCTGCCTTTGTAACAAATACAGTTGATGTAAATGCTGCAGCCACTCTTGCTTACTACAAGCTGTCTCATGATGCACCAGAGTTTCTCTGGGAATATAATTTGAGCCAAACTAATAGGATGCACATTGTTGTCTGTATGCTGTGCAAACATTGTTGTGATAACAAGTTTAACTGGTAATTCATGAATCAGCTTAAATCAGATACCAGTTGGGAATTGGAAGTGTCAATGCAGCAGTGGCCACTGTCCAGAAAGAGGAAAATTAGCAGACACACAACAGCAGCTGGCAGCAGCAGCAGCAACTTACTGCACAGCAGATACTGATGTAATTAATAAGTGTAATGACTGATAAAGGCTAACGGCTAAAGCCAGTGTGTGTGTGTGTGTGTGGTACCAGGCTGTCGGTCGCCATGTTTAAATGTATGCCATAAAAACGGTCCGTTGACTCGCACATCGGTGAAAGCTGTGGGTGGAGCGGTGGGTGCGGTGAAGCCACCTGACAGTGAAGGCAGTGAGCTGCAGCAGGAGCACATAACACAGTAGTAACGACTGATCTTTTGGACTCCCCTGATAGATGTTACCCTGGCAACAAGTACTCTTCCTTTTATTAAAAGAAATGTTAATTAAATATAAAATAAAAATGTTTTTTTTTCTGCATTGAAGATCTATTACCTCTATCATATTCATCATATCCATCTGTTACCTACAAGATGATGACTGCTCCATAGATTACTGTTTACCTAAGTGATAATAGTGAATCCTCCCTCAGGACTGATGGTTTTCAGCCTTATATATGACTCACATACAGATTATAAGTGTCCTGATTCCTGTTATCTTCCTGTTTGGCACAGCACAACCGCCATGACTCTTCACAATCTGCACCTGCTTATTGCAAGAATCCCTTTAGTAATGCTCGGCTAGAAAGAATAACCATCTCCTCCCTCTCTTTTTTTTCAGATTTTCCGCAGAGCAGACAAAAATGGTGAGTAAACACTGTTCATTGTAATGAATACACGCATGTTTCCCCCACATTTTTCCACTTGTTATTGTGCTTCTGACAATCTAAGCGGTGAGCGGAGGAAAAAGAAAAAAAAGGATTTGCATGAATGGCTCTTCAAGCGGAGCTTCCTCCCTTCTTCACGCTCGAGCAACTTTTTTCCTCCCAATTAAAGTGATGCTAAGATTCTGGATTACAGCCAAGGCTGGAAGAATGTGTCACATAAAATGAAGCAGCTCTCTGTCACTGTCAACACATGACTAGGTGCTGTTTACAAATTAATGTGAGTCATGTTAACGCAGGCGGAGCCAAGTTATTTTCTTCCAGCAATGACTTTATTAGTGAGTGCACACAAGATCAGTTTGCTTCTCATAGTCAGACTTTTGTGCACACACACACAGTCATGTATTCTACACATTGGTCTGTGTCTGCAGATAAGTGTTAGTAATAGGGTCTCGACACCGTAGACCTTACAATGTATATACCATTTTATACGTGGTATACATACATGATACACAGACTGCAGTTTGATCCTGCTTGCACCCATAATTTTCTCTTTTCATTGTGTCTGATTAATGACCCTGACTGTGTCTGCACAGTGTATATTATGCAGTAAGTGCTATTTCTTGCCATTACAATTCAACCTCTGTTCAAAGAGGCTGATTTTGCTTGTGCAGTGGCAAAAGGGCCAGCGCGGCATCTGTCCTGCAGCTATTTATTTCTTGAAGCTTTCGCCAATGACTAAAAGCCAGGCTGAGATTGAATCTTGTTCAGTCACTTTCTTCCTTTTTTCCCCTTGGCTTCTTTTATCTCTTCAGTGTGGGTTCAAAAAGTACGCTGCTTGTTTCTTTTCAGTGGCTGTGTTAACTGGCTGGACTTCTCCAACATGACCATGATTCCTATAATCATAGCTCACTATCTGCAGATCGTGGCATCTTCATGCTGTGAACAGGGAGATCATCTGTTAAAAATGATTGAAACCATGTATTTGACATAAATAATCTAATAATGAAAGATTACAGAAAACGTTCACTCCTTGTGAGCCAACCGTTGTTGAATTCCTGCCCCTCCTCCCTGCTGTTCTTCGTTAGTTTCTCTTTTTCTCCACTTGATCCGATTTAATATTCTTCCCATACTGTACAGATTGTATCAACCACTGTTTTTTTAAATTAAATTTCACACTTATTTCACATACTTGTAAGTCGTCTAAACAGACGTTCATTTAGCCACTCCATGAAACTGATGATTAACTAATTGCTACAGACACTCTTGAAGTCAACACACATCTACACTTTATCAGGAACACATGAAAAGTTTTGTCATTAGGTTTATTTAATGTGATTTGATTGTGCTTCACTGTGCTTCACCTCCCGATCTGAACCCACAGCCAGGCGCTGTGAATACAGCGAACTAGCTCCCTTGTTGGCGAGTGATACAAAACATCATGTTACAGGTGTAGAACTAAAAGAAAGAGGCATTGAGTTACTGTATAGGCATGAAAGCAGTACTGAAGTAACTGCAAATATTCTCAGTAAACCCTGAATATTATTATAGTGCAGTGCTTCAGTGATGTTGCAGTCATAATGGGAGTTTTGTTTTAGCCAGATTTTACCTGAGGCATTGGCTGGGCACCACACTGAACAAGAAGCAGAAATGGAGACGGCTAAAGATTAACAGTAAATCTCTGAAATGGTTTTCTGCAAAACTGAGTGTTGTGGTATTTTATCATTAGTATTGATAGTGTTAATTCAGAAATTTGAAACCGTACCTGAAGTGTGTGACTTCACTGCACTGTTTGTGTTTATGTCCATAATGGCACAAAAGATTTTGTGCTTAGTGTCCTTGAGATGCAAAGCTGACTCACTGAATACTACTGAACTGGTAGTGGATTCTTTTAGATAGAGATTTGGAGATTTTTAGATTACAGAAACTGAAGTCCTACCTTTAGCGCAAAACCACCAGGTGAAGAACCTTTTGCAGTAATAATAGCTGTTCTTGCCCTTTTCTGTGCCTCGGCTGATAAAAATGCCCTGCCCAAGAATCTATTTCTTTTTTTCTTTCTTTTTCCTAATACTAGATGAAATAAGGTGCCAAAGCAAATCAAGGAGAAGTGTACATCAACAGAACATTGTGGCGTTTATGTGGTCTGTAATCAACATGCCGCAAAACAACAATTACTTCACAACAGCTCCCAATGACGCGTCTTGTGCATGATAAATTGTTCTGTTCCTTCTTAGCCAGATATATTCCCTGTTAGATTTTTATTATAATGAGCTCGGCTGAGAGGACTCTCATCACTGATGCAGTTTGTGCAGATTTTGTGCAGATAGAGAGTATACTGCTCTGCTCATTATGTTTCAGTAGTAAATAGTGTTGGGATTGGAGTATATTTAAAAAAGTAAAGATGGCATCTCTACAATACAGTGTAGTTGACAGTTCAAATATTAAATGAGCTCATTTGAATTTATGATGAGAAACAAATATTTTTATTGACCCACTGGAAAAAGATAAGAGCAGTTTTCAAAGCACTTTCAGCTGCATCGCATGGTCTTTATCAGCACATTTAATTTGTTCCCTTGTCATGAGATAGAAAGCTCTGTTGCATGTTGAACTTTACTCCACAACCTCTAAGAATTTTATTCTTATTGGCAGAGAAAACCTCCCTTTATTGGAACATTAACTTTGAGCTCATAGAGGGGGACCTCCTCCTGATGGTTGGCTAGGTAACGAAGGAAAACAGAAGAAGGAGAGAGGGGATGAAAGAGAAGAAGAGAGGAGAACACTGCTCAGTAAATCATGTCGGGGTCCTGCAGCAATGTAGACCTGAAGTAGCATAGCTGGGATGATGGCTAGTATTGGCTATGCTTGACTACTAGTTTTAGAATTGTATTTTGATTGTACCCAGAATGCCTCAGCCATACACCTTAAAATTTGAATAGTTATATCAGACTGAGTGTAATGTTACATTACTAAATACTATTTGCTAAGCTTGTCAGCGACCTGCCAGCATGGTGGTCGTCTCCTCTGTGGTCTCTTGATGTCTCAGCATGCTGTAAAATATTATTGTAGAAAAATCTTCTAAGGGCATCTGACATATTGTGTACGGTATATATTGGGCATACTAATAATCTTCTTGGCGTTTTAAAAGGCTATTGGAATGCAGCCATAGTCTCAGAGCTGCTGACTTGCTATAGACAGTGTGCGATGTACAGATTGTAAAAGCCCTCTGGGGAAAGTTTGACTTTGAGTATAATTGATAATACTGCCGTGACTTGAAAAAGGAAATGTGTAGATTTAGAGTGTGAATAATTGTAAACTGGGACAATTCCATGTAGATATATGTAGGCTATATATATATATGGGTGATGTCCATTAGCCAATTTTAATGTACTTTTTGTTGCAAGAGGTCACTTCAGCTTTAACAAAACTTCTTCTATCCTACATTTTGCTCTACTACAGGAAATCACCAGTCAGTGTCCAACCATTAGTGAAATGGAAAATCTCGAAGCAGCACTGCTGGCTTAAATTAGGATATATGGAAAACAAAAAATAGCTGCTTCAGACTTCCTCACAGATGGCCTGGTGGAACATATCCTAAGTAGAGCATTGATACTAAGAATACCAGAATCGGTTGGGTGTAGAGTACTTTGGAGTTTACCACAAGAAGCAAGACCCATCTCTCTTGGAAATGCTAGCTGCTATTGAAGCTGTGATGCATTCGTGGGGAATTTATAAACCACTTAGGAGAGTATGCAATGGGACTAACCTTTGGAGAGATATGAGTGCGGCCTACTTTGTGTCCTACTTTACAGGCCGTCCTCACTTTCTCACTTTAGTTCTTGTTTACTCTGGTCTTGTAAGCACTTAGCTTTGAGTAATCTGACTTTTTTTAAATTGTAAATAAGAAAACAGAGCTTTTCACCATCCCCACATTGTCTTTGGAATCATTTTTCTCCCCAGGAATATCCCAAGAATCTCAATATTAAAGAGATTTATACTTTCTTTTTCTGTCAGAATCCAATTTCCTGCATGGCAATGTGTTTAGATTTGGTTTAATTTTAGAGAAGGATATTACACAGTTACTGTGGAACACATATGTGTTCAGCATACTGGCAGTTTATTGTTTTTAAATGAAACAGCTGCACTGACAGAATAGCTTTAGTGTTAAGTAGTTTGTTGTAATTTGTTTCTTGTTTTAGTTTTTCCTCTTATTCTTGGAAATAATTAGACATGCAAAAATGCTTATTATTTCCATGTCCATGTCCATGTATTTTGCTCGTTTCAGAGCACTGCATTTCCGAGGATGATCCATTTGTCTGTGATTAACTGTCAAACTCGTTATTTGGTTCTTCGCTGGCTGCAGTAAAATCACATTACCTTCAAATTATCTGGAAATATGAGAGCAACAATGGCTCATAAGTTCATAATAAAAGGCCATATGAGTGTTTTTGGAGTGGGTGATCTACTTTAGAGAAGGCATATGCCAGTGGGCCACGCATGAATGATTTATTAATTGAACGGCATCAGCTGGCATTTGGGATGTGAATCTGTTCAGTAACTGGATACTGCAGCCGCGTTAATAATGACTCCAAAGAGGTTGTAAAGAACAAATGAAAGTTCTTTTTTTAAAAACGCAGAATTGATTAATGGCTAAAGGATCTCTGGCTGTTGCCATCTGCCTAACTCCCAAGGAAGAGTGGAGCTGAATCAGCTCAGTGACACTGACGATGACCACTAATGGTGTGAACTAATAGAAATATGCAAAAAGGAAACTGACGCAAATAAGTACAACCAGCATACTCAGCCTGATGATGAATAATGAAGCTGTATTTATACATCATAAATGATAAACATCACTTCAGAATAACGCTTGACTGAATCAGAATGTCCCATTTGGCAAATGAGTGTTGCATCAGTTCCTCCGTCCGCCTGGCTCATCCTCATATCCCCCAAGTCATCAGAAGAGATGCATGTGACAGATGTGAGGATGCATAAATTGGAAGTCAGAGGAGACCAGCAGGTATGACAAACACATAATCCCCCCACCGGATAGCAAATCTTATTCCTGATGCTTCTAATGCCATCTTTTGATGCCACCTGTCACCATCAACACTTGAGATTTATATTTTAATATTTGCTGCCAATATGGATCAGACATGTAGCTCTACATCTGCTGCATGCCCCTAAAATACAGCAAAAAAAGGACAGCAGCACTGTGGCAGCATGGGGGTTAATCTAGGTGGGAAAAAAAATGTAAATCATATAGATGACAGGGTTTTGTGTATGTATCCTGGTGATCCTCTTTTAGGAATGAAGACATTTAACCCAGAACTGTCACAATGAATAGAGGAGACTGTCAGTAGTCATCTTTAGTCCATCAAGTGATTGAATGTCACTTCTGAGTATTACTGCTGTCTGTCTACATTGGCACTCCAAATATAGGAGTCTTCCCACAGACAGCAGCATTGAGGGGAGAATGAGACATGTGGACAGCTCTTTAGTCTCTTGAACAAATCACAAATGGCATCATAATTTAAATAAACAAAACATCAACTTAATACTGGATTTAGACAGTAACACAAGCTCATTAAAAAGCTCAGAAAGAATTCAAAAGGAAAAGGTTACTTTCATGCTAACAAAATGTTCAGTATGAGCTCCTTTTTTTATTGTTTTAAAAACAGTGTGCCATATGTAGTGGCACCTAGTGGTGAGGTTGCACATGGCACTCCTTTCCTGCTGCGTTTCGAACATTGACATTAAAAACTATGGACAAAGCTTCTGTGACATCACCCGTTTGTTTCTGAAGAGCTGTAAATTCTGTGAAGTTGGCCATTTTAACATGGGAGTCTATGGGAAATGACTCGCTTCTGGAGCCAGCCCCCCAGCAGTTGTGGCGTGAACTACAAGTTTTGACATTTCCGCATGGGCTTCAAGTCTGAGCCCCAGAGGTTGCTGCTAATTCCTGTAGACATGTCAAAATGGCCACCTTTAAAGCAGAAATAAACATCGAGGATTGTGATTTAATTTTTCTCACCCATTTTGAATATAAGAGCAATTAAACATTATGTATAGGCTGCTACTTTATTGCAAACATTTAAGTCTGTAAAAACAGTTGAAAGTCACAGATGATGACACTAATTAAAATATACGTACTGCTCTGTTTTCAGTGCAGAACAAATGCAGTGACCCAAATTGGAAACACATATTTTTCTTAAAAGCACAAATGTTTAAAGTCCTGAAAACAGTTTGTTTACCCTCTTCATGTGGAGAAGGAAAAGGCATGTAAAGAAGATATGAAGTCAAAGTGGGCCAGCACATTATCTAAACCAGCACATTACACATTCTGGTCAGGGGTATTGACGATCAGTGTCACCCAGGCTCCGGCTGAACAGATGGTCTTCAAGCCGGCCCTGGAGTTTTCTGCTTTGTTGAGTCAGCCAACTAAAACTCTGTGGCGTATTAAACTGCTCTCGTTTTTCCGTGTCTTCATATTGACAGGGGTTAGATTACTGAAAGAGGTGACGAAGCCAGCAGTCATTGTACACCCAGAAGGTTTACAGCCAGAGCCAAATTATAAATTAGTAGTGATGGGTTCCAAATGGATCCAGTAATAGCATGGCCAGATGATGACAGAACCAGTCTGTTTTCCTGAATTCATAGACATACTTGTTTGTGTGTTTACCCATCGTGGTGCTGTTTCAGCACTCATCATTTTGGCCTGTGATTCAGTCGTGGTTGATCAGTCGACTCCCTCCAGTATCGGAGTGTCTGGCATCGTTTAGAAACCTTTTACCATAACAACCTTATCTTTTCATCTGGACTGTTGTACAAGGATTAAAACATCTAGCAGCTTCTGCCTGGCAGGCAAACTAATGACAGATCTGTGTAATGTGTGCGTGCAGACAGATTGATTGTAGGCTCTTGAGGGAGTGCTTCTTCACAGATGACAACCAGATTATTTATCTTCTGCCATTGATTTCCCTCAACAGTTTCTGTCAAAACAAGCTGAGCTCACAGTTAACTAGCCTTAACGACATCTGCTCACATTCTGTACTTTCTCTCTGTCAGGGTTTGTGGTGTGGGAGGACACAGTCGCAGAGAGCAGAGCGGTTAAAATCCAAAAAAGTCTTTTATTTAAAGGCCAGGAGGGCAAAACAACACCAAACTAAAAATCACACTAATAGTGGCAAAACTGGGTGAGGCGAGAACAAAACACTAAACTAGCAAAACAGGAACAAAAAACATGACATAACCTGGATAACGTGGCGTAGCGTAGCATGGCATGGCATGGCAAAAATGGAGACAAGACCTAAACACAAGCCCCTTGAGTGATGACGAGACAAACTGGCAGAGAGTGCAGGGAAGACAAAGACTAAATACACAGGGACCAGGAAAGACAACGAGACACAGGTGACACACATGAGGGCAGGGCTGGTAATCAACAAGGAGGGAAAACACAGGAAGCAAAACTCAAGACAATACACAGGGAGGACAGGGCTACCAAAGTAAAACAGGAAACACAAGACAAGACTAGACAACTAAACACAAACCCAGGAAAACAAAACACCAGAACTACGGGAAAATAACAATAACTAAGCACAGATTAACTAAAAACCCAAAACAAGGACATCCAAAACCATAAATAACACCAAGTCGTGACACTCTCATTGTATAGTAATAATTTTTATAGAAGTATCACTTTAAAATGAATCCTTATATGATATGCCATGACAAGTCCTGCTCTGACTGGGACAGTTTACTTTTTTTGAAAGTGGTTTAATGTTTGGTAGTTTTGAGCAAGGCTGAATTGGTTTAAGTGATTTATGAAAAAAAAAGTAGAATAAAATATTGACGTATGATAATTTTATAGCTGTTTTTATGGCGTGTGTGTTTTTGGCCATGGTGTCCAGAGGGGACAAAATGCATAAAGTGAGTATAAATGATGTCATTTATACAGTAACAGAAACAACAACAAAAATTTGACTTGAAAGAAACCATTGTGCAAAAACCCATGCCACCAGCTGTAACTCAGCAAAAATGATCAGCAAATGGAAAAAAAAAATGCAAAACATGTACAAAAAAGGCATAGGAGGGCACAAGGGTTATAAATAGCCTTAAAAACTACTAATCCCGTTCACACTTAATCCAGCTAGAGCAGGATTCGGACCGTATCTGGATATATCTGGATAGTTTTTTTCTGAGTCTGAACAACGCGAATCTGGATTTTTCCAGATTGTTTTCAATCCACCTCTCAGAGGTGGATCTAGCCAGATTGGCTTACATCTGGTTCAGGTCTGAACGCAAATGCAGCTAGCGAATCCCGCTAGCTAGGTGATACCTCCAGGTTCACAGGGACAGTGTCCGGGTCGCGTACAAAAGCCGTATGTAAACAACCGTCGAACTACGACAGCTTTACCCCGAGTTTATTTTTGACAGGGCTACAAAGGAATAAACTGCTTTTTAAACCGAAAGACTCTGTATATTACGAGGCGCCACCTAGCGGTTTGGAGGACAACAAACAAGCTGGGTTAAGCTGAAATGAGCGTGGACACGTGTGTGAAAATAGGTCTGAACGTATCCAGCTTAAAGGCTATCTGGATTCAACCCTGCTCTAGCTGGATTGACTTTCTCCAGTGTGAACGGGGCCTAATGTTTTCCTGATAAAACACCTGATAACAGGTTTGCATTTCCAGAGAACAAAGTAACAGGGATGGAGGATGGAAGGTGTATTAATAGTTAAAATACATAGGTGGTAGCATTACATGCTTTGAAATAATAATAGACTGTGTGCAGGTTGAGATCATTTCTCTTTATTAATGCAGGCCTGTACTTCCTCTGTGTTTTTCAGACGACGGGAAGTTGTCATTCGATGAGTTCAATACTTACTTTGCTGATGGGATCCTGACTACTGAGGAGCTGCAGGAGCTCTTCTACTCCATAGATGGACGAAACAATAAGTATGTTTTTCCTTATTGAACAAATGGTGATTTTAAAGGCAAACTTATATGTTTCTTTTATGTTATCGGTCACAAGCTACATGCCTCATAGTCAGTAAAGCGAGTCCTTCAGCTGAACTCAAGCAGGCTGAATTAATGTTTACCCCCTTCTCTGGATATAAAACTGTGGGCTACAGCAGCCACTTCAAAACCCACCTGTCTGAAATTGCAATCAAAGAAATCAGCCTCGAGGTAGCTGCTGAAATCACTTCTCTGCTGCGGAGGTTTAACTCAGTGCAGAGGAAAAGACCATTTCTCTGCTCTGTCGTGGTGTAAGTAAGGGTTTAGGTTTCATCCTTTATCTAAAGCCAGTTTTTTTATTGACTTTGGCAGGATAGGAATTTGTATTCATGAGACACTTTGCAACTTTTATCATTCCAAACCTTTCTGTTTGCAACACACACTGTCAAAACTGTTTGTATGGGTTGAGGTAATATAATGAATTCACTGTGATTGGTGAACCCAACCATACACACACACTCACATATCAAACACACATAGTGCTGTGATGTGTTTAAGTTTCATTGTAAGAATTTTTATTTTTTTACGCCTAACCAATTAGACTGTTTGGCAACAGTAAGCACCCTGTATTCATGTTGTGTTGTGTTGCCAGTTCTTCCATCACAGTGTGAAAAAAATTGCTTTTGACCATGCTGTTAGGACTGTCACTGATGTGACACAATACCTCTCAGACATCTCTAACCACCGTCCAAGCTTTGAGGCAGTTGGCATGATCAGAGCTCTGATGTCTAATTAAAGGTCTTTCTTGCTCTGAATAACAATCCTGTTAATTACACGGTGAAGGAAACAAGCATTTCCAAAAACCTGGCTTTGGTGATAATACTTAAAACACAACGACTATTCCCTGTCAACTCAAAACAAAGGCTAAATTATTGCTTTGGCCGTTGAAATGACAAAAAAGGAGATGTAAGAGGACTGTGAATATAAAAATGTAAAAAAAACAGGGACTGACAAAAAGACGCAGGTTGTTGTTGCCGCCTGCAGAAGCTGTGTGGGCTTTTTTAATAACACAATCCATTAACCAGCTTCGCTAATAGTTTGTGTCGTATGGTGAAAATGACCTGTGAAATGCCATTAAAGCCATACATACAGTAATGGTACTGCCTTCAAACTGTGCCACTGAGAATAATAATAACAAATAGGTATGGATTTCACTATTGAATTAAACATAAATTCAGTTTTAAGAATAATACCTTATATCTGTGAATAAGTTAAAGGTAGGGTAGGAGATTTTGAAAACTCAGTGAGAGTCAGCCAGATTTTGAAAGTAAACACACGCCCCTTTCTCTTGGAGTTCACCCCGAAGCCACGCCTCCCAACCAGTCTCACAGGATTGGCTGATGTTTTTAGCGTTTTTTTAGCTTCCACAGATGATTCATGTTCTTCGTTTTAAAGTGAAACTGCCGAACTAATCGGTTGCTATCAGATTGTAAGGAGAAGTTACACTTATTTAACAAAAATTGCATCAGAAGGAAATTTCCTACCCTACCTTTAAATGAATGCTGGTACTACTGACTATTAATGCTGTCCTGTGTCTTGTGTGTGTAACACTCCTTACAGTCAAACAGATATTAAGAGCAGCATGAATTTGTCTAATTATCAAAACACTTTCCCAATTTATCTCTGCCCTGCAGCAATCTGGACACTGACAAGCTATCAGGTTAGTGGGAAATCTGTCACAATACGAATTTCTGTGTTAATACTCACATCAGTGCTTGTGTTGTTAGGTGAGTTTCATATTTGTTCATATCCTGTTAAACATTCGCTGAGGGAATGATTCCTGCTTTTCTACATTTGTCATGTTTATGTTATTTTAAGCTAAGCAGCTACTGATGGTACCCTGACAAGGAGAAGGGGTGACTGATAAGTTTGTGGCCCAACAGAACCTGAGCTCATCAATTTATCAGTACAGTTCCCTCTTACATTTACACACAGAATGAACTGATCACATCTTTGTAGAAGTCGCCTTCTTACACCTCCAGAAAGAGGTTCGTGCATCATCACAGAGCTCCTGCTTCATCTTTAGTTAAGAGGTACCAGTCTGAGAGCACCCAATCGGGCAAATGAGTTCATTAATGGCCGCCATCGCTGCTCTGTATTTGTATGTAATCTGAGCTCACTTTGCCGTCTGCAGACCACAAATGATTCAATCACCCCATCATATTATACAGACAGGAGATGGTATCAATACTCTTATCTTCTTATCCACCACAAGGCAGATGAGCAGATCTGACAAATGTTGACATTTCAGAGAATCTGCTTGTTTGGTTTAGATGCTTTTAAATCCTTTAAACCGATCTGCTCTGTTTATATATTCCTTTTTTTTTCCTTCAGGTGAAAAAGTATTATGAAACACATAGAAAAAAAACATAGAATTTAGATCTATTGACATATTTTCAATCAACCTAAAAAGACATGTGTGTCAGATGACCTGAATAAAAATGTACAAAAAAATAGGGCAGAGACCGGTAAATAGCAGTTGTACCCAGAATAAAACTTGTGCATAATTTATTGACTGGGGAATGGCATCTTTTCCATCCTGCGTCAAGAGACGTCGACTGTTTTCCACAACAGAATGTTCTTCTTGTCTCACTGAGCATTTATCAGTCAGTGTTGAAGATAACTAAATCTAACCGAGGGGGGTGTTAAGGTGTTTTGTTACCCCATTAACCTTTGGATCACATTGTTGATTGTGTGCCATGTCAAGTGCACTGCTCTCAGTAAAATAGGGATTTTAATTAAGTAGGAACTAATTAAGACCGAATTCTTTCTCCACTTCACTGATCTACTATTAAAGAAACTTTCCCCACACTTACTTTACTAAATCTTAAAAAAACTTTATACAAACACACTGTTTTTTCAGTTCTATGAATTGATAATTATATATATATATTATATTATATAAATGGGTATGATTTCTTCATAACCGCAGGATACATTTAGTACAAGATGAAACCCTTCAGCTTCTGTGGTGATTGAGCCACAGTTAAAATAATTAAAACACATTCATTACGTGGTAAGATGAGTGTTACACATATGGCTGATGGTTTCTTCCAACATGGTTTGTCAAACAAACAGAACAGATATTTTCTTTTTACCTCTAAATATATTTTCACCACCTCATGGTTTTCTTTTAATTGGAATCTGTCACAGCAGCATACAGCATCCACCTTTCAGAAACAACTTTTTATTGTTGTGACATTGCGGTGACACTGACAGTTTGTTTCCTATTCTGTTAGATTATTTTTCTCAGCACCTTGGGGAGTTTCTAAACGTCCTCTCAGCTCTGGAGAGCCTGAATGTTGCCATTTTAAAGGCGATGGATAAGACTAAAGAGGTAAGATCGTAGCACAATGCATGATGGTATTTATTATTATTATTGTTTGGATTAATTGTACCTAATTTGTACTACACCCATGTTCATTTTTAGAGCATCTGTATTATAAGATGCCAGCCAGAGGTATCACCAGCTGTGGAAACTGTATGTTTTATAATACCCGCAAACTGCTGGGCTTAGAGGACCATTTCCAGCCACATGCACCCCTCTAATGTAACCAGGGCCCAAACTTGTCATACAGATTTAAACTACCCACACTAAAAATATTTTATTTTGTGTGGTGAAAATTATAGCAAAGTTCCGTTGTTTGTGTTCCAGGTGTTGTTGCTGTGAAGAGAACAGATTTTCTAAGCCTTATTTGTTATCTTGCTGCAAACAACGTCTCTTTCTAAACCAAAAAGACAGTGCATGATGACCACAGTCTCAACAAAAAGGACGGTGCAGTTTTCTTTGTGGAGTTCAGGGAAAGTGCTACCTAAAGGTCAACCAATATGAGTTTTTCTATGGCCGATGCTGATGCCAGCTTTTTGGCAGATAAGTGTGTCTGATTTTCTTTTTCTGTCCATCTGATAAAATATATAACAATAATGTTAATAACGGCTAGATAAGACAGATACTCAAATAATTGTCAAAGTTATGGTCTGTTTCTCCAATCTGCACTTTGCACCAAGTCTGGAGGTGTTGAAACCTTACACATGGATGCATGTGTGAGAGAGCTGGTCCACCCTGCACACTGCCAGTTAGTCCTCTGTTATCAATAACATCATACCCAGACAATACTGTGGCCTTTAAGAATTTAGCCCTGGATTTTGGTACCCATATCTACCTGCATGATTCAACTGATTAAAGGCACAATCTTATCATCACAGTGCTTCATTACTATTACTTCATTACTACCAACATTCCCATGGTCCCAACACATTCCCAAAATCTTCTCTCTTGTACCTAACCAATTAAACATAAAGGCTTGGGAGGATAAGACTTTAAGCCTTACAGCTACAGAGAGGCCTCACAACTCAGTAAAGTACTATATTTAAGTATTGTAGTATATATTCTAGTGCAACGTATGGCATTTGTTAGTTCAGTGCAAGTATGATACAATGTGATTACAATAACAAGAGTGGCCACATTAAATGACTTTCTTTGTGGCTCTGAATGGGAGGTGGATCCCCTCACTGTGATTCCACAAACAGGTTCTTAATAACATGCACACAAAATGAGGGGTTTGTGCTATAAATGTGCTTAATGTTAGATGATGATTCTTGGCAGCATCAGCATGTACAGATTGAGCCAATGCTGCACAAGTGATGAATTAACAAAAGAGAATTTAAAAAAAAGGAAACAACAACAAAACATTATCAGTCACAGGCAGATTGGGACATAAATACAGCCAATGAATGTGAAACAGCTCAATGCAGTGCATTACCTATACCAGTGATGTCATATGAAATATGTATTTTATCTCTTGTTGAACAACAATATTCACTCTGTAGCCTAACATCCAGATCAGAGAGTCTGGACAGATGGGGGCCACAACAGCTCCCCAAAAACTGATTTCAAGACATGTTTAATGCCCCCTGGTGGCTGGCTGCAGTATAGGTCTTAAACGCTGCCTTCTCCATGTTGGTTGATGGGACATCAGATGAACTCAACTACAAACTGAAAGTACTCCTTTCCCAGATATGTTTTTATCACACTGATTTTGATTCCCACTCTTACATATCTATACATCATTGTTTGAATCTTTTTGAAAATTGTTCCTGGATGTTTTGAAGTAATTATCTCAAATTAGGCACTTTGGAAAACAACAATGCTTGCTGAACACAAAGAGGGGAAGAGCTGCGTTCTGAATAATTATGCTCCCAGCCTTAATTAGATCACCTTGCTTCTCTCTGTTCTGGCTCTTTTTTTTTTTTTTTTTAAGCTGTCGACACAGGGAAATCCTCAGAGTATTGTGCAATAAGTAGTTTGCAGCTGTGGTCTGTCAGTGTTTTGGACCACTAATCCCATGATGCATTTTCAGTGGAGGCTACTTGTCAGTATAAGTCTTGACAAAGAGCTCTGCATTGTTACTTCATTAGCACATTGCTATTCCTCTGAGAATGGCTGTAGTTAACTAGGAGAAGTTATTAAATCATCTCTTTTTCCATTCACCTCTGTGTGGGGTGTCTCGATCCTTTTGTCTTCTTGTTCATTCTCTGTGTTCCTTTTTTCTTTGAAGGAGTACCAGGGTTCCAGTGTGTTGGGCCAGTTTGTCACCAGGTTCATGCTAAGAGAGACATCCAGTCAGCTGCTGTCTCTACAGAGGTCCCTGCAGTGTGCCATGGAGGCTGTGGAAGAGCAGAGCAGCCCTGCACCGTCAGTACCATAATCTAAAACTGTCTGTTGTGTGCTGATTACAACACATTATCTTTGATGTATTACTGTCTTGGACAATGCCCAAGCAAAAAATCCACACTGGCTGAGTTCTGTGCCAAAGCAACTCTTGTCAGCTATTTTCACACTGATGTGCAGATGGAGTACTGGTACTGATAATCATCTAAGAGTTCAGTATGGATAATGATGGATAGGTCTCAGCCAGTATGGCCGTAGTGGGAATTTTACAAATACAGAGGTTCAAAAAGTAAACTTCCTGTGACAAAATATTGAATATGCAAAAATGGCATTTGACTATATCCATCGTCATGGTTACAGATGACAGCTCATTTTACTGTAGCAAAACTGCCACATTGATCAAAGTTATTGTATTGGGAACAGAAGCATTCACTCCCCCCCGTCATCCTCCCACACATACACCAAACAAGCAATGACGCAAAAAACCAGGACAAACAGAAACAACAGTTATGAGGTGACTTATTATATTTACCTCAGAAACAAAGGTCGGGACCTCGGGGACCTCAGTTGTTCACCTATGGCAATGCTGTCGTCATCTTGGCTTTATTGCTGAAGGGGAGGGGCTGCAAGCCAATTAAATTTACAAACGTTTGAAGATGTCAGCTGAAGAAGCTGCAGCGTTTGCTGGGATGGTAACAAACTTTAAGCAATACAGATCTTTCTAAGTTTTTATTTTTTGGATTAACGCCATTAGCAATTTAATTTAATTTTGGCTAATTTGACTCAGTACTAAAAAAATGTAGCACTAGTGGTAGCTCTAACTTACTGTCATTACCAGAGTGCACAATCTGCAGTTTAATTTAATACAGTTCTCAACACTGTGGACACAAATGAAATAGGTGTAACTGAAACTACGTTTATTGGGCTATATGTTTGTCAACTACACCTTTATGCTTCTAAAATTAAAATATTGCCAGTGAAACGTATCAGTCCGACCTTTATTTGGCTGTTTTCTATTTACAATGTCTGTCAAAAGCCCTGAACACTTTGATTAGATGGAAATTGTGCTCCTGGAATAAAGACCAGCTTGGGATTTGTTGGACCACAAAGTATGAGTCATTGTTTGAAATGGAATCAACTGATTGCTGCTGTTTGCTATGCAAAACAGACTCCTGTTCAGTAATTTGAATATGTGTCGACCAGAGATCTCAGCACAGGCTGCCTGAATTACTTTGATACGTTTCATGAGCTGAAATCTCACATCACATGATCAAACCTTTCAAATCACTGACAGTTCTACAAACTATTTAAATAACGAGGATAAATTTTTTTCGACATTTTTCCAGGCTTAACAATTGGGCGGCATTGGATTGTTTGGTGCACTGCATGTGTCTGGGCTCAATAGAGCTCTCCTCTCTCTCCTCTGGGTGCCACACTGGTATTATTGGAAATAATAGAGTGATTATAGCCAAGGTGAATTATTGAGAGGGGACTGTGGGGAGGCAGAGAAGGAGGAGAGGGATGATAAGGTTGGCAATGACACAGAGAGCAAGTGATTCACAGAGAAAAGCAGAGAAGTAACAGAGGTATTGAAGAAGAAGACTCACAAAGGGCTTTGATGAAAAGCTGTTTTGGCCTCAAATGAGTCTTAAGTCTTTAAACAGGTACGGACTTTAGAAAAGAGAGAGTGAGCTACAGGAATCAGTGATAAATGGAGTTAAACAACAAGCAGCGTATTTCTCTGTTCTCTGCTTCGCAGCAGTGGATTTATGGCTGTTGCAGTGGCCTTTGGGCTCCAGGCTGATCTCAGCATGAGAACCTCCTAGCAATGCACTCCCTCTGCGCTGTCAGCGTGATGCTGTACACACACACACACACAATACTGTGCACACACAAAGAGACAACAAAAGGAGGAAGAGACTGGCACACACTAAACAAGAACAAACAGCATTTAGGCTCACAGAGAGGCAGATGCAGGAGGAAAATGAAGTGTCACACTCTCATCAAAGCGGTTCTCCCCCTTCATTCTTTGCTTATAGCACAGCAAACTCTTTTCCATCAACAACAGAGCTGTGTGTGTGTCTGCCTGCAGGGTAATAAGCCCTGGTGTGTGTCCGACCCTCCAATAAGCGTTTTCACCTCTATTCTAGACTCCTGCTCCCCATCTCTTGCGCTGAGCTGTGCCTTTTGCATCACATATGAACCTATCTCAGTTTCTGATTGAAATCAATTATTAATGTATCCTTCTTCAGCCCCCCCCCTCTCCCTGTATTTCTCATCAACATCTTTTCCCTTCTTCTCAAGTCTTCTGACGGTCCTCCTTAGCCTGGCTACAAACAAGAGAATTTTCAAACCTTAAACATAGGAGACCACAGATATAGGGACGATCTCAACAGATTTTTTAATATTATAATCCTCTGAATATACACAATAGATGACTATGAGACCATACACTTGCCCTTTGCAATACTGTTTTACTGTGCCGATTCAAAAGACACAAGATCTCACAGAAACCTTTCAAGAATACAACAAATATGGAAGACATTTAATTTTGTCACATGCACCATCTTGCATTAGACATTGTAAAGGCACTCATGTTGTGGCCACATTTCTCCGAGTTGGTCACTTTTTCTGTGTTCCATTTGGCCGTGCTTCGTTGCCACCATATGTGTGAGCAGTGCACGTAACTTCCGGTTAGTGTCCAGTCTGCATGATTTTCCTAAGTTGTTGCAGCAGCTGCACTTCAACCGGGAGTCTGATCTCAAATACCAATCAGTGTCATATCAGGGAAGCTCTGACTTAATGAGAATCAGTACAATAATCACATATTTACAGTTGATTTGGACAAATAATGAGCTGCAGCAGGCCTCCAGTCTGGCCATGCTCCCCCAATCATTGGCCAA
Organism: Parambassis ranga; assembly: GCF_900634625.1. NCBI lineage: Eukaryota > Metazoa > Chordata > Actinopteri > Ambassidae > Parambassis > Parambassis ranga. The sequence goes on along the minus strand of NC_041026.1, from coordinate 7,284,730 downwards.
ATACAGACCCAAAGTCTGGCATGAAATCCTCTAGTGTGTAGCCAGCCTTAGTCATTCTTTTTCTTCATCCTGTTCTTCTCCCCCCTGTGTGACTCCCTCTGTCTGCTATATCTCCAGCTTCCCCCCCTCCCTCACAGTCCACTGACAGTTGCTGTCTTTCTCTCTCTGATGTTTGTCTCCCTGGGTCTCCACCGCTGTCATGGCAGGAGAGAGGTAAAGGCACCAGAGCTGACAGCGGTACAGAGAAATGGCAGGCGGTGTGGTCGCAGGGTCCATAATAACCTGTGTATGTCTCCATCAGATCCCTGCTCTGGCATCCTGACCACAGGTAAGAGGAACGTTCGACTATATTTAAACTGGTAAAAGGAGAAATGCAATTAGCCGGCATTATCTGTGGCTGAGAACTATTGTTCACCAACCTCTGCCTGCAGCCTTCACTACACAACAATATTTTAGAGATAAAAACATTATGATAATTATTGTTTTCTGTAACAGCCAAAGATTACCAATAATGAGATGTGCTCCTAATTGCCCGTCACTGAGGGAAATTGTGTTCATTCGTGTGTACGAGGATGATTCCCATCACTGCTATTAGTGTTGTGCATAATTGGAGCAGAGAGTACAGACAGCTTTTCCCGAAGACTTTTTTCACCTACACAGATTCTACTGACATTTTCAAGAGATAATTATTTCAATGTTAAACCTCATTTACTTCTTTTTCACTGTCATTGATGGAGCGAACGTCTAACAGAGTCTGCACTGAAGGGATGAACTCAAAAACTGTAGCAGGTTGATTCTGTATCATATAAAATGGTTCTATGTTCTCATACGTTTAAGACATTTGTAAATTAAATCATCTGTTTTTGTCTTTTAACGTAAACCATCGTCTTATACATGCCTACAAGGTCTCCTACATTAATCAAATGCTTAAACAGAGAGCAACTGCAAAGAGTCAAAAATCATAAACGAGCTGCACGAGCAGTGTATATTAAGTCAATCTGATGATTTCATTTTGTGTCGTCTTCAGGTGTCACCGTGGAGGATGGAGAGAACTGGTGCTCTCAGATCAACAGGCTGCAGCAACTGCTGGATAAACTGGAGTGTCAGGTATAAATTTATGTGAACAATAATGTTTTTTTTTTTGTTCTTTGTATCTTGATAATTGTCTGCCCCCCACCGTGTGTACAAGTACAAAGCTATGCAATGTCGAAAACTGGCGAAAACAAAAGCGCACCTAAAAAGGTGAAGAGCTGGTGTGTGACTGACTGTATAAACAGATTTGTTATTGTTGTTGCCGACCTTGTCTTTTATGCTAGCAGCTATTGTGCTGTTATATTCTTAGCTTTTATTCATCTCACACAGTGACTATTAAAATATATATATTCAAGATATAACTAAAGTACAATGTGGATTCAAAATGTTCTACCAGGAGCTGAGAGCCACAGGTTTCTGTGTAGAAACTGCACTGCTTCTTTCAGTATTGGCTGCTTTTCACTCTGTTCACTCTCAAGAAAAAAGTGTATATGTAAAATGGAATCTCTGAAGGTTAACTAAATGTAAAGCTTAATATTAGACCCGGTGATCACCCATAAAAGAAACACCATGAAAGCTCTTTTATGAATACAAATATCTATCACCACTGAATTAACTAAATGGACTTAATCTAAAAATACAATTATAAAATAAAATCACCAAGGCCACCCACCCTCATTTTGTTCAATGTGTGATGAATTATGCAGAGAAAATGCAAAATAGAAACACCTAATGGATTTGTGTTTCACCGGGCAGACAGCAGACTCTGCATATCTGTGTAAAAACCGTGCGTGTTTGTGGTGGTCAGAAAGAATAATGGATGCACATCATGTGAAAACACAGTGCATCTGTCAAACACAAAGCACCGTCATGTTTCTCCGCCTCACCCTGTGAGCCTTCCTCACGACCGCATGAAAGTTTCTTTCATGCTTTCCTTCCCCATCTTCTGCTCCATCTCATCCTCTCCCTGTCTGCTGTTTTCTTTATTAACTCCTGTTACTCCCGCCTTTTGATGTCCACCCCCCCCCCCTCCCCTCCCTCCTTTCAGTTTTAAAGCATTTCTGCCTTTCCAGCCCTCCAGTTTCGTCAACACAGAGGGACTCAAAGTGCAATATCAAAGCAATTCATAACCTGCAGGATGTTCTGAGTGCAATATCCATCCTCAAACACTGTCACCATCACACACCTTATGTCCGTGTCGCTGCCAGCTGAAATGCCACAGAATGAGTTCTCTGCCTCAAAGGTTATGTTTCCTGTATCCACACAGAGACACACTCAGGGACCATAACCCTAAGGACTGACGTCTCATTCTGTTATTACATTCATAGCATTTCATTGTCTGTAACACAGTGCTTTCACAGAGTACATACACCTTCAGGATATGATCAACAATGTGTGATAATAGAATAGAATAGAAGTACTTTATTCATCCCAAGCTGGGAAATTTCGCTATCACAATATAAATATAAATAACCTACATAGAGCATACAAAGAATGTAATGAGATAGAAAAAAAGGACTTTGACCAATATCGCCTCAGAAATGAAACAAATATACCTATGACTTAAAACGACACAATCCTGGAAACTTGGCATCAGAAAGGAATCCTTCGCCTGGAGGACTTCTTATGGCCTTAGAACAAACAAAGAGGAAATATGATGTAACCAGCAAGACTCTGTTTTGTTGTCTTCGGCTAAGGTCTTTTCTTTGAGGCAACTCCGGACTCAAGAATGACCTTACCAATAAAATTACTTCATGAAGGGAACATGGACAAGGTTTTTTCTTTTTAAAGAATGTATTCTTTCTTCATGTAAGAAGCTTCTCAGATGAAGCTGCATCTGAGCAGTTCTAGAGAGACCAGAACAGCTGTGGTCAGATAATGTTATATACTAACTGTATCTCCCTCCAGAGAAATGACTTAAAGGTAGGGTAGGAGATTTTGAAAACTCAGTGAGAGTCAGCCAGATTTCAAAAGTAAACACACGCCCCTTTCTCTCAGAGCGTACCCCGAAGCCACGCCTCCCAGTCACATGGACGCGCATTACCTGAAGACGAGGTCTGTGACTTCAGCCATCATGCACGTACCTCTCTGGTGCGCACAGAGCAGGAAGAGAGTGACAACCAGCCAATACTCCACGCAGGGAGCTATCGGACTGTAAACAGAAGTTCCACTAATTTAACAAAAAGTGCATCAGAATGAAATCTCCTACCCTACCTTTAAATTCAACCCAGGTTTATCTGGAGTGTGTTTTAGATGTTGCATTGATGTGGGGGATCTTTCTTGCACTGTACTTGGCCCTTCACTGAGATAAGAACATTTTGGTGAGGCATCATATGAGTCATACACATGACTTCTCCCTTTACATACTAAACTTTTCTTACAAGTCAGAAATCTGCTTTTTATTCAGATTTCTGACTTTCTTGTAAGAAAAGTTTTGTATTTGCAGAAATCTGCTGCTGCAGATTTTCTTTGTGTGGGTAAAAAGTGTAATGCTGTGAGGAAACCCTCTCTCCTAATCAATAAATGTTTTTTGGAATTAAACTTATAACCTGAGAATTTAGCATCCCTACCATAGGTACATCACTGTCTTTTCCACTGGCGTGAAACCTGGTCTTTATTTGGAACCTCTGTAAAAGAGACACAGGTTACCGTATTGATAAAGTGTCAATAATCAGCTCCCCTGTTATAGTGTGTTGTTTATTTACTTTGAACATTTTCAGAGTAATTGTAAGGATTTAATTGTTATTTCTTTGTATGTACAGATGACATGACAGATGTCTTTTTCTCTATAAGTTCCTGGTAGACTGAGCTTCTTCTACCTTTCCTGTTTTAGGGTCCCAAGTTGGAGCCAGTGAAGGAGGACACACTGGCCAGCACATACAAGTCTGTAAGTAAAGCTCTATAATACCTCTGCGTACTTCCCATTGACTCCTATACACATAATATTGTTTACCCAAGGGAACGTGTAGACGGCACTTTGTGACACTTCCACACAGGCTTCATTTCTCAGTCCTGGAGAACTAAATTTCAAATTGTTTTTATGGGGTGATGAATGTTGCTTAGTCACTCACACACAAAAAAAACAGCAGCCAGTTTACAAAGCTAACTTTCCACAGACAGTGTTCCACAGCCATCAAACACTCCAAGGTCGAAGCATATGGTGAAATCTTTGCACTGTAATGCTGAAATGTGACGCCTCACTGAGGATGCAGCAACAGAATAATTTTACAGAACTGTGCAGTATTGTTATTGCAGATTAAAGTGCAGACTGAGAAGAAATCATTCTAGTATTCTTTTGCTGATTAAAACATCTCAAAGTTAACAGCTAAGGAGGTTTTTAAGGAGGACATTTTGTTTAAGCTCAGCTCCTTTTCATTCAGTACAGGGAGCATTGCTCACTGTCCTTGTCCCGTCTCAAGGTTGAGATTCTTAGTTCTCTTTTTTAGACACACTTGTTCCAGCTGTGACAAAGAATCAGTATAACAACACTGACAATGGAAAAAATAACTTCCATTGAGGACTCTCATTGAAACAAGAGAGTCACATCTAAATTGTGAGGACAGTTGTCGTGTTGGCATATAGACAAAAGAAATGGTCCACTTGAGAGGTGGAGATGTAAAAACACCCACAGACATGGTGACACAGTTTCACAGTAAAGTTCCTACCTTTACATGTTTGCATATTTGCTGAAAATGAAATAATTTTAGGCTGTCCCTTTCACTTAATCATTAACTCCTAAAAACATTTGTGATTAAATAAACACTCATCTTTGTATTACTATCTTATACAAGAGTTGTTTTCCATGTGATTAATCACGTTGTTAGCTCCAGAAATCAGCCTAAACAAGATAAATTAGCTTTTTATCACAAGAAAATGAGTTCTGCTGTCTGAGGCATAACTAAGATGTAATCTCCAGTTAATGGGATTTAAACATTGTAATTGCAAGAGCTGTTGTTCTCAGACAGGTTAAAACTTTATAATAGCAGTTCTTAGAAAGTAGTTTCACAATAATACATGGCAAAGATTGTTAAGAATAAATCCTGTCTTCAGCTCAGCTCAGTGTGTGACAGAAACCTCAAGAAATTGCAGTGAATCTTATCAGTTTGCATGACCATGGATGGAATGACGATTTATTGAAGTTTTATTTAGCTGCAGCAGTGACTCACTGCAGCTGTGAATTGTTGAGAGTACAGGACACAGGACAATGATGTGGACAAACGCCAATGCAGGATCTCACTTTAAGTACAAGATGAATTGCTGCCATTGGCTGACCTGTCGCCAAGTTCATCGATCAAAGGGACAAAAAGTGTATTATTGGATTATTTCATCTTTTCATTCCCTCCATCAAACATGTTTGTTGTTCAGTGTTCATTCAAGAACAAGTATACTGACTTAGTGGAGGCTCACATTTGAGAAGGGAAAGCCTGCCAGCTGCTATTGTCCTTATCTGTAAAATCTGTGAAAAAACTCCACTTTAAAGGTGTCATGGCAACACAGTTACATCAGCGTAGGTACCAATATTCTCTTATGCAGTCTGCTTGCCTTGATTTTGATCTTTTACGCTTACATAAAGAGTCTTTGAATTTCACTGAAACCACATCAGCATTCATCCATCTGCTATCCTATGGCTGTTTGCAGCTTTAGCTACACTAAAGAAACAAACCTGAAGTGACAACAGTAATAAGTGATGTAACATTTATTTATTTATGTCATCTGCTGTTAGTGACAGGAGGATGTGCACCCTTAGGGATCAGTTCTGGATCACATGTTTGCATCCTGACAGTGTCGGCACACATGCCTACATCTGCGAAACCAGTCATGTGTTGTTAAGGCTGGGATCCACAAAGGATTATGGGGTGCCATCCTGGGCTGCTTTTGTGGGCTATAAAGGCCCTCTACGGTTAGAGAGTGAGCTGTGTCTGCATGATTGGCACTAAGTCAGATGTGCGTTGAGTTTAATGGACAGGATATTATCTGAGGCCTTATTTGTATGTCGAAAAGGATGGCATGCTCCCTCCAGGTGAGGAGGGAGGCTCTGTCCCTGGTGGAGTGGTTAATTGTAGGCTGGCTCCAGCCTCTGCAGTGATGTAGGGCAGAGGAAGCTGAGCCTGGAGGTGAAGCTCTCAGTTTACCTGTTGGTGTACCTCCTCACCTATAGTCATGAAGTCTGGGTCAATCTTTTTATCTTGGGAACAGCCAGCTAGGCAATCCTCCAGAGAGTTGGACATCTCTGCTCCCCCTGTTACTACCACATCCCTGATGGAGTAAGCGGTTCAGAGGACAGATGGATGGACAGACACATAATGCAGACAGGAAGACATACAGTAAATATTCTCACCCTCAAACATCTAAAACTAAAACTGGCCTCCCCGCTCCCCCTCTTCTGTCTCTTGTTGTGTTGCCAACAGAACATCCTGCTGGTTCAGAGGCAGATAACAGTTACTGATGACAATCTGGACAGCTTCCAGAAAGTTCTGAAGAGCTACGTTGATGCCACCTCCGCTCACTCCGACAACCTGCAGTGAGTGTCTCGCTCGTTTGCAGGTTTAGAAATACATCTTTTACACGTTGGCTGACTCAGACAGCATTTTGTCTACGATCATTTAATCATCATTATGTCAGCTTGTGTGTGATAAGAAGCTTGATAAATGATAACTCTCCTCCTCTTTTTTAAAGATTTGAACTTTTGCTGTAATCTGTCCTCTGAGGGCAGACTCTTTCACTTCATATCCTCTTCTTGCCCCCCCTCTGCTTTACTTCTCGATCTTGCTGTCAGTGTGTCTGTTCAGAAGCTCCCGGGAAAGTCGTGTTACATAATGTATGAGTTCTGGCAAGACCGCATCTCCTGGATGAGGTCAGTACGACGTGTGTGTGTGTGTTTTTCTGTGTGTGTTTGTGTGTTAGGTATTGGCAGACTGTTTGGCACTCTTTGCTTTTTGATGGAAAATGTTCCCCACCAGTGAAGATGAGCAGATGGCCCATCTCTCTGTTCACACACACACACACACAGCTTAACTGGTTTAAAATAATTATTTATGAAATACACATACCAATATATTAATTTACATTTCTGAACATTTTGCTCTGACTTCTTGTGTTTTTTAAGATGTCAAAAAAGACTATTTTAGGAAGATGATAAAAATCTGAAATCTACAAGAACACCAAGCATTTTAAAGGAACACACACCAGAATATTCGGGTATCTACATATGGATGTCCAGTTTTCAATTCTGGTGTCTGTATATCTGTTTTTTTTTATGTCAGCAAAAAACTAAAACAGCGTTTCTCATTAATCATACTGATAATAGCCTATAGCTACACAATTAAAACTACAGAAGAGGAAGAGGAGAGCAGCTGAGGTCTGCAGCCATAAACCATGGGGTGTTATGTGTTATGTGTGGTGCACACATGACCCTTCTTTCTAAATGTATGTGACTATAAGCACTCTAGCAGTGAAGCACAGGTAGGCCTGTGTTCATCTCTGCAGTGCTTACTTTTTGAGTTGTAAGCTAAATAAATGAAGTGTATGTGTCCATGTCTGCCATCTTGTCTCTCTGTATGCAAATAGACACACACCATTTTTATGCTGCATATGAACACACTTTAATTTCACCTGCTGCAAATAATGAATAAATACAACCATAACAAGACAGACGAATACTGTAACTCCAGGCCAGCCCTACAGAGCGGTGGAGTTATTTACCTACATGTGATGCTCGGTGCTGTTTAATAGAAACATCTCCACTCCTCTGTTCTGCTGTTTCTTGTGTGTGTCTGCAGCTACATTCAGTCCAACAGCAGTAAAGACTTCCAGCGCTGCACCATCGACATGTTGGAGGATGCTGAAGTAGTATCCACCATGTTGCTCCCAGGTTTGTGTCTCTTTGACTGTGAGTATGTTCACACACATACAGCAGAAACAACCTATACTCATCATGCCTGAGTGGGTCGGATTGATAAAGGTGGTTGATCAGTTTTATTTTCCTTTATTGTGCACAGAGGTCAGCGTCAAATGGATTTAAGACATTAATAAACAGACTCAGGCTTGCTTGAGGATGCATCACATGACCTGAGTATTATCAAGGTGCTTTTTTTCCCCACACAAATGTCTTGATTTGTGTCCATCACCAGCAGCTGTGACAGGTTGTCTGACTGACTCAACATGGCAGCCTGAAAATTTGATATATATATATATATATATATATATATATATATATATATCCTGAAATTCTCCTGACTATAATTCACTTTGGATATTAAGTGTGAAAGAATAAGCAAATATTGAAAAAAATAGGATCTAAATGGGAACGCGGGCTCCAAACATTCGAGGCTCTGTTTTCACATGAGTCGGATCAGTAATATAAAAGGTGTAAGTAGGACAGAAACACAACATATCACATTTTTTTTCCTGCCTTCTTTCAGACGTGGAAACAGTGCCAAACAGGATCCTTGTATCTGGCAAAGTGACTTCCACATGACGCACACACATCCTATTTTACTCGTTATTGCGTCACTGAGTCCTGGACATGTGGCAGAATACCATGAATCACCATCTTGACATTTGATAAGTGGCTTAAATGTAAATATACCTTTAAAAATTGATAGTGTTGACATTATTATTATTATTATTATTGCCTCCTTACATTCTTTGCAGATGCCGTTTGAACTGTGGGCTGCATGCTCATTGCTAGGCGACGATGTATACTTGTTTACTTCCACATCTGCGGCTCACATCCTAATTGCTAATGATTGTAGATGTAAACAAATAAATCAGACACAGAAAGAATAAACAGGTGGTACAAAAATATCTGAAAATAGAAATCTGTAGATTAAGAAAATACAACCAGCCTGAATACGTGATAACTGCTGCAGTAAACGTTAAAACGTCATAAAAACTGCCTCTAATATATGATTTTACACCAGTATATATTGTTTTTCTTTTTTCCCTTTGGGGAAATAAAGCTTTGTAAAGATGTTTTAGTGCTAGCACAGGCTGGTTAAGTTTACGTTTAGGAATGTTATTCTTATGTTTTTCCCCTGTTAAACAATAGACATCGCCCCTCTCAACAGTCCAAAGCTCATATAATAATTTATAACAATAATATATGATATATGCTTGCTAGCAATTTAGCCTTGTTAAATATCACAGTCCGAGCTAGCTGTCATTGGCTGTTATGGCAGCAGCAGTCTGCCCAGGAGTCATAAATATCAAACACGTTTGTATATATTAGAGTTCAGGGAGAGAGGATCTGACAAAATCAGGAGCAGTAAAGCAAGTGCATTGATGCCACACATTTGAAGACTATTTAGACAAATAATCCATTCTGACAAGCTTTGAGTTGGGCCATGCCCTTACCCCAACATTGTGTGGGACCAAAAATCAGGCATGAAATCTCATAGTGTGTAGTCTCACTCAGGGATTACAACCTCATGGGATGGTAATGGCCATAAGGAAACATTGGGGAAAAGCTTCTCTAAACAAAACACCATTAATGGGAGCAGACACGACCAAAAACCACAAACAACTAAAAAAAAAATCTAAAAGACACACACACACAGAGGACGAACACGATGTCTGACGACACACTGAGCTGACACAGAGAGAACATGTGGGCTGTAACGTAGCCCTCGCCCCCCGGCTGCTGGCTGGTGTCCCTCTTTCATGTGTGTCTTAGGATCAAATCCAAGCTTAGCTGCAGCCTCGTCTTATGTGAAGGCTCAGCTGCTCACACAGGTGTTGTAATGCTGGCAGGTGCCATTATAGGGGGCATTTGTAGGTTGTTTTACATGGTTGACTAAATCATGCTAAATGTGGGTTTTATGAAGCAGTGAGTGTGAACACAGCTGTTCGGTGTCATGAAAGAGTTTCCACTGAATCCTCACAGACATTACTGATAATGTGATGGTCTACAGAGGGGAAGGTACCGTCTTTGAGACCCTGTTCACTGTTAAACATGAACACAGAGCAGTCTGAGGCTGGCTGCATGCCAGAGAGCTCCGGGCCCATAGAAATAAAATAAAAGGATTTTTCTTTTGTTTTGTGACTCGAGCCAGCTTCTTTTGTTCTTGTTGTGACTGAAGACACCATCCATCAATCTAATGGCACACAGGTGGAAACAATTTAGGGAGCAGGCAGGCAATCACACCGGAGGCAGAGGAGGGCAGAAACACTAAACTGTCTCCAGAACCATGGACTCACCTGTTGTTACAGATCTAGTTTTGGCCTTTGTCTTTGATTTAAGCCTGCAGGTTGCATTTTGATGAGTTTTGATGATTGCTGTGTTTTTAGTTAAAGGACTGTTAGGGGGTTTTTAGTTCTGGTGAGGCCACAAAGCGGCGATTAGCATGTGGGAGGATTGTTTATGAGATGCTGATCAGAACAGCAGGCGGGCATCATTAATACAAAAATGAGTAAGATAAGAGTCTCACATTAAAATAGCTGGTTTAATGTGAATGGTTGGCATCAGTTTCACAATTAAAAATTCGACATTTTATTTTGCCCTTTTTCCTGTAAGTGTGACAAAAGTATTGATGTGCGGGCAGTGAAGGCATTGATGTTGACGTCAAGAGTCAATTATTAAATCTGAACTAAACCCATGGGAGTCCACAGACCTATGAACATTTTCAGCCAGTTTTTGTGAGTCCGGTCTCCTGAGGAATCCTGACTCATTGTTATTTGGTGAATCTCTCAGCTCCTCCAGATTTGATGGTCTCTTGGCAGGGTCCCTGGTCTTTAGTTCTCTGCACAGACTTCAGTCAGTAACTTGAACTTTGCTCTCCTGGAGGTGGTTCTTCACCAGAAGCGACATAAGTTTCAGGATGTTGTGATGGAGGAGAAATAGCTTTCAAGATACCCAGACATCTCGTTTCATGATTCTTCCACGCTGACAGGATCCACAGTTCCAGACTGACTGAATCCTCCTCACAGCATCATACTGCCACCACCATGTCTGACTATATAAAGCATGTTCTTTGTGTTTTATGCCTCTCCTTTCTGTCTCCACATGAAGACAACATCTCTGTGAGCACAGAGCTCTAGTTCAGCTTAATTTGACCAAATGACTTCCAGTCTGTGTGCTCTGTCTCCAAGTGGTCTCTAGCAGACTTCAGTGTGTGCTCTGTCTCCAAGTGGTCTCTAGCAGACTTCAGTCTGTGTGCTCTGTCTCCAGGTGGTCTCTAGCAGACTCCAGTCTGTGTGCTCTTCCTCCAGGTGGTCTCTAGCAGACTCCAGTCTGTGTGCTCTTCCTCCAGGTGGTCTCTAGCAGACTTCAGTCGGTGTGGTCTCTAGCAGACTTCAGTCGGTGTGGTCTCTAGCAGACTTCAGTCTGTGTGCTCTGTCTCCAGGTGGTCTCTAGCAGACTCCAGTCTGTGTGCTCTGTCTCCAGGTGGTCTCTAGCAGACTCCAGACTGTGGGCTCTGTCTCCAGGTGGTCTCTAGCAGACTTCAGTCTGGTTTGGAGGTGTCTTTTCTGCAGAGTTTTCTCGGTCTGCCTCCTTGCACTGTCACTCCTTGGTGGCGGTTGTAGCAAAATTTCTTCACAGTTGTCCCATCTTGTGTTTTCTGAGCTTTTATTGTGGAACCATTATATTTATTGCAATCAAGTGTCTTGGCTCTGCAGTGTATCAGTGTGTCGACCTAACACACACTTGCTCTCTCTCTCTCTCTCTCTCTCTCTCTCTGCATGTGTGTTTCCACAGCTTCCTGGTGGATTATGACTAACAACTAGCAACTAAATCCAGAAAGTCACATCTTACTGCCTACACCGTCACACGGACAACGACACACTGGCGCATCAACCCACCCACCCACATGCACTCTGAGACACACACACATGCAGACACACACAAAAGGCATCCATGTGTTTGAAAGCAACAGGAGACGGAGACAATGGCATCAGCAGCTTTGTTTCATGTTCCTGTCTTGGACTGCTCATTATCGCTTATATCAAAAGGGGTAGCTGCACCCTTTAACCCATCTATAGACTTGAAAGTAACCAAATTTCTGCAATGCAAAAAGCCATTTAATGACTTTTCGTACCCCCCTCCGTCTCTCACCTGTGGTATGGCCTCCTTTCTCTTGCAGTGTTTGATATTAACGCCAGTGGAAAACAAACAAAAAGATGATAATGTAGGCTACTAGAGCAAGCGGAGAAAGAAAACTGCCAGTAGTGTTTTGTGCTTATTTGAGGAGTTGTTTACTGTTAAATGTTGATGAGGATTTTCAGTCATCCAGGTCATTCTAATTCAAAGGGTTAAAACAAGGCAACCGGACCTCTTCTCATGATGTTTCACTGCTTGGAGGAGCAGCTAAACGTCTTCAATAGAGCTCTACAGGTGGGGTTTCCTCACTCCAACCCTTTGAATTTACTGTTAAATACAATAAGATTAAACAGGGAGGATGAGACGAGCGGTTGCTGCAGCCTAAGCGTGCATGCTGACGCCCCGGCTGTGTGATACTGTTGCACTGTTTTTCTTTCACTTAGCTGTCCTCCTGTGATGTGCACAGAACGCCAAAAAAAGAAGCTATTATTAAAGCCGCTACAGATGCCCTGAAGTTTATCTATCGCTGCATACAGTATACTAGTGGTCAGTTATTAGTTACAGCTCCTCCATCTTGGATCTGAAGCACAGTCTTCTGATGTAAAAATATCTTTGTGAGGAGATTTCATTGTAAGCTATAAAGAGAAGACTATATTTAATGTATGATGTATTTATTTTGATCATGGTACTCCCATCTGTACATACAGTAGAGCTCACATATATTCATATTCCTCTTGTGCTTTGGTTTGGTAATGTACACCACCAAAATGACTGAAAGCTACTTTAATAAAATGATACTAATTGTTTGTTTTGACAAGTGAAACTGCCTCTGAATCTTTTCACAGATGTATTTATTGTCCGTTAATTTTACCCTCCATTGCATCATCATCAAATGGTTAATTCCTGGACTCTCTCCTGCAGGAAAAAAAAACACTAAAAGCAGCGCTGACAAAGTGAAAATCACATAGAGGTGTGAAAGGGGTCACTTTGAAATAATGAACCGTAGGAGAGGTATCACCTCGGTGTACCGCAGCTGCTCTTTTACAGAGCTTCCTTTAAATTTCTGCTCATCGTTTTCAGCCAGTGCCTGCACAGCAGTGAGCAGCTGACACAGTCAGAGATGAGATGGGAACACAGTGGAACATTTTGCAGCGCAAGAAAGAAACACCAGGAGTTAGTGAAAATCAAGATTGAACATTTGTACATGTATCAGAAAGCTATGATTGATTTTTATTTTTAGGTTGCAGATGTAGTGTCTGTGGCTTTCCAGCCCATCCTCAACAGGAAAACTTGGTCCAAATTTTGATCCGCATCTCCATGACCCCGTTCACACTGGGGAAATCAATCCAACTAGATCGGGATTCGGGCCGTATTCTGTTATAACAACGTGAATCCAGATATATCCGGATAAATCTAGCCGCATTGGCTCAAATGTGGTTCAGGTCTGAACGCAAATCCGGCTAGTGACGTGATACTTCCGGTTCACAGGGACAGTGTCTGGGTCGCGTACAAAAGCCCTATGTAAACAACCGTCGAACTACAACATCTTTTCCCCAAGTTTATTTTCCACAGGGTTACAAAAGAAATAAGCTGCTTTTTGAACTGAAATAAAAGGAACGAAAGAAGAGCAACACGGGACAAAACAACGCGTGCGTGCACGTGGTCCTACAGCCTGAACGGACTCTGTATGTTACGAGGCGCCACCTAGTGGTTTGGAGGACAACATACAACCCGAGTTAAGCTGGATTGAGCGAGGACACGTGTGTGTGATAGCCAGATTTGAAAATAGGTCTGAACGTATCCAGCTTAAAAGCTTCAATTCAATCCTACTCTAGCTGGATTGACTGTCTCCAGTGTGAACGGGGTGTACATGTTCATTGGGCCGGAACTCATTATGATGTTCACCACTGTAAGACAGGAACATGTTTCTCTGTAAAAATGTGTTAAATGTTGATTTTTAGCTTTAAAGAATAAATAAAAAACACTGACTGTTGTTAGCGTTAAATGAATTATCCTACTATCCAACAGTAGCTAGCTTGAGCTAACTAGCAGTGACAGCTTGTTGTTGAAAATGGCTGCCAAGCTAAACAGGTTACAGAGGAGGTCACGTTTGGACTGACAGTGAATGTGGTGATTTCCAACAAGAGCTGAAATTTGTGCTGCCTGCCACAAAACAATTCATTCAAAATGACCTTGATTCATTGCTTCACTTCCGCTCCACCCTGAATGCTGCCTCCCGCCCTCTTCAGAACCCTACAGGGGGACGTCACAGAGGCTTTGGACATAGTTATATATAGGCTATACACCAACGTTTCATTTTTAATTCCTCACCTGTCTGTGTTATGCATACTTAATATTGCGTACTGTAAATAGACCTCAGTGGTGGATGTGCTTGTTACAGCCGTCTCTCATCAGGAACAGGAGGTGTGGGTCTCTTCATCCAGTTTTAGCAGCAGAGAGCAGAACAGATAAATGAGAGGTCTTCACTTTACTGCCAGTGTCTCCTGTAAGAGCCTCAACAATCAGCCCAGTGATGCTTCAGCATCTGTGCAGATGAACATTTGGAACAAACAGTTTCATAACAAGACTCTGGCTGCATGGACTTATTATTCAGAGCTGGTGCTGTTCTCACCGCAAAGGGAAAGGGAGGCATACATTTCCACTGAGCCCTCCGTGCACCCACAGTTCAGCTCCCTATACACTGGACGTATGCAGCATCCTAATGCTCAGCTTGAACGCTACAGTTTAGGCTCTCACAACTCAAAAAAGTCTGAAGATGGCTGATGCCGTGGAGCCTGAAGCTGGGACTCAATGATTCTGCATCTATAATCTGCATCTGTAATAATTTCTCTCAGGCTGGTGTCCTGTTTGATTTACAGAGAACTTAGGTAAATTTCAGGTGCTGTCCTTACGTCAGAGCTCTGATGCAGCTCTCAGAAGATTTATGACTAAAGAGTATTGACAGAAGTGGAGAGAGCCTTTGTGTCCTCTCTGTTTGAGAACGAGGCTTGTTTCTTTCACTCAGATTGCTTGTTGGATTATTTGGATTTCGACTCCAATCATGTTCAGATGTAGCGCCTGTCTGCAATCAGCCCAAATACAATGGTGAATCTAGCATCAATCGATGTTTTGGATATCAGCACTGAATCTAATGAAAATGTGATGAACACAGCGACGCCTCTGCTATATTAAAACCAGAATATTGTTGTATTTTTGTAACGATGACAGCAGCCTTCAGGATTAGAAAGGGAAAGGGAAAATCCTGACAGCAGAGCGCACTGTTGACTTGTTTCTTTACCAGTGCTACACTGCTAAATGCCAAGCAGCGTGATCTTGTGTCAAAAACCATCCCCTCCAGATTATGCTACACAGTGGTTGCTACAAATGTTAGCATCGCAGTTTACAAGAGACTTGTTTTTTCAGCACTGCTAGCTATAAATCACTAAATTAAAGTGGTCTAAAAATTTAATCACTGCATCCAGTTGCGGCACAAACGTGACCTCCCTTTGTGCTTCATTGTCAAAGCTGTCACTGATGGATAGCTGATGCTAATGCTAGCACAAGATGGCATGTTGGGAAACATGTAAATAATTCTGTGGTTATTTGAATCCTGCTTCACCTTCATCTTTTAACCATGCTAACTAGAGCCAGTGTTTCATCTGAGCATCATTTCATTTCATTTTTTCATAAAAATCTTACAGATTGCACCTTTTGTAACTTTTTCTTTATTAGTGTTTTGTTTTTTATTAGTGTTATTTATGGCGCATACACCGTCCATTTTTCCCAGCGTTCAGTACACTTCTCCAACTTAAGTGTTAAGATGAAAGTATACAATAAATGTCACTAATGATCCTGTGCCACTGGTTCAATGTTGGAGGGTCTAATTGTAACCATTTTCTAGTTATGGCTTTTCTACTACTTGCCAAAAGTATCTTCAAAAGATATTTATCCTTTGGGACTGTTTCTGGTATTTTGCCAAGGTATAACTTAACAAAAGTTTAATCTAAACCCAGCCCCATTATTTTATTTATCTCGGTTGCCACCTCTTTCCAGTATAGCTGGATTTTCTCACAGGCCCAAAAAATATGGAAGTGATTGGCCATATCAACTCCACACTGCCTCCAACAGAGGCCTCAGCTCTGAATGCCTGTTTGTAATGCTGTTATTTTAGGAGTTCTAAAAAATCTCACTATGTTTTTCCAACTGAACTCTCTCAATAGTCGTGAATTTGCAACAGTCGCTTGTGTCTCACATATGTTGGTCCAAGTCTGGTCTGATATTTGTGTTCCTGACTCCCTTTCCCATTTTTGTTTAATATATATTGTTGAATGAGTTTTAGAGGCTTGCATAGCACAATATATCCTTGAGATCAAATTGTTATTATCTTTATTTTGGTATGCATCATGTAATATAGAGATCAAATTATATTCCTTCCCTTCATTGGTTTGTAATTTTTTATTATAATAATCTCTGGCTTGCAGGTACCTATAGAAATCCTGCTTCTCTAGTTCAAATGTGTCTTAGATTAACCCATAACTCTGGAATTTGCCATTTGAGGTGAGGGAACAAAAGGATGTAATTCCTTTCTTGGCCCATCGTTTAAAACCTTCATCCAATCTAGCAGGTTCAAATTCCGGGTCATATGGCACCCAGTTCAAGACCCTAGCCTGTTTCTCTAGTTGTAACTTCCTCAAAACCTTGAACCATATTTTTTAAAGTGAAAAACGTCCATTGGTTTAAACTGTTGTAATATCTTTCAGCTTGGCCTTTATTTCCTATTAAAGTCTGTATTGGGATATTTATCTGTGTGATTTCCAAAGATTTCCATTTGGATTGATAGTTTGGAGCACACCAATATACTAAAGTTTTCAATTGTGCTGCATAATAATAATCCTGTAGACATGGTACAGCTCTGCCTCCCTTCTCTCTTTTCAGCTGCAATGTCCTGAACTGGACCCTGGGTGTTCTGTTGTTCCAAATAAACCTTGAGATCCAGACATTCCACTCATTAAATTGTTTTTGAGGCATCTCAGTGATTGAAAGAGATAAAGAAGCCATGGCAACAAGTTCATTTTAATTATTTCTATTCCATCACTATATCTAGTGGGAGGAGGGTCCATCTAGAAATGTCAGATTTGATTTCTTTATTAATAAGGCCATAATTATTTTCAAAAAGTTTTGACATATCTTTACATAAGTTTATTCCTAAATATTTTAGTTTAGATGAGTCCCATTTAAAATTATATTTCTCCTTTATATCTGGGTGAGGTGTATAAATTAAATATGAGAGTTTGTGTTTTTTGAATATTTAACTTTTATCCAGAGTATGAGTTATATTCTCCCAGTAGGGACATCAATTTAGGAATACTAGAGTCAGGGTTTGTGATGAAGAGCAGGATATCATCCGCAAACATACAAGACTTATGTTCCTCTCCTCTAATCACAATCCCCTTTATTTTGGATTTCTCCCTAATTGCTTGGGCCAGGGGTTCAATAAATAACGCAAATAAAGATGGACTCAGGGGACAGCCCTAGCGTGTCCCTCTTTCTAAATGAATAGTTCGTGACAAGTGACCATTAACTCCAATCCATGCTGTTGGAGAAAAGTACAACGCTCTTATACATTTAATAAAGCCTTCCCTAAATCCAAATCTTGCAAGTACCCTGTATAGATATTCCCAACCAACCGAATCAAATGCCTTTTCGGCGTCCAAGCTGATCAAAATTGCATTGAGGTCTTCTGATATAATATGACCCAATTGTAATGTTCTCCTTACATTATCATGTGTCTGTCTATTTAATACAAAACCTGTTTGATCAAGATCTACCAACTCTGGGACGATGGCCTCCAGTCTCTTAGACAGAATTGAAGCAAATATTTTGTACGGTAATCTACGTTTAAGACTGATATTGGTCTATATGAGCTGCATTCATTTTTATCTTTTCCTTCCTTCGGGATAATAGAAATAACCGCTTCCTTCCATGATTGGGGGGCTTCCCCCATCCTCAATGTATGATTAAAACATTTAAGCAGTACAGGTATAATTTGATCTTTAAATGCTTTATACCATTCGGACGGGGATCCGTCTGAACCCGGAGCCTTATTAGCTTTCAATCTTGAAATCGCCTTATTCAGTTCTTCTTCTGATGTCTCAGTCATAATTACTTTATTCTGTTGTTCTCCTATAGAGGGCAGATCTAACGATCTTAAGAAGTTCTCCATTATTGTAAAGTTTGTCATGGTCGGTTGGGTATATAAGTCTTTATAATATAATTCAAAAGCCCTTTGAATATCCTTTGGTTCACTACAAAGTTCTTGTGTCTTGGGATTCTTAATCTTACAAATTGTGTTCTTTCCCCATTGTTTTCGTGTCCTCAAAGAAAGTAATTTCATCACCCTAGGACCCTTTTCATAGTATCTTTGTTTAGTAAATTTAAGTTGTTTTTCAATTTCCTCTTCATATATGCCATTTATGTCTTGTTTGATTTTATTTAGTCTAATCAATATCTGAGGATGTTTTTGTTCAGTGTGTCTAATTTCTAATAACTTCATTTCCTCTTGTAGTTCAAGGAGTCTCCTCTGTTTCTCCTTTTTCCGAAAAGCTGTGAGAGCAATAATTTTTCCCTCGAACAACTGCCTTTGCCGCATCCCACAGAGTATTTGGAGACACCTCCCCGTTATCATTATTTTGTAAATATGATTCAAACTCCTGCTGAATTTGCTTCCGTACTGTTTTGTCATTTAAAATATTTGTATTAAGTCTCCATAATGTATTTCTCTGTTGATTAGTCAAATACAGGGTTGGATACACTCCAGCATGGTCAGACACGTCCCTAATCCCTATTGTACAATCCCTGACTCTATGCCAGTCTGATTTATACATGAATAGGTCATCAATTCGAGAATAAGCCACATGGCTCGGGGAGTAATAAGTGAACTTTTTTTCTCCTGTATGACTCTCCCTCCACACATCAATTAAATTTAATTCTGCAAGCATCTTCTGGACTAAAGTGGTGTTTGGGCTTTTCTTTTGGCGCTGATTAGATGTATCCAGTTTAGGTTGAAGGTGGACATTAAAATCACCTCCACAGATTAAAATTCCCAGTGTTTCCAGGACTATCAATTCAAATATTTTCTTAAAAAACCTTTTTTTGCTCCCTGGGGGGGGCAGATTGCACCTTTAAAGGTGCTTTTTCTAAATGTTAACTCAGAACAAAGTTCTTTGTTTGTGTTACTGCTGCCTCTCTCTCCTACAGCGACAGCGTGCATTCTGTATTCTTCCTACTGTTTTTAGGCCCACTGCTGGGAATGACCCAGTCTCTGTTCCATCTTTTTATAGAGGTTCTGTATCAGTGCTGAATGAGAAATATGTGCACTGCAACCTCTGCTGAATGCATTATTCTCTCAGATAAACACAGCCCTGCAGTCTCCGGAGAGTTCTGCTTTAACTCTGTTGGTCTATTAAATGTTTTTGATTTAAATAGATAGAAACTCGCACTTCACTGTTCTCTCCTCTCTGCCTAATATTTCCATACCTAATGGTGAAACATGCTTTCCTCGTTGTCAAAAGGGACACCAATAAAAAAAGACAAAGTCAAGGATACAACCTTGTGCAGTGTTTTGAAATCACAGTGCTCAACTTTCCTTCAGCAGTGCAGAAAAAAGGCTTTTTTTCTCTTTCAGACAGGTGCCCTTGGCTCTGATGTGTGCAAACACGGCTCATCACTTCAGAGAGCCAAGGGCCAGGGCTAAGGTGACCAAACGGCATCTGTTGTCCTGTTTCATTCTGTCCCTGCATCGCCCCCACCTCGCTAATGTTCTTGTTCAGAAGTCCACGCACAGCATCCAAAGTCAAAGCCTGCGTCAGCTCCCTGTCTTCTCAGGAAGTTCAGAGCAGACAGCAAACCTTGAAGGAGTGCTGGATGGCCACATCAGATGATCATGATGAACAGGATCATGTTGAAGCACAGATCTCAGGTTGGGCTGTGTGTTCTGTAGCACTCGTCTTCTCAGGAACCCAAAGGTTGGACCCTTGAGGTGCCAGAGCAGCAGCAGTTGTTCCGGTTCTTCTTGTAATCAGCGCCTGTGCTTCTTTTAAGATGGAGACCTGACTGCGTGGGAGGCAGCGTGTTCAGAAGGCGCCGTGCCTCTGAAGCGCTGACTCACTTCTCCTCATTGACTTAGACGCTCATATTGACTTCTGCAGTTTATCATCCCATTGTTTTTGTCCTCTTGTGTTGGTTTACGTCTCTGAGTAAGTGTGAAGGTCCGTTTTCTTGTACTTCCTGTTTTATTTTGGTAGCAAACATTCCCTGTCTCAGTTGGTTTTGCTTCCTGTCAGTTTCCCTGCTCTGTGATTGGCTGCCCCGCCCTCATTGTTTCCACCTGTGTCTCCTCAGATTCAGTCCATGTGCTTCTTCATAGCTCCATGTTCTTCTTGTTGTTAAATGTCGTTTAGGTTACCCATGGTTCCTCTGCTGAGCGGAGGGTTGATTCATAAAATAAACATACTATTTGTTATCGCATACCAAACTGCAGCACTGAAGAAGACGCAGGCTGGAATAAGAAAAACTGAACCCAGGCTGGAGTGACTCATTCTCTGTGAGAAGTGAGAGTAATGAGAAAACAGGATGCAGAGGAGAAATATGTTTCTTCTTCTGCATCGTCGCTTCACTTGAAAAAAGTGACTTGTGTTGCTCAGGCTCCAGCACAAAGCTGGGACGGTGGGCAGATAATTAAACCAGCCTCTCCACACAATCAAGACTGTGCAGGAGCTCTGTTGGCAAGAAAGGAGCAGAGGCAGCTCACCACACACTGAGACGGCCCTCTATCCACAACAAAGAGCGCACACACACACACACATACACACAAACTCTGTGAGTGTCTGCTGACTCCACTCTTTCTTTGAACAGGCTTGTGGTGCAGTATAAAGCAATAAACTAATAAAAATAACTTTGACAGTGCTGAATGGAGAGACAAAAAGCACGCTCACCATAGATAAAGATGTTAAACTCCTAAAAACTGTGTATTAAATATGCAGAAAGAAAGGAGTGCATATTCATGTGCACTCAAGTTATTAACTTGCACAGGAACGAGGCCACGCCTCATTACAGGATTACCTGTACAGGTGTCTCTGCTCCCCCTCCCCAACCCCTTCTTTTCTTTCTTTCCTCCCCCCGGGGGGGGGGGGGGGGGATCTGGGCTACAGAGACACACCCCATACCCCGAGACATACCAAATAGTCTCTCCTCCTTTTCTCCATTTCTCAGGTCGAGCATTCACCCCTTTGATCCTTTCATCCTTTCCCTCGTCCCTCTTTTATTCCCTTGGATCCCTCATCCTCTCATCTGTTACCCTCCACCCCTTAATCAGCTTATCCTTGGCTTCTAGTGTCTCTTCCTTCTACACATGTTACCAAAAAGAAGTAGAGTCTGGACATGTGGCTGTTTCCCTGGAACCTCTCAGCATCTTCAGCACTGAGCAGACGTCAGACATGCGTCTAATCAACAGATGATGAGTCAAGTTTCATTTTTAGATCAACTAATGATCAGCATGAACATTTCAAGTCATTTTCAACAGCTGCTGTGTTTTTAAGTCAAACATCAGAAGAAGAACTCATGTGCTGCACACAGCAGTGAGTCACAGCATTAAACCTGACAGCAGGATCAGACAGCAGAACGTTTCTGAAGCTAAATGATGGTGGAGAGCATCTCCTCACAGAGCCCACGCTGACCTCTGTCCATCACTGAAAGCACCTCTGATGTGGACTGGAACATCAGACGTGGACCATGGAGCAACCATCTCTCTGACTTTCTTGCAGAAACATGCTTCACATCTCAACGCTTGTCTTACACTGCCCCCTTGTGGTCGTATATGATATTACATCACCACACTCCTCCATGCTTGCGGCTTTGAATCATTCGATATTAAGTTACAACCATTTAAGTTGCCACAAAACAAACACAGCTGCAGCTTTTCCTCCTAAACATCTTCAGAATATTACCTGACCTCAGCGGAGGGAAACATGATGATGATTCATGATACATGGTATATTTCTGCCTGCTTCAGTCTGACCAGACGCTTCATACCTGCATTCAAAAATGCGGCTCTTGTATATTTAATCATGATTCACTGAATGATTTACAGCGTTAAGAAGACAATGAAGATGCAGCATTTAGCACAGGCATGCCATATATTATAGAGAAGACTTTTCTTAATACTGAGGCCATTTTCTTCTTATTATTACATATTACTGATAGAGACGGGCACGTGAGAGACTCTTTGAAGTAATTCTACTTCTTTATTTCATACTTCATGTCAAGATATGTTTTTCATATGAATAACAAAAGAACATATTTAAAGAAGAATGAAGGGGGGGTGGTGATGGCTCACAAAATAAAGGCATTCTCTCATAATATTCTTTACAAAGTCATCTTACAACAAACAAATAAAAAAGAAAAACATCTGAGTTGTAACAGCAGAGTACCAGAAGTCCTCACTAAACTGAACCTAAACTGTGACAAAAAGAACAAGAATGAGTCTGTACACACAAACGAAAACAGTTCAGCTCCTGAGATTCTCTCTGTGGGGGGGCGGAGTCACTGCTCTGTACCTGGCGCCATGGCAATGCCAGCATCAGTGAGAATCCATTCTGCAGACCAGATGTTGGTGCAGATGTTGTTGCCACCATGGCGGAAAGAGCGAGCAGCGTCTGACCCTGCCGCGCACACAGCTGGTGACGTGAACAAGTGCCAAAGTGAAATAAGTGGAATAAAGTTTGATGTTCCTGTGCGTACTTGATCCGATCACCTCTTCCTCTGCTCAGAAATAAGAAAGCATGGGGGGGGGGGGGGGGGTTCTATAATAATTATCTGTTGTTTCCACAAAGACGGCTACAGGCGATGACACTGACTCTCTCTTTAGTGACTTTGGTGATGCAAAAACGACTTGAAATACCTGAACACTTTATTTTTTTTTATATTGCTTTGACAAAAATAAACTTTTTACGATATTCACTGACAGCACGATATTCACACAACCCGACAACAGAGTTTGGCGAGCAAATATTGATGTATACATGTGAGCTGCAGAGTCCACTCCTCATGTTATCACACCTCCACCTTCCCTAATTTATTCAAAACAGAGTGAGGATATTGGTTCATGTGGTTGGGTGAGGAGGGTGAGGAGGACGGGGGTGTCTTTTTTTAATCTCCTCTGTCTTTTCTCATATGCCTTCCTTCCTTTCATAACTTCCTCCCTGCATCCCAGACAAACTGAGATCAATCGTCAGGTTTTTTTTTTTCAGTCCTCACAGATCCAAGACTTTGGGGTTTGGACGACGACAAACACGTTTCCATCTGTTAGGGAGATCTGCTCATCCAATGGATGCATTCGAGACGAGTCCTTCTGTTCTTTGCCAAAGCCAAAGTCCCAGTTGACATATCACTCAAACAGTCATCCATAATCTGTCCTTTTTTATCTGCCAAAGAGTATGATGAAAAATCTGTTATCCTAACTTAACCCACAAATAGTCCCCTCATGCTGCCGATTCCACTCTTTCCCCGCCGATGGAGAGGATATGCTGAAGTCCTTTTGCATCCTAGTGTCCGTTGGTCTCAGTGGCTGTGGCAGGGGTGGAGGGCGTGGAGGAGCGAGATGTGACTGAAGCCTTCTCTCCACTTGGACTGGAGGCTGAAGGCGCACCGTCTGGAGCTTTGACCCCAGTCAGACCAACAGGAGACACCCCGGCAGCTGCTGCCGCTGCTGCTGCTGCTGCCGCCGCCCTGCTTGCAGTGACCGGTTTGGGTTGAGCTTGAAGTCCTGGGCTGCAGATGAGGTGATGTCTCTCCCAGTCTTTGTGCTGGCAGAAGGACCCACAGTAGCGAGCGGCGTTGCAGCCGCTGCACGTCTCGCTGGCTTTGCGGCCGCAGTTCCAGCAACACTGAAGAGAAACTGTGAGTTAATTATGCACGTCTCACTGAGGAATAGAGAGAGCTCTTAGATGCCAGTAACCCTGTTCCCTTAAGCCAAGTCATTTAATCTCTTGTTAATGATTTATTAAATGGTAAATAATTTATTGTTGATAAAATATTCATGATGATAATCCAGAGCCCGGCTGATACAGGAAGTGAGAATCCACTGATATCTCTTTTCACTGCCATCTGCACTCACCTCACTGGAATCCTCCTGTTCATTGATGACCATGATGGCGTCCTCCTGCGCCTTCCTCTTCGCCTCAGCCAGAGTCTTCTCCATCTTCGCCCTCTCTGTGGCGATCATCTCGAACGCCTTCTGCTCGGCCTCTGCTACGGCTTTCTGAACCTCGTCCATGGCCTGACGCTTCACTTCGTTCACGGCTTCCTCTACACATCAGGAGGAGACGAGGGTTTCAGTTTGTTTCAACTTTACTCAGATTTAGATTTTTATTTATCCCAGGGGGGAGATTCTTTATAATCGGAATATATAAAAGAGTTCAAAGTACTCAGTTCCTACCAGCTTTCCTCCAGATTTCATCGGTAACGTATGCTGATCCTGGCCGAGGAGTGAAGTCACGCTGGGAGTCTGCGGGGAGGAAGGCAGAGACAGAAGGGATCAGCACCTGTCAGGGCTTATGATTAATTTTTAAAATGATAACAGACTTTGTGACTGACAGCACAATAAAGCTAACAGGTGTGCTGAAAGACAGGCCTCATATGGGAGGGGGGGCAGTTATAGTATCACATGCATTGATTCATATCTAGGCCGATGTGCACGGTGGTTATCAGAGTCTTGGACTGATCTGAGATCTGAAAGCTGCAGAGAGGAATGTGTTTGGCTCGGAGCGAACAGCAGACCAACAAGCTGTGTCAATATTCTGTCTGTTCTCTCTCTCTCTCTTCTCTCTCTCTCTCTCTGCATCTCAATTCATTTCTGCCTCGCATGTGCTGCCTGGCTCATCTCTCATGTCCTGTTTCTCTGCCTTCATTTACATCCCCCTCTCTTCCACCAAGCCTTCATACACCCCCGCTACCGCAGCACAAGCCCAGGCAGGCAGGCGGGCAGGCAGGCGGGCTCTCCGGCTGGGAGCCCAGATGGCGCTCTGGCGAGTCAGCCAGCTCTGGGTCTCTGAGCCTGCAGGACGGCCCTTCTGTGGCCGATATGGCGGAGGCCAGTCCTGGCACCTGTCTGTGACTATGGAGCAGCAGGGGGACGACGAGGCTGGCACAGAGAGGGAACACTGCCGGTACACAGCAGACTGTGGGACTAACTGTGGAAGGACTCACTCACATGTGACTGAGCTGCAGTTCTCCGACTCACCACCAGATGTAGTGAGTGTGGAAGAGGACTAACGGCAGTGAGGATGTCCTGGTTTCTGTTCAGACTTTGGTATCGTCTAATCTCAGGATGTCCAAATCATTATATCCTGTTATTATCTGAAGACATGTGTGCTGGGTCTGTAACAGTTTATCAGTCTCTTGGAGGGAACTGCTGACGGTTCTCCTTCCATCTGTTTTTCAGTGAGACTGATGCTCATCTATGATGCTCTGAGGGAGAAAAATCTTCCTCAGTTTCATTTAAATTTCTATTTCTGTCATAAAAACAGAAGCAAAGTGGCGTTCGAATAAATGCTCTGTAATTTTGTGAGCATCGCCATGGTAACTATAGGCATCAGAACAGAATCAATCAGTGGCTCTGAGGTACCCACCGGACTCTGCCGTGTGAGGGCTGTGCGTCTTGGAGAAGGGGGCGGAGCCTGAGCCTCCTTTGCGCGGGTCCTCCTGCTCACTGGAACGCCGTCTCCAGTAGTTGAGTTCCTCGCGGTCGGACTCCTGGCACCGTCTGAGCACGCTCACTGACCTCCGTGTCTTCTCCACCATGTCCACAATGCAGTTCAGCACCTGAGGGATGGAGAAGACATCATTCTCAGGGTTGTGTGTCGCTGCCCTTCAAATCTCAACTTGTAAATAAATGTAGGTCCAGGCGAAGGTTTTTTTTTATTATCTGGCAACCCAAAAGTTGCCAGATAAGTGATACAGATGTAATTAGCCGAGTAAAACAAATAACATCTTTTCCATATCACAAGCCATTAGCAGTCATGGTGCCTGTCTGCAGACTTACATGGTCCAGATGCCTCCATTCATCAGCCCACTCTCTGTCTGTCAGTCTGTGGTCCACCGGCTCCTCACGGTAGCCCCCGTTAGTGCCTAATTAAAACACACGAGACAGACCGCAGGTGATTAGCATTCATCTTAATGTACGAGAAGCCACAAGTAACAGGGAGTAAGTGAAAGGTGTGTGTGTGTGTGTGTCTGTACAAAGTAAACTAGTATAAAATCCACACAAACACACTGCATGAAAGGCGGCCTGTCCACACATCCGACAGGGACTGAGCAACAAAGGTGGAGTGAATGGGGGGAGAAAAGAAGCCTCTGATGCAAAACAGACACCCAGCACACATCTGGAAGTCAGCTGTCACACACACACACGCACACACACACACTCCCAAACTTCTCCCTGAGCACCTCCCCTCCTGAAACTTACAGCATTCCAGCAGGGAGACACTCAGGCTGAGTGGAGTGGCTCCACTTCTAAACACAACCAGCCGGTCTGACACTCACTGTGGACCATTATACACACACACACACGCACGCACGCACACACACACACACAATCTGATTCTGTCATTTTGTTACATCTTAAGCAACATCTAATTAAAAAATGTAAACATTTGTGTTCATGCAGAGGCACAACATGTCAACACACACTTCATTAGTTTTCAGTAAAACAAACACACACAAACACACACAGATGCAGACCACAGTCTCTTCACCACATGCACACAAGGCCTGCTGAAGAGTCCACACAAACACACACTCTCCTCCTCATCCTTCTGGTTCTCATCAGCATTCATCAGTTCAAAGCCACAAGTGTGTGGACGGGTGTGTGTGTGTGTGCGTGTGCGTGTGCAGGCCTGTGAGTTAAGTGGCGGCAGGCGGGCGGGAGGCTGTCAGACAAGGGACTATGGCCTCGTAAACACAGCACCTCTACCATGAACATATCAAGGTGTGTGTCTGTGTGTGTGTGTGGGGGGAAGGGGGGGGTTCCTGTGTGTGTCTGTGTGAGCTACTGCTGTTTCCACCAAGTGCTGACAAGCCCCAAATGGATGGTAGATACACAGCAGAGTAGATCCAACCCTCCCTGCCTGGACAGTGTGGCTCTGTTTATACACTTACACTGACTCCAGAGATATACGCTGCCCAGGCACACTCACACACACAGACCACCCATTGTCGCGTTCAGAATGTATACATGTGTGTCTGTATGTGAGTATATTCATTTCTGAATCTTGCTCCTGTGAAGAGCCAGACTGTGTGAGCTTGGATCCGTACCAGGGAGTCGCGGCCGGTCCTTGAGTTCTCGGATCTCCAGCACACGTTGGCTGTGCTCGCGGTGAAGGATGTGCGGAACCGCGATGTCATCCAGAGCGTAGTGTTGCAAGGGCGGAGGGGTCGGGTGAAGCTGGGCGGTGAGGGGCAGTGGGTGGGCAGGGCTGTGTCGGGGAGCGGGGCTGATGGTGCAAATCCTTTTGGCGGCAGGCTCCATGGCAACGGGTGGACGTTCGTGGAAGCCGTTCTCTTTAGGCCTGCTGGGGCTGTGTCTCTTGGTCACCGCCTCGGGAGGCTCCATCAACAACTCGGAAGAGTCTGGAGAGGAGGCCAAAGTGGTGCTGAGCAGGAGGTGCTCGTGCTGGGACAGATACTGAGCCGGGGTCTGCTTGGCTGCACGTGCACAGTGAAGCAGCTCCCTCTGCAGCAGGGGAAGGTTTGCCTATGAAGAAAAGAAAATTAATAATTAATTTCTGATTA
The DNA here is from genome assembly GCF_900634625.1 of Parambassis ranga. Taxonomy (NCBI): domain Eukaryota; kingdom Metazoa; phylum Chordata; class Actinopteri; family Ambassidae; genus Parambassis; species Parambassis ranga. The sequence continues at coordinate 7,256,814 of NC_041026.1, read as the reverse complement.
AGTGCAAAGGAGTGGTTTGAACCACATCCTGAACATTCAGAGGAACAGCAGACGGTCTGTCAGGGACAAACAGGAGGGGAGAGCTGCATCAAGCAGAGCAGAAGCGACCCACACAGACCACCGCTCCACTGCAGCAGACCTGCAGAGACACAGAGCAGATCTGGCTCCTGTGGGGGACGCCTGGCTCTGGAGGAAAGGGGGCGGGGGGGCTGACTTGACTCCTTGAGGTCTGGCTGAAAGGCCTGACCTGGATCTGGGTGTTATTCTGTGACACAAGCACGAGCGTTGAGCACAGTATGGTGGTCAGAGCAAAGGTATGCGTGATGATACGACATTTTGAAACAACCCCCCCCCCTGTGTGTTTCCCTTGTATTTATCTATGACTCGTCTCTGTGAAATCTTTCCATCTTGCTTTTGTTCCCTGCATTTCCCTAATTAGGAACAGACTTCAGTGTGTTTGCAATTACAGCACTTCCTCGCTGCGTTTTGTGACTGACCTCTAATCACAGCACTTTCCAATCTCATTTTTTTTCAGTTAAGCTTAAACTCTTTCTCTTAAACATGCTGATACTTTACGGCCTCCTCTCTCCGTATCACCCCCTGCGCTCTCTTTGGCCTCGTCTCCCACGCTCCTCTGCGTCCCTTTTCCTTCCCCGGGGCCCCATGCTAGCGGACACATGTGCAGAGAGTGTGTGTGTGTGTTTGTGTGTGTCAGTCGAGCAGAGGGATCTCTGGGGTTCAAGCGGGGCGGATGCTAGATTGGCGGCGCCTTGGCAGCTGAATGCTCTTTTAAAAAAGCGGGACAGCGGCTCCATATGGCGCACTGGAGACCATAAAAAGGGAAGGGAACACTTTATAGGCATGTTTCACACTTCCGAGTACCCACTTTTCCTTCTCTCTCCTTCTCCCTTACTCACCACTTCCTCACAGACTTGGCCCCCATCTGTCCCATCTCTTCAAGAGAAACTGCATTGGAATTAAGTTGTGGGGAGCCCACGCCCTCCTAATAAATTAGTGGAAGGAGGGAAACAGAGGATTCTTGTCTCCTCCGGCAGGCAGACAGATGGAAGAAGGGGGGGGGGGGGGGCTTCAAAAGGTAAGTAAGAGGTAAAAGAGCAGATCTGGGCCGCTTGGAGTGCAGCGATGCAACAGAGTGAAGATTTATGAGCCGCTTTACTGAGAGCAGCTCCTAAAAAGTGTAGCCTTGCAGACTCTGCTGGTTACAAAGGGGCTCAAGAGGCTGTTTAACACACGCTCATCTGTTGCTTGTCAAGTCCACATCTTGATGGTTCTGAGAAGCAGTCAATTCAATTAGCAGAGGCCTATTTATAGGCAGTGTATCCTGGAAACTCTGGAACCAGCTCATAGATTATTCACATCATTCTGATATCTGCTGACTGACAGCCACGGGCTGAGCAAAGAAAAAGAAGGACAACAGGACGGGTGGAGCTTTGTTTACCTTGAGAAACGGAATAACAAACGGCCGTAAGGGGAAGTTGGTGGCCTCCTGCAGCCGTGAGTGAAACTCCTCAATTGTAACTGTTGAATTCTGTGAAAACAAGCAAAGATGGAGGTTTAGAGGAGACAAAGGAAAAGGAAATTTAACAAAAACAAATATTAACTGAAGTTACCACGAGGGCCAGGACCAGGCTGCGGACGCTGTCTCCGATCTCAGGAGAAATGTCGTTGCCAAACTGCTGCAGCGTGGTCAGGAAACGCTTCAGCTTGCTCAGCTGGCGAGCCCCACAGGTGGCCGGCAGCTGCTGGTTAGCCAGCGAGGAGGAGGAGGAGGAGGATGGTCCGTTACTGTATCGCTGCGGCGGGGACGGCACGGCATTCAGCATCGGCGGGGAATGGTGATTCCCGTTTGTCACTGGGAGAGGGAGAGTGAGGGAGAGGAGGGAAAGTTAAGGTCTGTGCAGACATTTCCCTACTGATCAATACAGATGGTGTGAGGCAGATCTTACATGCTGTGGTGGAAAAGGAGGCCGGGCGGGGGCCGCTGGGGTTGACAGAAGGCAGGGGTGGCATAGTGGAGCTGGCGCTGCTGCTGGGGGCTGATCTGGAATGAGTCTTAGCATCCACAGGAGAACCGGGCATGGCAGGGCTCTTCTTCTCTCTACTGTCTGCAGAGGGAGAGAGAGAGAGAGAGAGGGAGGGGGTCAGCTGTGGGTCAGAACGTCACTGTCCGGTGGGAAGCAAATTAAAACCTGCTGAACACACAGATATACAATCTCAGAGAAGGAAGAAAACACACGTGAGACGCTGCTCTTACTTCATCCGTCAGCTCAGTGAGTTTGTAGTTAGAAACATGCCCCCACAACACCACCCCACATCATACAGCACATACTGCCTGGTCACCAGCCACCCTGCCCCCCCCATCAAAGAGCCAGATGTCTAAAGTTTAGCCCCTCACTCTCACCCATTCAGATCAATAACAGAAGAAATGCTGAAGAAGTCTATTGTGCAGGAGAAGAAAGGCCTCTCATTGAGCTCGGCAGCAAATAAGGGCGGGCGAAGAAAGAAAGGAGAGGCGGGGAGAGAAAGGGACGGGGCTATTTCACGCTTTACTAACAAGATCGCCGAAGCTTTTGAATGTTAAACGCAACTTCTCAATATGCTATTGACGATGAATGAGACCACCAGATAAGGGGGTACGAAGAAAGCGGGGGGGTGCGGGATCAGAAGGCGTCTTTGTCTCCTGGAGATCCGTGAAGGCCGGGTCCCGTCTCCATTTAGAGTGGATCAGACTTTTCTAACTGCTATGAGAATTGACGGTTAATAGACAAGCATGGCCCCACAGGTCAGGGGTCGGCGGAGAGCGGCTTTTTAAATGTGCTCTCATGGTTTTAGTGCTTCAATGGAGCCCTTTATATCTGTTCCACAGCCATGAACTCTGCACGGCCCTGAGCCACGCGGGCCGCAGTGTATGAAGGTTGGAAGGCAAAAGAAGGACTTAAACGCATTTCTATGAGAGAAACTGTAAACGTAGCTGCACCTTCACTTCGCCTTCAGCGTCCTATCTGCTCATGTGTCAAACACGCGGCTCATTATACGGCTTTGACCGTCCTCCTTTCCGTCCCGCCGTCCTCCTCACCCTCTCATTCCTTCTCAGCCTCGTGGCCTGCCTGCCATCGCTCCACCTGTTCACCGACACAGGGGGGCAGGAAGGAGGGATCCACACAGACATTTGGACCATCATACCCTCCACACACACACATACACACACTCGGTCTGCCAGAGCACCGCAGGAAGCAGCCTGCAGCACACACACACAGCTTCCAAAGCTCCGCACACTCCCTCCTTATGGCCAGGAAATTAGACTGACATCTCAATAACACAATCAACGGGGCATATGGCCTTAGTGTCAACACTGTTACCATGTAAACAACTTCATACACACACACACAGGGGAGAGGGGATGTATTGACACATCATCAGAGCTGCTTCCAGAAGTGTTTGACTGGCACACAGCACTTTAACACTGAGAACAGAGAAATGAGGCTGCAGCTGCTTTCATCTTAAGATGCTGCACAGTTTTGTTGTGTTAGCCAGAGGAAACGTTAGCCAAAACAGGAGACATCAGGTGTGGGTGCACATATTGCTGACAGCCCACATAGAATTGCCTCTGCTTGTCAATTAGATGGAGCACATAGTTGGATGACTTCATCTGGGTTGCGAGCACCTGAGTCCGTGGTATTATGGTCGTAGGAGCGTCGGGGGAGGCAGCTGTCACTAAAACACACACACACAGCGGTCTGATGTTAACTCAGGTGATTGTCGGCTCAGAGGAGGAGGATGTGCGGGCTGTTTGTCCGGTCTAAATGCCACCTGTCATCCTGGCTCTAATGGAACAAAGACAAGGTACACAAAGCTCCTCACCACACATCAGCAGGGAAACAACACTGAAGTAAAGAAGCTCTCACACTCACTGTTAAAAGTCCTCTGATGTAACCAAAAACATACCAGTCTGTGCTGCTGTCTCCTCTTAAACACAGAGTTTTATCACCTTGTGCTCCATTATTTACTTTCTACAACAGTTGTTGCTGCAGCGATGGAAACCTAACATCCATCTGTGCTGATGGCTGTTGCTAGCCAGGTGTTCCTTGTTTGTTCAGCTTCAGGTGACGCTCGTCTGCATTAAAACATTCAGCCGGCTCTAATTGCCTCTGCCTCTGCAGGTGATGATTCAGACTCTTTCTGCAGAGACACTACGGTGAAAGAGAAGCTGTTAAATAACAGAACGAGAGGACGGACGAAGCTTAGGGAACCTCCGTCTGTCCTCAGTGAGGACACACAGAGACATAAATAACACTGGGGGTTCACTGTTAGGGGTTATTAAGCTAATGTTTTTACTTTAAAGTCTAAACTCTTGGTGAGTGCGGTGTGAGAGCTGTGAGGTGTGTGTGTGTTCTCTCTGTCTTGTCACTGTGGATCAGGTAAGAGAGGATGCAACACAGGCCCAACTAATTTCTAAAAAAAATCCATGGCATGTGCACTGATTCAATTTAGAACACACACGTTAATGCCTGCTGACACACACTTATGTGATACACATTTAATCAAACTGCTTGTTGCAGCCATAACACACATTCTCAGAAGTGGAAAAAAGCTAGGACTAAAGAGAGCTGTAAGGAGCTAACTGATGCTAACTAATGCTAAACATATGGCTTCTATTTAAGTGTGAAAGCTTAGTGTAGTGTAACACCTGTGTGTGTGTGTGTGTGTGCAGATATTTTGAGGATCGGTCCATCATTTTACATTCGTTTTTTTTATTCATTTATTATAGTGACACGGTCCACGTCACAAAGGGTTAAAGGAGGAGGCACTGGGACACACGCTTGTTATAAAACATGTTGTAACTGCTCCAAAAATAAACACACACACAAAGTATTTCAAATAAATCCATATTTGTATCCACTAACGTTAGAAGCAATGAAACTAAAAGCAGAGCAATTGATTTAAAAATTAACCAGACTCCTTCCTCCTCCTCCTCCTCCTCCTCCTCCTCCTCCTCCTTCTGTACCATATGGATTTAATCGGCCAAGAGCCGGCCAGCTGGGACCTCCAACAGTCACCTGTGAGGGAGGAGGGGGGAGGAGGGGAGGCACAGAAGGGACTGCTGGAGCCTCCTCCTCTAAGCCAAGGCAGCCCTGACACACACACACACACACACATCTCTGCCTCCCTCCAAGGAGAGGAGAAAGAAGGAGGAGGAGGGAGGGGGGAGGCACGAGGCAGCTGAATGCAAGCGAGTGGACTTAAATGCTTGGGAGACAAAGGCTGCACCTGGTCCCCGTCCGTCCACGCACACAGCCACAATACAGCGCACATCTGTTCCTCTATGCTGCGCTCCCTCCTGACCTCCACCCACACACACACACACACACAGGCAGTGACTCTCACACAGCCACAGAACAGATCATTCAGCGCTGCACGGCCACTCTCAGTGTCAGAGAGCTCCAGCTAAATAACAGGTTCAGTAGTTTTTACGGTGTCCAATCAGAGGAGGACGTGTGTCCCCCTCTGCTTATTTCAATCAGCTTCATTTATGTTAGTGCTCTCCTGGGACGGACTGACGCCTCCTCAACTGTTTCCACAACACTTCCACCTGAGCTCCTTTAACTTCTCACTAAATAAATAAATAACAGATAAAACGAGACAGCAGTGACGTGATTTGGAACAGCCCACAAAAAAATGAGCTCTCAGAACTCAACATGCAGTCTGCTACATTTAAAGACTTAAAGTGACTTATTTACTTGTATCTTAACTATTCTGCATAAGAGGCACCACAGTTAAAAAATTGAGTGAGAAAAAAAGATGGAGGACGGCAGGGAGGAACGCCGGGGAGAGAAAATACAGTTTTCATTTGGTTTCATCAGAAAGACAAGCCTGGTTGTCAGACTCAGATCCAGGCTGTTTTTCTTGGCTCTCATCACCACCTTCCAGCCCCGTAGACTACATATTTGGATAAAGCCCAATGTCAACACTCCTCACTCCTGCTCGGGAGGGTGGAGCGATGGGGAGGTGGCAGGGTTGACAGTACGGAGAGAGAGAGAGAGAGAGAGGGGGATGTGTGCACGGAGGGACGGAGTGGACGACTTTTGTTGGGAATTCCACGTGAAGAAGCACAGACCCGGACGTGAGTCCCTGAAGTGAAACAGTCACATGTCCTGGTGACAGAGTGATGGCCGGAGAAGGCCTTGCATAACCTCATCACTCAGTGAGATAATTACAAAAACACTGCTGTAATCCAGCACGTCACACGCTGAAAAAAGACACGCAGGGATGGAAATGTACTTAGTGGCAGAATGAGAAAGGAGGGGGGGGTGGCGGCGGCGAGGCCGACAGACGTCAACCATAAAAACGAAGAATGACAGAAAGAGAAGGAAAGAGGCAGAGAGTGAGGTGATGCTGCTGGAGGCGGGGGGAGGAGGTTTGGACAGCACGGGCGGACTGTGGTCATGAGGTCACACTGCAGGGAGGAGAGCGGAAGGTCGACCTTAAAACCCATTTCAGCCACAAGTTCTCATACTGTACGGCTGGCTACAATTATAAAACATGTTTGATATTTACGACTTCTGCTCGGATGCAGCAGAAGCATCACAAACATGACGACAACCAAAACAAACAACACAACTACGGCCGATAAAAAGAAACGTGTCCTCCACGGACAGCTGATGACATCACATCGGTTTTCCTGCTGTGGCCAGTTTTTGTGTCATCATGGTGAAACTGTTGTGTGGTCTCACATCATCCCGTCATGTCTGTGTCCTGCACAGCATGACCCCCACAGACTCACACACATGCAGTTAGCCTCTGTTACAAGCTCCATTGTCAACAGGTCAAATGAATGTGTTATTCAATCACACGCCTGCATCACACACAGCTGGGCCGTGGACGTGAATGTATGTCATCCTGTCTTAGTGTGTGTGTGTGTGTGTGTGTCACCAGGTGTTGTGTTTGTCATCAGCCAGCTGAGCAGAGAGGAGCCATCCTTAAAGTAACACACACACCTGTGAAGTGACCGGCATGCCGGAGGCACAAATGCTCTGAGTGGCTTAACAATTAAGGTCAATTCAAGTCTGTCAATCATGTCACAACCCCACCCCCACCCCCACTCCACCCCCTCTGAGGGGTCAGTGGATTATCTGCCTATCTGGTTACAACCCTTCTCACCTCTCTGTGACTGATTGGGTTGTCTGCCCATCAATCATCATGAGCCCCAAATCGCCAAGTGGAAAACAATCAGCCGCATTTATGGAGGCATAAAAGTTAAGCTTCTTTTTTCCTCCTCTTGCATTTTAATAAAAAAAGAGAAGATGAAGTCATGGCTTCATCTAACCGGGCTCCCCGGACACACACTGATCTGTGTCTGTCTGCAGGATTTAGACCTGCTGTCTCCTGCACAACATTAACCCAGACAATTCACTTAAAGTCCAGCCAGGAAAAATGCTGCTGTTCTACACACACACACACACACACACACCAAGCTGGTAAGTTACAGTAGTCCATAAAACACAGTGTAAGCTCAGGGTGTGTGAAAGTAAAAGCTAAAATCAAGGTGCTTTAGACCAGGTGTCAGGAGGCGACAGGCGGGCTCAGCTCCAACCAGATGTTGTCTTCACTGCAGGCCGTGCTGCAGATGTTCATGCCCCCCCCATCCTCCACCTAATCAACTCCACAACTTCACATTTAGGCATATGTATGTGTGGTAAAGTGCAGAAAAAACATTGTTTACAATGCAAAAGGCAAAGATTGGGCTTTGTTTACCTCTAAATTTATAGAAATGTTGCGTTTAACCAATCAAAGTCGAGCACTGCATGGTGACGTTTCAGGACACAGAAGTCCTTCAGCATATTAGTGAAGGACCTTTTCCTTCCTTGAAAGACAGGAGGACTTCCAGCTGAAGTGTCTGGGTAGTTCTCTCCTATGCAAACAGCCCTGCAGTCCTTGAAGCAGGGCTGCTTTCCAACAAACAACAATGAAAAGGTTCCAGAAGATAGTTCCACACACACATGACTCACAGGTTCCTGCAGTGGAAAAACACCATAGCTCATATTCAATACGCACAAACAATCCTCCTGCAGCACAGCAGTGACATTACACTTTTCCCCGTGACTGCTACACAGATGACTAATCCGTCACCTTCAGGTTTTGGTGATTCAAAGCCGAGCTGAGCAGCAGTGAGTCCACAAACAAAAGCTGTGGGCTCGCTTAGCCCAGCTGCATACAAAGAGCAAAAAGCTCAACAGGCACCGAGACAGATAAGTAAAACAAAGAGGCCAGCTGTGCTGGAAACAATGTGGAGAGCGAGGCGGCGTGGAGGATGACTGTATGTTTGTGAGCGTGTGGGCCGAGGTGTGTTTTGAAGAGCGTTATCACTGTGCGTGCATGTGTATGGGTCTGAGAGGCCGTATGTTGAAGAACACAGCCTTCTGATAGCAGGGTTACACTGTGTTCTACAATAAGAGTGTGTGTCCATGTGTGTCTGTGTGCACCGCAGGAGACACAAGCTGGGTGTTTGTTAGTGAAATGCTCTCATTTATACCTTAGAAGGAGGCAGCTGGGGGAAGGAGAGGCAGAGGAAATAATGACTCTGACAGACAATTCATGAAGAGAGGCAGCACCACCCATTACTTGTCCACCCCACACACACACACACACAACAACAACACACACACTGCACTTTTCTTGCGTTCTGTTGTGTGTACAAGCACTTCTTTTTTGGGTTTTTCATTGGAAAAACGACACCATCTTTCCAGGGAATGCATCCCTGTGCTCAGGTCGAGGGCGCCCTCTTTCCGTCTGTGTGCTGTCCTTGGGTTGCTGATGGAAATCCTCCATGGCAGTAATATTTGTGGTATTAACACTGGAATGAGTCAGTGTAATGTGAGAGGCGCAGGCCTTTTTAGCTGCTTTGAGCTTATTGTTTTGATAGAATCAATGGCAGTAGAGGAATTCATGTGCTGACCCCGGTGGTGTAGTGAATAAAGATCTGGACCTGGGTCCCTGAGCTCAGCTCTCAGGCTAGTGACGGGTCAGTAGATACCTCTGATAGAGGCTACAGTGTGTGTTACAACAACACACACAGTCAGACAAGCTTTCCCACGATGAAACAATCATTTAAGGCGCTACTTGTCTCAGCCCTTTTCATGTCCTCTCTCTCTCTTTCTGAATCCCTCGGGCCAGATATCACAGCGCTCGCCACTGGAACTAATAGAGCACTTCCTGCAGCAAACCCTTGAAGCAGCTGCTCTATGCTGTGTGTGTGTGTGTATACATATATAAGTGTGTGCTGAATAGTATTCTGTAGAGTAGACTATTGCGTGCATGAATTCTTCAGATAATAGCATGGCGAGCAGGGGTCATGGTGGTCTGTCTCTCTGTTTATTACCACAGTTTCACAGCAGAGGAGCTTTGAGGTCAGAAAGAAAAAAGCTGTGAGACCTTGTGTGTAGTTCAGCAGACACAATGTCTGCAGGACACCTGGTGCACACACACGCCTCTGCAGAAACTGACACAACCGAGAGCGCATCAGGCATGAATGAAAATTCTGAATACACTCGAATGTCTTCTGCACACACACACACACACGCACACATGGCGGCTGTTGTCAGGACAGTGACAGAGTCCAGCAGAGCAGACAGAGGTCTCTGTTTTGAGACTGTGCAGCCGCTCCTATCTCCCTGATGGACTGGCCTGGTCTGCTGTGACGCTGACCAGGTCTCCCTGTCTCTGTTTCTCCTCACACACACACACAGGTATACTGTATATGGGCAGCTCCCAACACACAACAATGTGACGTTTGGGGTGCACATTCCTGCTGATGTCAGTGTGTAACATGTAGGCGCAGCATGAAACACACACACACAGCAGTTCCCCTCCTCCTTCCCCCATATGTCTACGATACTGTACAACAGATGCACACGTCTTCTTTACCTACTTTCTTCTGCTCTGCTTGCCATGTGGAAGAACTGATTACTATCTGAGTAAAAGACAGCTGAGAGAGAGAGATAAGCCCCTCTCACACACACAGTCAGTCATAGTTCATCAGGTTAAGGTGGCAGGAAAAAAGTCTGCTCTCACTATTCCTGCTAGTAAGGAGAAAAAGATCTCCACACTAAAGCTTTAATTTCTGCAAATGTCACAATATCAGGATCACAAAGGAAAAAAAGACAGTTACACTGAGAGGTTCTTACAGAAAATGACCTGAAGCAGCAGTAGTGTTGTGCACACAGGTAAAGGAAGCTTCTCCTCTACCTCAGTCAACCAGGATGAAGGGATAAAGAGGAGAGGATGAGGTACCATCTGTACAGTGCAGAGCAGCTCTGGGAATTAGGAGGGAACACACAAACTATGCACAGAAAGTGCACTGCTTGCCAAAGTATACACACACACACACACACTCCCCTCATGAACATAAAAACACACAGCCAGAAAGACAGGCTGGCTCCTACCTCCTCTCTAGCAGAGTCCACTCTTCAGTCGGCCGCTTGCTCTCGTATCCTTTTGCTTTTTGTCCCTTTCTGTGACTCCACGTCTTCATATGTCAGGCATGTGTTTGCATTCCCACATATGTGAGCTCTAGTGTGGCGAAGGCCAGAGCCAGAGACACAGATGGCACCCAGATGGAGACAGATAACTGAGCAGACCAGCAAGCGCTGCAGTAAAACACACACACTCTCTCTCTCTCTCTCTCTCTCTCTCTTACTTCCCTTCTGTCTCTGCTGTTCTGATTTGTCTCTGCGTGCTCAGTCCTGCCTCTGCTGCTGCCCTGTATTCTGTCTCCCTAAACATGCGTCCTCTCTCTGCCTGGCTCTCTGAAGCTCTGAGCCTCCCACTGTCTCAGCCTCTCTCTCTCTTTCGGCTCAGGCTCCTCCTCTATTTTCCCACACACTGTCCTCTCCTCTGTTTTCATGGGCCGAGTGCTCCAGCAACGTCACACAACCCCCCAAACCCACCACAACTCCCTCCTCTCCTCTCCTCCCTTCCCTTGCTCCCTCCCCCCAATGGATCCTGGCCAATCACTCGTTGCTGACTGGCCCTATTCAACCTGCATTCACCGGCAATGGACCCTGCAATTAACATAACTAATTGCTTTGGCACCTAAAGGCTAAACAAGAGGCTGTGCCAAGGGAGACAAAAGTGTGTGTGTGTGTGTGTACATCTGCATGTGTATGTGTGTGTGTGTGGGGGGGGGGGGGGGGTCTTTTGCAGTCCCACTCCCTTCTATCCCTTCAAGAGAAGTGGGTATCTCCCCTTAAAATGTTTTTATACTAACCCTCCACCCCCACTCCTCCTCCTCGTCTTCGTCCTGAAGCCCTCTTTTGTCTCAGCTCCTTAACGCAGCCAGCTCAGCTCTGCTTTGCCAGCCAGCCCATTGGGGGACACTTGAGGAGCATGAATGAGTCATTCTTCTCCCCTCTCCTGCTCTCTTATAGCGCCGCGCTCCATCTTTGCTGAGTTAAACTTAAATCGCTGTCAGATTTACACACACACAGACACACACACACAAAGTGGCCCTGAGATGCACACACAATGCAGGTTAAGATAATGGTGCCCGGCTGAGACTGGGCAGCCCGCACACTTAATTCACTCTCCACCAGTTCTACTTTGAGAGAGGATTGCACCAAAGCCTGCTGTAAATAAGACATTAATCTGCTTTTAATTAGACAACCAACAATTGAGAGAACATTACCGGCGTGTGAGAATCCACAGACTGCAAACAAACACTCAGATCATCACAAACGGCTCATTAAAAGAAGGTGTCGGCTCTTTTCTTTGCCTTCATGTACGCCACTGAGGAACAAATCAGAGCACACTCAGGGTGCGATGTTTTTCTGCCCCTGAGGAAATCAACACTAATGTGATAAAGAATTATTTCTAAACACTCATTCGTGGGTTTTTATTTCACTCTGAAATCTACATTTGACTTGATTATTCACCCCTAGTAATAACCTGAGTTTCCCCTCCTCTCTTCCTGCTCTATTCAGGGTGCATCTGGTCAGTCAGCAGGCTCAGAGGCAGGGCCAGGTGGTGGTGATGGTGGTGGGGGTGAGGGAGGAGGAGGGGTGGAGAGATGGAGAAATGAGGAGCATCTGAAGCTTTACAGTATATCGTTACCAACATGTGACTGTAGCACCGACACCTCTAATGGACAAAGGCCACTGGCTGAGTCAGATTAAACGCCAGGTGTAACGAGGCAGGTGGCAGAAGAGTGAGTCCGTTCTGAGGCTTAATAACAGACAAAAGTTAGACTTTGGTCTTTACATTTGGGAAGCTTGGTTTCACTTGGTGTTGTTAAGAAGAAGAAGACAGGAGTAGTGTAACAACATCTGAAAACATCTGTGTATATGTTCAAATGATAGGGAAATAAGTTAATAATTGAAGCGTCTTTTGGCTCCTCATGAAGTGTGGTGCTCTTTGTTGGAGCCTCGCAGACCTTTGTGCAGTTGTTTGTGTGTCTGCTCAGCCTTTCACACACTGATTTGTGAATCCTTTGTCAGAGCTCCTCACATATTCATGTGTGGCTCCTCCTGGTTTCTCTGAGTTACTCGGTAATCTGTGCTGAGATGCAGGTTTGCAGCAGTCTGCATGCTGCACTGTATGTACACACACACTGGATGTACACACATCCTTTTACTGTCGCTGCTCAAGCTTCACGCAGCTGTTTGCCATTGTGTGTGTATGTGTGTGTGTGTGAGAGAGAGAATGATAAGGAGAGAGGCTGACAGAACAAGAGTCTGCAGCATCTGGTTCTGTTCACACGCTCTTCAGCCAAACTTCCACTTTTAGAAAAAAGTAAACAGCATTTTTTTAAGAAGCTGGGAGGAGGGGGAGGAAATATGAGGTATTTTATGATTCGGGTAAACAAGATAGAGTCTCTAAAGTCAGACACAGTCACTGAAAGCATGTGTGTTTCAGTTCTGTAAAGCTCAGGATGGAGGAGAGGACTGAGGGCTCACCTCCATCACGCTAAGATGCTAATTAGCTCTGATAGCCGGTGATTTACACCAACAATAGCAGTATGACAACAACAATGGGTTCCACTGCAAATGCAAATTCACTGCCGATGTTAATGGATGTTAGAAAGCACAGGCTGAAGGTGTTTGGTGCATGTGTGTGTATGCAAATGTTTGATGAGGTGGTGCCAGACTTGTGGAGGAGCTACAGACTCTTCATGCAGCCAAACGGTCAACTGAACATCAACAGAACAACGAGACCATCAAGTTTCTGAGAAGCACAAGATGTTCTCTGAAGAAAACAAGGTCCCTCGAGCAGCATCACTCAGCACGTCTGCTGCTGCTGCGGGGTGTCTAGAAAAACACAGTCTGCTTCTAACACAGGCAACAGGTTTGCTAACCAAAAATACACTGGTAGCATCAGCAGAAGCAATTTCAACAATACTTGGCGCAATCACAGATTAATACAAGTCACAGAGAACTGCTGGTGCAGCAGAGAATGCTACAGCGTTTGATTCTGTGGTTCCCATACAGAGCTGCTACGCTAACAAGGATAACGTCTGTATTTATGAGGCGATGCAGCTGACACTCGGTGAGAGCGTTTTGTTTTCAGCTCTCTCTGAGGAGTCTGACAGGGTAACCCGAGCGACGGCTACTGCTGCCAAATCAGGCTGAACTATGGATCTTTATGTGCAGCCCCTTTCCCAGCCGCAGCTTTCTACAGGCAGAAGCTTCACACGGTGTTGAGTCATGCATGTTTCTGTAATGTGAACGTGGCTTCATCAGTCATTAAGCCCGTCTGTCGTCACAGCATGGACGCGAGCCAGAACAGCTCGTTCCCTGGACAAACTCCCACCAGCCACAGCTTCACCGCTGCTGCGACCCCGACGACAACAAGCCGTGTGAATGAAGAGGAGGAGGTGAACGGTCTGTAGAGACGTCAGCATGGTGTCAGTGCTACAGTCTGCCTTAACTTCAAATACGGGCAAAGAGGCGAAGAGTGAGTGAGAAACAGATGGTTTAAGATAATTTAATATAATAGGTTTTGTTGCAGGTTTATTTCTGTTGTAAAGTTGTTTTCAGATAAAGGTCTCCGTGTGGATCGACTCACCTCTGGAGTTTTGGAGGGGGGAGTCTTCAACATGAGCTTCATTTATCAACCCTGGAGGTGGTTGTTTACTAGAGTCGTATAAATGTCTTAATTTATTTCCCTCAGGAAACTTTGTAATGAGTCCTTCTGGCATTCTGAATCTCCGTTCTCTACTGTTGGACTGATACGGTTATCTCTGCAACTCTACAGACGTCTTTGGCACGACATCATGTTTAATATTTGTATTTTTTTATGTTAAACCATCACACACCTCTGCAGCACTGCTGCATGGGCTTCATTTCTCACAGGCTGCTGCCTGCTGTGCACATGTTTGCTCCTAATAAAATCCAGATACACAATGAAAATCATCAACAACAGTCAGACCTCTAACAATCAGCAGCAGTAATTATTTATGTCTTTGCTGTTGTTTCTCACTAAAACCTCATCATTTCTGCCTCTCTCCCTCCTCTCTCTCCATCTTTCCAGCATGCCCCCCCCCCCCCCCTCCACGTCTCCTTCCGCTCTTTCCTCTCCATCTGATCACTATTCAGAAGCCTGATGTCGGCTAATCTGATGCAGCCAGAGATTTCCCTGTCTGATCTTGCAAGGCCATATTTTCCATTACATCTTCTGCAGCACATTTATCTAATAGGCACACGTCATTTTCCAGGTCCATGTCCGTCTGGAGGACGGTTTACAGTAAAAAAAAAAAAAACACACACACACACAGATCAAATAAGATGCTTCTCGGTAGTAATCAGGGGTAAAGTGAGGGGCTCTTTTCTTTCTGTCTGCGGGGTCAGATGAATGATAGGCCGTGTAAACAGAGAGCAGAGTGTAAAGCTTGCCTTCACTGGGTTAATGTGTCCGTTCTGGACAGTGGAAATTAAAGAGCACGGCAGAATGGTGAGGTTCCCAGAACATCCTTCTCTCTCACACACACACACACACACGCTTTTGCTTGGCAAACCACAAAGTGGTTCTGGTAAGCGGTGTGGCTGAATGGATAAATCATTTCACAAACATGCCCGGTTACACACGGAAAGGTTTATAATTCTGTTACAACACGGCCAAAATGTGCAAAATGTAATGATGCTTCATCACCCAACGTGGAGTAGGTCAGCTGTGTGTGAGGCATACATGAGTCTGATGTGAAGTTTGGTCTAAATTTTCTACGCTTGTCTTTTGAATATTTAATTTAAAGATGACATTTCTTACATTGGCTCACAGTGAAATGTTACATTTTACAGTGCATTACTGCCATAATTGGAACTAACTACATTTGCATCCTTGTTACAGGGAGGTTGTGGCATCATTGTGTCACATGATGCACTGATAATTAGAGGTTTATCTCATATCAGAGGGCGTAGCTTCCATGAAGGTCCCAGGCGTCCAGACCAGGGTGCATAGAGACGTTTAGCAGAGGTTTTGTTAGGTAAACTAGCTGTCGTGTGGCCATTTTTAATGAAAATTTAGCTGAAACCATTTTGTCATATTTGATATATGTCCTAGTTTTTAGGGTTGTAAGGTTGGATTTGTTTGTGTTTTCCTTCCAGGATCAGGTCCTCCTTTGGTGTTTGATGCACACTTAAAAGGCCACTTTAAACTTCCTGCAGTGCAAGAACACCATTTAAAAGAAGAGTAAACGTGATGCGATGACGGCAGCAGCGGCGTCTGCAGCTGGACGTGCTGCAGTTTCATGCTGCTTCCCTCAAGACTCATTCACAGCTCATCTCAGAGACATTAAGAACAAATGAGTGGCTGCTCAGGGGGTCCCACAGTGCTCTTACACAAAACAACCAGGGACTGGTACTTTACCCCCTCCTGACATCCCACAAGCCCAAACACGCCTCCCCCACCCCTCACCTCACACCCCCCCCCCCCCCCCCCCCCCCAAAGTCTCCCGACCTGCCCTCACCCCTCTCTCTCTGTTGTCCGTCCATTGAAAAGAGCATTGTGCCCTGCTTTTCAGTCATCCTCATATCACCCATAACAAATGAGTCCCGTATTTTCTTCTTCTTCTCTTCCTCCCCCTCCTTTCTCTTATTTTCTCTCTCCCTCTCTCTCTCTCTCTCCCCTTCACTCGGTGCCGATGAAAGGCAGGCATTGAGCCGGCAGTGGCATTCCAAAACCTCAGGCCTCGGCTCCAGTGTGTCTGGCTATTCAACACTGCTGGGAGCCATTAGTTTAAGTAAGGCCTGACCCGCCTACTCACCCACGGAAAACCATCAGATCTCCTGTTACACTCCACACACATGGAGGGGAGACACACGGCGGCTGGAGTGTGTGCACAAGTGTGTAATACAAGACAGAGACAAACAGAGAGGAGTAAATATCAGAGAGGTATGAAAGTGAGTGAGAAATGTGTTTATAAGTCAAAGTGTTTGCATGAGAGAGATTCTGACAGAGAGGGGCGGCGTGTGTGCGCTTTAAATTTATGAGCGGTGGGTCACACGCTCACTTGGCTGCATCTTCCTGAAGTTTCCATGCAGTCAAGCCAAGCGTGTAGCCAGACGCCAAAGCCTTCTCACCAATAAACCATATCCAACAACCACACACTTTTCAAAGTCGTTCCAGCCGCTCCCTTGTTTAACTTGTGTCGGGGATATCCATCCACGGCACTCACAGTTAAAATATCCTTAAAAGCAGCAATTTTGCTAATTAGAAAATGACACCGCGGATCAGAACCAGCTCCGTGTTGCCAGCCTCACCCAATTGTCGGCACGTAAACATGAATAGTCCTCATAAACAACTCCATGTTTGGGAGCAGTGGTGAGGAGTGTGTGTGTGTGTGAACTGGCCCACACACAGATGTAACATGTACAGTGAGGAGCTGTGATGTGCTGGACATTCCTCACAGGACAGGACTGTTCACAGCTGGCTGGTGGAAGGACGGGGACTGCCGGCATTTTTAAAAGAATATAACATTCATATTTAAAAATACCACACATGTTATGAGTGTGTGTTTCATCATAAGGAGGGATGAAACACAGAAGCTTCCTTGTAGGTTACTGCAGAGCCATTTGTGCTTTGGTGGCAGCATCACAGTCTACCTAATTTGCAAATACAGGCAAGGAAGTGGAGAGTGAGGAGCAGAGTCAGGCCAGCAGTGGAGTGAGCAGAAAGATCACACCGTGCTTCTGACGCGCCCATAATCACAAAGTTTTGGTGGACTGTGGCACTGCGAACATGGCGACGGTCGGAGGTTCCCACACACACTCAAAACGGCTCTTCAGGAACCTACGGGTGACATCACAGATGCTCCGTCTATGGCTACAAATCAGACAGCTGTCAGTCAAAACTAACAGCTGCCAGTCATAAATAAATTCACAATAAACTGCAGAATATGAAAGAAAGCGGCTGAACAGGAACGTTCCCTTCTTGCATTTGGCTGACCTCATGTCACAAAAGCAGCATGAATATCACTTTTCTGTTTTCATTGTTATTTTTAATAATTTAACTTTCAATCTGTGTCAAAAGTCAAAACAGCTCCCCCACACTCGTCACACTGAGCTGCTCCACGCTGCCTGTGGGCCGTACGATCAGAGAGGCAGGCGATGACAACACCACCTACGATGTAATGTTACTCTGCATGCTGTTTTCCTGCCTGACGTGTGAAGTTTCCTGGATTCTAAGGCAGCCTTCCATCTCTCAGCTTCTCTCCCCGAGGCTGCAGGAGCAGCTGTGTTGTTCTCTTCCCTGCCGATGGCCACACCTGTGATCTGCAGGTGGTTCATCAGGCAGCGGAGCCGAGAACACCTGGCCAGGCTGAGATAGAGCCCCCAGGCTTTACTTTGTGTGTGTGTGTGTTAAGATTTCTGAAGGGCCCAATTAAAGCTAAGGGAAGATAACGGCTGGCTTTGCTCACACACACCCATGCACACACACTGAGGGGCATGTGTTGGCATTTCCTAAGGTGAAGGCTCTGGGATGTTTGGACTTGTCAGTGTTGCAATACAACCCTCAGGTGTGTGTGTGTGTAAGTCTAACAGACGTCTGGCGACGTGTGCAGTTATTTACAGTTTTACTGGTCGGCCTTCTTTTTCATTTCAAGACATAAACTAGTCCAAACGTCGTCCTGCCTTCACACTCGTTCCATCTTTGTTTTTAAATCTTACAAATATGCAGCTGAACAACACGGAGGAGGGGGGCGAAGGGGGGAGGAGGAGAGGGAGAGGATGGGGGAGGGGGGCTGTGGCAGCACCTGCTCTGTTGTTGGTCTGTATACACACAACCTGTGTGACATCTCGCTACAGTACTCTGCTAGGACAAACAAGCAAAGACAACAAGCAGAGACACCAGCTGAGGACAAGACACATAAACAAGAGCGCCAAGAACAAAATCCACGCTGGGAGCAAGAGCAGGTCGTCTGCAGTGTGTGTGTGTGTCTGTGTGTCTGTGTCTGACTGCACACGGGCCCAGCAGGAGTGAAATCAGAGAAGGGACAGATGAGGTGAACTTGACAAAAGTCATAAAACTCACCACTGACACTGAGGAAGAAGAGCTCAGGAGTGATGTGGACTCCGGCTACAAACCTCTGTCACATTCACTGTGTGTGAGTGTGAGGATATACTTCATCTTCATTCAGTTATTGATCACAATGGGAAGCAGTGATTATTTTTCTCAGAGACTTTGCTGGATGTGTTTTGATCTATATGAGAATGATTATTGACGTTTGGCTCTTTCAAAAATAAAAGCTGAGGCGTTATTAACATTCAATTTAAAAAAGGGGCAGATGTGACAAATTGTAAGAGGAAAATGGAGAGAGTTTTTGTTAACAGGTGTGATGTTGGCTCCACTGTTATATCAGACCAGACTTCTCAGTCCTCTCACACACAGCTGGATGTCAGCTTTCCTCTGGCCAGCTGCGGTCGGACTCTGCGTGGTGGCCAAGACAGACGATGGAAAGAAAGAAGGATAAGGGGCAAAAAAAGTGGAGGAGACACAGAGGGAAGCAGAAACATGAGCCACAGTGGAGGTGAGAAAGTAACCCTGGAAGGCGTGGAGAAAGAGGGTAACCAATGCTAACTCCTCTTTGTCTGAGCCAAGAGGGAAGTGATGGACGGGGGTGAAAGGCGTGAGGAGTGGGAACAGAGGGACGGGCATTAAAAAGGCATAATGTGCTGATACGTTTCTTTCACTCGCTTCTTTTATTGTTTTTTTGGTGAAGTGTTTTGTTCCCATGCAACGTGGCTGCACTTAAAGTGGCGAATAAATGCCTACACACTGCACAGGGCCTGCATATTACCCTCCATTTTTTCCACAATGATTTAAATGAAACACTTTTAACAGATGAACGCACAAAAGAGGCTTTAATCCGCTTTTTTGTTGAGTGCTTCAAAAGCCATATGACAAAATATGCAAAACCACTCTCCAACCCTGCCCCCTTTTTTTTTGGAATAGTCGAATGTGTCAGAGTGATGTTTACGCTACCTCGTGACACCTGAATACAGAGGTCGTGGCGGTGGCTGGCAGTGTAACAAAATGACAGTGTTAACAACACTCGGGAGCCGTGCCGCCGCCGCCGAGACACCCGCACTCAGGAGTAAAAAGCACAGCTGGGTCATCGCTCAGGGGCGGAGAAGTGATGTTTTGTCAGAGAGGGGCAGACGAGCGTGGACGCTCTAATATCCCTCGTCTCCCCTTGTACGGCTGGTATTTGTGAGGATTGTTATTGCCGGGTGATCCTCGGTGCAGGATCACATCTGGATCCTATCCTCCCAGCCGCTCTGTGCAGCGCCGCACAGCAACAAAAAACAGCTGTGCAGGGCTGGCTTCAATTAGCCTCACATTCTCCCTGACAGTTAATCCCTTTCTGCTCTCACTGTTTTCTTCCTTTAACTGTTCACTCACTCCTCTCGTTCTCTGTGTTGTTTTTTTTTTGTTTTTTTTTGCTTCAGTGTCTGAAGTAACAGACAGGGGAACACAGTGTGCTGAATTGAAACCAGACAATAGGACAAGAAAGCTCAGAGGTCTCACGAAACATGAACATGACAGATCCTGCGTGTTTGAAGACGCGGCGGTGGCGGACTGGGACCTGATAATAAACTGCAGAGATGATGTATTTTTGTTTCCTGTCAGAGGGGCCATAAACGCATCACCATAATCAGCCCTGGCTGAAAATCTCAGACTCCAATTTTCACTTCATAAGATGATTAACAGGAGATATATGGCACTTCCAATTAAAGTCTGTTTAAATTGTCATTTGGTGGCAGATTATTGCTTTTTTTGTGGTTGACACATGTGCAGAATTGGGCAACAAAGCAACCCGATTAATCCCAACTTTAAACATCTCCCTTTTCCAGTAAAACCACACTTAGCAAACACTGAAGTCAGATCCAGCAGTGCAGCACGCTGAATCAAAATGTTGCCGCTTGTGAGTCATTAATCAACTGCAGCTCACTTCCAACCTGCTCAACTGCACACAGGCTTGACTCAGCTAGACTGAGGAGCAGAGGAATCCGGGCTCCGAATCGGTCCTGTGGTAGGAAATGGGAGCCAGATTCGAGCCAATCTGATGGGCCTGATGAGCAAATCTGGAAGGTTGTGCAGTCATTGTAGCCCAGGGGCCTGAGTAAAACACTAACAGGTGCTGGTGCTGGTGGAAAAGACCCACGCAGAGACCAGAGGGAGCGAGAAGGATGCCGGGCTCGCAGCCCAACACACACACGCACATGCATGACACACAGCAATGCACAGATAGAGCGCATGAAATCTGACTTATTTGCACATATTTTCAACTGAAATCGCACTGCGTGCACACACACACGCACACACACACAGAGTCCACAAAGACAAGATCTGCATCTACCTCCAGCACGGGGCGAAATTCTCCCACATGGCAAAACACAAAGGGCCCACGTCTGGCAACAGTAACAGCTCACTCAAGCCAAAACCAATTAAGTCTCTAATGCAAACCTGCAGGGCCCCTTTGTCGTTTATTTCCCCTTTTAATGTCAGAGGATTGGAATCTGACTCTGTAACCCACCCCACAGAAAAGAAGAAGAGAGAAGAGGAAAATTGTCGGGGGTTCCAAATTATCCACATGTTTTCGAGTCGGGCTAATTGAATCAGGGCAGGATGGAAATGATTGACGAGTGCGGTGATGTTGAGGCTACATGCTCTTTAACACATTTTCTCCCAGAGCATCCCAGAGGGCTGCTCAGCTCTCTGAACAACATCACATTTCTCTGACTAAACAACAATTACGGTAAAACAGAAGAATGTTTTATCTTTGGACTGAAGCTGGACCTGCCTACAGTAGTCCTTTTACTGTACACACTCTGCTGCTCCCTGGTGGCTATAAGGTCCTAAACAGAAGATCCACTACAGTTAAGGACACTTAGAGTGACCCAGGCCCTCAGACCCCGCTGCTGCTCACACTGCCGGACTGCACTATTGACCCCTAATGTAAAGCAGGAGGAAGCTGCTGGCAGAGAGGAAAGAAACAGAAAACACTCCTCCTGGCATCGAGCAGCAGCAGCAGCTCCAGCCTGGCTTCACACCGCCTGGTGTTTTTGTCTTGAAAAGCTGTAAACTCCAGATGGTGCAAAGCGAGAGAGAGAGAGAGAGAGAGAGAGAGAGAGAGAGAGAGAGAGAGAACTTAGCCCGGTGGATTAAGGGCTCCAAATCCTCCTCTGAAAAGACACATAGACCACAAGCTGCTGTTCAATCAAATAGCAGCATAATAGCTGTCTTGTGGAGGGATAATGCATCCAAATAGAGTGTGTGTTATGCATAGTTTATTCTCACTCTTTAATGGATCCTAATGAGCGTAAGATCTTAGCAGACAAAAGGAAGACTGAGGTTTTGTTTGCTCATTATAATGATTCGATGTGAAGTAACACGTCCACAAAGTCCTCTCTGCAGACTCCCCCGTGGGAGGAGAGGCTCAGAATAATGCTGTTCTTCTTCTTCGTGGACGGGGTCTGGCTCTGCTATATTTTCATTACCAGGCAAACACATCTATCCATTCAGGCTCTTAATTATGTAAAACACACACTCATTAGACCGCAGACATATGGGGCCATTTGTAGCGCATTGTGCGTCACAGCGTGCAGGTGCCAATAAACAATAACAGAAATGTTTACTTACACGATGACGCGCTCGGCATTCCGACCATGCCTTCAGTGAGTCGGAGCTCTGGATGCTCGCTGCTGCCTTTGTTTAAACTTCCTCTTCTTGTTTCCTCCACTTCTGTGTTAAAGACGCAGAGAGAAGCGCGGTCTGCAGGACACCATCATCATCTGATCATCACGTCAGAGCAGGTATCTGTTCTGAAAGAGAATCAGCTGAGTGGGCGGGGCGCTCCTGAGTCTGTGTGGCGGTGATGATGATGATGATGATGATGATTAACTCCGGAGCTGCGACAATAGGACAGGATCAGCTCAGCTCCCATAATCCTGACTGCCGTCAGCAAAGTCGTTTATGTCCTCAGCTTGTTGTGTATTGATTTTTATTTTTTTTACAGCCTGGACCTGAGCACGTGTGACATTAACAAGCAGCAAGGATGGATGGCTGCACTGCGGGGGATAAAACACAGACTATAATGTTCTAGAAAGGTTTAAACCAAATAAAACAACTTATATAAAATGCCAAAGATTATGGTGCTGCAGAGAAGTCTGTGTAAGTTAGCATGTGATCGCTCAGCTAGTCTGACATACGAGGAAGAAGATGATGATGATGATGATGACACGGACCGTTCACACTGGGGAAATCAATCCAGCTAGAGCGGGATTCGGACCGTATCTGGATATATCCTGATTGATTTCAGTCTACCTCTCGGAGGAGGATCAGGCTGGATTGGCTTACATCTGGCTCAGGTCTGAACGCAAATGCAGCAGTCATGATACTTCCGGGTTTACAGGGACAGTGTCCAGGTCGCGCACAAAAGCCGTATGTAATTTACTCTGGTTGGATTGACTTTTTCCAATGTGAATGGGGCCGGAGAGACACAAATTACAAACCTCACCGATAGCAGCAGCTTCCAAGTGTCAAAAGCTGCAGTTCCCCTCGCAGCCTCTGGGAGGCTGGCTGCAAAAGTGAGTCAGTCCCCATAAACCTCCATGTTAAAACTGCACATGGTACAAAAACTTTACAGCATAATATTAGATCTAATGATCAACACTTCCTCACATGTTTGGTCACTGAGGTGTTAAAATAGGCTATTTACTATAATAAAGTATGAAGTCCATACAGTAATATCCATATAAAACTCATGTTGTGATCATATACTGTGAAGCTTCATTGTTAATTCTGGATTCAAATTTGAGTTGAAATTCCACTTCGTGTTTGTAATCTGAATTCAAATTCAAGAACTAAACTGAACTTTACGGGCCATTCTAAGTTCAGGTCAGATTTTTGAACAATGCTGATGCAAACTGCTCCATAAGTCTGAGTTGTTGCTGTGTCATCTGTTGAGCTTCAGTCGCTCTGGACTCCATCCAGAGTCTCATGTCTTAGTTTGCGTTACAAGCACAATATTTGGATGGTGCTTGGATCACCACCACCACCACCCCCCAACACACACACACACACTCACACACACACCACCATCATCTCTCCATCCTCCCCTCCTACAGCCACCCACATATGCCACACACTCCTATCCCCCCCCCCCCCCCCCCCCCCCCGCGCTCCTCGCCCATCCTCCCCCTCCTCCATCCTCCACTCCTGCCAGGCTGCCACCTGCTCTCTGCAGCATGCTGCACAGCTGCTCTGCTACAATAACAAATTAAGGTCCACGGTGGCAGGCAGGAGTCATTACCTACCACTCCCGCTACGAAGGAGTAGAGGAGCCACTTGCCTCTCTGCCCCCCCCCTCCCCTCTTTATGTTAAAAAAAAAATGGAAGGGGGACACTAATTGTTTTGATGTGAAGCAGAGGATCAGGGGTTGAGAGAGCTCCAGTTTGATCCAAGAGTCAGCGCCTGCTGTGTCAGTCAGTGCTGCTGACGTCCATCAGAGCAGGACCACCTTCATGTTGACAGTTTCTCTCCTTATCTGTACTTTAAATTTGTTTAATCACTGATGATTGCTTATGTTGTCTTTTAGCAAAGTGGAGTGAATTGACACAATTTATTGGCATTTTAAAGTTTATTGCCCGTGACACAGAACGGGCGGAGAGTTACAACACTACAAATACACCACCCGCCCCTTCCAGCAGGTGCGTGCAGTAAAAAGAGAGCTAAATGTCGCTCCTATATCCTGAAAAAAGATGCATGTTCTCAGTAAATTGTAGAAGAAGACTGCTCTGTCGTGGACGTCGAGTGGAGAGAAGAAAGCATCCGATGTATTCATGTGGGTCACTGGTCGTTTAATCTCTTATCATTTCCATCCATCACTGTTTAATCTCAATCTCATTCAGCCACCTACAATGATGTCCTGTCTGTCCAGCTCTGTGAAGGGTTAACAAAGAGGTGACTAGTCAGTTAGCAGGGGGCTGAAGTCAGCTCAGAAACGGGCTCAGACGCAGGCAGCCATTATGGTCCTGCTCTGTGTGACAGCTGGCTGTTGCCCCCCCGCCTCCTCCCCTCTTCATCGCCTGTCAGCGTCTTTTGTCACAGTCTCTTTAATCACACCAGAAGGACTGTTACACAGCAAACAAGCTGACCCGGCCCATGACTGTCCAATAATCCACTTCAACCTGAGAACCCCCAACCAACTCATTAACCGGGACTCTTGTTACTGAGCAGGAATATAGCAGATATTTCTCACCCTCAGCAGTAGCCGCCTCGGCTGCATATCACAAGAAGGAGGACCACCAACAGAAAAGGTGGTTGAGTCACAATCGGTTGGCAGATGGAAGCCATTCATATGTTTATAGGGTTAATTTAGCCGTTTGTGATGAAAAGACTTTAACTGTGGTGAACTGTGACACCTGAATACGTGCTGGTGACCAACTACCTGTGGTCTTGGTGTCCAAAGCCACATCAAACCCAAACCATGACTTCATCTGCAATTACCGCTGAAAACCAGAGGAATCATGTCCACACAAGCCTGAGCGTGATGACTCCTGTGGCTCCTGGGGTGACAGGTGTGGCAGCCGGATGTCCACACCTGAGCTGAGCTCGCTCTCTGTTCCTCTTTACCCAGCAGGCAGGGTCCTTTGTGTGGTCTCTGTGTCTTTTTTAATGTCACATAGATGAATTCATTCACTCCTGCTCATTGCAAATTCCTCGTTGAACTCTTTGTTGTCTGAACTTTAAGCTGGCTCATGACACCCACAAAGACTCATGCAGTCCTTCATTACCAGGAGATTAGATGTAACAGTCTGCTCACTGGGCTCTCAGAATAAGCTCCACGTAAGCTGCAGAACAATGCTGTCGGGGTCTGACCAAAAACCAGGAAGTCCAGCCACATAACTGAAGCTCTAACGTCTCTGCACTGCCTGTCACTCAGAGATGTTAAACCAGCGCTGCATGTATAAATTAATGGCTTGTTTCAGACTCAGGCTTGTGAGATGTGAGCCTTTGCTTGGACATCTGTTGTCTCAGGAGTTACAGCTAAACATGGTGAAGCAGGAAGGAAACGGTACAACCTTCCAAATGATGTCAGACAGGCCCTGAGTCTAAGAATATTTAAGTTAAAACGTCTCTTCTTGACACTGTCTGGAGCGTTCTGTACTGGTGTCTGAACTAAGGTGAAGCGAGGACTCTAAATTCTCCATAGGTGTGACTGTTTGTTTCTCTGTAGCCCTGCAATAGACTGTCCAAGGTGCACCCCACCTCTCACACACTGTGACCCTGTTGTACAGGACAAAGCAGGTTCAGAACCTGGATGGATGGGCGCTCCTTTCTTGGTCTCGCTCCTGTTTTGGTTACCAAAATGTGGCATTTTCTTCTTGTTTTTAAAAAGCCCAGTGTGTGAATCATGCTGTACAAACAAAGCTGCCTTTATTAGAATCACAAGAAGCATAATGTCATCCAGATCCAGGCACCACTTATTCTGAGAGAGCCGCTGTTGATAAAGGCAGATGATTTAAAGGTTTTTTTTATTAGGATCAGCAGGTCGAAGCTTCTTACTGTGGAGAAGCTATAAGTCTCTGTCCCGAGCACTCCTGAGAGGAGGCCACACAGTGACGTAATAACCGACTCACACAATTTCATATACATCAGCACGTATTTCTCACTGTACAGTGGTTCAACTGACAGAATCTTGATCACCATGTGGGAATGTTTTCTCCAATTATTCGCTCTTTCAGTTCACTGTACAAAGTCAAGAGGGGGCAAGTCATTAGCTGGGACTGTTTACCCTACTTTCCCAGCAGCCATGCCATCTGCGTGAGCTCTGTAGGTTGCATAAGGCTTGGCAGATATGACACCTCCGCAAAACCTGTTCTCTTTCATCCATTGTTTCAGTCTGCTCCTTCCAATTTTATCTCTTTTATTCCACGTGCCTTCCGTCCTCTTCCCTCTGTCGTCTCTGCCTTCTCATCTTCTTCAGTGATCTTTTCAGGGTTTCTTTTACATGCTGCACATCTCCTTCTCTTTCTGTTACTTATACCTCTCCTCTCCTTCTGTCATCCCCAACAGCTGACAGACCAGACCCTGCCTGGTGGTGACACTTCACCCACGCCGACCCATGCCGACTCGAGCCAGATCGCTCATCCATGTGGGAGCCTTAGCCAGGGCCAAGGCCAGGGTTTCTGTTAGATGGGTATGGGGGGGCGGAGGGGGTGCCGAGGCCAGCAAGATGGCCCTCGTCATCATAATCATTCATTGCCTGCTGGTCCTTCTGTCCCTGGCCTCCTCCCACTCCTCATGCTTTTTTGTCCTCCTCATGTCAGGGCCACAAGGCACGCGTATCAGCTGAGCCCAGGACAGTCGGAGTCAACGGGGTCAGGTGGCAGACGCCTGGTTAATTCTCCTGAGGCTGCAAAGTGCTCGCGTCAGCTCCTGCAAACGGACACTGAAATGCACAGATAAAGACAAACGAAGACTCATTTGGACGGGCGCACTAAACCCTGCAGGTTGAAAATCAGAGGAAAAGGTTGATTGGAGTGTGTCACACAAACAGATAGATTAAGGAGGGGGAGCAGGAGGGGGAGATTATAAACACATGAGCAGATGGAGGGAGAGATAGACCTATTATGTAGATCAGTGCACCGTCTCCTCTCCTCCGCATGGATCCCTCATGCATATATACCTTTACATTATTCAGTAGGTTATAATGAGTGTAACTGAATATTGTGTGGGGGGTTAAACAAAAAAATGGCGGCTGGGCGGTTGTGATGGCAGAAGGGGGGCCACAGGTGTACAAGCCTGGGACTTATTCTTCTGTTTGACCTCTCATTACCGCCCCCAAGTTCTCCTTCATTATCATCCTGTGTCCTCGGGTGTTTGAGGGGCAGCGTGTCTGTCGCTCTTCTCCCAGCACAGTCTGTCATTCATATTTTAAGACTAAATTATTCCATAATTTTTAATCTATTATAGTCAGCTCATCTGTTTGTTCCTCTGTCTTTATCCATCTGCTTTCTTCTGATCCGTGAGCATGCAGGTCCGTCTTTTAATAACATGACAGAATAAAAACTTCTCAAATCACACTGTCACTCTTAGAATTGATTTAACCCATGAATCTCCTGCTGTCATGTCTGCATACATACTCAATGTAATGTCAGCTATCGGTTCATCTATCTTTCCATCTATACATCCATCTATCTACCCACCAGCCTGTCCTGGGCGGCCTGTAGATGAGAGGTCTGGTCTGTTGTTGCAGAGGAACAGGTGGGGCAGGCTAAACAGTCAGCACAGGCTTGAATCACACACACACACACACACAGGCTGCAGGGGAGGCAGGCAGCCGCTCAGACACTGGCCCATATGGTAGACCTCTGGAGTTGTTGCCCTTAGCGGAGTAGGGGAGGGATGGAGGATGGAGGAGGGGGTGAGTAAGAAGAAGGGCTGGGGGTGGGGGTGGAGGAGGTTGAAACTAATCAGAAGGCCACCCCAACTGTCCACTGTCTTTGGGGAGTTGAGACATGTATACATGTGGATGTGGCTGATTGAACCGAGGGTGAGGAGATGACAAGAGGGGGGATGTGTGTGTGTGTGTGTGTGTATGTGTGTGTGTTACATGATCTAATCAATGTCCAATTTTTAATTTAATTTACTGGATGTAAATGATCATTTAGCATCACAGTCTCTATGATGTATGTCTGGATTTATTGATCAGTATTGCTGGTTGTCATGGAAATACCACTCAGAATAATGCCAAAATGTGCTTCAGGAGCCATGACAGTCAGCACGACATACTCAGAGATGGCTCTCTGCATATGTTTCCATATGAGGAGCAACTTTTCACACATGACAACATTTTCTCTGAGCGGACGTCTACTCTTCCTCACAAATCCCCATTCATGGAGGCTGTGACACATATTAAGCTGTAGTGAGCTGTGTGTGTGAGAGGGAGATAGGCCGGCCACCTGCCACTCACATCACACAGCAACAGACTGACAGATGTATAGACAGGAGGTCAGATGGTCAAACACTCTGTCATAATGCTAAACATCATTAGGAAGACGCGCTGCTTAAGTCGCTGCAGCCTCCTGTTCATTGTCCCTGAATATTTATGTGCCCCTTTCAATGCACACGCTCAGCAGCGCCTTTGTCTGAACAAAGAGTAACAACGGTGGTGAAAGTTTGTAAGCAGCTCAAACACATCATTAGTTTCATTCATTAAGACTGAATTATTGCAAACACTTGGAGGAGACGGCCTCCAGAAAGCCCACAGCTTTATTAAGGAAATGTGCATAAAGTCAAAAAACATGTGTTATGATGATAAACAGTAGATTAGTCCCATTTATCCTTTTCCCCTTAAAATGTTTGGTTGGTTTGATTTCTGCTCTTCTCTGAGAGGTTATTAAATCAAATTAAGACATTCCTCCGTTATAAAATGTCAAATAAATATTTGCTCTGGACAGTTTTTTGCCAAAATCTGAGATTAAATGATAGACACGTGTGTCAAAACAACAAGAACATTGTAAAAACAAACACGTACACATATATAGATATAAATATTAGGAGCTGTACAATTTGTGTAAAATATGATTCAGTTTAAACAGATGTACACTTTTTACAGCGTGGAATAGAACGGAGAACAGTAACACAGATTAGGAGATTAATATAAAATATAATGACTGTTGCATGCATTCAGACTTTTGGACAAATCTATTTGCAATCCCAAAAAATAACAAATAAAACAATTATTATAATATTTTAAATTTAAAAAAAGAATTTATTGCTAAAAATAAATGAGCCCATTTTGTCATTTTAAACTGTGGCTCAGGGGTGTGTGTTACCTCCATCCGCATCATTCATTGGACATATGGTTGATATGAACTTAATAAGTACAGTGTGTTTAATCCGGGGACAGGCTGTGACATCACTAACTGACATAATAATTCTTTATCTTTCATCTGATGCTCAGAGGATTACTCTATATGTGACATACATCATTATATGAATCTGCAAAAAAACAGGTCAGCTTCAATGTTTTATTAAGAAAATGAATAATAAAGATTTCATAATCTAATAATACGTCTTGATTGGATTAAATCCTCAATATCTGACCAAATAAATCAAATAATAAACAATTCAAAGCTGTTACACAGAGCGTGTCGTGCTGAAAAACATGTTGTGTGTTTACAGTATTGGTGTAATGAAGACATTTCATCACTAGGGGGAGACAGACGATTGGAAACAGATCAGCATCAGGCTGCAAGAAATACAGTAATTAAAAACACTATTACTTTAATATACAGCAAAAACAATCACACACAACATAAGTCAGCGTATGTGATGTTAACATCATCACAGTAGCTGTGTGTGTGCTGAGGCCGCTCTGCCCCTCACAACCCACCCAGGAGAGGGGCTTTTCCTGAAAGTGGGTGCTGGAACTTCTTTGCTGTTTCACCTGCTGTGAAGCAGATGCAACACAAGCTGCCACACACACACACAGACAAACAGCTGACGGCTGGCAGATGACTTGCAGATGCAGTGGAGCATAGTCTGAAATGTGGACTGCTTCATAAGCTCGTTTTAACTGACTCATGCATGTTGTTAATGTCAACTCTGAGCAATTAGGTGCACCTCTGCTGAGTCACCACGGCAGCACAGTGCTGGTCCACACACACACACACACCCAGCTTATTACTGCAGGAATCATGGCTTATCATAGATCACAGTGGTTTCTATGGTTTATATGATAAAGGGGTCAAAGCTGAGGAAACAGATGTGCAGCATGTTGCCCTGACCTGGAGAGCAGACGGCTTTCTGATCCATTAATCATCACATTTCTTCTTTACTCTTCCTCTGCTGGCTTCATCGATCCATCCTCCTCTGTCTGCCTTTTATTAATAAATTTTAGGAATTAGAAAATGAGGATTATTAGGATTATTAGTAGCTGAAAATGGAGACCATGTGACAGATGTGTAAAATGTGTTTGTGTGTTTCAAGTTGATCTTTACCTAACCCTTTATCCTTATTATCTTTATTTATCCTTCTTTGTGAAAACAAAAGTCAAACCTCAGGCTTATCAATCACCAGTTGTGTTAAATGTAACACTTCCATGTCTTGGCAGCTGTTTGTAATTTGTACAATGTGATAATAACGACTAACCTCATCTCGATTCTCACTCTGTAGGTGATGTTCACGGTTCACGGGGAGCGACACGGGACAAAAAACTGCACGATGCATGCGCACACATGGTCCTACCACGGCCTGAACGGACTCTGTATATTACAAGGCACCACCTAGTGGTTTGGAGGACCGCAAACAAGCCGGACTGAGCCGGATTGAGTGCGGACACGCTTGTGTGATAACCAGATTTGAAAATAGGTCGTGAACGTATCCAGACACAATCCTACTCTAGCTGGAATGACTTTCTCCAGTGTGAACGGGGCCCTAGAGGAGGAGAGAGGGAAGGACCGAGGATCAGAAGGAAGAACAGAGAAGAAGTAAACTAATAACAACCTACTAATAAATAACAAAATAAACAATATGAAAACAAAACAAGGAGCAAACCCAGGATCATGACACTTTTAACAGCAAGAAGCAGAAACCAGTGGAGAGCTGTGTTTACTCAGACGTGAAGATAAGATCATCTGTAGGTAATTTTGTAGAAAATGACTGCACTGGTTCGAAAAAGAGGTCAGAGAGAGTATGACTTATGATTTTAATACTTTTTATTAAATTAATTCACTCAATAAATGATGCTGTTTTAGTTGTTTTGTCGCTTCAAGACAGTTAAGTAACATCACACCTGCTATTGTGGTGGTGGTGGTGGTGCTGGGGTGGGGCATGCAAGAAATAGTTAATGACTAATACCTGTGTTCTCAGATGTCTATTCATTTTAACTTGTAGGAGGTTTACAGGAAGTGTCTGTGTCCTGTGGTCAATCCTTTTGCAGTTGTGTGACTTTTGTTCAACAGAACCTTCCTCACCCTTCATTGTGTGTCTATAATTTGGTTTGGATACATTTAGGACACACATTTGGGCCCTGTTAAAACTACTACACACAACAAACAGACCCTGTGTTGGTCACAACATCTCTTGCCAATGCAAATAATTGTTTTAGTGTGGGTCCAGTTCAGGTTAGTACACAAACATTAATCATTGTTTAAATACAGCATGAATCAGACGGGCTTTGCGACACTGCACAGCAAACATCCTGATTAAACAACATGATTATCTGCTGTTCCATCTCTGAGGTGTCCTGCTGCTTATCTGGGTTCAAGGAGTTGCAAAGTGACCATCCTGTCAGGCTTCGAGCTGAAGGTGGACGGAGCTCCTGCAGGGTGCCAATGAAGATGTGCCATGCAGCCAAACCTTCATGTTCCAAAGCTGATCTGGCTCCAAGCTTCAGTGGTTTCAGACACAGCAAAGAGGTCAGGGCGTTCTTCTTCAGGGCTTTCTGTTGAATCCAGCAGTCTTCTCAGGTCAAACTGGATGCACACTCTCCGTGGGAGGTGGCCATTTTCCAACAACAGGAGGCAGACCTAGCTACCTGGATTATAGCCAAAAATAACTGTAAATAAGTCAAGAACGTCCTGTGATGAAACTGAGAGGTGACATGCAGTCAGCTCTGATTGGCTTTTCCACCTCTCACCATAAAGGGAACACGGATGTAAGTTTTTAGTTTGTTGTAACAAGTATATAAGACACGCTCATCACTGCTCTGACCCTACAGACTGACTGTGAGGAGGAGCAGATCATTCTTCATCAGGTCTGTTACAAACTTCTCTGTTGAATGAACTGTCAGTCACTGCAGGCCGTCTGTTTCCTGCAGAGACATTAATATGAGAAATACTTTTTTCTAGGAGACGTCTGAACATTGAAACATCACCATGAAACTGCTGACTGTGTCTGCACTCCTGTATGCAGTGATGGCTCTGACCACTGCTGCTAGTGAGTATGACACTGTCATCATCTGTCTGTGTGCAGCCTTCAGATGTTTCATCTGCTCTGTTAAACTGTCCTTAAAGATGCAACTGCCCTGAATGAGACAGAGACACTTAGTTCAGCAGGTTAGTACACAAGTTTCCATGATTTTCCCCACATGTTTCCACACTCTGGTGATAATCTTCATCCCCACTGTGTTTTTTTTGTCTTTGGAAGACCCTCATGGTGTCAATACATCTGCAAGTTGTACCACAGGATGGACTGAGTTCAATGGCAAATGTTACATCTATGAGCCCAAATCCATGACCTATGCTGAGGCTCAGGTACTAAGAGGGGTTTGGACTCACTTTGATCACTGTCACTCTGCTTTGGTGCACTTAAACATGAAGGTGTGTTGATCTCCACTGCAGAAAAACTGTCAGTCCAAGGGTGCTAACCTGGCATCTGTGCACAGTGATGCTGAGTATAAGCACCTTCAGAACGTGGTATATCAGGCCACTTACACAAATGGACATGCTTGGATTGGAGGCTCTGACAGTCTGCAGGTACACAACTGACCAGTTACCAGTTTGGTCTGCTGACATAGTCCTGTTATATATAATGTGTGTCTATTTTCAAGGAGGGGCTCTGGTACTGGAGCGATGGAACAACTTTTGAATATAAGAAGTGGTGCCCTGGAGAGCCTGATAATGGCGGAGGCAACCAGGACTGTGCATATATGAACTATGGAAGTATGTCATTAAAATGTCCTCTGAAAGCCTGAAACATCCATCACTTCATGAATGACTGTATATCTATATATAAAGACTACCTGACATGTTTTTGGTACCTACAGGTAATGGGTGTTTTGATTGGGATGATATTGGCTGTGCAACTGAGATGCCATCAATCTGTGTCAAGAGGACCCCTGAGCTGTGAGCTGTGTGTCCGTCTCATCTATAAGTTGAAGAATCTGAGTCTCACTTCATGTCTTCTTTTCTCATCTCTGGCTGTAACGCTGCTTAAAGAATGAAGTGACAAGTAAACAGGAGCTGGGCTGTCTCTTTAATTAGAGCAGGTTGAATGTGTTGCAAAGGATGCTTTTAGCAGAACTCTGTTTCATAGAGTGAACTCTTCTTTCTCATCTTCTGCATCATTAAAGTCTGAAGCATCGAATGAAGCTGCTCTGTGAGTCCTCTGTCCTTCATGTTACTCTGTCAGTGGCTCCAAGCTGTGTATCATTTGACTTAATGGCTCCACCATGTGGACAAAGTCATGATGTGTATTACTGCTGAAAGTGCAGCACTGATCTTTTCCTTTGACCTCTTTTTTTCTTTCTAAGTAAAACACTTCTAACTTTTCAGCCTTTACAGCAAATATTCAGAAAAAGACAAAACACTAAAAACTGTCCACATGTATCATCTTCAAACAGCTGAGTGTGTCGTGGCTGTCCTTTGTCTCCTGTTGTCATATCTTGTGTGCAGACATATAAAAATACAGCAGAAAGGAACAGCTCTATGCAGAAACATATATCTCTTTATCTGCCACTAAATGAGGAACTAAGTCAGGAATAGATGGTAACAGTGGTGGAGTTGTTGCTTTTTATCACTTTACCTTTGGCAGAAATGTTTATGTTCCTGTGGGGATCAAAGGTCACTTTGATCCTTGGCAGTAAAAGCCTGCTGGGTAGCACACATGCTGCCTGATCATGTCAGTGCTGTGTTGTGTCAACAAGTGACAGGAAGAGAATCTATAATAATAATATTAATAAGAGTGACAATATTTAGAGTGTGGATGTGAGTGCAGAGAGAAGACTGCCCCCTGTGGCTGGGAGCAGGCTGTTCGGATGAATTCAGCTGTTATTTTTCTACATTAAAATGTGACACCTCAGCTAGCTAGCTTACTCACTTTTGCTGTTGGTCTCTGTGTTCCATTGAAGTCCAAGTTGAAATGAAATGAAATGATGGGAAATCGCAACGTTCACAGCAGGAGCTCTACCAACCGAGCCACCACCAGGTTAGAGGGGCTGAGGTGTGTTAGGATATTTCATCAAGGTACTCATAGTGCACTGCTGAACATGATACACTGCACCTTCACACCACTAGAGGGCAAACCAAGACCACAAATGGAAAATGTGTCATGACCCCTCCAGTGTTTGTTGAACATGTCAGTGGACACTAGGGATCATGGGTTGGCTCTCATTTCAAGAACCACTTCAAATGTAGCAGGATGTTTAACTTGACCTTAAGGATAGATAAAGTAACAGTCCATCCTACACATTAGAAGTAACAACACAGACTAGTACTGTCATGATCCCTTGTCTAGTTGGGTTGTGTTCATTTTGATCCCTGGTTTTGATCATTGTGTTTGTAGTTATTTTGGTATTCAGTGTTTCCCCTACCATTACATTAGAGTTGTGGTACAAAGTAATTCGGCTCACTGAGACCATTAGGGAAATGTCTCACTTGAGGATCTATACCTCAGGATGAACAAGCACTTAACCCTAACTCTGCATTAGGGTTACGTTTACAGCTAGGGATAGGGTTAGGAAGGTGGTTCAAAGTTTATTACATTTGGCTCACTGAGACCATTACAGAAATGTCTCACTTGTGGCTCTAAGCCTCACGATGGCCAAGCACCAGCCCTGCAGGAGGTAAAAAAATGAAACCAGTTTCTGTGTCTCTATCCTCCTGCCACATCTGCACCTTTTATCGGGCTGAAATAATTTTACACCATTTTGAAGGAACACTTGTTGCCTTTCTGATGGTGTGACTCTTGAAACCGAGAACCAAACCGTTTTGCCTGTAGAGCCAGCTCTTCAGGGAGGGTGCCGGTCTATTCCTCATTAAGAGCCCATATAAACTGTGAAGCAACTTTTATTTTATTCTTCACCCTGCATCAGCTCTGATTCTCATATCATTGGTAGTTCTGTGGTGGACTGTGGCTCCCCCTGCTGACCTGCTGGGGTGAAAAACTCTGTATTAATTTATTTTTTGAATGTCTAAAAGCCAGGGGGTGACATCAGCCCTGCTGTTGTCTGTGGTCATTGTCGCCTTTTCTGTTGTTGTATGTGGGGGTCTTTCACATGGTGTGAAATTAAATGTGCAGAAAATGTGCAAGATGGTTGATACCTGTGGTCTCTGATATCATGGGTACTTTGTATATGCAGACTGTGTACAGGAAGTGTTCGTGCTCTGTGGTCATAACCTTTGTAGTGGTGTGAGTTTTGATCAGCAGAATCCTCCTTACAGCTCATTGTTTGTCTTTATATGGATATATTACTATTCTGGACCATGTCATAGTGCTCTGAGCCACAGCTGCAGTGTGAGAAAGGATGCAGACGTTGGTCAGACTATTAGCATGATGTAACAAACATCTGATCTCACAGATTTGAATGACCAAGAATTAATTCTGTTGTTCTTGGCTGTGTGAACATTCAGGAAAGAAGTCACCTCAGAGCTGGATTTTAGGTAAGGATGAGTATGTTTTCTGTATACTTTAATATAGTTCAGAGATTTTAACATCATCTCTTTCCAACAGTTAAACCCCGACCTGTCCTCACTGTGTCTTCATAATGGCTGAGTCCTGGAGCCTCAGTAACTCTGAACTGTGAGGTTGAACATCCACCTGCAGGATCCGGTGGCTCCGGCGCTCCCTACCTGGACCACTTGTCTAGCTCCAGCCAAAGCGCCAGCTCTGGTGCCAGCCAAGGCACTAGCTCCAGCTCCCTGTTGGACTGCTGTTCTAAAAACAGTGACATACTGCTGCATTGTAGACAGATAGCAGGCTTAACTGTGCCATCTGTGCACTAAAGACCAACCACATCATGTTTTCTTGTGTGTAAATTACTAAAAAGAGGAAGAATAGCACTTAGAACACAAGTGTTACTTGCGGCCTGACAGCAGCAGTCAGGAGAAACATTGATGTCTGATGTCTTCATATTTCTTAGTGTTTAGTCATGTTACCATGGTAGACACTGCCGTTAGCTGTTATCTGTAGATTCTACTTTCAGGTTAAATGATGCCTTTTATTTATGGTACTGCAAAGTTTTATTGCTCTAAACTTAAGATGTGGACAAAAATAATCAAATAACTCTATGTAACAAGATGCTTCAATTCAACAGTCATGTCTTATGCATATATCATGTATATGCATTAATTAAAATAAACCTTTGAGAGAAACATGTTCATATGTGTGAAGAGGACAGGAAATATAACAATGTGAAACTGCTGTGGTCAGAGCTAATCTCTAAAGTTTGGTGAAAAGGAAGGAAGAGTCTATACTCAGAATTAGAAGGTGACACATTCTGATCACACCTTTTAAAGAAACATCACTTCTGCCTTCAGCATTATAATTATGAATAGATAGAACACTTTGTTCAGTTGTGCTGGATGTGAGGATGGGGCACACTTTGCTCTGTGTGCTGGACTTGTTCTGTAAGTACATTTCAATCATGAGAGACTCAGCGAACTGAATGAGAAAGATTTATTAAGTACAAAGTTTGAATGTGCATTGGCGTCCTAGACCCCATTGTGAAGACCACATCCGGAAAGGGGGGAAAACGCAAGAGGAGAGGCTGCTGGATCATAAGATCCCCCCCCGGGGTCTAGACCTGCTGGTGGTGGAGAGCTGGAGGGCAGGAGCTAGGAGGCCTTACTGGCGTGGATCTGGTGGTGCTTGGGGTGGAGGAGGGTGGCCGGGTTCGATAAGAAGACAGCTGGAGAAGAGACGAGGACTTTTAAATTTAGTGCTAAGCTGTGATTGGTCAGGAGAGGGATGGAAAGCGACAGCTGATTGGTGAGGGAGGTGCTTTCTATTAAGCACCTGACTAAGAGAGCGGAAGAGAGGGGGAGCAGAGGAGTGAGGGATAGAGGGAGAAAGATTAGGATGCGGATAGGGATAAATGGTGAATGATGGGAAATAGAGTCTTCCTGATTGAACTTACGCTGAGAGCTACATTTCTGACTTGTTGTTTCTGAAGAGTGTTTCTGAGCAGACTGGTGTCTTTATGAACGTCGGCTGCTGATATGTCTCTGTTTTACACTGAAGTTCTGCTGGATTTGGCTCCACACATCTACATTGTGTATATATAGTGTTTTAATGTTGTGATTGATCACTTTCTTTTGGTTTGATGATGTCTGATGAGGTTTTAATCTTTATTTCAGTGTTCAGCACACTCCTCTACGGACACACTGAAGGTGACAAATTATACTTTGTCTTTATTTTTTCTCTTCATTTGTATATTACACAAAGTATTTATCTCCTGTTTATCAACTTCTCAGTGTTTTATATTATATTGTGTATTAGATTGATGATCATTTTGATCACTAATCATACAATGAATGTGATTAAATTACAGGGACAGATGTGTTTATCATTAAGGAGAACATATTTTACTGAAGATTTTTTGAAGATGATGCAATTTATCTCGTTCCATGGCACGATACTTGCCTGCTAATCGAGCTCCTAGCATGCTAGTCTTCCTTGATAATTAATTTTTGTTCTCTATGCACAGTTTAATTAAAGGAGCACACGTTCTCTTGATACCAAATGACAGCTGTGTTTTCTGTTCAATAGTTAAGATCCCACAATAAGTGGAAGCAAAGTCCTAAAAGCGTACGGCTCCTTTAAATAAGCTAAATCAAACACTTGAATTTCTCTTGTCATTAGTGATTTGAGCTATAATAGTGAACAGAACTTTTATAGCAGCTGTGTTTTGAGCCACAAAAGGGATTTTACAGCTTTAGTCTCTCTTGGTGTGAACACAGGGTTAAATGATATTTGGTTCTTTCACACAGCCTGTTTAAAGCTGCAGGTCTGCAGGCAGAACCTCAGGATATTGTTGTAGTCACTGTGAATAATAAATGATAGATCTGTGATACAGGACACTGAACTAGACACACTGTGACACTACATCACACTTCTAATTCTGTCTGCATGCTCTCTGAAACCACACGCTGGTGGCAACATCAGTTTGTTCATTCTAAACAAGACAACAGTCACAGTATGTGTACAAGAGTTTGATCCTTTAGTGTTTAAATATATATTTTGTAATATAACGTCCAACAGAGATTCAACATCCACAAACATGTGGTTGATGTCGAGGACACTTTATCTATAGTTATATTCAGTCTGTGTGTTTGACCCTAGATTCATCCTGATGATGTAAATACAGTTTAAAAGTTTCATAGCTTTATTTTTGATTTTTGTTTTGTAACATTAGTTATTTTAAGATGTACCACAGCACAACATGCATTCACATAATTATCATAGAGTTTAGTACTAAAACAAATAACATGTTTGTGTTTAATCTCTTTTGTATTCTAACTGGGTGTTTTTTATTTGAACAGGTTCCATGAAGGCCTCTGTGATCCTGGAACACAGCTGGACTGAGATATTCTCTGGAGAGACGATCACCCTCAGATGTGACATTCAGGGAGCTGAAGGAACTCAGTGGACGTATGAATGGAGACGAGACAAGTTAGACCTTCTTTCAATGTACAGTGAATCCATCACAATTAGTGAATCAAACAGTGGAGAATACGGATGTCGGGGTAAAAGCAACAAGTTAACAACAGAGTGGAGTGAAGCCCTCAGATTGACTGTATCAGGTAAGCTGATCATCTTTAATCCATATAAAAGTGCTGAATTAGGTCAAATCTAACCAACAATTTAAGTGCTACTAAATACACACTAAGTATTGTGCTGCATGTCTTCCTGTTTTCACAACAGTGTCTGAAAAGAATGAAGTGCAAAGATTTTTCTGCAGTAATTCATACTCACTGAGAGCCTCACTGAGAGCAGACAAGACAGTCATACCAGCAGGGGGCAGCGTAACACTGACCTGCTTTGTGGACGTCTCTTCAGGGTGGAAGTACTACTGGTACAGACGTACCTCAGAGTCTTCTGTAGCTCAACCAATAAATGATCAATCAGACACTGTCAGTGTTTCAGAAGGAGGAATCTATCAGTGCAGAGGAGGAAGAGGAGACCCAGAGTTCTTCACATATATCAGCAGTAAAGTCACCATTAAGGAAACTGGTGAGTTTAATAATTAGTTCTGAAATTAAACAACATGAACTTTTCAAATGTTTCATGTGTTTGTCAGTAATGAAGAAAAGAGACATTTTGTTACCATTTTGAAACAAAAAACATTGATTACATGTCAGAAGCTCCTCCTGCTCTGATGATGCTGAAAAATCTGAACTTTACTTTCTTCATTTTTAGACAGGACTGATCCAAATTGCACTTCAGTTATATTAATGCTGCTTGTTACTGTGTTAATACTTCCTCTTCCTCAGCACCACTGAGCTCCATGTTTTAAATCAGAAGCTTTTGTTGCATTTCTTCCCCTTAAAGTTGGTTTTTGTGGAGTAAACCTGTCTGTCTCTCTTCAGAAGTGGACAGAGGAATATTAACAATGTTGAGCTGTTGGACTAATGAAAAACAATCACTGGAATTTATTAAATTGAAATAAAATGATGTCATAAAATGCAATCAGAGTAAATACTGGGACACCAAAGCACAGCACTTTGTTACAGAGTTCAGCTGTTAAAAGATCAATATGATGAGAAATATTTAAGGTTATCACACTTTCTGCTGACTGACTGGATGTTTCTATGTGAACAGTTCCCAGAGTCACTCTGCAGCACAGCTGGCCTCAGATATTCACCCTCAGCTGTGACATTCAGGGAGTTGAAGGACATCAGTGGACATATGAATGGACACATGAGAGGTCCAACATTCCTTCAACATCCAATGAATACAGAATCAACAGAGCTTCCTCTGCTGACAGTGGAGAATACAGATGTCGGGGCAGGAAAGAGAATTTATCCACAACAAAGTTGAGTGAAGCCTTCACATTGACTGTATCACAGTGTAAGTCAAATTTTATTTTATTTATCTATAAATAAATAAATTCAAGGCCTGCAGGACAAGTTGGTCTTGGTCTTTGTTCAGTCCTCTGTTAGCTCTTTCTCAGGTTCACAAGGACACTGTGACATCACAAATGAAGATTGATCCTACTTCAGCTTGTCCACATCAGGAAAACATAACATGAGATATTTCAGTCATGAAAATGGAACACACTGCATCTCTGTGTGTTCATGGGGGCAGGAACTTGTCCTGATGGGAGCTGAAAATGGAGACCATGTGACAGGATGTGTAAAATGTGTTTGTGTGTGTTTGCTGATCTTTACCTAACTCTTTATCCTTATTTGATGCCTTTTCAGTAATCA
Organism: Parambassis ranga; assembly: GCF_900634625.1. Lineage (NCBI taxonomy): Eukaryota > Metazoa > Chordata > Actinopteri > Ambassidae > Parambassis > Parambassis ranga. The sequence continues at coordinate 7,216,146 of NC_041026.1, read as the reverse complement.
GTAACAGTCATCTCGGTCTTACAGATGAGACATGAACAGCATGGTCCTCAGCAGCTGGTCCACTCTGTGACCACTTACATGGTCTATCTGGGAGAGGAGGCAGGGTTCTTCTCCTCTCCTCATGCTCACTTCTCTGTCATGACACTATTTCTGTTTGGTATCACTCGCTCACTTCCTGTGGTTGATGTTATGACTAAACTTGAAACCAGAATTTCATCATAATGTGAAGAAATGTCAGATGTTTCTGTTTTTGGAAAAGAAACTTTGCTGTTGTGTTGCAGTCAGCTGAGATTAAAGAAGATGTTTACAGAATTTTCACTGTTGGATGAGAGTTAATGCAAATTCACACGCGGCTATGACCCCTCTTATCATTATATCAGTAGATGGTTTATTCATTCTAGATGAAAAATGTACTTTTCTTGATTCTCTGCAGCTGCTTGAACATTGTTTCATGCATTTGCAGACATGAGTAGCTTCAAATGATCATACCGTGACAGGAAAGAGATGAAGATAAAGACGCATTTCTGTATTTTCATGCAACAGGAAAAGAAGTCTACAAAATTAAAGCAGGACTTCCTGTGGCCACATCAGACCTCTAGCATGTTTCATATGTTGGAAATTTCCAGTGCGTGCAAGTCAGTCTGCTGTGTTGCTGTAGAGTTGATGCAAGGTGTGAAAACACATCAAAGCCTGGTTAAATAAGGAAGGAAGCCGAGATAGAAGAAGTTAGAAAAAAGGCACGTGCATTGTTGCATGAAATCGTCACTCAGGCTTCTCCACACTGCAGTGCAGGAAGTCAGTCAGTGAAGATGGGACACACTTTGCTCTGTGAGCTGGGGCTAATCTGTGAGTACACCACTGACTTATTCTGTCATAATCCTGCATGGTAACGTTTCAGTGAGATGGAGCATCAGTTATTTGTGTTGTTCTCTGATAGTTTGATTGGAATGTGGCTGAAATCAGAGAGAAGAACTATTTCATTTATTTACATGTTTGATTTCTGTCCGTCAGCACTGATGCATTTCACAGGTTATTATAGATTACCCAATAATAGCTGCAGTAGCTAAGATCAAATGTATGATAGTGTGATATCTTTTTATCATAGTGCTCTTTACACTCCTCTGCAGTGGGCATGCTGAAGGTAATTGAAGTCTCCATTTACTGCATCACTTTCTGTCACTGTTCCTGTTTTTGTCACTATATTACAACACACAGGTTGTGAATAGCAGAGTGCATCAACATGTTTGTGTTGTTTCTAGATGCTGTGCTGACGACGGACCCAAACTGGTCCACTGTTTTCATTGGAGAGTCTGTTACCTTCAAGTGTGATGTGGAGGAAGGAGAAGAAGGCGACTGGGAATATAAAATCAACAAGAACGGTCAAACATATGTCCACTACAATTCATATAAAACCTACACATTATACATTCAGTCTAAAGATAACAGCGGTAAATACCAGTGTGCTGCTCACCACAAGAGCTCCGGTAACACTGAGGATAGTAATACTATACATTTGACTGTTTTAGGTAAGTTCCAGTCCAGTATATAATAATGAAGTTTAAGGCAGATGCTTTTCACACCCTGTGTTCACAGCTAACATTGTAACTCACACGTATAAGCAGAACAGGGAAGTTGTTTTAAGCATTGTTTTTGTCATGACATCAGATAAACCCACAGCCACGCTGACTGCAGACAAGACAACCACATCAGTAGGAGGCAGTGTGAAGCTGACCTGCTCGTTGGAGGGCTCAGTCGGCTGGCCGTCCCAGTGGTTCAGAAGAGTTCCAGGCAGCACTGAAGATCCAGTTGAAAAACATGAGGGAGAAAACAAAGTTGTCAGTGTACTGCAAGGAGGCATCTACAGATGCAGAGGATTAAGAGGAGAACCACCTTTCTACTCTGACATAAGCAAAGATGTCACCATATGTGTGCAGAGCTGGAAGAGGAGACCCAGAGTATCACTCTGATTACAGTGACCCAAAGTTTGTCTGGTCTGCAGGTCAGTTTGATTCTGTCCTCTCAGTAAGAAGAATTTATTCTGTCACTGTGATTCCTCTGTTTATTGAGAGAATCAGAATGAGCTGGTTGTGTGTCATTTTTTCATCATGTGATTTTTGTGTTCTTACTTTGTTTCTTTGACATGTTTTGTTTTTCAGGTTTTCATCCAGCAGCGTCTCTCACAGTGAATCCTGACAGAGTCCAACACTTCACCTCTGAGTCTGTCTCACTGACCTGTGAGGGAAACTCTGCTGAGTGGAGAGTGAGGAAGTTCTCTGATGAAGGACGTCTGTCATCCTGTTCTAACTGGAGAACAATGACTGGATCCACATGTAACATAAAGACCACATCACAGTCTGATACTGGTGTGTACTGGTGTGAGTCTGCATCGGGAGAGTTCAGCAACACAGTCAACATCACTGTACATGGTATAATACATTATTTTATTATATTTAAGTCTTAATCTTAAACATCGCATATAATGAACAGTAGATCACTTCATGCTATGTTAAATAGTTGTAAATTGATGATGTAATTAATAATATGGTGATAAATACAGCAGATCAAAAATTAAATGACACAAACAGTTCCACAGTTCAAGTTATTTAACATATAAAACTGCAGCATATTGATGGATGTAGATTAAATAAGTCCTTTTTTGATTTCTCATCTGTGGCTGCAACTAAAACATCAACATGTTAATATGGGACAATGTGTGACTGATGACTACAGTTTGGAGTTTGTATGTCACCATTCAAAACAAGCTCTATAGGATTTATAGGAGATTGTATAAAGCTGCTGTTTATGTGTCAACAATGTTAAAATGTCTTTTTAAGGTCTGTATCAGCTGATCTCTGACTGATGTCCTCTTTACAGATTATAATGGTCTTATCCTGGAGAGTCCTGTCAATAGTGTGACTGAAGGAGACTCTGTTATTCTTGGCTGCAGACTGAGAGGACAAAACAAACTTTCCAATGTGTTTTTCTATCACAATGACAAACGTGTTCAAAGTGATACCAGAGGGGAGCTGAAGATCTCTGCAGTGTCAGAGTCACATGAAGGTTTCTACAGGTGTGAACATTCAGGAAAGAAGTCACCTCAGAGCTGGATGTCAGTGAAAGGTGAGTAAAGATGTTTGATGCTCCTTTTTTGGTACATTACGGTAATGTTGTTTTGATTATTGTCTGTATGTCGATGAAGATTCTCAGTCATCCAGGTCATCATACGTAGAGAAGATTGAAGGCGTCTGGACTTGCTCTGGATGAGCAGCGAAACATCTTCAAGAAAACTCTACAAGTCCAGACGCCTTGCTTCAATCTTCTCTACGTATTATTGTCTGTACTAATGACACCAAGTCCAATATAAGTGTATTAATTTATGTTTATTATTTCTAATAGTTGTATCAAGACCTGAAAGCTCCTCATCCTCAGTGCCATTAATTGTTGGACTGCTGTGTGGAATCATATTATTCTTTGTCATTGTGCTCTTACTGTATCACTACAGACAGTCCAAAGGTGAGACCTTTTTCTTCTGATGCATCATTTATTTACTATAAACTTTAAATGTGACACAGAATTTACAAAACCATGTAACAACGTGATCATTTTTTGTTAATAAAAGGTTCTTCTGCAGAGCAGACAGTGTACCAGGAAGTAAACCAACATCAGATATACTCCTCTCTTCTCCACAGTCAGTGTTTCATCTGGTTCAGAATGTTTTCACAGATATTTATAAGATTCATGCTGCTGCAGCTTTAACACTGTTCAATAACAACATTTAATAAAAACATAAAGACGTTTAAATGAGTGTGACAGATGTGAGGTGACTCATTTAATGTGTCACTGTCCTGTAGGCGACCTTTGTGTCTACGAGACAATCAGAGGAGCTGAAGGCTCTGGAAATGGTACAGTACACACTTTGATTGACATGGAGCAGGTTAAAGTCATAATAATTATAGAATCATTGTGAAACTCAGTACTCACATTAATGTTATTTCAGGTCAGCCTGAAGAAGATTACTATAATGCTTCATATCTGATTCAGCTCAAAGCTCTGGACAGCAGGAGTGAGTATATAAAAATATGAGATGTCACATTGATACTAAAATACAGAGAGAATCATTATTTTATATATGATTGATATCATGATAACAGGACAACATGTTGACCCAGAAGAGTCACTGTCTGACTACAGTAATGTGAATCCAAACACAGGTAATATTCTTCATATACAGTCAGAGCTCATGTTCCAAAGACAGTATTTTAAACTGAGACTGTTTGCTGTGATTTTATTTCAGGTCCATGAAGAGATGTTCATCATCAACAAACAAAGAGAAGCACAGATGGCAGCATGAAGTCAATGACTAGCTGTCTGTTTTAAGCTTGATAACAGAACATGTTTCAGTGCTGGCCTGCTTTAGATTGTTTCCCATGTTATAAAGAAGACGTTCTTTTTTTGTTCATCTTCATGTTCTCCTGTTTTGAGAGCAGAAACTTCAGGTTATAGTGTTGTCATTTGCCATGTCTCAAGAGAGACTGTTTGTTGTGAGTTCATTTCTTTGAGCTGCAGCTTTCTTTAAATGTGAAGAATCATGAGTTGAAATGTAGCTCTCACCGTAAGTTCAGTCATGAAGACTCTATTTCACATCATCCACCTCTTATCTCTATCCGCTATTCGAATCAAACTGCATCTGATTGTTGTCCTTTCATTTTGCATTCTGCCTTTAACAATTGTCTTTTCATGTTACACGGTATCTGTTAGTGCCCAAATCATGTAAGTATCAACCTCAATTTTCATCTCTTCTTCTCCTTTGGGGGGGGTCTTCTGATCAGCGGCCTCTCTACTTGAGCTTTCCCCCCTTTTGGACGTAGTTCTCACGACGGGGTCTAGGACGCCAATGCACATTTACAATTATTGTATTAATAAATTATTTCTCATTCAGTTCGCTGAGTCTCTCATGATTGAAATGTAGCTCTCAGCGTAAGTTCAGTCGTTAAGACTCTATTTCACATCATCCACCTCTTATCTCTATCCGCTTCCCTCTTCACCATCCTCGCACTCTCTTTCACTGCACTGCACTCCCTCTAGTGACCTCCCACATAGTCAGGTGTTTAATAGATGGCACCTCCCTCACCAATCAGCTGTCGATCTGTCCCTCTCCTGCCCAATCATAGCGTAGGAAGAAATTTAAAAGCCTCTGTCTCTTCTCCAGCTGTCTCCTGATCAATCCGGCAACCCTCCTCCACCCCAAGCACCTCCCGATTAATGCAGTTTAAGGTCTCCCCTCTCCTGCTCTCCTGCTTCTACACCACCACCAGGTCTAGACCCAGGGGGGGTCTTCTGATCAGCGGCCTCTCCGCTCGAGCTTTCCCCCTTTCGGATGTGGTCCTCACGACGGGGTCTCTACAAGTAAAGGACATGAAGTCCAACATGGAGTTTCATTGTGTGTCGTCGTTTTGTTCCTTCATAGACTTTATTTTGTGGTCTTTGAAACTTTTTGTAAATAAAAGGGTTCTTATTAAATATAATTTCTTCTTAAGCAGCCTGAGGTTAAAATGTTCTTTTAGTATGTAATATGGAACATTTGTTGATCTTTCCACAAAGGCCTCAACAAAACATAAAAGTTATCAAAAACGCAGATCGATGTTACACCATGTGGGCGGGGCAACGCCATGAAGTAGCCACAAGATTTCCTGATGTGATGTTGTTCCTTCTTCTTCCCCTCTGAGCTGGCCAGGGAATCCCTGAAAACCTGTGGCTACCCACTCATCAAAGCCACAAAAACAAGACCCACTAACAACAAGAAGGACAATAACTGACAGAGAAAAAAACATCTGCATTCCATATGTGTCAGGAGTATCAGAGAAACTCCGTAGGATTTCCAATATTTGTAAGATTTACCCAGACCCACCCACTGAAGTCTGCCACCACATATAAACAATATTTCCCCACCAGACAGTTAGAACTGATGAAGCTGCTTGGATGAGCAGCGAAACGTCTTCAGGAAAACTCTACAAGTCCAGACGCCTTGCTTCAAGAAGGTGAATGTGAATACCTGTGCTGTGTCTCTGTCCATGGTGCTGACTGTGGAGCCGGCAGCAGTGCTGGAGCTGTCCGAGGTGCTGACTGTGGCACCGGCAGCAGTGCTGGAGCTGTCCGAGGTGCTGACTGTAGTGTCTGCTGCTCATGGGGAATGTTCAGCCTGTGTCAGATCTTCTTATTTAATTTCAGAGACATTATTTGTGCATTTGTATCTGTCTGCATTTGTCTGCTGGGACATACAAATGCTTGGAGAAAGACAAAAAGATCTTTTTTTATTATTTGCTTCCCTGCAGCTCACATTAGCTTCTCTCAAAGCCCCTGTGTAGGTTTACAAGCAAACAGAGGTAGATTCACCACTCAGACTCCAACAACAATAGGACTTTAAAAAAAGTGCACAGTGCAGCAATGTATTTTGTGAAGTCTAAACCTCCCAAAATCCTGTAAAGACTATTATGCCATTCTCCTAAACACCAAACCAGCAAGCTAGAAAACAGTCGGTTATCAATCTTCCATTCTTTGAGTTAAGATGGAGCTACTAGCCAAGAAACAGCTGCTACCCCCACTGTGACCTCAGTCATGAAGACTCTATCTCACATCATCCACCTCTTATCTCTATCCGCTATTCGAGTCTGCATCTGATTGTTGTCCTTTCATTTTGCATTCTGCCTTTAACAATTGTCTTTTTATGTTACACGGTATCTGTTAGTGCCCAAATCGTGAGTATCAACCTCAATTTTCATCTCTTCTTCTCCTTTGGGGGGGTCTTCTGATCAGCGGCCTCTCCGCTCGAGCTTTCCCCCCTTTCAGACGTGGTCCTCACGACAGGGTCTAGGACACCAATGCACATTTACAATTATTGTATTAATAAATTCTTTCTCATTCAGTTCGCTGAGTCTCTCATGATTGAAATGTAGCTCTCAGCGTAAGTTCAGTCGTGAAGAGAGTCTTCACATCATCCACCTCTTATCTCTATCCGCTTCCCTCTTCACCATCCTCGCACTCTCTTCACTGCACTGCACTCCCTCTATTGACCTCCCACATAGTCAGGTGTTTAATAGATGGCACCTCTCTCACCAATCAGCTGTCGATCTGCCCCTCTCCTGCCCAATCATAGCGTAGGAAGAAATTTAAAATCCAGTTATAGAAGAAGACTGAGTTTAAATCACAAAATAAAATATGTCAGAGCTGAATGCAACTCAGTTCAGCAGCTCCTTGCTACTTGCCAGTTCCAATAAATCTATAGCACTTAGACATGTGGTCTGGCTGTGTTGCCACAACAAAGTTGACCCTTCGCCAATTCACTGGAAATGGCTGTTTTTTTGGCTGTACCTCCCACATACTTCATCCTATGTGGATTAAACTTTACAGTCATGCTGAACATCTGACTCTGCACACACTGATATGCTCCTAAGCTACAGTCCCTGTGCCACCTACTGGCTGGAGGACTTCTCTTTTGTATATGTGTGTTTTGGTATTCTCTTCTGGCCTGCAGACCACAGCTCATGCCGGTAGCGGGGGGAGAGAGGCCGTGGGACGATAGGGGAGGCGGCGGCTGCGAGTCCCGACCGCAAGGAGTGCGAGGGCCTGTCATCGCTGCTTGCAGCTTAAATTTTATTTATCCTTCTGTGTGAAAGTCCAACCTCAGACTTATCAATCAGCAGTTGTGTTAAATGTAACATGTCTATGTCTTGGTAGCTGTTTGTAATTCATATGATGTGATAATAACGACTAACCTCATCTCGATTCTCACTCTGTAGGTGATGTGTCCGTCTATGAAACAATCAAAGAGCCTGAAAACACAGAACATGGTACAGTATACAGCGAGATGTTTTAAGTCCAGACAAGTTACAGTTACAAATACTACAATGATATGTTTAAGGTCACAGTAACATGTTGACATTCTAAAGTTTCAGGTGAATCCAGTGACGTCACATATTCTTTGATTGAACTTAAACATGTGACTAAGAAAGGTGAGCACCACATACAGCAGCTGGAAAAGCTAACAGCACGTAGGTGCTTTTATATGCCAGTAATACCTGAAGAAAGCTCATTCATCTGGGTCTTTTAACAGGGGAGAAGCAGAAACCAGTCGAGAGCTGTGTTTACTCAGATGTGAAGATAAGATCATCTGCAGGTACACGGCGTTACAACAACTGTTAATAAAGTATATTTGTGTTTTTTTTATTCTCCCTGCTGTGAAGTCACTTTTCAATACTGCCACATGTTTATATTCACAGGACAACCATTAATGTACCATTAATGCAACCATTAATGCATACATTAATGTTTAATTGTTGACAAACTCTGAAGCTGGAAGCTTACAACAGACCAGACATTGTACAAAAGGATGTGATGAAACCTCAGAGTTTATAAAGAGACACCCTTGCAGAAGTGCCTTGAACCTGTGGCTCCCCCTGTTGGTCTGCAGGGGTGACTCCACTGGTTCCAAAAAGAGGTCAGAGAGGGTATGACTTATTTTTTTAATACTTTTTATAAAATTAATTCACTCAATGAATTTAGTTGTTTTGTTGCTTCAAGACAGTTAAGTAACATCACACCTGCTATTGTGGGGGTGGGGGGGGGTTGCATGCAAGAAATAGCTTATGACTAATACCTGTGTTCTCAGATATCTATTCATTTTAATTTGTAGGAGGTTTACAGGAAGTGTCTGTGTTCTGTGGTCAATCCTTTTGCAGCTGTGTGAGTTTTGTTCAGAACTTCCCTCACCCTTCATTGTGTGTCTATAATTTGGTTTGGATACATATAGGACACACTTTGTGTGTTAAGTGATGAAACACAAATCACATTTCCTGTTTAACTTCTGAAGTGTTAACCTGATATTTTTGTTTTGACTAGTTATAAATAAGCAATTCTACAGGTGTGAATATTCAGGAAAGAGGTCACCTCAGAGCTGGACTTAAAGCAGGTTCAGAGCTGGATGTGAGGAGAGGATTAACACTTGTATACATTTACATAAAGATAACTTTATGAGTAAAAATAAATCAGGAGATGTGCATAAGTGGATTCATGACTGACCTCAGCTCTAACCACTTCTTCTGCTTGTTGACAGAATGATGAAACGTCCTAAAAAGTCAAGCCACAGTCTGACAGACCACAAGAGGAAGTGGAAGTTGTTGCTCTACACACAGAGGTGAGTCGTTGGTCAACTGTGTCACCACAGTAACGTCACATATAGTTGTGTTGCTTCTTGGAGTCTGCATCCCTGGTATGTACACCTATATGTTTGTTTATATATATAGTGAGTTGTCCTGAGTTCACCTTTTTGACTTGAGTCTATTTTTCTTGGTGTTCAACGTAAATGGAGCTGAGGTGGGCGGGGAAGTTCACGCTGTGATATGGCAACCGCCTGTCAGTTAAAGCAGTCATGCTCATAATAATGTGTAATGTTAAGTCAGAAAGCAGAGGTCTGATGTCTTTATTAACATGTAAAATAGCATTTTATGTCACTCAAGCACGCCACTGCTTCGAACGGCATACGAGTCATGTGATTGGTTCGGGTTGTGAATCGCTTGGTGGGATCGGGTGTGTTGAACATCCCTATTTAATATAGATATATCGATATAAAGTTATAGATTGATTAGTTAGACAGTGACATATATTAGCTACATTGATGCATTCATTAGTTTGATTGCTGCAAATTCTATAAGTATGAGTTAAAGATGCAAACGATTCACATTTATATTTATTATTTATATCTAAGAATTTCATAGCGTAAAACGCAGTTAATCGCAATTTGTCAGTGTGTACATTTTAGTAAAAGAAAAGTTATTGATCACGTTTCTCTTGCATAGGCAAAACTCTCGGTTTGTGTGTGGAGGACCCCTCGCCGATTCTCGTCTCATAAGGACCCTCTCGCACCGAAAGCGACAATGATACCCCTACACCACCATCCAGCATGAGGATTGATTAGCCCTAATTATTATTTATCCACTTCAAATGTAACATTGTATAACAACTTTGTGCAGTGAAACTGAACATTTTTTGTGCCAGCCTGAAATTAGTCAACCATGTAGTGTAGTCTAACGGATTCAAATCCCAAACAATCCATGAACCAATAACACACACCGCAATTATTTATTTTTATTTATTTATTTATTTGTTTATTTATTATAACAATTTTATTCACCACTAGATGTCCTACTTGACCACTGTGTCATTGAAGCCTCCAGTAATTAACCTTTTTCTTGAATCATGTGTGGAAGCTTCAACAAAGCCTCAAAAACCCATCACTAGCCACAGCACCCTCTTTTAACCCTCTTGCCCCTCCCACTGAGCTGGATTATTTTGACTTCTTTTACACAGGTAAGTATTTTATACCTCCCAAACACACATTCAAACAATATTTCTGTTCACAGAAATAGTAATTCCCACATTTACTCAGTTTAAACAGTATTTTTATCAAACGGAAGTCAGCTGACTAGAAGCGCGCGACTCTCTGATATTTAAAGGGCAGAGAAACGCCGGCACACTTTGCCTGCCCACTTCCTCGTCAGGACGTCACAGCGTGACACCGCGATGCGCCCATGAGCGGTGCGCAGTGTAAGTAGCGATGGGTTTTCGAGGCTTTGTTGAAGCTTCGACACCTGATTCAAGAAAAAGGTTCATTACTCGAGGCTTCAATGACACAGTGCTCGAGTAGGACATCTAGTGGTGAATAAAATGCATTGCGGTGTGTGTTATTGGTTCATGGATTGTTTGGGATTTGAATCGCCGTGCACAGTCTCGTTCAACTACACTACCTGGTTGAATGGTTGACACAATACAATACATTAAACTTTCAGTTTCACTGCACACAATTGTTACAAAGTTACATTTGAAGTGGATACATAATAATTAGGGCAAATCAAACATCATGATGAATCCGATTAAAATTTTTAACACAATTAATGCATTTGCGACAGAGAACGAAGCTGGATGGTGGTGTAGGGGAATCATCGTCGGTTTGGGTGCGAGTGGGTCCGGGTTCAAAACTTATGATACGCGAATCAGCAAGAGGTCCTCCACACACACACGCAAGAGAAGCAAAAACTTTTCTTCTACTAAAATGTACACAATGACATATTTGCGATTAACTGAGTTTAATGCTGAGAAATTCTTAGATATAAATGTGTAAGTATATGTGTATGGAGTTATGAGTAAAGCCACCAAGTGTGTACCCTTGATTGGATAATATGTAGACGGAGCGTGTGTGTGTGTGTGTGTGTGTGTGTGTGTGTGTGTGTGTGTGTCGCGGAGCCGCTCCGTCACAATCTTTTATTGGGAGCTACTACTAACTCAGCACAATCAGTAAATCAATGAAAGTGGTGAATTTTCACTTTAATTCAGACGTTCTGTGCAATAAAGTATTCTAAACATGAACAGTATAGAGATCTGTTACAGTGTGTGTTGTATTTACACATTACACTCATTACACTCACATTACACATTTACACACATTGTCCTCTGATGGTGTTACTCTTGTTGCTGTGAAACAAACATTTGATTCCACCTTTCAGTCATTTCCTGAGTCTGAGGTCACAAATAAGCATTCTGCCACAAAGTGAGGACATGTGTAGATTCTACACTTAAATGATGCTTTTTATTTATTGTACTGCAACTGTACTGTTTTATTATAACAACAAGATGTAATGTGCTTCAATTCAACAGTCTGATGTTTTATGCATGTGCAACACTTCTACCCCAAGCCCATTTTAAGGCATCAGCTTGAAAATTATTTTTGTATGCCTCTGGCTCTTTGTAAATTAAGATGGCACAAAGCAGAAATGATAAAAATTGTCCTCGTCTGTTGAAAATTTACACTTTTACAATGAATATCTCCTTACAAATGATGTAGATGAAGCAATCTAGTTATCTCAATCTGTAGCTAAGCTTGTGGACATTATGTCTGCCAAGTTTTTATTTCATTCTAATTAAGGAAAACAAAATTACAGAGGGTTTTGTCCAGCCTATGTAGACAAGGTCTTAAAATTTAATGAACCAAACTATATATTTCACTTTTAAGTCACTATTGGTGTTCATTACTTCTATTTACATCAGTTTTTACTTGTATACATACATTATTACACATCAATAGGTTATAACAGATGTATAAAGCAGATAGGCCACGCCCACCTAATGCTAAGCTAATACCTTGTCAAATATGCAGGCTCATAACTTCACAATAGATGGGTTGATTAGGATGATTGACACCTCTATCAAAAGGTCAGAACCAATAGATTTGACAGGTAGTAGTAATGTTAGTGCTAGACTCACCAATGACCAGCCACATGGAAGGAAATGCATTTTATGCTAAACGACCCTTGCCACATTCTAACCCTAAAAAAGTCCTCCACAAACATAATAAATGTCTAATCCTAATATTTTTAGTCTTGAATAAACACAGACGTTGGTCTATCTGAACCAAGCATTTATTGCCTTCAAATATGACAGAAATTTCTTTACTTTTATATTATTTATATTCTAATTTACCAAATAATTATAATATAGCAAACTACTGTAACAGTGTCAATTGGTAAAGTCTCAGCTTTCATATGACACCTTGTTTGTTTGTGTGACTTGAAGTATCACAGAGCTAGCAATAACCATGTGGCAAGTGTGTCGACTTTGATATTAGAATTTTATTTTGATGAGTGATCATTGATTTGCATTGTGTTGTGTGTAAATATGGCTTATATGTGCTTGTAGTAAAGTTTCTCCTGTTTAATTTGATATGCAATATGATTATTTTTTTTTTACATGGTTAGTGCAGTGTTATATGGCTTTTATTTTTTGGGTGCATGAAAAAGCCTCCAAATTTGGGGGCCGTGGGGTGGGAAGGGTTAAAGTACAATAACATTTATAGGGAACAGACTAAACCTTTGCAGAGAAACATGTTCATATGTGTGAAGAGGACATGAAATATAACCATGTGAAACTGCTGTGGGCAGAACTGCTGTCTAAAGTTTGGTGAAAAGGGAAGGAAGAGTCTATACTCAGAAGTAGAATTTGGTGAGACATTTTGAGCTCACATTTTAAGAAACATCACTTCTGCCTTCAGCATTATAATTATGAATAGATAGAACACTTTGTTCAGTTGTGCTGGATGTGAGGATGGGGCACACTTTGCTCTGTGTGCTGGACTTATTCTGTAAGTACATTTCTGACTTGTTGTTTCTGAAGAGTGTTTCTGAGCAGACTAGTGTCTCTGTTTTACACTGAAGTTCTGCTGGATTTGGCTCCACACATCTACATTGTGTATATATAGTGTTTTAATGTTGTGATTGATCACTTTCTTTTGGTTTGATGATGTCTGATGAGGTTTTAATCTTTATTTCAGTGTTCAGCACACTCCTCTACGGACACACTGAAGGTGACAAATTATACTTTGTCTTTATTTTTCTCTTCATTTGTATATTACACAAAGTATTTATCTCCTGTTTATCAACTTCTCAGTGTTTTATATTATATTGTATATTAGATTGATAATCACTTTGATCAGCTCAGTATTGTGAGTTTATTCTGACTATGATGCTGCTAACATGGAGACAGTCGGTGCCTCCAACAAAGATTCAACATCCACAAACATGTGGTTGATGTCAAGGACACTTTATCTATAGTTATATTCAGTCTGTGTGTTTGAGCCTAGATTCATCCTGATGATGTAAATACAGTTTAAAAGTTTCATCGTTTTATTTTTGATATTTGTTTTGTAACATTAATTATTTTAAGATGTACCACAGCACAACATGCATTCACATAATTATTATAGAGTTTAGTACTAAAACAAATAACATGTTGTGTTTAGTCTCTTTTGTATTCTAACTGGGTGTTTTTGATTTGAACAGGTTCCATGAAGGCCTCTGTGATCCTGGAACACAGCTGGACTGAGATATTCTCTGGTGAGATAATCACCCTCAGATGTGACATTCAGGAAGGTGAAGGAACTCAGTGGACGTATGAATGGACACGAGACAAGTTAGACCTTCATTCAACACACAGAAAAGACAGTTCCATCAGAGTTTATGGGTCTCACAGTAGAGAATACAGATGTCGGGGTATACGCAACGAGTTAACAACAGAGTGGAGTGAATTCCTCAGATGGACTGTATCAGGTAAGTGGATCATCTTTAATCCATGTAAAAGTGCTGAATTAGGTCAAATCTAACCAACAATTTAAGTGCTACTAAAGATTTTTCTGCAGTAATTCATACTCTAACCATTTACTATTAACTGTTTGACTGTTTTTTACTGACTGTTTCATTTTTTTCTTCCTCACTGCAGATAGACCTCGGGCCTCACTGAGAGCAGACAAGACAGTCATACCAGCAGGGGGCAGCGTAACACTGACCTGCTCTGTGGACGTCTCTTCAGGGTGGAAGTACTACTGGTTCAGACGTACCTCAGAGTCTTCTGTAGGTCAACCAATAAATGATCAATCAGACACTGTCAGTGTTTCAGAAGGAGGAATCTATCAGTGCATTGGAGGAAGAGGAGACCCAGAGTTCTACACATATAGCAGCAGTGAAGTCACCATTAAGGAAACTGGTGAGTTTATAACTTTTAGAATAAGTTAGTCTGGTCACTGTGTTCATACTTCCACTCAGCTTCATTTTTTAAAAGAGAAACATTTGTCCTGTCAGTTGACATTGACATAGTCGGGATTGGTTGTAGATTTTTTTTTATTAAACAGATTATAAATAAGATAAGACAGAACTTCATTGATCCACAAGGCAAATTAATGTTGTCACAGCAGCAGAACAACACAAAGTGCACAATGTACTACCAGAGTAAGATAAACGTAGAATAAAGTGAAAATAAGGTCAAAATAAGGACTACCTCTTAAAATACAGACATGCAGAGGAATATAATATGAATATCACAAAAAACAATTCCAATATGATTATAATAATACTGTTATGAGATACTGTTGGTGAGGATATTAGAAGCTGTACTGTCTTAATTACCCATTAGTGTCATTGTTTGCAGAAATGACAAGAGTACAGAGTTTAGAAAACAATAGTGAGAACTGTTGTTAGATTAATGTGTTTAGAGCTTCTCCTTCCTTTAAAATATGTTTCTGTAGTGTAAGTTTGTCTGAGAGTCACTTTAGAAAATAGAGTTTAGAAGGTAAGATTTGAAAGAAGAGAATGGAATTGTATATTCTCTTAGCTCTATGATGAAGAAATGATCAATACTTGAATCATGAATATATGAAAATGTCTTTTTTATATTCAGTTCACATAAAACAGAGGACCTTTCTCTAACTGCTGTTTAGATTTAACAGATCTCTGAATATGAAGAACTGTTTAACAGAGTGTGTACACCTCTATTAGAACAGTGAGGTGACAGTTAAAGGATGATGTCATCAGTAACAACAGGAAGTGAGCAGGAAGACAAACATAAAACATGTTCATGTCACACAGTAACTTTTAGATTCAGGATGATCAATGAATTAGATGCTGAAACTGTTTCTATTTGACACTAAATGCATCTGATTAATATAAATAAAGCAGCATTATTTGTTTTGTAGCTGTAAGTTTTATTTTTGTATCATTTTATATTTATGTATGTGTTCCACTGAAACATACATCACCTCATGTGCTACATATCTTCCTGTTTTCACAACAATGTGTCAGAAAAGACTTTCCTGCAGTAATTCATCCAACAATTAACTTTTTTTTTTAACGTTTAACGTTTTATTTTTCTCTACAAACCTCACAGCAGATAAACCTCGGGCCTCACTGAGAGCAGACAAGACAGTCATACCAGCAGGGGGCAGCGTAGCACTGACTTGCTCTGTGGACGTCTCTTCAGGGTGGAAGTACTACTGGATCAGACGTACCTCAGAGTCTTCTGGAGCTCAGATAATAAAAAGTGAAACATCAAGTAAGACTGTCAGTGTTTCAGAAGGAGGCATCTATCAGTGCAGAGGAGGAAGAGGAGGAAGAGGAGGAGACCACCTTTACAACACAGAGTACAGCCAATCAGTGAAGATCAACAAACTTGGTGAGTTGTATGTAACACACAATGTCTGCTGTGATCTTGTATCAGGATGATACTTAGTGTTTCACTTTCCATCAGATGGGCACTGAAAGCTTTGTCAGTCTAGTTTGTCTATCTATTTTTTTTTTGCTTTTTGAACGTGTGTCATCACAGTTTGATTAACCACAAGAGGAAGGGATTGTTGTTCCTGTGCACTCAGAGATGGCTGGTGGCCACTTGAGCTGCTTCTCTAAGTTTAATTCCTTCTGTGTTTCCTGCCTTCTTTCTCCCTTTGTCTTTGTTAGTCTGTTTGCCTGTTTGTCTTGTCCTTGGATGTTAATCGTGCACCCGGGTTTTTTCCTGCTCAAATTGCCATCTTGAGAAGATGATTTTAAATGTGTGTTATGTTTTTTGTTCTCTCTGTCATTGGACACAGTGTCTGCACACAAAGATGAACAGCTGATCTGATGGTAACTTTTAAACTCTGATATTTGATCATGTGTTTCAGATGTAGAGGCATCAAGCTGTCCTCGGACCATCCATGAAAAAGTTGGACTCACTGTGTGGTTCTCATCATGTTATCCAAGTGAAGGGGTTACCTCAGCCACGTGGAAATATATAACTTCAACAGCTTCAGGACCGACTCGAGATGTAACTAAAGTTGATCAGTTCAAGCACAGAGTAGACATCAACCCCCAAGACTTCAGTTTAACAGTGAGAGGACTGACTCTGCAGGATTCTGGTGAATTCAGTTTTCTGTCAGAGGTCAACAATAAAACAGAAAGAGAAACAGTCACCATCACTCTGCTGGTTCATGGTAAGTCACCTCTGATAGGCTTTTGTTTGTAGCTGTGGTCAAATGTTATATGCTCATTTTTTTCTGTTTCTTAACTGAAAAGCCATTATTACAACACAAAGTGTTAATGAAACAGGGACTGAAGATGATTATGATCACTGCTGACTTTTTTTATCCTCTTAGATGGATCCCAGGCAGAATCATCCTGTAAACAAAACTCTGAGGAGGTTTCGTCACTTTGTTTTTTTTATCCTTCTTTCTTCTTTTCATTCAGAGCCCATAACAGAGGTCCAAATCAACACCTGGATCGCCTACAATGACTCCTGCACAGTTTTGCTGGACTGCACTGTGACCTCAGACAGCACAGTCACCTACAACTGGACTGTGAGGAGCCAAACCTTCACAGGCCCCAGGCTGAGACACATCCTCAGTCCACAAGAGGGCACCACCTCATTCACCTGCACGGCCTCCAATGTTGTCAGTGAGAAGTCTGCAACCACGACAGTCACATGCAGAAAAGGTACCACTACCGATGATGGAAATGAGCCATGTATGTACCTGCTGTAGCTGTTGATGCTGGTGCTGATACTGGAAGCTGATGTTTTCCTCCTTTACAGTTCCACTGATGCTTGTCCTGGGTGTGGCAGGAGGAGGCTGTCTGTTGATTGTCATTATAGTTGGTGTAGTTGTGTGTGTTTGTTGCTTCAAAAAAAGACACACAGGTAAGTGCATTTTTAACATTCTTAGTGTCACATCTCAGATATAAATATAAAAGTAACAAGGTCTTCTTTTTGTTACAGATCTGTGTTGTACAAGGTTGGGACTACACTCTACTTTTCATTTCCTACATACACAACATTCACATTTCTACCTCATTAATAATCGTGT
Source organism: Parambassis ranga (assembly GCF_900634625.1). NCBI lineage: Eukaryota > Metazoa > Chordata > Actinopteri > Ambassidae > Parambassis > Parambassis ranga. The sequence continues at coordinate 7,198,442 of NC_041026.1, read as the reverse complement.
TATTGTTTCAGGCGTGCGCAGCCTGAGACAGACCACCAGTATGAAAACCAACAGCCTGTGTACTCCTCTCTTCTGCACGGTCAGTGTGACACTGCTTCACTGCTCATCCCGGTCAGATAAAGTATGACTTCAATTGTCTCTGCCTTGTAGGTGATGAGTCTGCCTATGAGATGATAACAAGGAGAAGCCCTGAAGATGCTGGAAGAGGTAAGAGCTTTTTAAACTGTCGATAAGTCAGTTAAGACAAGTCTGAAGGTAACACTGTGGGGAATCATCACTTTAACAGGAACCATCAGATGAGCTGTGAACACTGAGACTGATCTCTATGGTGTCCTCTAAGCTTCTTATAGCTACAGATGATGTTAACATCAGTTGTTTCTGTATCAAATTAAATGTTTTATTGCATAAAATGTTTGCTACCTCCACTGCATTTTAAATTAATCTTCCATTGCTGCATTTTCACCCTGTTGTGTTTTATATATATTGCTCAAAATGCTTGTGAAAGCTGTGCAGTGTATGTGACATACTTTTGAAATAATTTTCCTGATTCAGTAGCCATAATGTTTTTATTCTTGTTTAACTTTATGTAAAACATCTATACAATAAATAAGTTGATGTACACGTTTGTGGGTTGACTAAGTCCTGGTATTCTGTCCTCGCAGTGAGTATCAGTTCAGAGCTAGACAGATAGCTAACGAGCCGTGACTTTGTTGTCGTTGGTCATGTGGATATTGCCTCACATTACTTGCAAAAGTAATTTGAGGCAAAATTGAGAGCAGAAAGTTCAGGTTATAGTGTTGTCATTTGTCATGTCTCAAGAGAGACTGTTTGTTGTGAGTTCATTTCTTTGAGCTGCAGCTTTCTTTAAATGTGACAAAAGAAGTTGAAAGATCTTCTGTGTGATGCTGTCTGACAAAGGTTTGTTTGAGGCTCCTCCTACAGATGGACTCTCTGACGTAAATGTGGATATCATGCAAGAGCACAACCAGACGAGCAGCCCGAGACGTTCAATAGGCTCAGAGCAAAGTCAGAAAGTGGACACTGTCTGCAGCATTTTACACATGCTAAATCTAAATGTCACCAGTGAAGCCACAGCACCACCCGCAGGACAAACCAGAGTATTACAAGTAAAAGACATGAAGTCCAACATGGAGTTTTTAATTGTGTGTCTTCTGTTCTTTCATAGACTTTCTTTTGTGGTCTTTGAAACATTTTGAAAATAAAATGGTTCTTATTAAATATAATTTCTTCTTTACTTCTCATTGGATCTAAGTGCTGTATTAAACAAACATTAACCACATTTCACACAGATATTCCAACATGACATGCCTGAGGTTAAAATATTCTTTCAGTATGTAATATGGAACATTTGTCGATCTTTCCACAAAGTCCTCACAGTAGTGCTACTTACTACATCCTGTTCAATCTTTAAGAATTCAGTATACTGTGAAATACTTAGAGATTGATCTGCTGCTGTAGGTTGAATCAGCTCTCTGTGAATCATTTGGTAAAAACTTAAATGTAACACATGCGTATTTATGTTTTAAAGGAAAAGTTACAAAGTTTGGTTTAAAATGTATTTAGATTGTTTACACAGTGTTTGTGTGATCAAGACAGTTACTTAGATCATAGTTCTTTGCATACATGGCCACAGAGGGCGTCAGACTACAACAAGAACATGCTTTTGAAGACATAGTTGAGCAAAAGTTATCAAAAACGCAGATCGATGTTACACCACGTGGGCGGGGTAACGCCATGAAGTAGCCACAAGTTTTCAGGGATTTCCTGATATGATGTTGTTCCTTTTTCTTCCCCTCTGAGCTGGCCAGGGAATCCCTAAAAAACTTGTGGCTACCCCAATTGGGCACTCATCAAAGCCACAAAAACAACACCCACTAACAACAAGAAGAAGGACAATAACTGATGGAGAAAAAAACATCTCCTGCTGTGTCTCTGTCCGAGGTGCTGACTGTGGAGCCGGCAGCTTGCTACTTGCCAGTTCCAATAGGCATGTGGTCTGGCTGTGGCACCACTACGAAGTTGGCCCTTTGCCACTCCACTGGAAATTGTTGTTTTTGTGGCTGTACCTCCCACTTACTTCATGAATGATGAAGGATGAAACTTTACAGTCATGTTGAACATCTGACTCTGACCAGATTGATATCTAAGCTACAGTCCCTGTGCCACCTACTGGCCGGAGGGCTTTTCTTTTGTGTATGTGTGTTTTGGTGTTCTCTTCTGGCCTGCAGACCACAGCTAGTACTACACGGTAGCGGGGGGAGAGAGACCGTGGGATGATAGGGGAGGCGGCGGCTGCATTTAAGTTGAACTTAAAAATGCGACTAAGAAAGGTGAGCACCACATACAGCAGCTGGAAAAGCTAACAGCACACAGGTGCTTTTATATGCCAGTAATACCTGAAGAAAGCTTCTGGGTCTCATCTGGGTCTTTTAACAGGGAAGAAGCAGAAACCAGTGGAGAGCTGTGTTTATTCAGACGTGAAGATAAGATCATCTGCAGGTACACGGCGTTACAACAACTGTTAATAAAGTATATTTGTGTTTTTATTCTCCCTGCTGTGAAGTCACTTTGTGCAGCAACAACACAACATGCATGTTTAGATTTGTCAGTGTAACAATTCACTTGTACAGATTGTTGACCCTGCATCTCTGTCTTCATTTCTTGGTCAGGTCAGAGCAATCAACAAAAACTGTAACATAGATCAACTGTATTCTCTAGTCTATTCTAGACTCTAGTCTACTATGGTGACTAACATTTTTCTTTCTGAGCTTTAGGTCTCAATGATCTGTGTTGTGTCTAAGGTGGAAAGCATGTGACAGACTGACCAATACAACAAGCCTTAAGCTGTAAGATGTTATGTTCAGTTACACCTGTCCACAAGAAAGCGTTTTCATGGCAGAACCTAAAGTTTCTTCCTCAAAAAAACAAATTTGGCAAAACAGTTGCAGCAAGCAAACAGCAAGCAGAAGAGTCAGTTAGTCCTCTGTTAAACATTATCGTCAACACCACCTTTTATATCCTTAAATATGGTTTAAATCACCTGCTCTCATTTAGGTTAGATCCTGTAGGGAGAGGATTTCCATTTTATTGTAGCCACACCTAAACTATGTGTTAGTCTTCTTAAAAAACATTGTACTATAACTGTCTGTTCCGGCGTTGGAGCACTAGTCGAACATGCCGCCGATGTTCAGTAATGTTTTTAGAGAAAATCAAGATGTCATCGAGGTATACAAAAACAAATCGATGCAGAAAATCCCTAAGAACATCATTGATTAAATGTTGGAAAACAGCAGGAGCATTAGTTACCAAATACTCAAAATGTCCCAAAGGTGTGTTGAAGGCTGTCTTCCATTCATCACCCGAGCGAATATGCACCAGGTGGTAAGCGCTTTGCAGGGAAAAAAAATCACAAGACCAGAAAGGCTACTTGGGCGGCTGTGCCGTAAGGATTGCTCACAAAACGAACTAGCAACAAGGGGGAGGATACACACAGACTTTATACACAGGAGGGCGGGAAGACAATAGGACACAGGTGAAGCACATTAGGGCGGAGCAGGTAATCAACGGGAGGGGGAGGGTGCACACATGAGGAAGGGGAAGTCAACAGACCTGAAACACAAGGGAAACAGTCAAGTACAAAATAAAACAGGAAGTAACTAATAAATCTAGAATTAATGCAAACGGAAAACAACTAACAAAATAAAAGCCCTGGCTCAAACCCTGACAGCATATCTGTCTTCATTTCTTTTCCAGATCTATAAAGAGTTCAGGATCAATGAAACCAGCAGGATGGATCACATCATGAACAAAATACAGATTTTAACACATTTATTCTCCTGTTTATAATCAGAATATTCCCATTGTAAGTTGATACACTTTACAAAACAGAACAGTTTGTGGTAGTTCATCTTCATACAGGTATATGTGTAATTATAGTAATTTGTTGTGTTTCTATATATGATGTTACATTAATGTTTATTTGTTGACAAACTCTGAAGCTGCAAGCTTACAACAGACCAGACATTGTACAAAAGGATGTGATGAAACCTCAGAGTTTATAAAGAGACACCCTTGCAGAAGTGTTGAACCTGTGGCTCCCCCTGCTGGTCTGCAGGGGTGACTGCACTGGTTCCCAAAAGAGGTCAGAGAGACTGACTTATGATTTTAATACTTTTTATTAAATGAATTAATTTAATAAACGTTTGAACATAATAACATAATCTATACTGTTGTCATGATGAGAGACAAAAAAAACTTTGGGTGCTGTTTTAGTTGTTTTGTTGTTTCTGTGGGCAATTGTGTGTCTATAATTTTCCCAGTTTAACTTCTGAAGTGTTAAGTTGATATTTTTGTTTTTACTATTTATAAATAAGCAATTTACATAATTTATATAATTTATACTTTGTGGGTATAAATATATAGTATAAATCAGGAGATGTGCATAAGTGGCTTCATGTCAGAGCAGCTCTAACCACTTCTTCTGCTTGTTGACAGAATGATGAAACGTCCTAAAAAGTCAAGCCACAGTCTGACAGACCACAAGAGGAAGTGGAAGTTGTTGCTCTCCACACATAGGTGAGTCACCACGTTAACGTCACATATAGTTGTGTTGCTTCGTGGAGTCTGCATCCCTGGTATGTACACCTATATGTTTGTTTATATATATATATATATATATACCTAGTGAGTTCAGAAAGCAGAGGTCTGATGTCTTTATTAACATGTAAAATAGCAATTTAATGTCATAGTCAGGAGGTTCCAATCTTTATTTTAGTGTTCAGCACACTTTTCTATGGACATACTGAAGGTTACATTTATTTCCTGTTCATACATATTACCTTTAGTCAGGTCATATATGATCATATATTTACTGAGGAGTTTGTTGGTGACATATGATGTTATAAATGTATCTCAGCAGGTCAGGCTGATAACTTTGGGCCTGATAAGTCACACAGCTGGACTGAGCAAGATTTTCAAACTTAGAAAGGGAGGGGTATTCAGATTGACCACTAGATGTCAGTAAATCCTAACCCTGGTTCTTTGTTTAGTCACAATAACTAAAACTTATTGGTTTTCACTTAGATCATTTTGTGTAATAAACCACTCAGAATATTTTTATTGTTCTTAAGTTCAGGTGTTTACACACATTATGTAAAAAAATCTCTGCTGCATGTTAATGAAAGATATGAATTAGTCATTCCTTTATTTATCATCTATGGCTGAAAGTAAAACATCACATTGACATCATGTCATGGGTTAGTGATGGCCAAGTGACACTGACACTCTGATCCAATCTTCCGAGTTGCAACAGCATTTATCTTGAACCACTGCTTCCAAGCTTGCTTTAATGCGAGAAAACCCACGTGACCGATGACGTCCTCTCAGTGAATCACATGACTGGTTCAAATCACTCGACACTGCTTCGTAATGTGAGACTTTGCTTAAACCGGCTCAGTCCAAAACAGTGGAAAAAATATCGTTTAACAATAAAAATGTTTGAATTACTATCCAGGCTTATCCACAAGCTCCTACTGCAACACATACATTTATAGAATTAACTGACCGAAACCAATTAATCAGTCTTAACTAAAATATATGTACATCACACACCCTGGTTAGACTCATCATATAATTAAGACGCTGTGTCCTATTTCACCACTAGATGTCACTGAAACGAAGCATTGAATGAATGAACCCATACTCGACACAATCGATGAAGTGGTTCAATACGGCTTCATTGCTTCATTTGGACATCACTATCATGGGAAAGGATGGTCCTCTGACACCCGAGGCTCCGACACATGCACGGTAGCTCATGAAGCAATTGTGCAGAGGCTTGCTTCGGTCACGTGACTAGTGACGTTTGAACCACTACAGTGATGTTTGAAGCAGTTGAGCACTTTGAATAGCATACGAGTCATGTGATTGGTTCGGGTTGTTTATCGCTTTGTGGGATCGGGTGTGTTCAGGGATAGGACATTCCTATTCATGTATATAGTTATACAGGCTTTTTACATAGTTAATCGCAATTTGTCATTGTGTACATTTTAGTAAAAGAAATGTTATTGATCACGTTTCTCTTGCATAGGCAAAACTCTGTTTGTGTGTGTGTGGAGGACACCTCGCTGATTCGCGTTTCATAAGTTTCAAACCCGGACCCTCTCGCACCTAAAGCGACAATGATTCCCCTACACCACCATCCAGCTTTGTTCTCCGCCGCAAATGCTTTAATTGTGTTAAACATTTTAATCGGCTTAGTCATGGCATTTGATTAGCCCTAATTATTATTTATCCACTTCAAATGTAATTTTTTATAACAATTTTGTGCAGTGAAACTGACAATTTCATGTATTTTATTGTGTCAGCCTGAAATTATTCAACTATGTAGTGTAGTCAAACGAGACTGTGCACGGCGATTCAAATCCCAAACAATCCATGAACCAATAACACACACCGCAATTCATTTTATCCACCACTAGATGTCCTCCTCGAGCACTGTGTCATTGAAGCCTCGAGTAATGAACCTTTCTCTTGAATCATGTGTCAAAGCTTCAAAAAAGCCTCGAAAACCCATCACTGATAATGACAAGGCTGGACTACTGCAACTGGACTACTGCAACGCACTCCTCATCGGGATTCCTGGCAAGAGCTTACAAAAGCTACAGTATGTACAAAACAGCGCTGCCAGGATCCTGATGAGGGTGCGAAAACATGAACACATTACCCCCGTTCTGCACACACTCCATTGGCTCCCCATCCGCTCCCGTATAAAGTACAAACTCCTCCTTCACACTCACCTCTGTCTCCACGCTAATGCCCCAGATTATCTCAGGGAACTCCTCACTTCACACACAAACAATAGAACCCGGTCAGGCAACAGTCACAGATTGCAGCCACCCAGAACTCTTTTAAAAAGTATGGGCGACAGGGCCTTTGCGGCTGCTGGTCCCCGTCTGTGGAACGCTCTGCCAGACTACCTTAGAGCTCCACAAACGGTGGATGCTTTTAAAAAAGGCTTAAAGACCTTCCTTTTCCCGGAAGCCTATTCCAGCTAGGACAGTTTTATGTTGGTTTTTATGTTGGTTTTCTTTCTGCGTTTCTTCTTCTTTTGTTCTTTTAACCCCTATCTATTGATTAGTTTTATAATGTTGCCTTGCTAATTTTAATGACTAGTGTACACTGTTGCCTTGCTGATTTTATGTAGCACTTTGAGATTTGCTCGCAAATGTAAAGTGCATTACAAATAAAATGTATTATTATTATTATTATTATGACAAGCTCATTTACCTCCAGGAGCTGTTACCTGCCTTGTAACCATCATCAAACCACTGGGCTGGATTATTTTGGCTTCATACTTCTTTTAACCCTCAGGCGTCACTTTAATTTACTACCCTTTTGTGTCATTAGGGGACAAAAAAGTCCACTTCCAAAAAACTGCTATAAAAAATTAACAGATTAATATTTTTTCTTCCTTTTTCTGCATAAATATGTTAAACAACTTCAGCCCTGTTCAAAACTACCAAACATTACATCATTTTGAGGAATTTAACCCTTTAAATGCCAGTTTGATTACTTGATGTCACAGTAATTATTTATGAAGAAAACATAAAAAATGAGTTATTTTCCACGGTGCGCAGTGTAAGTATATGTGTATGGAGTTATGAGTAAAGCCACCAAGTGCACACCCTTGATTGCTGCGGATATTACGGTGAATACTGGCAAAGTTTTAGAGAAGGAAAATATGTAGACGGAGCATGAGTGAGTAATTAACTGCTGTTCTAAAAACAGTGGCACACTGCTGCGGTGTTGACAGACAGCAGGCTTATCTGTGCCATCTGTACACTAGACTCCTTGGTGAGACTCTGCAGTTAGCTTGTTATCTAGCTATAGATGATGTATCACAGAAACATTCACCCAATCACAGCGAATCTTTTATTGGCAGCTACTGCTAACTCAGCACAATCAGTAAATCAATGAAAGTGGTGAATTTTCCCTTCAATTCAGACGTTCTGTGCAATAAAGTATTATAAACATGAACAGTATAGAGATATGTTACAGTGTGTGTTGTATATACACACATTGTCCTCTGATGGTGTTACTCTTGTTGCTGTGAAACAAACATTTGATTCCACCTTTCAGTCATTTCCTGAGTCTGAGGTCACAGCCACAAATAAACCAGCATTCTGCCACAAACTGAGAACATGTATAGATTCTACACTCTGGTTAAATATGTGTGCAAAAAGACAGGAAATATAACCGTATGAAACTGCTGTGGGCAGAGCTGCTGTCTAAAGTTGGAGGGGCACAAAGGAAGGAAGAGTCTATACTCAGAAGCTGATGTAGGTGAGACTTTCTGATCACACCTTTTAAAGAAACGTCACTTCTGTCTTCAGCATTATAATTATGAATAGATAGAACACTTTGTTCAGTTGTGCTGGATGTGAGGATGGGGCACACTTTGCTCTGTGTGCTGGACTTATTCTGTAAGTACATTTCTGACTTGTTGTTTCTGAAGAGTGTTTCTCAGCAGACTGGTGTCTTTATGAACGTCGGCTGCTGATATGTCTCTGTTTTACACTGAAGTACTGCTGGATTTGGCTCCACACATCTACATTGTGTATATATAGTGTTTTAATGTTGTGATTGATCACTTTCTTTTGGTTTGATGATGTCTGATGAGGTTTTAATCTTTATTTCAGTGTTCAGCACACTCCTCTACGGACACACTGAAGGTGACAAATTATACTTTGTCCTTATTTTTTCTCTTCATTTGTATATTACACAAAGTATTTATCTCCTGTTTATCAACTTCTCAGTGTTTTATATTATGTTGTGAATTAGATTGATGATCATTTAGATCAGCTCAGTATTGTAAGTTTATTCAGACTATGATGCTGCTAACATGGAGACAGTCGGTGCCTCCAACAGAGATTCAACATCCACAAACATGTGGTTGATTGTAATTTATATTCAGTCTGTGTGTTTGACCCTAGATTCATCCTGATGATGTAAATACAGTTTAAAAGTTTCATAGCTTTATTTTTGGTTTTGTTTTGTAACGTTAGTTATTTTAAGATGTACTAAAACAAATAACATGTTTGTGTTTAATCTCTTTTGTATTCTGTTTTTGATTTGAACAGGTTCCATGAAGGCATCTGTGATCCTGGAACACAGCTGGACTGAGATATTCTCTGGTGAGAGGATCACCCTCAGATGTGCCATTCAGGGAGCTGAGTGGACGTATGAATGGAGACGAGACGAGGTAGACCATCATTCAACAGACAGTAAATACAGGTCCACCAAAGTTTATGGGTCTCGAAGTGGAGAATACAGATGTCGGGGTAGAAGCTACAAGTTAACAACAGAGTGGAGTGAAGTCCTCAGATGGACTGTATCAGGTAAGTTGATCATCTTTAATCCATATAAAAGTGCTGAATTAGGTCAAATCTAACCAACAGTTCAAGTGCTACTAAATACACATGTCTTCCTGTTTTCACAACAGTGTCTGAAAAGAATGAAGTGCAAAGATTTTTCTGCAGTAATTCATACTCTAACCATTTACTATTTACTGTTTTACTGTTTTTTACTGACTCTTTCATTTTTTCTTCCTCACAGCAGGTAAACTTCGGGCCTCACTGAGAGCAGACAAGACAGTCATACCAGCAGGGGGCAGCGTAACACTGACCTGCTCTGTGAAACAGTCCTCTGGATGGAAATACTTCTGGTACAGAGATCAGAAATCCTCTGAACCTCTGACCACACAGGAGGCTGTTTCACTTTCAGACCAACAAATCAGAGTCTCAAAGGAAGGAGAGTACTGGTGCAGAGGAGGAAGAGGAGGAAGAGGAGGAGACCCACTTTACTACACAGAGTACAGCCAATCAGTGAAGATCAACAAATTTGGTGAGTTGTATGTAACACACAATGTCTGCTGTGATCTTATATCAGGATGAATAAAATATGAACAGATATGAACTTGTTGTGTTGTTTCAAAGTTTCAATCAGACCTGTTGTGACTCAACCTAACTGGACTCAGATATATGAAGGAGAGAAGATCAGTGTCAGATGTGAGATCCAAGGAGGAGACACTGAGTGGGATTATGAACGGAAAGCACCAGACTCCAACAAACATTCAAATCAGAATGAGTACAGGATTAGTTCTGCTTCTTCATCACACAGTGGAGCCTACAGCTACAAGGGCTACATGAACAATGAACATACAACAACAGAGTGGAGTGATCCAGTCAGACTGACAGTGTCTGACAGTAAGGGTTAATTTATTTATAAAAATCTAAATCTGCAATCTGACAGTCTGTTTTAACATCATCTCTTTCCAACAGTTAAACCCCGACCTGTCCTCACTGTGTCTCCATCATGGCTGAGTCCTGGAGCCTCAGTAACTCTGAGCTGTGAGGTTGAACATCCACCTGCAGGATGGAGGTTCTACTGGTATAAAGCTGTTCCTGGTCTGTCAAAGAACTCTTGGTCTTACAGCTATGAGCTGCTGCCTGGTAGCACTGATGGGACTGCACAGGATTCCTACATCATTCATGGACAGACACACACAGCAGCATATGTGTGCAGAGCTGGAAGAGGAGACCCAGAGTATCACTCTGATTACAGTGACCCAAAGTTTGTCTGGTCTGCAGGTCAGTTTGATTCTGTCCTCTCAGTAAGAAGAATTTATTCTGTCACTGTGATTCCTCTGTTTATTGAGAGAATCAGAATGAGCTGGTTGTGTGTCATTTTTTCATCGTGTCATTTTTGTGTTCTTACTTTGTTCCTTTGACATGTTTTGTTTTTCAGGTTTTCATCCAGCAGCGTCTCTCACAGTGAATCCTGACAGAGTCCAACACTTCACCTCTGAGTCTGTCTCACTGACCTGTGAGGGAAACTCTACTGAGTGGAGAGTGAGGAAGTTCCCTGATGAAGGACGTCTGTCATCCTGTTCTAACTGGAGAACAATGCCTGGATCCACATGTAACATCAAGTCCACATCACAGTCTGATACTGGTGTGTACTGGTGTGAGTCTACATCAGGAGAGTTCAGCAACACAGTCAACATTACTGTACATGGTATAATACATTATTTTATTATATTTAAGTCATCTTAAACATTGTATATAATGAACAGTAGATCATATGTTTCACGTTATGCTATGGTAAATAGTTGTAAATTGATGATGTAATTTATAATATGGTGATAAATATAGCAGATCTAAGATATAATGACACAAACAGTTCCACAGATCAAGTGTCAGGAAAGCAGGTTGAACCAAGGCTTTTATTTTGGCATTTTATTGCTTTGCCTTAGTTCCTGCTTTACTTCCTGTCTTATTTTTGAAATCACTGAACCTCCTCTCGTTTCAGGTGTCTTGACTTCCCCTTCCTCGTGTTCTCCCTCCCCCTCCTGGTGATTACCTGCTCCTCCCTAATGTGTCTCACCTGTGTCCCTTTGTCTGCCCTACTCCCTGTGTATTTAGTGTGTGTTCCCCTTTCACTAAGTGCCAGTTCGTTTGGTATGTTAGTGAGTCTTCGTCTCGTCTCTCATGCCTTGCCAGCCCAAAGCTTTCAGCCTCGTTCTCTGGTAATGATTCATGTGCATCGTGCCCTGCTCTTGTTTTTGTGATTTTGATTAGCCTGCTTTCTCGGACCAAGCCTGGCTCTTGCTCCCACAGCTTGTGGTGATCTTTTGTTAATTGACTCTGGTACTGTCCTTGTCAGCATTATTAAAGACTGTTATTTTGTTAACCGCTCTGTGCCTGAGCGTTTGTGTCCGAATCCATGACAACCCCCTGACATCAAGTTATTTAAGATATAAAACACTGCAGCATATTGATGGATGTAAATTAAATCATTCATATTTTGACTTCTCACCTGTGGCTGCAACTAAAACATCAACATGTTAATATGGGACAATGTGTGACTACAGTTTGGATTTTGTATGTCACCATTCAAAACAAGCTCTATAGGATTTATAGGAAATTGTATAAAGCTGCTGTTTATGTGTCAACAATGTTAAAATGTCTTTTTAAGGTCTGTATCAGCTGATCTCTGACTGATGTCCTCAAACTCCTCCACAGTTTATGGTCTTATCCTGGAGAGTCCTGTCAATAGTGTGACTGAAGGAGACTGTTATTCTTGGCTGCAGACTGAGAGGACAAAACAAACTTTCCAATGTGTTTTTCTATCACAATGACAAACTTGTTCAAAGTGATACCAGAGGGGAGCTGAAGATCTCTGCAGTGTCAGAGTCACATGAAGGTTTCTACAGGTGTGAACATTCAGGAAAGAAGTCACCTCAGAGCTGGATGTCAGTTAAAGGTGAGTAAAGATGTTTGATGCTCCTTTTTTGGTATATTACGGTAATGTTGTTTTGATTATTGTCTGTACTAACTGTACTTGGAGTTATCTTTGATCAAGACATGTCGTTTGTCTCTCATATTAAGCAGGTCTCCAGGACCGCTTTCTTTCACCTGCGTAATATTACTAAGATCAGGAGCATCCTCTCTCAGAGTGATGCTGAAAAGCTCATCCATGCTTTTGTCACTTCAAGACTGGACTACTGCAACTCTTTATTGTCAGGATGTCCACATTACTCCATCAACAGTCTGCAGCTGATCCAGAACGCAGCAGCTAGAGTTCTGACAGGAAGCAGCCAAAGGGATCATATCTCTCCTGTCCTAGCGTCTCTTCACTGGCTCCCAGTGGACTCAAGAATACACTTCAAGATCCTTCTTCTAACCTACAAGGCTCTTCATGGACTTGCTCCATTGTATCTGCAGGACCTGATTGTACCATATGTTCCTAATAGGACACTCAGATCTCTGAGTGCAGGTTTACTAGTAGTTCCTAGGATTCATAGAAGTAGAATGGGAGGACGAGCTTTCAGCTATCAGGCACCGCTATTATGGAACCAGTTACCAATCTGGGTCCGAGAGGCAGACACTGCCTCCACCTTTAAGACCAGACTTAAAACTTTTCTGTTTAGTAAGGCGTACAGTTAGCCTTAGACCTAGTGTGTAGCACAGCTATGCTGCTCTAGGCCTACGTTGTCGGGGGGCACAAACATGATCCACTGAGCAGTTTCCCTCTCACCCTCTAACCTCTCCTTTTCTCTCCTTAGTCTGGCTCACACTGGTCTCAAGACCTGGATGATGACCTGCAGTCCGGCCTGTGAAGTCTCTCTTGCTCTACGTTGTCGGGGGGCACAAACACGATCCTCTGAACACCCTCTGACCTCTCCTCCACTCTCCTTAGTCTGGATCATACTGGGTAATATCGTCTCATAATCTGTGTTAACTGTCTTCCTTGTAGTTCTGTGCCTCGCTCTCGCTCTCTCTCTTTGCAGGTCTCAAGACCTGCATACTGACCTGCAGTCTCTCCTGTGCTCATCGACTTCACTAGCCCCTGCTGCTCATCTTTACTATCAAATTACTATTCCTACTTATGGACTGACGATATATATAGATATCTATTGCAATATAATCACTGTTTCATCTTGCTGTCATGTTTGCTCTGTACTGTATCATGTTTGTATCATGTTTGCTCCTCTCTCTCTCTCTCTCTCTCTCTCCTTCATCCTCTCTCTCTCTCTCTCTCTCCCTCATCCTCTCTGACTAGCAGCAGGACTGGTTCCCCCTTAAGTTGACGGGTCTCGCTCAAGGTTTCTTCCTCTTAAAGGGAGTTTTTCCTTGCCACAGTGCTCTTAGGGGGGTTCCTGTGAAGCGCTTTGAGACAATGTCTGATTGTAATATGCGCTATATAAATAAAACTGAATTGAATTGAATTGAATTAATGACACCAAGTCCAATATAAGTGTATTAATGTATGTTTATTATTTCTAATAGTTGTATCAAGACCTGAAAGCTCCTCATCCTCAGTGCCATTAATTGTTGGACTGCTGTGTGGAATCATATTATTCTTTGTCATTGTGCTCTTACTGTATCACCACAGACAGTCCAAAGGTGAGACCTTTTTCTTCTGATGCATCATTTATTTACTATAAACTTTAAATGTGACACAGAATTTACAAAACCATGTAACAACATGATCATTTTTTGTTAATAACAGGTTCTTCTGCAGAGCAGACAGTGAACCAGGAAGTAAACAAACATCAGATATACTCCTCTCTTCTCCACAGTCAGTGTTTCATCTGGTTCTGAATGTTTTCACAGATATTTATTAGATGTATTTATGCTGCTGCAGCTTTAACACTGTTCAATAACAACATTTAATGAAAACATAAAGATGTTTAAATGAGTGTGACAGATGTGAGGTGACTCATTTAATGTTTCACTGTCCTGTAGGCGACCTTTGTGTCTATGAGACAATCAGAGGAGCTGAAGGCTCTGGAAATGGTACAGTACACACTTTGATTGACATGGAGCAAGTTAAAGGTATAATAATTATAGAATCACTGTGAAACTCAGTACTCACATTAGTGTTATTTCAGGTCAGCCTGAAGAAGATTACTATAATGCTTCATATCTGATTCAGCTCAAAGCTCTGGACAGCAGGAGTGAGTATATAAAAATATGAGACGTTACATTGATACTAAAATACAGAGATAATCATTATTTTATGTATGATTGATATCATGATAACAGGACAACATGTTGACCCAGAAGAGTCACTGTCTGACTACAGTAATGTGAATCCAAACACAGGTAATATTCTTCATATACAGTCAGAGCTCATGTTCCAAAGACAGTATTTTAAACTGAGACTGTTTGCTGTGATTTTATTTCAGGTTCATGAAGAGACGTTCATCATCAACAAACACAGAGAAGCACAGATGGCAGCATGAAGTCAATGATCTTCATCAACATGTTGCCAATCACTTTGGGAAGGACACCCTACGATTGGTGAGGGAACATGAAAAGACCTCTAGGAAACTAGCAGACTACAGGAACCACCTACGCTTCAGCCTGAGATGTAGACAGGAAAAGTTAACCCCGAACAGCCTACGTCTAGGATCCACCGTCAAGGGCCACAGAGCAGACACCATCCTGCAGAAAGCCCAGAACCAACTCCTCAACGAAAGGATCAGACAGACCAACTTCACCATAGACGCTCTCATGGTCACCACGGAGCAGACAAGATCACAGCTTGCCACCCTCCTACCCAGCGAAATCATGGATGAAGTCATCAAACTGACTGAAAAAGTCCAGACGGCACAGCACACGAGGGGTAAGGAACGACAAAAACGCAAATTCCATAAATTGAAAACTATTTTCTCTGTTAAAAATGCAGCTAACCTTCACACATGGAGGAGGGAAGACCACTCACCGCCACAGCAGGACACCCAGGGCAAATGGGTAAAGAACCTTTCAGACAGACAACTGAGCCAGCCGGAAAAAGAAGTGTTGGCCAAAGGACTCAACTTTGCCATCTCTCCAGAGCAGATTCCAGTGGTGGACCTCATCACAGCCACAGAGTCAGCCATCAAGAACAACAACCTGACAAACACAGAAGCTGAGCAACTCCGCTTGAAGGTCACAGCTACACTCTCCACTGCTAAAGCACCGCCATCCAACCTCTCCAGTGATGAAAGGAAGGCCCTGATTGCACTACAAAAGGACCGGGACATCACCATCTTATCAGCAGACAAAGGAAGATGCACAGTGGTACTCAACACACAGGACTACCACTCCAAAGTGACAGATCTCCTCAGTGACACAGCCACATATGATACACTGAAGAGGGACCCCACTGGAAACTACAAGAAGAAACTAGTCAGCTACCTACAAAAACTGGAGAAGGACCAAATCATCAACCGCAAGCTCTATGTTCGACTGTATCCTGGGGAAGCCACTCCATGCCTGTATGGACTCCCCAAGATACACAAGGAAGGAGTCCCCCTCAGACCCATCGTCAGCAGCACAAACCCAGTCACATACAACGTGGCTAAGCACTTGGCTGAACTCCTGACACCACTGGTAGGTAACACACCACATCACATCCACAACTCTCAGGACTTTGTGAACAAGGTGGAGAAGATCCAAATGGACCCAGATGACACCATGGTCTCATTTGATGTCACCTCCTTGTTTACTTGCATCCCTACATCAGAAGCCACAGAGATGGTAAGGACGGGCCTCACACAAGACAGCACACTCAAGGAGAGAACCAACCTAACACCAGACCACATCTGTGACCTGCTGGACCTCTGCCTGACCACCACTTATTTCCAGTGCAATGGGAACTTTTACAGACAGAAGCACGGCTGTGCGATGGGATCACCTGTGTCTCCTATTGTGGCCAACCTGTACATGGAAGAAGTGGAGAGAAGAGCCCTGAGTTCCTTTCCTGGAACCACCCCCACCCACTGGTTTAGATATGTGGATGACACCTGGGTCAAAATCAAGACCAACGAAGTGGAACGGTTATCAACGCAGTGGATAACAACATCAAGTTCACTCGGGAGGACACCAAGGATAACAATCTGGCTTTCTTGGACTGCACAGTACATATTGAGGAGGACAGGAGCCTCAATGTGGAAGTGTACAGGAAACCCACACACACGGACCAGTACCTGTTGTTTGATTCACACCACCCACTGGAACACAAACGGAGTCATCAGGACCCTGCAGCACAGAGCACAAACTGTACCAACCAGCTCAGAGGGGAAGAGAAGGAGCAACACCACATCAGGAAGGCCCTGCAAACCTGTGGCTACCCGAAGTGGGCACTCATCAAAGCCACAAAAACAAGACTCCCCAACAACAAGAAGAAGGACAACAACCGGCGGAGAAAGAACATCTCCATTCTATATGTGTCAGGAGTATCAGAGAAACTCCGTAGGATTTTCAACAACCATGACATCCCGGTCCATTTCTAACCTATGACAACACTGAGACAGAGACTGGTTCACCCGAAGGACAAGATTCCCAGGGAGAAACACAGCAATGTGATATATGCAGTCCAGTGCAGTGAGGAATGCTCTGATCTGTACACTGGAGAAACTAAACAACCACTCCACAGAAGGATGGCTCAGCACAGGAGAGCCACCTCCTCAGGACAAGACTCAGCTGTTCACCTCCTTTCTCCTCCTTTCTACCACATACAATGCAGTAATTCCATCCATTCCCAGGAAGTTTGCACATACTCACAGTAAGAACAAAGGGCTGTCAACCAGTCCACCTCCAGCAGTTTCATAGTCGTTAGCCAGTCGTTAGACACACCTGGCCCAGTCAGCCAGAACATCACAGGTAAGTATGGAAACATTTAGTGCTATTGTTTTTTAAGTTTTTTTTAAGTCTTTACCCAGACCCACCCACATAGGTCTGCAACCACATATAAACCATGTTTCCCCACCAAACAGTTAGAACTGATGAAGCTGCTTGGATGAGCAGCGAAACGTCTTCAAGAAAACTCCACAAGTCCAGACGCCTTGCTTCAATCTTCTCTACGTATGATGACCTGGATGACTGAGAATCTTCATCAGCATGAAGTCAATGACTAGCTGTCTGTTTTAAGCTTGATAACAGAACATGTTTCAGTGCTGGCCTACTTTAGATTGTTCCCTATTTTATAAACCATCATTTGTTTATTACACACATGCATATGAGCCTTTTAACCTCCAGCTGGCCTATCTTTTCTCTCTCTCTATCAAATGTAATTCATTGTTTTACTGTCTGTAGCCTTTGATTTTTTACTAATGGAATTCCCAAACAGCTTTCCTATTATTAAATAAGAGCCACTGCTATCACAATCAGAAATGGAAGAAGCAGTAAATGTGGGAATGGTTACTAAAAATGCAGTCAAGTTTGTTTTTATTTTGGTTTCACATGTATGTGATTGTCTGTGGGTAATCGGCCAACTTGAATGGACATTGTGGTCCTAACTGTGCTCATATAGACATGTAAAAATGAAAGAAAAGACAATTTTATCTGGGTTATATGTATGTATATGTTCAGATGCTGCATGCTAGAGGATCCTGCCTTACTCACATGGACCAGGAAGTAGAGAAAATGGTTACCAAAAAGCCACATCAGAGAGGTCTGCATCGAGGTGATGGCCTTTTTTTGTAAGATGCAAAATGTGTGATTCTGTGTCTGTGCCTCTCTGCCCCACTGTCCAGCAGGAAGATGATGTTCTCCTTTTCTCTACTGTATCCTACATTTTAATAAGAGGGAGGAAGGTTTTATGACCTTGGGCCATGTTTTAATTCTGTCACAGGTTTATCTGTGCCACCTCTGCACTAAAGACCGAGCACATCATTTATTCTTTTGTGTAAAATACTGAAAAAGAGGAAGAAGATTAGTTAGAATACAACATGCTGCAGCCCTGACAGCAGACCGTAGCTGTGCTAGAAATAATTATTCATGATTCTCCGAATTTATTATCATAACATTGAAAAAAACAGATGTCACATCTTGTTCAGCGCCTGACACTACTGATAAACACACTTGTTCTGGTCTCAATGTGGTTGCATCTAATTATTGCTAACACACCTCCCTCATGTGTGAAGAGGAAGTGGACAGTTGGCTTGGTTCATGTTCCAGTGTACAAGGCCTCTATACTGTCTAACACAACCACGTAACAAATGTCCTCATTTCAACAATGTGAAGTTGGACTGTTGTTGGTAAGGTACCTGCAATGATCTTCTCCTCTGGTTAGCTATGTGTAGGTGCTGCATTCCTTCACCATCCATCTGTGCAGTGCAGAATATCTGCAGTCAGAATACAGCAAACCTGTAATATCTTCTACTGGTGACAAATAACAACACAGCACTGACTGCATGAACAAGTGGTGAGTTTTCCATTTAACCCTAATGCACTGTTCAGGACATTTTTGTCCTCTGAGAGTAATTTTTCTGTTTATTTTGGCCATAACTTTGTCAATATGTGAGCAAATTGAATAATTTTTGCTCAAGCTTAATTTTACAGAAATTTTGTTAATATGATTTAAAAATTTTTCATAGGTCAACAGTACACTGTGGGCAAATTTTACCCCCTTTCATGTTGTTCAGGACAAAAACGTCCCCTAACTTTAACGGTTTTAAAAATATATCAGATAAATATTTATTTGAAATTTTTTTGCATAGACCTTTTAATTAACTTTAGTTCTGATCAACAGTAGTGAAAAAATCATTTTCCCCCAGGATTTTAACCCTTTAATCACCAATTTAATAAGGGGTGGTGCTGAAAATTGGAAAAAAACACACAAAATGGCTCATTTTTAATAGAAAAGGTGAATGTGGACAGGACCTTTATTACAGTCTTGGTCATGTCAAACATCAGTAAAAAAATTGACTTTATTGCATTATTAGTTTTTGCACAGCACTGGATTTTCATTTTTTCACCCTAATGTGTTGTTCGTGGCCATTTTTGGAAAATGATTTTTCACTACTGTTGATCAGAAATGTAGCTCTCAGCGTAAGTTCAATCAGGAAGACTCTGTTTCCCATCATTCCCTTCATCCCCATCTGCTTCCTAATCTCTTTTCCTCCTCACTCCTCCGCTCCCCCTCTCTTCCGCTCTCTGAGTCAGGTGCTTAATAGTTAGCACCTCCCTCTCCAATCAGCTGTCTCCTTCTGTCCCTCTCCCGACCAATCACAGCTTAGCATGGTATTTAAATGTCTCCATCTCCTCTCCAGCTGCCTTCTGATCGAATTCGGCAACCCTCCTCCACCCCATGCACCTCCAGGCCCACGCCAGTTCAGACCTCCTATCTCTTGCCCTCCAGCTCTCCACCACCACCAGGTCTAGACCCCGGGGGGGCTTTCTGTTCAGCGGTCTCCCCTCCTGCGGTTTCTCCCTCCTTTCGGACGTGGTCTCCACGACGGGGTCTAGGACGCCAACGCACATTTCTAAATGTATTCTCAATAAATCTTTCTCATTCAGTTCGCTGAGTCTCTCATGATTGAACTGAAGTTAATTAAAAGGTCTATGCAAAAAAATCAACAAAATATTTATCTGATATATATTTAAAACGGTTAAAGTTAGGGGACGTTTTTGTAACGAACAACACATAAGGGTAGTGTTTGCGAACAGTGCATGAGGGTTAATTCAGTCATTGTTTGCATCAAAGTACATTTTGTTGTATTTTCCACAGTATATGTTACGCATACACATATTTCTCAATTTGTTAGTTGTTGTAAAACAAACTTCAGTCAGTCATTTCCTGTGTCTGAGGTGACAACCACAAAAACATTGCACCTCAGAGTGAGGACATGTATAGATTCTACACTCCAGTAAAAGTATGCTTTTTATTTATTGTACTGCAAAGTTGTATTGCTCTAAACATAAGATGTGGACAAAATAATCCAATAACTTCATGTAACAACATGTTGCTTCACTTCAACAGTCTTAGTACAATAACATTCATAGGGACCAGACTAAACCTTTGCAGAGAAACATGTTCATATGTGTGAAGAGGACAGAAAATAAAACCATGTGAAACTGCTGTGGGCAGAGCTGCTGTCTAAAGTTGGGGGGAAAAGGGAAGGAAGAGTCTAGACTCAGAAGTAGACGTTAGTAAAACATTTTGAGCTCACATTTTAAAGAAACGTCACTTCTGCCTTCAGCATTATAATTATGAATAGTTAGAACACTTTGTTCAGTTGTGCTGGATGTGAGGATGGGGCACACTTTGCTCTGTGTGCTGGACTTATTCTGTAAGTACATTTCTGACTTGTTGTTTCTGAAGTGTTTCTGAGCAGACTGGTGTCTTTATGAATGTCGGCTGCTGATATGTCTCTGTTTTACACTGAAGTACTGCTGGATTTGGCTCCACACATATACATTGTGTATATATAGTGTTTTACTGTTGTGATTGATCACTTTCTTTTGGTTTGATGATGTCTGATGAGGTTTTAATCTTTATTTCAGTGTTCAGCACACTCCTCTACGGACACACTGAAGGTGACAAATTATACTTTGTCTTTATTTTTCTCTTCATTTGTATATTACACAAAGTATTTATTTCTTGTTTATCCACTTCTCAGTGTTTTATATTATGTTGTGTATTAGATTGATGATCATTTTGATCACTAATGATACAGTGAATGTGATTAGATTACAGGGACAGATGTGTTTATCATTAAGGAGAACATATTTTAACTGAAGTGTTTGTTGACTTTAGTTTATTGTCTTTTTCGAAACGTTAATCTCAATAGATCATAGCTCGAAGCACGCTGATGAGTCTAAACAATCAACCGGTGATTCTCATGGAGTGAATACTGAACCAGTCCCAGGTACAGACATTTACAATGGTTTACATTTCAAATTATCTCTCTCTGCTCATATTGTGTGTGCTGACAAGCAGTCTTCTTTGTATTTGTTCTTGCCTTAAAGTATTTTTGGTTCTTTCACACAGCCTGTTTAGAACTGGAAGTCTTCAAGTTGAACATCAGAATATTGTTGTAGTCACTGTGACAAATAAGATAAAGATCAAGAGAACCTTTATTTGTCCCTCAATGGGGAAATTGCATTATCAGCACAGATACAACAATAGTAAAAATGGTATAAAAAGATAGAGTATAAAGTAAAAATACCAATAAAGATACAGTAGAATTAAAATAAGATAAATAATAGATATACACACCAAGTATTATGTTGCATGTCTTCCTGTTTTCACAACAGTGTCTGAAAAGAATGAAGTGCAAAGATTTTTCTGCAGTAATTCATACTCTAACCATTTACTATTTACTGTTTTTTTACCCCTTCCATGGACCGCCACCTTACCGTGGTGGAGGGGTTTGAGTGCCCAGATGATCCTAGGAGCTATGTTGTCGGGGGCTTAATGCCCCCAGCAGGGTCTCCCAAGGCAAACACGTCCTGAGTGATGGGCCAGACTAAGAGCGGTCCGAACACCCCTTATGAAGGAAATAAAAACAAGGACCGTGACGTCGCCCGGTATGGCGCAGCCGGGGCCCCACCCTGGAGCCAGGCCCGGGGTTGGGGCTCGAATGCGAGCGCCTTGTGGCCTGGCCTTACCCCACGGGGCCCGGCCAGGCTTAGCCCGAAGGAGCGACGTGGGGCCGACCTCCCATGGGCCCACCACTGGTGGGAGGAACCGTAAGGGGCCGGTGCAGAGTGGATTGGGTGGCAGTCAAAGGCGACCTGACCACGGGACACAGAAACTGGCTCTGGGGACATGGAATGTCACCTCGCTGGGGGGGAAGGAGCCTGAGCTTGTGCGGGAGGCCGAGCGGTACCGACTAGATATAGTCAGGCTCGCCTCCACGCACAGCTCGGGTTCTGGAACCCAACTCCTTGAGAGGGGTTGGACTCTCTTCTATTCTGGAGTTGCCCATGGTGAGAGGCGGCAGGCTGGTGTGGGCTTGCTCATAGCCCCACAGCTTAGCTGCCATGTGTTGGAGTTTTCCCCAGTATGTGAGAGGGTCGCCTCCCTGCGCCTTCGGGTTGGGGAGAGGTCTCTCACTGTGGTTTCGGCGTATGCGCCGAACAGCAGTGCTTGTGCCATGGAGGAGGACTATCGGTCAGCCTCAAAGAGATTCTGGCAAACCGTCCGGCGCCTCAGGAGGGGGAAGCAGTACTCTGCCAACACTGTATTCAGTGGAGGTGGGGAGCTGTTGACCTCGACTGAGGGGGTGGTTGGACGGTGGAAAGAGTACTTTGAGGGTCTCCTCAATCCCACCAACACGCCTTCCATTATGGAAGCGGAGGCTGATGACTCAGTGGTGGACTCGTTCATCACCTGTGCTGAAGTTGCCGAGGTAGTTAAAAAGCTCCCCGGCAGCAAGGCACTGGGGGTGGATGAGATTCGCCCTGGGTACCTTAAGTCTCTGGATGTTGTGGGGCTGTCTTGGCTGACACGCCTCTGCAACATCGCGTGGCAATCGGGGGCAGTGCCGCTGGACTGGCAGACCGGGGTGGTGGTCCCTCTTTTTAAAAAGGGGGACCGGAGGGTGTGCTCCAACTACAGGGGGATCACACTCCTCAGCCTCCCTGGGAAAGTCTATGCCAGGGTACTGGAGAGGAGAATTAGGCCTATAGTCGAACCTCGGATTCAGGAGGAGCAATGTGGTTTCCATCCTGGCCGCAGAACACTGGACCAGCTCTATACCCTCCGCAGGGTGCTGGAGGGTTCATGGGAGTTTGCCCAACCAGTCCACATGTGTTTTGTGGATTTGGAGAAGGCGTTTGACCGTGTCCCTCGCGGCATCTTGTGGGAGGTGCTCTGGGAGTATGGGGTCCATGGCCCTCTGCTGAGGGCTGTTAGGTCCCTGTATGGCCGGAGCAGGAGTTTGGTTCGCATTGCCGGCAGTAAGTCAGACCTGTTCCCGGTGCATGTTGGACTCCGGCAGGGCTGCCCTTTGTCACCGGTTCTGTTCATAATTTTTATGGACAGAATTTCTACGCACAGCGAGGGACCGGAGGGGATCTGGTTCGGGAACCATAGGATTTCATCTCTGCTTTTTGCAGATGATGTTGTCCTGTTGGCTTCATCGAGCCGGGACCTCCAGTGTGCACTGGGACGTTTTGCAGCTGAGTGTGAAGCGGCGGGGATGAGAATCATCAGAGTCTACATCAGGAGAGTTCAGCAACACAGTCAACATTACTGTACATGGTATAATACATTATTTTATTATATTTAAGTCATCTTAAACATTGTATATAATGAACAGTAGATCATATGTTTCACGTTATGCTATGGTAAATAGTTGTAAATTGATGATGTAATTTATAATATGGTGATAAATATAGCAGATCTAAGATATAATGACACAAACAGTTCCACAGATCAAGTGTCAGGAAAGCAGGTTGAACCAAGGCTTTTATTTATTTTATTGCTTTGCCTTAGTTCCTGCTTTACTTCCTGTCTTATTTTTGAAATCACTGAACCTCCTCTCGTTTCAGGTGTCTTGACTTCCCCTTTCTCGTGTTCTCCCTCCCCCTCCTGGTGATTACCTGCTCCTCCCTAATGTGTCTCACCTGTGTCCCTTTGTCTGCCCTACTCCCTGTGTATTTAGTGTGTGTTCCCCTTTCACTAAGTGCCAGTTCGTTTGGTATGTTAGTGAGTCTTCGTCTCGTCTCTCATGCCTTGCCAGCCCAAAGCTTTCAGCCTCGTTCTCTGGTAATGATTCATGTGCATCGTGCCCTGCTCTTGTTTTTGTGATTTTGATTAGCCTGCTTTCTCGGACCAAGCCTGGCTCTTGCTCCCACAGCTTGTGGTGATCTTTTGTTAATTGACTCTGGTACTGTCCTTGTCAGCATTATTAAAGACTGTTATTTTGTTAACCGCTCTGTGCCTGAGCGTTTGTGTCCGAATCCATGACAACCCCCTGACATCAAGTTATTTAAGATATAAAACACTGCAGCATATTGATGGATGTAAATTAAATCATTCATATTTTGACTTCTCACCTGTGGCTGCAACTAAAACATCAACATGTTAATATGGGACAATGTGTGACTACAGTTTGGATTTTGTATGTCACCATTCAAAACAAGCTCTATAGGATTTATAGGAAATTGTATAAAGCTGCTGTTTATGTGTCAACAATGTTAAAATGTCTTTTTAAGGTCTGTATCAGCTGATCTCTGACTGATGTCCTCAAACTCCTCCACAGTTTATGGTCTTATCCTGGAGAGTCCTGTCAATAGTGTGACTGAAGGAGACTGTTATTCTTGGCTGCAGACTGAGAGGACAAAACAAACTTTCCAATGTGTTTTTCTATCACAATGACAAACTTGTTCAAAGTGATACCAGAGGGGAGCTGAAGATCTCTGCAGTGTCAGAGTCACATGAAGGTTTCTACAGGTGTGAACATTCAGGAAAGAAGTCACCTCAGAGCTGGATGTCAGTTAAAGGTGAGTAAAGATGTTTGATGCTCCTTTTTTGGTATATTACGGTAATGTTGTTTTGATTATTGTCTGTACTAACTGTACTTGGAGTTATCTTTGATCAAGACATGTCGTTTGTCTCTCATATTAAGCAGGTCTCCAGGACCGCTTTCTTTCACCTGCGTAATATTACTAAGATCAGGAGCATCCTCTCTCAGAGTGATGCTGAAAAGCTCATCCATGCTTTTGTCACTTCAAGACTGGACTACTGCAACTCTTTATTGTCAGGATGTCCACATTACTCCATCAACAGTCTGCAGCTGATCCAGAACGCAGCAGCTAGAGTTCTGACAGGAAGCAGCCAAAGGGATCATATCTCTCCTGTCCTAGCGTCTCTTCACTGGCTCCCAGTGGACTCAAGAATACACTTCAAGATCCTTCTTCTAACCTACAAGGCTCTTCATGGACTTGCTCCATTGTATCTGCAGGACCTGATTGTACCATATGTTCCTAATAGGACACTCAGATCTCTGAGTGCAGGTTTACTAGTAGTTCCTAGGATTCATAGAAGTAGAATGGGAGGACGAGCTTTCAGCTATCAGGCACCGCTATTATGGAACCAGTTACCAATCTGGGTCCGAGAGGCAGACACTGCCTCCACCTTTAAGACCAGACTTAAAACTTTTCTGTTTAGTAAGGCGTACAGTTAGCCTTAGACCTAGTGTGTAGCACAGCTATGCTGCTCTAGGCCTACGTTGTCGGGGGGCACAAACATGATCCACTGAGCAGTTTCCCTCTCACCCTCTAACCTCTCCTTTTCTCTCCTTAGTCTGGCTCACACTGGTCTCAAGACCTGGATGATGACCTGCAGTCCGGCCTGTGAAGTCTCTCTTGCTCTACGTTGTCGGGGGGCACAAACACGATCCTCTGAACACCCTCTGACCTCTCCTCCACTCTCCTTAGTCTGGATCATACTGGGTAATATCGTCTCATAATCTGTGTTAACTGTCTTCCTTGTAGTTCTGTGCCTCGCTCTCGCTCTCTCTCTTTGCAGGTCTCAAGACCTGCATACTGACCTGCAGTCTCTCCTGTGCTCATCGACTTCACTAGCCCCTGCTGCTCATCTTTACTATCAAATTACTATTCCTACTTATGGACTGACGATATATATAGATATCTATTGCAATATAATCACTGTTTCATCTTGCTGTCATGTTTGCTCTGTACTGTATCATGTTTGTATCATGTTTGCTCCTCTCTCTCTCTCTCTCTCTCTCTCCTTCATCCTCTCTCTCTCTCTCTCTCTCTCCCTCATCCTCTCTGACTAGCAGCAGGACTGGTTCCCCCTTAAGTTGACGGGTCTCGCTCAAGGTTTCTTCCTCTTAAAGGGAGTTTTTCCTTGCCACAGTGCTCTTAGGGGGGTTCCTGTGAAGCGCTTTGAGACAATGTCTGATTGTAATATGCGCTATATAAATAAAACTGAATTGAATTGAATTGAATTAATGACACCAAGTCCAATATAAGTGTATTAATGTATGTTTATTATTTCTAATAGTTGTATCAAGACCTGAAAGCTCCTCATCCTCAGTGCCATTAATTGTTGGACTGCTGTGTGGAATCATATTATTCTTTGTCATTGTGCTCTTACTGTATCACCACAGACAGTCCAAAGGTGAGACCTTTTTCTTCTGATGCATCATTTATTTACTATAAACTTTAAATGTGACACAGAATTTACAAAACCATGTAACAACATGATCATTTTTTGTTAATAACAGGTTCTTCTGCAGAGCAGACAGTGAACCAGGAAGTAAACAAACATCAGATATACTCCTCTCTTCTCCACAGTCAGTGTTTCATCTGGTTCTGAATGTTTTCACAGATATTTATTAGATGTATTTATGCTGCTGCAGCTTTAACACTGTTCAATAACAACATTTAATGAAAACATAAAGATGTTTAAATGAGTGTGACAGATGTGAGGTGACTCATTTAATGTTTCACTGTCCTGTAGGCGACCTTTGTGTCTATGAGACAATCAGAGGAGCTGAAGGCTCTGGAAATGGTACAGTACACACTTTGATTGACATGGAGCAAGTTAAAGGTATAATAATTATAGAATCACTGTGAAACTCAGTACTCACATTAGTGTTATTTCAGGTCAGCCTGAAGAAGATTACTATAATGCTTCATATCTGATTCAGCTCAAAGCTCTGGACAGCAGGAGTGAGTATATAAAAATATGAGACGTTACATTGATACTAAAATACAGAGATAATCATTATTTTATGTATGATTGATATCATGATAACAGGACAACATGTTGACCCAGAAGAGTCACTGTCTGACTACAGTAATGTGAATCCAAACACAGGTAATATTCTTCATATACAGTCAGAGCTCATGTTCCAAAGACAGTATTTTAAACTGAGACTGTTTGCTGTGATTTTATTTCAGGTTCATGAAGAGACGTTCATCATCAACAAACACAGAGAAGCACAGATGGCAGCATGAAGTCAATGATCTTCATCAACATGTTGCCAATCACTTTGGGAAGGACACCCTACGATTGGTGAGGGAACATGAAAAGACCTCTAGGAAACTAGCAGACTACAGGAACCACCTACGCTTCAGCCTGAGATGTAGACAGGAAAAGTTAACCCCGAACAGCCTACGTCTAGGATCCACCGTCAAGGGCCACAGAGCAGACACCATCCTGCAGAAAGCCCAGAACCAACTCCTCAACGAAAGGATCAGACAGACCAACTTCACCATAGACGCTCTCATGGTCACCACGGAGCAGACAAGATCACAGCTTGCCACCCTCCTACCCAGCGAAATCATGGATGAAGTCATCAAACTGACTGAAAAAGTCCAGACGGCACAGCACACGAGGGGTAAGGAACGACAAAAACGCAAATTCCATAAATTGAAAACTATTTTCTCTGTTAAAAATGCAGCTAACCTTCACACATGGAGGAGGGAAGACCACTCACCGCCACAGCAGGACACCCAGGGCAAATGGGTAAAGAACCTTTCAGACAGACAACTGAGCCAGCCGGAAAAAGAAGTGTTGGCCAAAGGACTCAACTTTGCCATCTCTCCAGAGCAGATTCCAGTGGTGGACCTCATCACAGCCACAGAGTCAGCCATCAAGAACAACAACCTGACAAACACAGAAGCTGAGCAACTCCGCTTGAAGGTCACAGCTACACTCTCCACTGCTAAAGCACCGCCATCCAACCTCTCCAGTGATGAAAGGAAGGCCCTGATTGCACTACAAAAGGACCGGGACATCACCATCTTATCAGCAGACAAAGGAAGATGCACAGTGGTACTCAA
This sequence comes from Parambassis ranga, assembly GCF_900634625.1. NCBI lineage: Eukaryota > Metazoa > Chordata > Actinopteri > Ambassidae > Parambassis > Parambassis ranga. The sequence continues at coordinate 7,170,321 of NC_041026.1, read as the reverse complement.
CACACAGGACTACCACTCCAAAGTGACAGATCTCCTCAGTGACACAGCCACATATGATACACTGAAGAGGGACCCCACTGGAAACTACAAGAAGAAACTAGTCAGCTACCTACAAAAACTGGAGAAGGACCAAATCATCAACCGCAAGCTCTATGTTCGACTGTATCCTGGGGAAGCCACTCCATGCCTGTATGGACTCCCCAAGATACACAAGGAAGGAGTCCCCCTCAGACCCATCATCAGCAGCACAAACCCAGTCACATACAACGTGGCTAAGCACTTGGCTGAACTCCTGACACCACTGGTAGGTAACACACCACATCACATCCACAACTCTCAGGACTTTGTGAACAAGGTGGAGAAGATCCAAATGGACCCAGATGACACCATGGTCTCATTTGATGTCACCTCCTTGTTTACTTGCATCCCTACATCAGAAGCCACAGAGATGGTAAGGACGGGCCTCACACAAGACAGCACACTCAAGGAGAGAACCAACCTAACACCAGACCACATCTGTGACCTGCTGGACCTCTGCCTGACCACCACTTATTTCCAGTGCAATGGGAACTTTTACAGACAGAAGCACGGCTGTGCGATGGGATCACCTGTGTCTCCTATTGTGGCCAACCTGTACATGGAAGAAGTGGAGAGAAGAGCCCTGAGTTCCTTTCCTGGAACCACCCCCACCCACTGGTTTAGATATGTGGATGACACCTGGGTCAAAATCAAGACCAACGAAGTGGAACGGTTATCAACGCAGTGGATAACAACATCAAGTTCACTCGGGAGGACACCAAGGATAACAATCTGGCTTTCTTGGACTGCACAGTACATATTGAGGAGGACAGGAGCCTCAATGTGGAAGTGTACAGGAAACCCACACACACGGACCAGTACCTGTTGTTTGATTCACACCACCCACTGGAACACAAACGGAGTCATCAGGACCCTGCAGCACAGAGCACAAACTGTACCAACCAGCTCAGAGGGGAAGAGAAGGAGCAACACCACATCAGGAAGGCCCTGCAAACCTGTGGCTACCCGAAGTGGGCACTCATCAAAGCCACAAAAACAAGACTCCCCAACAACAAGAAGAAGGACAACAACCGGCGGAGAAAGAACATCTCCATTCTATATGTGTCAGGAGTATCAGAGAAACTCCGTAGGATTTTCAACAACCATGACATCCCGGTCCATTTCTAACCTATGACAACACTGAGACAGAGACTGGTTCACCCGAAGGACAAGATTCCCAGGGAGAAACACAGCAATGTGATATATGCAGTCCAGTGCAGTGAGGAATGCTCTGATCTGTACACTGGAGAAACTAAACAACCACTCCACAGAAGGATGGCTCAGCACAGGAGAGCCACCTCCTCAGGACAAGACTCAGCTGTTCACCTCCTTTCTCCTCCTTTCTACCACATACAATGCAGTAATTCCATCCATTCCCAGGAAGTTTGCACATACTCACAGTAAGAACAAAGGGCTGTCAACCAGTCCACCTCCAGCAGTTTCATAGTCGTTAGCCAGTCGTTAGACACACCTGGCCCAGTCAGCCAGAACATCACAGGTAAGTATGGAAACATTTAGTGCTATTGTTTTTTAAGTTTTTTTTAAGTCTTTACCCAGACCCACCCACATAGGTCTGCAACCACATATAAACCATGTTTCCCCACCAAACAGTTAGAACTGATGAAGCTGCTTGGATGAGCAGCGAAACGTCTTCAAGAAAACTCCACAAGTCCAGACGCCTTGCTTCAATCTTCTCTACGTATGATGACCTGGATGACTGAGAATCTTCATCAGCATGAAGTCAATGACTAGCTGTCTGTTTTAAGCTTGATAACAGAACATGTTTCAGTGCTGGCCTACTTTAGATTGTTCCCTATTTTATAAACCATCATTTGTTTATTACACACATGCATATGAGCCTTTTAACCTCCAGCTGGCCTATCTTTTCTCTCTCTCTATCAAATGTAATTCATTGTTTTACTGTCTGTAGCCTTTGATTTTTTACTAATGGAATTCCCAAACAGCTTTCCTATTATTAAATAAGAGCCACTGCTATCACAATCAGAAATGGAAGAAGCAGTAAATGTGGGAATGGTTACTAAAAATGCAGTCAAGTTTGTTTTTATTTTGGTTTCACATGTATGTGATTGTCTGTGGGTAATCGGCCAACTTGAATGGACATTGTGGTCCTAACTGTGCTCATATAGACATGTAAAAATGAAAGAAAAGACAATTTTATCTGGGTTATATGTATGTATATGTTCAGATGCTGCATGCTAGAGGATCCTGCCTTACTCACATGGACCAGGAAGTAGAGAAAATGGTTACCAAAAAAGCCACATCAGAGAGGTCTGCATCGAGGTGATGGCCTTTTTTTGTAAGATGCAAAATGTGTGATTCTGTGTCTGTGCCTCTCTGCCCCACTGTCCAGCAGGAAGATGATGTTCTCCTTTTCTCTACTGTATCCTACATTTTAATAAGAGGGAGGAAGGTTTTATGACCTTGGGCCATGTTTTAATTCTGTCACAGGTTTATCTGTGCCACCTCTGCACTAAAGACCGAGCACATCATTTATTCTTTTGTGTAAAATACTGAAAAAGAGGAAGAAGATTAGTTAGAATACAACATGCTGCAGCCCTGACAGCAGACCGTAGCTGTGCTAGAAATAATTATTCATGATTCTCCGAATTTATTATCATAACATTGAAAAAAACAGATGTCACATCTTGTTCAGCGCCTGACACTACTGATAAACACACTTGTTCTGGTCTCAATGTGGTTGCATCTAATTATTGCTAACACACCTCCCTCATGTGTGAAGAGGAAGTGGACAGTTGGCTTGGTTCATGTTCCAGTGTACAAGGCCTCTATACTGTCTAACACAACCACGTAACAAATGTCCTCATTTCAACAATGTGAAGTTGGACTGTTGTTGGTAAGGTACCTGCAATGATCTTCTCCTCTGGTTAGCTATGTGTAGGTGCTGCATTCCTTCACCATCCATCTGTGCAGTGCAGAATATCTGCAGTCAGAATACAGCAAACCTGTAATATCTTCTACTGGTGACAAATAACAACACAGCACTGACTGCATGAACAAGTGGTGAGTTTTCCATTTAACCCTAATGCACTGTTCAGGACATTTTTGTCCTCTGAGAGTAATTTTTCTGTTTATTTTGGCCATAACTTTGTCAATATGTGAGCAAATTGAATAATTTTTGCTCAAGCTTAATTTTACAGAAATTTTGTTAATATGATTTAAAAATTTTTCATAGGTCAACAGTACACTGTGGGCAAATTTTACCCCCTTTCATGTTGTTCAGGACAAAAACGTCCCCTAACTTTAACGGTTTTAAAAATATATCAGATAAATATTTATTTGAAATTTTTTTGCATAGACCTTTTAATTAACTTTAGTTCTGATCAACAGTAGTGAAAAAATCATTTTCCCCCAGGATTTTAACCCTTTAATCACCAATTTAATAAGGGGTGGTGCTGAAAATTGGAAAAAAACACACAAAATGGCTCATTTTTAATAGAAAAGGTGAATGTGGACAGGACCTTTATTACAGTCTTGGTCATGTCAAACATCAGTAAAAAAATTGACTTTATTGCATTATTAGTTTTTGCACAGCACTGGATTTTCATTTTTTCACCCTAATGTGTTGTTCGTGGCCATTTTTGGAAAATGATTTTTCACTACTGTTGATCAGAAATGTAGCTCTCAGCGTAAGTTCAATCAGGAAGACTCTGTTTCCCATCATTCCCTTCATCCCCATCTGCTTCCTAATCTCTTTTCCTCCTCACTCCTCCGCTCCCCCTCTCTTCCGCTCTCTGAGTCAGGTGCTTAATAGTTAGCACCTCCCTCTCCAATCAGCTGTCTCCTTCTGTCCCTCTCCCGACCAATCACAGCTTAGCATGGTATTTAAATGTCTCCATCTCCTCTCCAGCTGCCTTCTGATCGAATTCGGCAACCCTCCTCCACCCCATGCACCTCCAGGCCCACGCCAGTTCAGACCTCCTATCTCTTGCCCTCCAGCTCTCCACCACCACCAGGTCTAGACCCCGGGGGGGCTTTCTGTTCAGCGGTCTCCCCTCCTGCGGTTTCTCCCTCCTTTCGGACGTGGTCTCCACGACGGGGTCTAGGACGCCAACGCACATTTCTAAATGTATTCTCAATAAATCTTTCTCATTCAGTTCGCTGAGTCTCTCATGATTGAACTGAAGTTAATTAAAAGGTCTATGCAAAAAAATCAACAAAATATTTATCTGATATATATTTAAAACGGTTAAAGTTAGGGGACGTTTTTGTAACGAACAACACATAAGGGTAGTGTTTGCGAACAGTGCATGAGGGTTAATTCAGTCATTGTTTGCATCAAAGTACATTTTGTTGTATTTTCCAAAGTATATGTTACGCATACACATATTTCTCAATTTGTTAGTTGTTGTAAAACAAACTTCAGTCAGTCATTTCCTGTGTCTGAGGTGACAACCACAAAAACATTGCACCTCAGAGTGAGGACATGTATAGATTCTACACTCCAGTAAAAGTATGCTTTTTATTTATTGTACTGCAAAGTTGTATTGCTCTAAACATAAGATGTGGACAAAATAATCCAATAACTTCATGTAACAACATGTTGCTTCACTTCAACAGTCTTAGTACAATAACATTCATAGGGACCAGACTAAACCTTTGCAGAGAAACATGTTCATATGTGTGAAGAGGACAGAAAATAAAACCATGTGAAACTGCTGTGGGCAGAGCTGCTGTCTAAAGTTGGGGGGAAAAGGGAAGGAAGAGTCTAGACTCAGAAGTAGACGTTAGTAAAACATTTTGAGCTCACATTTTAAAGAAACGTCACTTCTGCCTTCAGCATTATAATTATGAATAGTTAGAACACTTTGTTCAGTTGTGCTGGATGTGAGGATGGGGCACACTTTGCTCTGTGTGCTGGACTTATTCTGTAAGTACATTTCTGACTTGTTGTTTCTGAAGTGTTTCTGAGCAGACTGGTGTCTTTATGAATGTCGGCTGCTGATATGTCTCTGTTTTACACTGAAGTACTGCTGGATTTGGCTCCACACATATACATTGTGTATATATAGTGTTTTACTGTTGTGATTGATCACTTTCTTTTGGTTTGATGATGTCTGATGAGGTTTTAATCTTTATTTCAGTGTTCAGCACACTCCTCTACGGACACACTGAAGGTGACAAATTATACTTTGTCTTTATTTTTCTCTTCATTTGTATATTACACAAAGTATTTATTTCTTGTTTATCCACTTCTCAGTGTTTTATATTATGTTGTGTATTAGATTGATGATCATTTTGATCACTAATGATACAGTGAATGTGATTAGATTACAGGGACAGATGTGTTTATCATTAAGGAGAACATATTTTAACTGAAGTGTTTGTTGACTTTAGTTTATTGTCTTTTTCGAAACGTTAATCTCAATAGATCATAGCTCGAAGCACGCTGATGAGTCTAAACAATCAACCGGTGATTCTCATGGAGTGAATACTGAACCAGTCCCAGGTACAGACATTTACAATGGTTTACATTTCAAATTATCTCTCTCTGCTCATATTGTGTGTGCTGACAAGCAGTCTTCTTTGTATTTGTTCTTGCCTTAAAGTATTTTTGGTTCTTTCACACAGCCTGTTTAGAACTGGAAGTCTTCAAGTTGAACATCAGAATATTGTTGTAGTCACTGTGACAAATAAGATAAAGATCAAGAGAACCTTTATTTGTCCCTCAATGGGGAAATTGCATTATCAGCACAGATACAACAATAGTAAAAATGGTATAAAAAGATAGAGTATAAAGTAAAAATACCAATAAAGATACAGTAGAATTAAAATAAGATAAATAATAGATATACACACCAAGTATTATGTTGCATGTCTTCCTGTTTTCACAACAGTGTCTGAAAAGAATGAAGTGCAAAGATTTTTCTGCAGTAATTCATACTCTAACCATTTACTATTTACTGTTTTTTTACCCCTTCCATGGACCGCCACCTTACCGTGGTGGAGGGGTTTGAGTGCCCAGATGATCCTAGGAGCTATGTTGTCGGGGGCTTAATGCCCCCAGCAGGGTCTCCCAAGGCAAACACGTCCTGAGTGATGGGCCAGACTAAGAGCGGTCCGAACACCCCTTATGAAGGAAATAAAAACAAGGACCGTGACGTCGCCCGGTATGGCGCAGCCGGGGCCCCACCCTGGAGCCAGGCCCGGGGTTGGGGCTCGAATGCGAGCGCCTTGTGGCCTGGCCTTACCCCACGGGGCCCGGCCAGGCTTAGCCCGAAGGAGCGACGTGGGGCCGACCTCCCATGGGCCCACCACTGGTGGGAGGAACCGTAAGGGGCCGGTGCAGAGTGGATTGGGTGGCAGTCAAAGGCGACCTGACCACGGGACACAGAAACTGGCTCTGGGGACATGGAATGTCACCTCGCTGGGGGGGAAGGAGCCTGAGCTTGTGCGGGAGGCCGAGTGGTACCGACTAGATATAGTCGGGCTCGCCTCCACGCACAGCTCGGGTTCTGGAACCCAACTCCTTGAGAGGGGTTGGACTCTCTTCTATTCTGGAGTTGCCCATGGTGAGAGGCGGCAGGCTGGTGTGGGCTTGCTCATAGCCCCACAGCTTAGCTGCCATGTGTTGGAGTTTTCCCCAGTATGTGAGAGGGTCGCCTCCCTGCGCCTTCGGGTTGGGGAGAGGTCTCTCACTGTGGTTTCGGCGTATGCGCCGAACAGCAGTGCTTGTGCCATGGAGGAGGACTATCGGTCAGCCTCAAAGAGATTCTGGCAAACCGTCCGGCGCCTCAGGAGGGGGAAGCAGTACTCTGCCAACACTGTATTCAGTGGAGGTGGGGAGCTGTTGACCTCGACTGAGGGGGTGGTTGGACGGTGGAAAGAGTACTTTGAGGGTCTCCTCAATCCCACCAACACGCCTTCCATTATGGAAGCGGAGGCTGATGACTCAGTGGTGGACTCGTTCATCACCTGTGCTGAAGTTGCCGAGGTAGTTAAAAAGCTCCCCGGCAGCAAGGCACTGGGGGTGGATGAGATTCGCCCTGGGTACCTTAAGTCTCTGGATGTTGTGGGGCTGTCTTGGCTGACACGCCTCTGCAACATCGCGTGGCAATCGGGGGCAGTGCCGCTGGACTGGCAGACCGGGGTGGTGGTCCCTCTTTTTAAAAAGGGGGACCGGAGGGTGTGCTCCAACTACAGGGGGATCACACTCCTCAGCCTCCCTGGGAAAGTCTATGCCAGGGTACTGGAGAGGAGAATTAGGCCTATAGTCGAACCTCGGATTCAGGAGGAGCAATGTGGTTTCCATCCTGGCCGCAGAACACTGGACCAGCTCTATACCCTCCGCAGGGTGCTGGAGGGTTCATGGGAGTTTGCCCAACCAGTCCACATGTGTTTTGTGGATTTGGAGAAGGCGTTTGACCGTGTCCCTCGCGGCATCTTGTGGGAGGTGCTCTGGGAGTATGGGGTCCATGGCCCTCTGCTGAGGGCTGTTAGGTCCCTGTATGGCCGGAGCAGGAGTTTGGTTCGCATTGCCGGCAGTAAGTCAGACCTGTTCCCGGTGCATGTTGGACTCCGGCAGGGCTGCCCTTTGTCACCGGTTCTGTTCATAATTTTTATGGACAGAATTTCTACGCACAGCGAGGGACCGGAGGGGATCTGGTTCGGGAACCATAGGATTTCATCTCTGCTTTTTGCAGATGATGTTGTCCTGTTGGCTTCATCGAGCCGGGACCTCCAGTGTGCACTGGGACGTTTTGCAGCTGAGTGTGAAGCGGCGGGGATGAGAATCAGCACCATCGCGAATACAGGCAGCCGAAATGAGTTTCCTTCGAGAGATAGGGTGAGGAGCTCAGTCACCCGAGAGGAGCTCAGAGTAGAGCCGCTCCTCCTCCACATCTAGAGGAGCCAGCTGAGGTGGCTCGGGCATCTGGTTCGGATGCCTCCTGGACGCCTCCCTGGGGAGGTGTTCCGGGCATGTCCCACTGGGAGGGTGGCCTAGGAACGCCTCGGAATTCCCCCAGAAGAGCTGGAGGAAGTGTCTGGTGAGAGGGAAGTCTGGGTGTCCCTGCTTAGACTGCTGCCCCCGCGACCCGGCCCTGGATAAGCGGTTTGAAGATGGATGGATGGATGTTTTACTGTTTTTTATTGACTGTTTCATTTTTTTCTTCCTCACTGCAGATAGACCTCAGGCCTCACTGAGAGCAGACAAGACAGTCATACCAGCAGGGGGCAGCGTAACACTGACCTGCTCTGTGGACGTCTCTTCAGGGTGGAAGTACTACTGGTACAGACGTACCTCAGAGTCTTCTGAAGTTCAAACCATATATCGTCAATCAGACACTTTCAGTGTTTCAGAAGGAGGAATCTATCAGTGCTTTGGAGGAAGAGGAGAACCTGTGTTCTTCACATATATCAGCAGTAAAGTCACCATTAAGGAAACTGGTGAGTTTAATAAATAGTTCTGAAATGAAACAACATGAACTTTTCAAATGTTTCATGTGTTTGTCAGTAATGAAGAAAAGAGACATTTTGTTACCAACAGAAACAAAAAACATCGATTACATGTCAGAAGCTCCTCCTGCTCTGATGATGCTGAAAAATCAGAACTTTACTTTCTTCATTTTTAGACAGGACTGATCCAAATTGCACCTCAGTTATATTAATGTTGCTTGTTACTGTGTTAATACTTCCTCTTCCTCAGCACCACTGAGCTCCATGTTTTAAATCAGAAGCTTTTGTTGCATTTCTTCCCCTTAAAGTTGGTTTTTGTGGAGTAAACCTGTCTGTCTCTCTTCAGAAGTGGACAGAGGAATATTAACAATGTTGAGCTGTTGGACTAATGAAAAACAATCAGTGGAATTTATTGAATAAATAAAATGATAACATAAAATGTAATCAGAGTAAATACTGGGACACCAAAGCACAGCACTTTGTTACAGAGTTCAGCTGTTAAAAAGATCAATATGATAAGAAATATTTAAGGTTATCACACTTTCTGCTGACTGACTGGATGTTTCTATGTGAACAGTTCCCAGTGTCACTCTGCAGCACAGCTGGCCTCAGATATTCATTGATGAGACGATCACCCTCAGATGTGACATTCAGGGAGTTGAAGGACGTCAGTGGACGTATGAATGGACACATGGGAGGTCCAACATTCCTTCAACATCCAATGAATACAGAATCAACAGAGCTTCCTCTGCTGACAGTGGAGAATACAGATGTCGGGGCAGGAAAGAAAATTTATCCACAACAAAGTGGAGTGAAGCCTTCACATTGACTGTATCACATTGTACGTCATATTTTATTTTATTTATCTTAGAGATAATAAATATTTATGTTAAAATACTATCAAGCTTATGAATGTTGGAACAATGAAACTCTTTACTGTAGCTGTTTGAGGGGTTCAGACTTTACTTGGGTAGAGTGAAGGCTTTGTGATCATTATTTTTTTATGTTAATGAATGTCCTGACAATGAAGGCTGGACAAGGTTGTGTGTGTGTCGGTGTGCATTTTCATTCCTGAATTGTTAATGCCACACTTTTATAAAAACTGTCAACCAAATGCGTTGTAATGTTCATAAACCTGACTGTAGTTTCAGATATTTTTCAATATAAATCATGTTTTTCCAACAGTTAAACCCCGACCTGTCCTCACTGTGTCTCCATCATGGCTGAATCCTGGAGCCTCAGTAACTCTGAGCTGTGAGGTTGAACATCCACCTGCAGGATGGAGGTTCTACTGGTATAAAGCTGTTCCTGGTCTGTCAAAGAACTCTTGGTCTTGCAGCTATGAGCTGCTGCCTGGTAGCACTGATGGGACTGCACAGGATTCCTACATCATTCATGGACAGACACACACAGCAGCATATGTGTGCAGAGCTGGAAGAGGAGACCCAGAGTTTCACTCTCATTACAGTGACCCAAAGTTTGTCTGGTCTGCAGGTCAGTTTCTTTGTGGCCTTTCTGTTCTCATTACAACAAGAAAGTCTAAAATTATAAATACATTTTTCAGGTTACTCACTCAGGGTATTTGGTAATAATGTTCTTGTAGCATTTTCATGGTGTTTGATATGGCACAGATTCTTGTTGTTTTTCAGGTTTTCATCCAGCAGCATCTCTCACAGTGAATCCTGACAGAGTCCAACACTTCACCTCTGAGTCTGTCTCACTGACCTGTGAGGGAAACTCTACTGAGTGGAGAGTGAGGAAGTTCCCTGATGAAGGACGTCTGTCATCCTGTTCTAACTGGGGAACAATGACTGGATCCACATGTAACATCAAGTCCACATCACAGTCTGATACTGGTGTGTACTGGTGTGAGTCTGCATCAGGAGAGTTCAGCAACACAGTCAACATCTCTGTACATGGTAGGTGATTTCTTACTATACACTAACCTCCACCTCACTGACTGATCTCTGACTGACGTCCTCTGACTGTCTCACAGATACAGACATTGTCCTGGAGAGTCCTGTCAATAGTGTGACCGAAGGAGACTCTGTTATTCTTGGCTGCAGACTGAGAGGACAAAACAAACTTTCCAATGTGTTTTTCTATCACAATGACAAACTTGTTCAAAGTGATACCAGAGGGGAGCTGAAGATCTCTGCAGTGTCAGAGTCACATGAAGGTTTCTACAGGTGTGAACATTCAGGAAAGAAGTCACCTCAGAGCTGGATGTCAGTTAAAGGTGAGTAAAATTAGGACATATTTACATGGATATTCTACTGAAAGTGTACTTAAGTAATAAGTGTATTACACTTATTGTGCATTATCTGCAGCTGTGATCGGGCCTGGGAGCTCTTCTCTTTTGATCATTGGACCAATTATTGGAATCATCCTTGTTGTTCTCCTGACCTCTTTGTGTTTCTGCAGAAAATGCAAAGGTGAGACCTTTTATTCATGTGGTTAGAAGATTCATTCAAACACACAAAGATGTAACTTTGAGATCATAAATTGTAAAACCATGTAACAACATGATCATTTTTTTGTTAATAACAGGTTCTTCTGCAGAGCAGACAGTGAACCAGGAAGTAAACCAACATCAGATATACTCATCTCTTCTCCACGGTCAGTGTTTCATCTGGTTCTGAATGTTGTCACAGATATTTATTAGATTTATTCATTCTGCTGCAGCTTTAATACTGTTCAATAACAACATTTAATAAAAACATAAAGACGTTTAAATGAGTGTGACAGATGTGAGGTGACTCATTTAATGTTTCACTGTCCTGTAGGCGACCTTTGTGTCTATGACACAATCAGAGGAGCTGAAGGCTCTGGAAATGGTACAGTACACACTTTGATTGACATGGAGCAGGTTAAAGTTATAATAATTATAGAATCACTGTGAAACTCAGTACTCACATTAATGTTATTTCAGGTCAGCCTGAAGAAGATTACTATAATGCTTCATATCTGATTCAGCTCAAAGCTCTGGACAGCAGAAGTGAGTATATAAAAATATGAGACGTCACATTGATACTAAAATACAGAGAGAATCATTATTTTATATATGATTGATATCATGATAACAGGACAACATGTTGACCCAGAAGATTCACTGTCTGACTACAGTAATGTGAATCCAAACACAGGTAATATTCTTCATATACAGTCAGAGCTCATGTTCCAAAGACAGTATTTTAAACTGAGACTGTTTGCTGTGATTTTATTTCAGGTCCATGAAGAGACGTTCATCAACAACAAACAAAGAGAAGCACAGATGGCAGCATGAAGTCAATGACTAGCTGTCTGTTTTAAGCTTGATAAAAGAACATGTTTCAGTGCTGGCCTGCTTTAGATTGTTTCCCATGTTATAAAGAAGAAGTTCTTTTTTGTTCATCCTCATGTTCTCCTGTTTTGAGAGGTGAAACTTCAGGTTATAGTGTTGTCATTTGTCATGTCTCAAGAGAGACTGTTTGTTGTGAGTTCATTTCTTGGAGCTGCAGCTTTAAATGTGAAGAATCATGAGTTGAAAGATCTTCTGTGTGTGATGCTGTCTGACAAAGGTTTGTTTGAGGCTCCTCCTACAGATGGACTCTCTGACTTAAATGTGGATCTCATGCAAGAGCACAACCAGACGAGCAGCCAGAGACGTTCAATAGGCTCAGAGCAAAGTCAGAAAGTGGACACTGTCTGCAGCATTTTACACATGCCGAATCTAAATGTCACCAGTGAAGCCACAGCACCACCCACAGGACAAACCAGAGTATTACAAGTAAAGGACATGAAGTCCAACATGGAGTTTCATTGTGTGTTGTTGTTCTGTTCTTTTACTGTGTTGCGTTTAAAACGACCACCCCTGCTAATCCCAACAAGGTAGAAGGAAAGGTGATCAGAAAGCGTCATATTAATGTTAACACCTGTGCACTGTTCACACAGGCATTTGTACCATCACCAACCCTGCCCACAGCTCCTGTTGATGACCTTGTAAACAGTTTCAGTTCCAAAGTTATGACTGTTATTGATTCAATCGCCCCAATCAGAACCAAAGTTCTGTCAGAAAAGAAAAAGTCACCTTGGAGAAATGCCACACTGGTTAAAGCTCAAAAAAGAGTCTGCAGACAGGCAGAACGCAGCTGGAGAAAAACTAAACTCCAGGTTCATTATAACATTTACAAAGAGAGTCTATATAACTACAACCAGGAACTAAAAAATGTAAGACAATCCTATTTTTCAGAAATCATCGATAGGAACAGCAACAATGCTCGCACATTGTTTCTGTTATAGACAGACTAACAAACCCAGGAGTGTCAGTCCCACCTGAACTGCTGTCTAAAAAGTCATGCAATGACTTTGCATCTTTTCACAGATAAAGTGTTAAAAATAAGACAGTTTGTAGCTCTAGCTCTGGCAAAACCATAATGTCACTTGTGCCTTCTCATCCACCAGTTAAGCTGGCACATTTTAATCTTCTATATAATACAGCACTGACAGAAACTGTTAAACAGTTAAAACCCACAACATGCTCACTTGACAATCTGCCAACACATTTTCTTAAAAACGTTTTTAACTGCATATCGTCATATGTGTTGCAGATAGTTAACAGTTCTCTTCAGTCAGGGCAGTTTCCCCAGGCCCTGAAAAGTGCAGTAATCAAACCTCTGCTCAAAAAATCAAATCTGGATGCTTCAGCAATAAACAACTACAGGCCAATATCTAACCTTCCTTTTCTGGGAAAGGTCATTGAAAAAGCTGTTTTTCAACAAATTCATGCATTTTTGGTGCAAAACAATCTTTTTAATGAATTTCAGTCTGGATTTCGAGCGCACCACAGCACTGAGACTGCACTTATTAAGGTCTTAAATGACATACACCAGAATAATGATGCATCCAAAGTCTTCGTCTTAGTGCTGCTGGACCTTAGTGCTGCATTCGATACAGTTCATCACAACATACTGCTCGACAGGCTGGAGCAGTGGGTGGGATTTACTAGCACTGTGTTAAACTGGCTCAAATCTTACTTACATGATAGGGACTACTTTGTGTCAATTGGTAACTATGAGTCTGACCGAACTAAGATCACATGCGGGGTTCCTCAAGAGTCCATTCTTGGACCACTTCTGTTCAACATCTACATGCTGCCCCTAGCTCAGATCATAGAACAGCACAACATCTCCTACCACACCTATGCAGATGACACACAGCTTTATATATCAGTGTCATCACATGACTACAGTCCTTTACACTCACTAAGTAAGTGTACTCTACAAATCAATGAGTGGATGAGCCAGAACTTTCTCCAGCTCAATGCTGACAAAACAGAGATGATTGTTTTTGGCCCCAAAAATGAAAGAGCTAAGATCAGTGCTTACCTTGACTCCATGTCACTGAAGGTCACAAACCAAGCCCATGATTTTAATACTTTTTATTGAATGAATTCACTTAACAAAAGTTTGAACATAATAACATAATCTACTGTTGTCATGACGAGAGACAAAAGATCTTTGGGAGCTGTTTTAGTTTTTTTGTTGCTTTTGTGGTCAATTGTATGTCTATAATTTTTCCAGTTTAACTTCTGAAGTGTTAACTTGATATTTTTGTTTTGATTGTTAGTTATAAATAAGCAATTTACATAATTTACATAATTTACACTTTGTGGGTAAGAATAAATCAGGAGATGTGCTTAAGTGGGTTCATGTCAGAGCAGCTCTAACCACTTCTTCTGCTTGTTGACAGAATGATGAAACGTCCTAAAAAGTCAAGTCAGAGTCTGACAGACCACAAGAGGAAGTGGAAGTTGTTGCTCTCCACACAGAGGTAACCACTCAGACTATTTTTATTGTTTTAAAGTTCATGTGTTTACACACATTATGTAAAAATAACTCTTTGCTGCATGTTGATGAAAGATATGAATGAGTCGTTCCTTTATTTATCATCTATGGCTGAGACATGGGACATGGAATGTCACCTCGCTGGGGGGAAGGAGCCTGAGCTTGTGCGGGAGGCCGAGCGGTACCGACTAGATATAGTCGGGCTCGCCTCCACGCACAGCTTGGGTTCTGGAACTCAACTCCTTGAGAGGGGTTGGACTCTCTTCTATTCTGGAGTTGCCCATGGTGAGAGGCGGCGGGCTGGTGTGGGCTTGCTTATAGCCCCACAGCTTAGCTGCCATGTGTTGGAGTTTTCCCCAGTATGTGAGAGGGTCGCCTCCCTGCGCCTCCGGGTTGGGGAGAGGTCTCTCACTGTGGTTTCGGCGTATGCGCCGAACAGCAGTGTAGAGTACTTGACCTTCTTACAGTCTCTGGGAGGGGTGCTGGATGGCACCCCAACCGGGGATTCTGTCATCTTGCTGGGAGACTTCAACGCCCACGTGGGCAGTGACAGTAACACCTGGAGAGGCGTGATTGGGAGGAACGGCCTCCCCGATCTGAACCCGAGTGGTGTTTTGTTATTGGACTTCTGTGCTGGGCATGGTTTGTCCATAACGAACACCATGTTCGAGCACAAGGTTGTCCATCAGTGCACCTGGCACCAGGACACCCTAGGCCGGAGGTCAATTATCGATTTTGTAATCGTATCAGCTGACCTTCGACCTTGTGTTTTGGACACTCGGGTGAAGAGAGGGGCTGAGCTGTCAACTGATCACTACCTGGTGGTGAGTTGGATCCGTTGGCGGGGGAAGAGGCTGATGACTCAGTGGTGGACTCATTCATCACCTGTGCTGAAGTTGCGACCCGGCCCCGGATAAGCGGTAGAAGATGGATGGATGGATGGATGGCTGAAAGTTAAACATCACATTGACATCATGTTGTGGGTTAGTGATGGCCAAGTGACACAGACGCTCCGATACAAGTTTCGGAGTTGCAACAGCCTTTATCTTGAACCACTGCTTCGAAGCTTGCTTTGGTGCGGGAGAACCCACGTGACCGATGACATCTGAAGCAGTAACTGCTTCAGTCCTCTCAGTGAATCACATGACTGGTTCAAATCACTCGACACTGCTTCGTAACGTGAAACTTTGCTTAAACCGGCTCAGTCCAAAACAGTGGAAAAAATATTGTTTAACAATAAAAATGTTTGAATTACTATCCAGACTTATCCACAAGCTCCTACTGCAACACATACATTTATAGAATCAACTGACCAACCAATTAATCAGTCTTAACTAAAATATATGTACATCACACACCCTGTTAGACTCATCATGTAATTAAGACACGGTGTCCTATTTCACCACTAGAGGTCATTGAAATGAAGCATTGCCGGCGGCACGCTTTGCCTGCCCACTTCCTCGTCAGGACGTCACAGCGTGACACCGCGTCGTGCCCGTGAGCGGTGCGCAGTGTAAGTATATGTGTATGGAGTTATGAGTAAAGCCACCAAGTGTGCACCCTTGATTGCTGCAGATATTACCGTGAATACTGGCGAAGTTTTAGAGAAGGATAATATGTTGATGGAGCATATGTCTGTGTGTGTGTGTGATGTATCACAGAAACATTCACCCCATCACAGTGAATCTTTTATTGGCAGCTACTGCTAACTCAGCACAATCAATAAATCAATGAAAGTGGTGAATTTTCCCTTTAATTCAGACGTTCTGTGCAATAAAGTATTCTAAACATGAACAGTATAGAGATCTGTTACAGTGTGTGTTGTATATACACACATTGTCCTCTGATGGTGTTACTCTTGTTGCTGTGAAACAAACATTTGATTCCACCTTTCAGTCATTTCCTGAGTCTGAGGTCACAGCCACAAATAAACCAGCATTCTGCCACAAAGTGAGGACATGTATAGATTCTACACTCTGGATAAATGATGCTTTTTATTTATTGTACTGCAAAGTTTTACTGTAACAACAAGATGTAAAATGCTTCAATTCAACAGTCTGATGTTTTATGCATGTGCAGTGTTTAAAGTACAACAACATTTATAGGGACCCGACTAAACCTTTGCAAAGAAACATGTTCATATGTGTGAAGAGGACAGGAAATATAACCATGTGAAACTGCTGTGGGCAGAGCTGCTGTCTAAAGTTTGGAGAAAGGGGAAGGAAGAGTCTATACTCAGAAGCTGATGTAGGTGAGACTTTCTGATCACACCTTTTAAAGAAACGTCACTTCTGTCTTCAGCATTATAATTATGAATAGATAGAACACTTTGTTCAGTTGTGCTGGATGTGAGGATGGGGCACACTTTGCTCTGTGTGCTGGACTTATTCTGTAAGTACATTTCTGACTTGTTGTTTCTGAAGAGTGTTTCTGAGCAGACTGGTGTCTTTATGAACGTCGGCTGCTGATATGTCTCTGTTTTACACTGAAGTGCTGCTGGATTTGGGTCCACACATCTACATTGTGTATATATAGTGTTTTAATGTTGTGATTGATCACTTTCTTTTGGTTTGATGATGTCTGATGAGGTTTTAATCTTTATTTCAGTGTTCAGCACACTCCTCTACGGACACACTGAAGGTGACAAATTATACTTTGTCTTTTTTTATTTTTCTCTTCATTTGTATATTACACAAAGTATTTATCTCCTGTTTATCAACTTCTCTGTGTTTTATATTATGTTGTATGTTAGATCATTAGTGCTGAAAAGGATGTGACTACATTACAGGGACCAATGTGTTGTAAACATATTTTAACTCCAAGAGTTTATTGACTTTAGTGTTCTCAATAGATCATAACTTGAAGCACTCTAATGAGACTAATAAGCAGTGTGTCTTTTTGGTATTTTTTGTTCTTGCCTCAAAGTCTTTAAAGCTGCAGGTCTGCAGGCAGAACCTCAGGATATTGTTGTAGTCATTGTGAATAATAAATGATAGATCTGTGAGACAGGACACTGAACTAGACACACTGTGACACTACATCACACTTCTAATTCTGTCTGCATGCTCTCTGAAACCACATTGAAGTTTTGTTTGTTTGTTTGTAAACAAGACAACAGCTTTAATAGAATGTACAGCATAGTCTCAGTGTGAAAGAGGATGTTGTTTAATGTGGAAGGTTGATTTGGAGAAAAAAAAATAATTATCTTAAGTTTATAAGAAAAACATTACATCAGACATCTGTCTGCCTCAGCTAATCTCGCTCTTTTTCCTTTTGTCTGTATTGAGAGTTAATCCAGACTATGATGCTGCCAGCATGGTGACAGTGGTTACTTTAAGGTGTACCACAGCACAACATGCATTCACATAATTATCATAGAGTTTAGTACTAAAACAAATAACATGTTTGTGTTTAATCTCTTTTGTATTCTAACTGGGTGTTTTTGATTTGAACAGGTTCCATGAAGCCCTCTGTGATCCTGGAACACAGCTGGACTGAGATATTCTCTGGTGAGACGATCACCCTCAGATGTGACATTCAGGGAGCTGAAGGAACTCAGTGGACGTATGAATGGAAACCAGACAAGTTCAACAGTTATCCCACATCCAACAAAATCTGGATCAAAGTTACTGAGTCTGACAGTGGAGAATACAGATGTCTGGGTAGAAGGGACACATTTTCCACAACAGAGTGGAGTGAAGCCCTCAAACTGACTGTGTCAGGTAATTGTTCACCTTTCATCCTAATCAAAGTGCTGAATTAGACATAATCTAAAGTACAACAAGTTCTACTGAAACATACATCACCTCATGTGCTACATATCTTTCTGTTTTCACAACAACGTGTCAGAAAAGATTCATCCAACAATTTCAAAATTATTTTTCTCTACAAACCTCACTGCAGATAAACCTCGGGCCTCACTGAGAGCAGACAAGACAGTCATACCAGCAGGGGGCAGCATAACACTGACCTGCTCTGTGGACGTCTCTTCAGGGTGGAAGTACTACTGGTACAGACATGGCTCAGTGTATTCTGAAGGTCGATCAATAAATGATCAATCAGACACTGTCAGTGTTTCAGAAGGAGGAATCTATCAGTGCATTGGAGGAAGAGGAGGAGACCCAGTGTTCTTCACATATATCAGCAATGAAGTCACCATTAAGGAAACTGGTGAGTTTAATAATTAGTTCTGAAATGAAAGAACATGAACTTTTCAAATGAAGCTCCTCCGGCTCTGATGATGCTGAAAAATCAGAACGTTACTTTCGTGAGACTGATCCAAATTGCACCTCTTATATCAATGTTGCTTGTTAATACATGATGTAAGAGATTTTCTTTACTCATTCATATACTAATTTTTAACTTGATTTATTTTTTTTATAAACCTCACTGCAGATAAACCTCGGGCCTCACTGAATGCAGACAAGACGGTCCTACCAGCAGGGAGCAGTGTGACTCTGACCTGCTCTGTGAAACAGTCCTCTGGATGGAAATACTTCTGGTACAGAGATCAGACATCCTCTGAACTTCTGACCACACAGGAGGCTGTTTCACTTTCAGACCAACAAATCAGAGTCTCAAAGGAAGGAGAGTACTGGTGCAGAGGAGGAAGAGGAGGAAGAGGAGGAGACCCACTTTACTACACAGAGTACAGCCAATCAGTGAAGATCAACAAACTTGGTGAGTTGTATGTAACACACAATGTCTGCTGTGATCTTGTATCAGGATGAATAAAATATGAACAGATATGAACTTGTTGTGTTTCAAAGCTTCAATCAGACCTGTTGTGACTCTGCAACCTAACTGGACTCAGATATATGAAGGAGAGAAGATCAGTGTCAGATGTGAGATCCAAGGAGGAGACACTGAGTGGGGTTATGAATGGAAAGCACCAGACTCCAACAAACCTTCAAATCAGAATGAGTACAGGATTAGTTCTGCTTCTTCATCACACAGTGGAGCCTACAGCTGTAAGGGCTACATGAACAATGAACATACAACAACAGAGTGGAGTGATCCAGTCAGACTGACCGTATCTGACAGTAAGAGTAATTTTATTTATAAAACTCGAAATCTGCAATCTGACAGTCTGTTTTAACATCATCTCTTTCCAACAGTTAAACCCCGACCTGTCCTCACTGTGTCTCCATCATGGCTGAGTCCTGGAGCCTCAGTAACTCTGAGCTGTGAGGTTGAACATCCACCTGCAGGATGGAGGTTCTACTGGTATAAAGCTGTTCCTGGTCTGTCAAAGAACTCTTGGTCTTACAGCTATGAGCTGCTGCCTGGTAGCACTGATGGGACTGCACAGGATTCCTACATCATTCATGGACAGACACACACAGCAGCATATGTGTGCAGAGCTGGAAGAGGAGACCCAGAGTATCACTCTGATTACAGTGACCCAAAGTTTGTCTGGTCTGCAGGTCAGTTTGATTCTGTCCTCTCAGTAAGAAGAATTTATTCTGTCACTGTGATTCCTCTGTTTATTGAGAGAATCAGAATGAGCTGGTTGTGTGTCATTTTTTCATCGTGTCATTTTTGTGTTCTTACTTTGTTCCTTTGACATGTTTTGTTTTTCAGGTTTTCATCCAGCAGCGTTTCTCACAGTGAATCCTGCCAGAGTCCAACACTTCACCTCTGAGTCTGTCTCACTGACCTGTGAGGAAAACCCTACTGAGTGGAGAGTGAGGAAGTTCTCTGATGAAGGACGTCTGTCATCCTGTTCTAACTGGGGAACAATGCCTGGATCCACATGTAACATCAAGTCCACATCACAGTCTGATACTGGTGTGTACTGGTGTGAGTCTGCATCAGGAGAGTTCAGCAACACAGTCAACATCTCTGTACATGGTATAATACATTATTTTGTTATATTTAAGTCATATAATGTAGTGTATATAATAAACAGTAGATCATATGTTTCACTTTATGCTATGGTAAATAGTTGTAAATTGATGATGTAATTTATAATATTTTTTATTTTTTTATTTTTTTTTTTTATTTTAGATACTGTATTAATCCCAGAGGGATATTCTTTACGGCTGCTGCCAAGCAGTGTCATACAATGACTAGCAAGTGTCTTGCCCAAGAACACACAACAGTGACTAGGGAGGAGTTGGGATTGAACCACCAACCTTCCGGTTACTAGACAACCCTGCTATACCACTGCTGATAAATACAGCAGATCTAAGATATAATGAATCAAACAGTTCCACAGATCAAGTGTCAGGAAATCAGGTTGAGCCAGGGCTTTTATTTTGGTATTTTATTGCTTTGCCTTAGTTCCTGCTTTACTTCCTGTCTTATTTTTGAAATCACTAAACCTCCTCTCGTTTCAGGTGTCTTGACTTCCCCTTCTTCGTGTGCTCCCTCCCCCTCTTGGTGATTACTTGCTCCTCCCTAATGTGTCTCACCTGTGCCCCTTTGTCTGCCATATTCCCTGTGTATTTAGTGTGTGTTCCCCTTTCACTAGGTGCCAGTTTGTTTGGTATGTTATTAAAGACTGTTATTTTTTTAACCGCTCTGTGCCTGAGCATTTGTGTCCGAATCCACGACAACCCCCTGACATCAGGTTATTTAAGATATAAAACACTGCATCATATTGATGGATGTAAATTAAATCATTCATATTTTGGCTTCTCATCTGTGGCTGCAACTAAAACATCAACCTGTTAATATGGGACAATGTGTGACTACAGTTTGGAGTTTGTATGTCACCATTCAAAACAAGCTCTATAGGATTTATAGGAAACTGTATAAAGCTGCTGTTTATGTGTCAACAATGTTAAAATGTCTTTTTAAGGTCTGTATCAGCTGATCTCTGACTGATGTCCTCTTTACAGTTTATGATGGTCTTATCCTGGAGAGTCCTGTCAATACTGTGACTGAAGGAGACTCTGTTATTCTTGGCTGCAGACTGAGAGGACAAAACAAACTTTCCAATGTGTTTTTCTGTCACAATGACAAACTTGTTCAAAGTGATACCAGAGGGGAGCTGAATATCTCTGCAGTGTCAGAGTCACATGAAGGTTTCTACAGGTGTGAACATTCAGGAAAGAAGTCACCTCAGAGCTGGATGTCAGTTAAAGGTGAGTAAAGATGTTTGATGCTCCTTTTTTGGTATATTACGGTAATGTTGTTTTGATTATTGTTTGTACTAATGACACCAAGTCCAATATAAGTGTATTAATGTATGTTTATTATTTCTAATAGTTGTATCCAGACCTGAAAGCTCCTCATCCTCAGTGCCATTAATTGTTGGACTGCTGTGTGGAATCATATTATTCTTTGTCATTGTGCTCTTACTGTATCACTACAGACAGTCCAAAGGTGAGACCTTTTTCTTGTGATGCATCATTTATTTACTATAAACTTTAAATGTGACACAGAATTTACAAAACCATGTAACAACGTGATCATTTTTTGTTAATAGCAGGTTCTTCTGCAGAGCAGACAGTGAACCAGGAAGTAAACCAACATCAGATATACTCCTCTCTTCTCCATGGTCAGTGTTTCATCTGGTTCTGAATGTTTTCACAGATATTTATTAGATTTATTCATGCTGCTGCAGCTTTAATACTGTTCAATAACAACATTTAATAAAAACATAAAGATGTTTAAATGAGTGTGACAGATGTGAGGTGACTCATTTAATGTCTCACTGTCCTGTAGGCGACCTTTGTGTCTATGAGACAATCAGAGGAGCTGAAGGCTCTGGAAATGGTACAGTACACACTTTGATTGACATGGAGCAGGTTAAAGTTATAATAATTATAGAATCACTGTGAAACTCAGTACTCACATTAATGTTATTTCAGGTCAGCCTGAAGAAGATTACTATAATGCTTCATATCTGATTCAGCTCAAAGCTCTGGACAGCAGGAGTGAGTATATAAAAATATCAGATGTTACATTGATACTAAAATACAGAGAGAATCATTATTTTATATATGATTGATATCATGATAACAGGACAACATGTTGACCCAGAAGAGTCACTGTGTGACTACAGTAATGTGAATCCAAACACAGGTAATATTCTTCATATACAGTCAGAGCTCATGTTCCAAAGACAGTATTTTAAACTGAGACTGTTTGCTGTGATTTTATTTCAGGTCCATGAAGAGACGTTCATCATCAAAGCACAGATGGCAGCATGAAGT
This sequence comes from Parambassis ranga, assembly GCF_900634625.1. Taxonomy (NCBI): domain Eukaryota; kingdom Metazoa; phylum Chordata; class Actinopteri; family Ambassidae; genus Parambassis; species Parambassis ranga. The sequence goes on along the minus strand of NC_041026.1, from coordinate 7,147,817 downwards.
CAATGACTAGCTGTCTGTTTTAAGCTTGATAACAGAACATGTTTCAGTGCTGGCCTGCTTTAGGTTGTTCCCATGTTATAAACCATCATTTGCTTATTACATACATGCACATGAGCCTTTTTAACCTCCAGCTGGCCTTTCTTTTCTCTCTATCAAATGCAATTAATTGTTTTACTGTCTGTAGCCTTTGATGTTTTACTAATGGAATTCCCAAACAGCTTTCCTATTATTAAATAAGAGCCACTGCTATCACAATCAGAAATGGAGGAAGCAGTAAATGTGGGAATGGTTACTAAAATGCAGTCACGTTTGCTTTTATTTTGGTTTCACATGTATGTGATTGTCTGTGGGTAATAGGCCAACTTGAATGGACGTTGTGGTCCTAACTGTGCTCATATAGACATGTAAACATGAAAGAAAAGGCAATTTTATCTGCGTTATATGTATGTATATGTTCGATTGCTGCATGCTAGAGGATCCTGCCTTACTCACATGGACCAGGAAGTAGAGAAAATGGTTACCAAAAAAGCCACATCTGTCAGGGTTTGTGTGAGGAGAGGACACAGTTGCAGGACGCAGAGCGGTTTAAAGTTCAAAACAGTCTTTTATTTTGTGCCAGGAGGGCGAAGTCCAAAATGCAAAACATAAAATCACACTTGACATGGTAAAACTCAGAAGAGCAAAAACTAGGATACTTAGCTAGGATTCTAGGCAGGGTTCAAAAACATAACAAGAACAAAGAAACTACCTGGAGCAAAGCATGGCATGGCATGGCATGGCATGGCATGGCATGGACGAGACATGGACAAGACACGGACAGAAACAAAGCCCACACAGACGAGACGAACTAGCAAAGACAAAGGGGAAGACACAGACTATATACAAAGGGACCAGGGAAGACAACGAGGCACAGGTGATACACATGAGGGCAGGGCAGGTAATCAACAAGGAGGGAAAACACAGGAAGTAAAACACAAGACAAAACACAGGGAGGACAGGACTACCAAAGTAAAACAGGAAGCACAAGACAAGACACAAGAACTAAACCAAAACCCAGAGAAACAAAACACCAGATTTACAGGAAAATAACAATAATTAAACTAAAAACCCAAAACAAGGAAAACAAAACCATAAACAAACACCAGGTCATGACAACATCAGAGAGGTCTGCATCAAGGTGATGGCCGTTGTTTTGTAAGACGCAAAATGTGTGCTTCTGTGTCTGTGCCGGGAAGATGATGTTCTCCTTTTCTCTACTGTATCCTACATTTCCATAAGAGGGAGGAAGGTTTTATGACCTTGGGCCACGTTTTAATTCTGTCACAGGTTTATCTGTGCCACCTCTGCACCAAAGACCGAGCACATCATTTATTCTTTGGTATAAAACACTGAAAAGAGGAAGAAGATTAGACAGCAGACCGTAGCTGTGCTAGAAATAATTATTCATGATTCTCAAAATTTATTATCATAACATTGAAAAAAACAGACGTCACATCTTGTTCAGTGCCTGACACTACTGATAAACACTTTTGTTCTGGTCTCAATGTGTTTGCATGTAATTATTGCTAACACACCTCCCTCATGTGTGAAGAGGAAGTGGACACTTGGCTTGGTTCATGTTCCAGTGTACAAGGCCTCTATACTGTCTAACACAACCACATAACAAATGTCCTCATTTCAACAATATGAAGTTGGACTGTTGTTGGTAAGGTACCTGCAGTGATCTTCTCCTCTGGTTAGCTATGTGTAGGTGCTGCTTTCCTGCACCATCCATCTGTGCAGTGCAGAATATCTGCAGTCAGAATACAGCAAACCTCTAATAGCTTCTACTGGTGACAAATACCAACTCAGCACTGACTGCATGAACAACAAGTGGTGAGTTTTCCCTTTAATTCAGTCATTGTGTGCATCAAAGTACATTTTGTTGTATTCTCCACAGTGTGTGTTACACAAACACATATTTCTCATTTTGTTAGTTGTTGTGAAACAAACAAACTTCAGTCAGTCATTCTGTCAGTCTGTGTCTGAGGTGACAACCACAAAAACATTGCACCTCAGAGTGAGGATATGTATAGATTCTACACTCCAGTAAAATGATGCTTTTTATTTATTGTGCTGCAAAGTTGTATTGCTCTAAACATAAGATGTGGACAAAAACAATCCAATAACTTCATGTAACAACATGTTGCAATAGGCTTTAATTCAACAGTCCTAGTACAATAACATTTATAGGGACCAGACTAAACCTTTGCAGAGAAACATGTTCATATGTGTGACGAGGACAGGAAATATAACCATGTGAAACTGCTGTGGGCAGAGCTGCTTTCTGAAGTTGGGGGGAAAAGGGAAGGGAGAGTCTATACTCAGAAGTAGACGTTGGTGAGACATTTTGAGCTCACATTTTAAAGAAACGTCACTTCTGCCTTCAGCATTATAATTATGAATAGTTAGAACACTTTGTTCAGTTGTGCTGGATGTGAGGATGGGGCACACTTTGCTCTGTGTGCTGGACTTATTCTGTAAGTACATTTCTGACTTGTTGTTTCTGAAGAGTGTTTCTGAGCAGACTGGTGTCTTTATGAACGTCGGCTGCTGATATGTCTCTGTTTTACACTGAAGTTCTGCTGGATTTGGCTCCACACATCTACATTGTGTATATATAGTGTTTTAATGTTGTGATTGATCACTTTCTTTTGGTTTGATGATGTCTGATGAGGTTTTAATCTTTATTTCAGTGTTCAGCACACTCCTCTACGGACACACTGAAGGTGACAAATTATACTTTGTCTTTATTTTTCTCTTCATTTGTATATTACACAAAGTATTTATTTCCTGTTTATCAACTTGTCAGTGTTTTATATTATGTTGTGTATTAGATTGATGATCATTTTGATCACTAATCATACATTGAATGTGATTAGATTACAGGGACAGATGTGTTTATTATTAAGGAGAACATATTTTAACTGAAGTGTTTGTTGACTTTAGTTTATTGTCTTTTCTGACGTGTTAATCTCAATAGATCATAGCTCGAAGCACACTGATGAGTCTAAACAATCAACCAGTGATTCTCATGGAGTGAATACTGAACCAGTCGCAGGTACAGACATTTACAACGGTTTACATTTCAAATTATCTCTCTCTGCTCATTATTGTGTGTGCTGACAAGCAGTCTTCTTTGTATTTGTTCTTGCCTTAAAGTCTCTTTGGTTCTTTCACACAGCCTGTTTAGAGCTGGAGGTCTTCAAGTTGAACATCAGAATATTGTTGTAGTCACTGTGACAAATAAGATAAAGATTAACAGAACCTTTATTTGTCCCTCAATGGGGAAATTGCATTATCAGCACAGATACAACAATAGTAAAAATGGTATAAAACAAAAGATACAGTATAAAGTAAAAAATACCAATAAAGATACAGTAGAATTAAAATAAGATAAATAATAGATAAATGATAGATCTGTGAGACAGGAAACTGAACTAGACACACTGTGACACTACATCACACTTCTAATTCAGTCAACATCACAGTTTAGTTTGTTCATTCTAAACAAGACAACAGTCACAGAATGTGTACAAGAGTTTGATCCTTCAGTGTTTTTCTAAATATGTAGAACTGTTTAACAGAGTTTTTTTGAACATCAGGACAGTGAGCACAGTGACATCTTTAATGAAAACCTCACAGCCTCCAGGGGTTAATAACATAATTATGTTTATTGATAATTGTCCTTATTGTGAAAAATATATATTTTTAATTTAAGTCTGTGATTTTAGTGACATTAAGGCTTAAGATGTCCTATCATTGGAGTGACAGGCAGATGCCGACTCTCAGCACCACCCTCCTGCTTCCACAGCTGCTCTTCACCTAAGCTAAAGCCATGTTCATCCTTTATGTCTGTATTGTGAGTTTATTCAGACTATGATGCTGCTAACATGGAGACAGTCGGTGCCTCCAACAGAGATTCAACATCCACAAACATGTGGTTGATGTCAAGGACACTTTATCTATAGTTATATTCAGTCTGTGTGTTTGACCCTAGATTCATCCTGATGATGTAAATACAGTTTAAAAGTTTCATAGCATTATTTTTGATTTTTGTTTCGTAAAATTAGTCATTTTAAGATGTACCACAGCACAACATGCATTCACATAATTATCATAGTCAAATCTAACCAACAATTTAAGTGCTACTAAATACACACTAAGTATTGTGCTGCATGTCTTCCTGTTTTCACAACAGTGTCTGAAAAGAATGAAGTGCAAAGATTTTTCTGCAGTAATTCATACTCTAAACCTAAATTTACTATTTACTGTTTTACTGTTTTTTATTGACTGTTTCATTTTTTTCTTACTCACTGCAGATAGACCTCGGGCCTCACTGAGAGCAGACAAGACAGTCATACCAGCAGGGGGCAGCGTAACACTGACCTGCTCTGTGGACGTCTCTTCAGGGTGGAAGTACTACTGGTACAGACGTACCTCAGAGTATTCTGGAGCTCAACCAATAAATGATCAATCAGACACTGTCCGTGTTTCAGAAGGAGGAATCTATCAGTGCACTGGAGGAAGAGGAGACCCAGTGTTCTACACATATCTCAGCAATGAAGTTACCATTAAGGAAACTGGTGAGTTTAATAAATAGTTGTGAAATGAAACAACATGAACTTTTCGAATGTTTCATGTGTTTGTCAGTAATGAAGAAAAGAGACATTTTGTTACCAACAGAAACAAAAAACATTGATTACATGTCAGAAGCTCCTCCTGCTCTGATGATGCTGAAAAATCAGAACTTTACTTTCTTCATTTTTAGACAGGACTGATCCAAATTGCACCTCAGTTATATTAATGTTGCTTGTTACTGTGTTAATACTTCCTCTTCCTCAGCACCACTGAGCTCCATGTTTTAAATCAGAAGCTTTTGTTGCATTTCTTCCCCTTAAAGTTGGTTTTTGTGGAGTAAACCTGTCTGTCTCTCTTCAGAAGTGGACAGAGGAATATTAACAATGTTGAGCTGTTGGACTAATGAAAAACAATCAGTGGAATTTATTGAATAAAATAAAATGATAACATAAAATGTCATCAGAGTAAATACTGGGACACCAAAGCACAGCATTTTGTTACAGAGTTCAGCTGTTAAAAAGATCAATATGATAAGAAATATTTAATCAGAAATCACACTTTCTGCTGACTGACTGGATGTTTCTATGTGAACAGTTCCCAGTGTCACTCTGCAGCACAGCTGGCCTCAGATATTCATTGATGAGACGATCACCCTCAGATGTGACATTCAGGGAGTTGAAGGACGTCAGTGGACATATGAATGGACACATGAGTGGTCCAACATTCCCTCAATATCCAATGAATACAGAATCAACAGAGCTTCCTCTGCTGACAGTGGAGAATACAGATGTCGGGGCAGGAAAGAGAATTTATCCACAACAAAGTGGAGTGAAGCCTTCACATTGACTGTATCATGTAAGATGGACATCTTTTATCCAGAATACAGTGTCATGTTCTGTAATGTTTAAATGTAAATAAACATTACCGTTTCTGTATTTTATTTTAATCCAGTAAACATCTGACATCAAAGAACATCTTTAGTTTTTGTTTCCTGGAAGTTTAAATTATTTCTATTTGAAGAATATGATGTAACAGATTTTCTTTACTCATTCATACTCTAATTTTTGACTTGTTTTATTTTTCTCTACAAACCTTACAGCATATAAACCTCGGGCTTCATTGAGAGCAGATAAGACAGTCATACCACCAGGGGGCAGCGTAACACTGACCTGCTCTGTGGACGTGTCTTCAGGGTGGAAGTACTACTGGTACAGACGTACCTCAGAGTCTTCTGAAGCACAGATAATAAAAAGTGAAGCATCAAGTAAGACTGTCAGTGTTTCAGAAGGAGGCATCTATCAGTGCAGAGGAGGAAGAGGAGGAAGAGGAGGAGACCATGTTTACTACACAGAGTACAGTGCTGCTGTCACAGTGGAGAAAAGAGGTGAATGAAGGGTCTTTGTTCTGAAATAAAATCACTTCCATTCATCATTAACATCACTGTAACTCCTGATAATGATGTGTTTTTATCTGTTGGTTAAATTCTTGTTTTTATCCACATTGTGTGTTTGTTGGAAACAGATTCCCATAAAGCTGTGATCACACAGCAGCCCAGCTGGACTCAGATATTCAGAGGAGAGAAGATAACTCTGAGATGTCAGATCCAGAATGGACGAGACACTGAGTGGGAGTTTGAATGGAGAACAGGCAGCTCACAACAAATTAAAAGACGCGGTAAACTCTGGGTTATCACTGCATCTGATTCCAGTCGTGGACAGTACTGGTGCAGAGGTAAACAGAGAGTGGACAAGTTCTCCTCAACAGAGTGGAGTGATCCCATCACACTGACTGTATCAGGTGAGTCTGATTCATTCAGGATCAACTATAGAACAGATCAGATAGGGTTCCTCATTATTTCAAAACACAATAGTAGTTAAAGCATTTTTGTTATACATTGTATACTGCTATCAACATAAACACAGAAGATCCATTGTGATTATAAAAAAATATCAGAAGCCTGATGCCACACAACGAAATTAGTGGAGGTGCTTAGTTGATTCATTTGTGCGTAAGAAAAACATCCAAAGCACAACACAATAATTTAAAATACAAAAAACTTCAGATTAGTGTAATTAATATTAACAGCAATTCACTTTTAATGTTTTGTTCTAAACTGAACTGCAGCTAAACCAACAGCTGACCTGACTGCCGACGAGTCAGCTGTTCCAGCAGGGGGCAGTGTGACTCTGACCTGCTCTGTGAAACAGTCCTCTGGATGGAAATACTTCTGGTACAGAGATCAGAAATCCTCTGAACCTCTGACCACACAGGAGACTGTTTCACTTTCAGACCAACAGATCAGAGTCTCAAATGAAGGAGAGTACTGGTGCAGAGGAGGAAGAGGAGGAAGAGGAGGAGACCCACTTTACTACACAAAGTACAGCCAATCAGTGAAGATCAACAAACTTGGTGAGTTGTATGTAACACACAATGTCTGCTGTGATCTTGTATCAGGATGAATAAAATATGAACAGATATGAACTTGTTGTGTTTCAAAGCTTCAATCAGACCTGTTGTGACTCTGCAACCTAACTGGACTCAGATATATGAAGGAGAGAAGATCAGTGTCAGATGTGAGATCCAAGGAGGAGACACTGAGTGGGGTTATGAATGGAAAGCACCAGACTCCAACAAACCTTCAAATCAGAATGAGTACAGGATTAGTTCTGCTTCTTCATCACACAGTGGAGCCTACAGCTGTAAGGGCTACATGAACAATGAACATACAACAACAGAGTGGAGTGATCCAGTCAGACTGACAGTATCTGACAGTAAGTGTTATTTTATTGATAAAACTCTAAATCTGCATTCTGACAGTCTGTTTTAACATCATCTCTTTCCAACAGTTAAACCCCGACCTGTCCTCACTGTGTCTCCATCATGGCTGAGTCCTGGAGCCTCAGTAACTCTGAGCTGTGAGGTTGAACATCCACCTGCAGGATGGAGGTTCTACTGGTTTAAAGCTGTTCCTGGTCTGTCAAAGAACTCTTGGTCTTACAGCTATGAGCTGCTGCCTGGTAGCACTGATGGGACTGCACAGGATTCCTACATCATTCATGGACAAGACACACACAGCAGCATATGTGTGCAGAGCTGGAAGAGGAGACCCAGAGTATCACTCTCATTACAGTGACCCAAAGTTTGTCTGGTCTGCAGGTCAGTTTGATTCTGTCCTCTCAGTAAGAAGAATTTATTCTGTCACTGTGATTCCTCTGTTTATTGAGAGAATCAGAATGAGCTGGTTGTGTGTCATTTTTTGATCGTGTCATTTTTGTGTTCTTACTTTGTTCCTTTGACATGTTTTGTTTTTCAGGTTTTCATCCAGCAGCGTCTCTCACAGTGAATCCTGACAGAGTCCAACACTTCACCTCTGAGTCTGTCTCACTGACCTGTGAGGGAAACTCTACTGAGTGGAGAGTGAAGTTGTTTACTTATAACAACATTTTATTTGACTGTAGTTCTGTGGGGACAATGAAAGGATCCACATGTAATATTCATTTTAAATGGTCCGGTAATGGTGTCTACTGGTGTGAGTCGGGATCAGCATTCAGCAATGCAGTTAACATCACTGGACAGAGTCAGTGTAAGCTTTTCCAACATCACAGTTTGCTTTTTAGGAATTAGAAAATGAGGATTATTTAACAATCGTTTATGAATCATTCAAAGTTGCTTACCATTACCGTTGACTGTTTTACAGACAAAGAGGTTGTCATGGTGAGCCCTGCCCATCCTGTGACTGAAGGAACGTCTGTGTCTCTCGGCTGCAGGCTGAGGACAGAAAAAGTTGTGTCTGATGTGTTTTTCTATAAAAATGACAAACTCATCCAAAGTGACACCAGAGGAGAGCTGAACATCTCTGCAGTGTCAAAGGCAGATGAAGGCTTCTACAGGTGTCAGTGTTCAGGACATGAATCACCACAGAGTTGGATGGCAGTTAAATGTGAGTCATTTCTTTGCTTTTGTCAGTAGTAGTAGTTGTGATGTGATGGTGGTGGACAGTGATGCTAGACTGATCATTTCTTTACAGCTGTAACCAGGCCTGAAAGCTCCTTATTTCTTACTCTGTTGATCGTCGGGCTGGTTTGTGGAATTTTACTGCTGATTCTGCTGCTGCTGCTTCTGTGTCGTTACAAACACTCAAAGGGTCAGACCATTTCTTTGTCATACATACTATGTCCATTACACCACAATCAGTTCAACAATACAGATGTTTTCTCACTACCCTTACATATGTTTGGAATTAATAAATAAACTGTCTTTCTCACAGATTCATGCTTTGTCAGGTTGGTACAACATCCCGGTCTCTCATTGTCAACATACCAGGATTCAGTTCTCTCTTATCTGTTGAGTATTTACAAAACGTCTTTGGGGCCCAGCAGATCTCAGAGCACTACGGCAGAGCACACGATCAACCAGGATGAAGCTCAGCGCAGTCCACACACTTCTTCACCTCAGGGTCAGTCTGAACATTTTTACTGGCACATGAGAGGTGATTGATAAGTTTCGAGTCCAGACAAGTTACAGTTACAAATACTCCAATGATATGTTTAAGGTCACAGTAACATGTTGACATTCTAAAGTGTAACTATATGTTTCAGGTGACGTCACATATTCTTTGCTTGAACTTAAATGTGCGACTAAGAAAGGTGAGCACCACATACAGCATACACACATTTTTCGTAATACCTGAAGAAAGCTCATTCATCTGGGTCTTTTAACAGGGAGGAAGCAGAAACCAGTGGAGAGCTGTGTTTATTCAGACGTGAAGATAAGATCATCTGCAGGTACACGGTGTTACAACTGTTAATAAAGTATATTTGTGTTTTTATTCTCCCTGCTGTGAAGTCACTGTTCAATACTGCCACATGTTTATATTCACAGGACAACCAGCCCCTGCTGCTGCAGGTGATGGAGCTGTTTATGCTGAAGTCAAACAAAGGACAGGTCTTTGTGCAGCAACAACACAACATGCATGTTTAGATTTGTCAGTGTAACAATTCACTTGTACAGATTGTTGACCCTGCATCTCTGTCTTCATTTCTTTTCCAGATCAATGAAGAGTTCAGGATCAATGAAACCAGCAGGATGGATGACAAAAATGCTCCTAATTTAATATCACATCATGAACAAAATACAGATTTTAACACACATTTATTCTCCTGTTAATGTGAATATCCCCATTGTACGTTGATACATGTTACAAAATGACTACACTGGATCCAAAAAGAGGTCAGAGAGAGTATGACTTATGATTTTAATACTTTTTATGAAATTAATTCACTCAATAAATGATGCTGTTGTAGTTGTTTTGTCGCTTCAAGACAGTTAAGTAACATCACACCTGCTATTGTGGGGGTGGTGGTGGTGGTGGGAGGGGGGCAAGAAATAGTTAATGACTAATGCCTGTGTTCTCAGATGTCTATTCATTTTAACTTGTAGGAGGTTTACAGGAAGTGTCTGTGTCCTGTGGTCAATCCTTTTGCAGTTGTGTGACTTTTGTTCAACAGAACCTTCCTCACCCTTCATTGTGTGTCTATAATTTGGTTTGGATACATATAGGACACACATTGGGGTCCTGTTAAAACTACCACACACAACAAACAGACCCTGTGTTGGTCACAACATCTCTTGCCAATGTAAATAATTGTTTTAGTGTGGGTCCAGTTCAGGTTAGTACACAAACATGAATCATTGTTTAAATACAGCATGAATCAGACAGGCTTTGCGACACTGCACAGCAAACATCCTGATTAAACAACATGATTATCTGCTGTTCCATCTCTGAGGTGTCCTGCTGCTTATCTGGGTTCAAGGATTTGCAAAGTGACCATCCTGTCAGGCTTCGAGCTGAAGATGGACAGAGCTCCTGCAGGGTGCCAATGAAGATGTGCCATGCAGCCAAACCTTCATGTTCCAAAGCTGATCTGGCTCCAAGCTTCAGTGGTTTCAGACACAGCAAAGAGGTCAGGGCGTTCTTCTTCAGGGCTTTCTGTTGAATCCAGCAGTCTTCTCAGGTCAAACTGGATGCACACTCTCCGTGGGAGGTGGCCATTTTCCAACAACAGGAGGCAGACCTGGCTACCTGGATTATAGCCAGAAATAACGGTAAATAAGTCAAGAACGTCCTGTGATGAAACTGAGAGGTGACATGCAGTCAGCTGTGATTGGCTGTTCCACCTCTGACCATAAAGGGAACACAGATGTGAGTTTTTAGTTCTTTGTAACAAGTATATAAGACATGCTCATCACTGCTCTGACCCTACAGACTGACTGTGAGGAGGAAGAGGAGCAGAGCATTCTTCATCAGGTCTGTTACAAACTTCTCTGTTGAATGAACTGTCAGTCACTGCAGGCCGTCTGTTTCCTGCAGAGACATTAATGTGAGAAATACTTTTTTCTAGGAGACGTCTGAACATTGAAACATCACCATGAAACTGCTGACTGTGTCTGCACTCCTGTGTGCAGTGATGGCTCTGACCACTGCTGCTAGTGAGTATGACACTGTCATCATCTGTCTGTGTGCAGCCTTCAGATGTTTCATCTGCTCTGTTAAACTGTCCTTAAAGATGGAACTGCCCTGAATGAGACAGAGACACTCAGTTCAGCAGGTTAGTACACAAGTTTCCATGAGTTTCCCCACATGTTTCCACACTCTGGTGATAATCTTCATCCCCACTGTGTTTTTTTTGTCTCTGGAAGACCCTCGTGGTGTCAATAAATTTGCAAGTTGTACCACTGGATGGACTGAGTTCAATGGCAAATGTTACATCTATGAGCCCAAATCCATGACCTATGCTGAGGCTCAGGTACTAAGAGGGGTTTGGACTCACTTTGATCACTGTCACTCTGCTTTGGTGCACTTAAACATGAAGGTGTGTTGATCTCCACTGCAGAAAAACTGTCAGTCCAAGGGTGCTAACCTGGCATCTGTGCACAGTGATGCTGAGTATAAGCACCTTCAGAACGTGGTATATCAGGCCACTTACACAAATGGACATGCTTGGATTGGAGGCTCTGACAGTCTGCAGGTACACAACTGACCAGTTACGTTTGGTCTGCTGACATAGTCCTGTTATATATAATGTGTGTCTATTTTCAAGGAGGGGCTCTGGTACTGGAGCGATGGAACAACTTTTGAATATAAGAAGTGGTGCCCTGGAGAGCCTGATAATGGCGGAGGCAACCAGGACTGTGCATATATGAACTATGGAAGTATGTCATTAAAATGTCCTCTGAAAGCCTGAAACATCCATCACTTCATGAATGACTGTATATCTATATATAAAGACTACCTGACATGTTTTTGGTACCTACAGGTAATGGGTGTTTTGATTGGGATGATGGTGGCTGTGCAACTGAGATGCCATCAATCTGTGTCAAGAGGACCCCTGAGCTGTGAGCTGTGTGTCCGTCTCATCTATAAGCTGAAGAATCTGAGTCTCACTTCATGTCTTCTTTTCTCATCTCTGGCTGTAATGCTGTCCAAAGAATGAAGTGACAAGTAAACAGGAGCTGGGCTGTCTCTTTAATTAGAGCAGGTTGAATGTGTTATGCAAAGGATGCTTTTAGCAGAACTCTTCAGTGAACTCTTCTTTCTCATCTTCTGCATCATTAAAGTCTGAAGCATTGAATGAAGCTGCTCTGTGAGTCCTCTGTGCTTCATCTTACTGTCAGTGGCTCCAAGCTGTGTATAATTTGACCCAATGGCTCCACCATGTGGACAACGTCATGATGTGTATTACTGCTGAAAGTGCAGCACTGATCTTTTCCTTTGACCTCTTTTTTTCTTTCTAAGTAAAACACTTCTAACTTTTCAGCCTTTACAGCAAATATTCAGAAAAAGACAAAACACTAAAAACTGTCCACATGTATCATCTTCAAACAGCTGAGTGTGTCGTGGCTGTCCTTTGTCTCCTGTTGTCATATCTTGTGTGCAGACATAAAAATACAGCAGAAAGGAACAGCTCTATGCAGAAACATATATCTCTTTATCTGCCACTAAATGAGGAACTAAGTCAGGAGTAGATGGTGGTGTCGTGGTAACAGTGGTAGAGTTGTTGCTTTTTATCACTTTACCTTTGGCAGAAATGTTTGTGTTCCTGTGGGGGTCAAAGGTCACTTTGATCCTTGGCAGTAAAAGCCTGCTGGGTAGCACACATGCTGCCTGATCATGTCAGTGCTGTGTTGTGTCAACAAGTGACAGGAAGAGAATCTATAATAATAATATTAATAAGAGCGACAATATTTAGAGTGTGGATGTGAGTGCAGACAGAAGACTGCCCCCTGTGGCTGGGAGCAGGCTGTTCGGATGAATTCAGCTGTTATTTTTCTATATTAAAATGTGACTGTTGTGATAAAAACACCTCAGCTTACTCACTTTTGCTGTTGGTCTCTGTGTTCCATTGAAGTCCAAGTTGAAATGAAATGAAATGAAATGAAATGAAATGATGGGAAATAGCAACGTTCACAGCAGGAGCTCTACCAACCGAGCCACCACCAGGTCAGAAGGGCTGAGATGTGTTAGCATATTTCATCAAGGTACTCATAGTGCACTGCTGAACATGATGCACAGCACCTTCACACCACTAGAGGGACACCAAGACCACAAATGGAAAATGTGTCGTGACCCCTCCAGTGTTTGTTGAACATGTCAGTGGACACTAGGAATCATGGGTTGGCTCTCATTTCAAGAACCACTTCATATGTAGCAGGATTTTTAACTCGACCTTAAGGATAGATAAAGTAACAGTCCATCCTACACATTGGAAGTAACAACACAGACTAGTACTGTCATGATCAGGTGTCTCGTTGGGTTGTGTTCATTTTGATCCCTGGTTTCTCATTGTGTTTGTAGTTATTTTGGTATTTCAGTGTTTCCCCATTAGAGTTGTGGTACAAAGTAATTCGGCTCACTGAGACCATTAGGGAAATGGGACAAGCGAGCCCCTAACACTAACTCTGCATTAGGGTTAGGGATTAAGGTTAGGGTTACAGCTAGGGTTAGGAAGGTCACAGAGTTGGGGTTCAGTTTATTACATTTGGCTCACTGAGACCATTACGGAAATGTCTCACTTGAGGCTCTAAGCCTCACGATGGCCGAGCACCTAACCCTAGTTTCTTCACACCATTTCGAAGGAAAACTCGTTGCCTTTCTGATGGTGTGACTCTTGAAACCGAGAACCAAAGCGTTTTGCCTGTAGATCCAGCTCTTCAGGGAGGGTGCCGGTCTATTCCTCATTAAGAGCCCATATAAACTGTGAAGCGACTTTTATTTTATTCTTCACCCTGCATCAGCTCTGATTCTCATATCATTGGTAGTTCTGTGGTGGACTGTGGCTCCCCCTGCTGGCCTGCTGGGGTGACTCCTCTAGTTTGAAAACATTGGTACTAAATTATTTGCCTCAAACATTTGAGCTTAAACTCAATACAGAGCTGAAATCCCCTCCTTCCAGATGAACAACAATTCAGAACAAATCTATGCTGCTATCAATGCTGAGAGACAAAATATTTGTTGGTGTTGTGTTTATTGCTCTTATTGTGTATTATTAGTTTGTATTAAAGCCACTGGGTGACATCAGCCCTGCTGTTGTCTGTGGTCATTGTCACCTTTTCTGTTGTCGTATGTGGGGGTCTTTCACACGGTGTAAAATTAAATGTGTGAAAAATGTGCAAGATGATTGATACCTGTGGTCTCTGATATCATGGTTACTTTGTATATGCAGACTGTGTACAGGAAGTGTTCGTGCTCTGTGGTTTATATGGATATATGACTATTCTGGACGTCAAAGTGCTCTGAGCCACAGCTGCAGTGTGAGAAAGGATGCAGACGGTCAAAGTGTTAGCATGATGTGTGAATAAGGAAGAATGATTTCTCAGAAGCAGTCAGAGTCAAAGCTGGATGTGAGGATGGGGGGCTCTCTGCTTCGTGTGTTTGGATTATTTTGTAAGTAAATCCATTATCAATTTATCAGATTAAGAATGATGTTTGCAGAGAAGAATGTTTGACAATGTAATGCTTGAATGTTACAGTGCAGTAAGCACAGACCTCAGCCTTAGACTGTTTGGATAATCAAGATAGAATATGTATATGTATGTTTAAATGTACTTAATGGAACACAGTGGACAGTAGATTAAGATGAATGTATGGATCAAACACATGAGACAAGTTTACTTGTAGAGCTCTGATGGTGATGTCATAGTCTGATCCAGTAATGATTTATTTATTTGTATTTTGAGCTTCTGTCGTTTGGATCATATCTGATGAAGTGTCTTCATTTCAGTGCTGAATACAATCGTCCGCTGTGGACCCGCTCAAGGTGAATGTACAACTTCTTTTAACGTTTAACCTCTTTTAACGTTTGGGTGTGTCCTGAACACATTCTGCTCAGAGATGCTGTTTTCAGACATTTCATTGTTGTGTTGTATCTTAGCACAAGTAAAGAACAGATATGATAACAGCACAATATCTGTTCAGATTCACATTATTTATAAGTGATGAAACACAAATCACATTTCCTGAAGTGTTGACTTGATATGTTTGTTTTGACTAGTTCCTAATAAGCCCTCTGTGATCCTGGAACACAGCTGGACTGAGATATTCTCTGGTGAGACGATCACCCTCAGATGTGACATTCAGGGAGCTGAAGGAACTGTGTGGACGTATGGATGGAGAGGAGACAAGTTAGACCCTTACTCAACATACAGTCAATACAGGACTATCAAAGTTACTGAGTCTGACAGTGGAGAATACAGATGTTGGGGTAGAAGCAACAAGTTAACATCAGAGTGGAGTGAAGCCCTCAGATTGACTGTATCAGGTAAGCTGATCATCTTTAATCCATGTAGTGGCGATTTTACCAGCCTTCAGCCACTCGGTTGGGAGCAGGGGATGTTGTTTTCCTACGCGCTGTTGTTTCAGAAATGAATCGTTTGATGCATTATAATCTTTGGGTGAGGTTCCCGTTTTTTGTTAACAAAAGTATTTAAGGTAATGATTACAAAACAAAGAAAAACGTGTCAGCGGTAAAAACCGTACGACCTCCCAGCTCTCATACCTGTCTGATCTGCTCACCTGAATCACCTGTGTTAATTTAAGCCTTACCCACCAACCCTAACCTGCCATCTAGCGACAAACAAAGGCAATTACACGTTGACTTCATTCCTACAATCCATATAAAAGTGCTGAATTAGGTCAAATCTAACTAACAATTCAAGTGTTACTAACACTAAGTATTGTGCTGCATGTCTTCCTGTTTTAACAACAGTGTCTGAAAAGAATGAAGTGCAAAGATGTTTCTGCAGTAATTCATACTCTAACCATTTACTATTTTTGACTGTTTTTTACTGACTGTTTCATTTTTTTCTTCCTCACAGCAGATAAACCTCGGGCCTCACTGAGAGCAGACAAGACAGTCATACCAGCAGGGGGCAGCATAACACTGACCTGCTCTGTGGACGTCTCTTCAGGGTGGAAGTACTACTGGTACAGACGTACCTCAGTGTATTCTGAAGCTCAGATAATAAAAAGTGAAACATCAAGTAAGACTGTCAGTGTTTCAGAAGGAGGCATCTATCACTGCAGAGGAGGAAGAGGAGGAAGAGGAGGAGACCACGTTTACTACACAGAGTACAGTGATGCTGTCACAGTGGAGAAAAGAGGTGAATGAAGGGTCTTTGTTCTGAAATAAAATCACTTCCATTCATAATGAACATCACTGTAACTCCTGATAATGATGTGTTTTTATCTGTTGGTTAAATTCTTGTTTTTATCCACATTGTGTGTTTGTTGGAAACAGTTTCCCATAAAGCTGTGATCACACAGCAGCCCAGCTGGACTCAGATATTCAGAGGAGAGGAGATAACTCTGAGATGTCAGATCCAGAATGGAGGAGACACTGAGTGGGAGTTTGAATGGAGAACAGGCAGATCACAGCAAATTATAAGACGCGGTAAACTCTGGGTTATCACTGCATCTGATTCCAGTCATGGACAGTACTGGTGCAGAGGTAAACAGAGAGTGGACAAGTTCTCCTCAACGGAGTGGAGTGATCCCATCACACTGACTGTATCAGGTCAGTTTTTGTTTTATTGTTTTTGTGTACAACTAAATACATTCTGAGAGTGAATCTCAATTAAATGTTAAACCTATGGGTACTCGAAAAACTAATTGCTCAATTTCTGTCTTGGAACTTCCTTGGTGGAGTTAATAATAATTTAACATTAATGCTTTTATTCACTGTGTTCTAAACTGAACTGCAGCTAAACCAACAGCTTACCTGACTGCAGACAAGTCAGCTGTTCCAGCAGGGGGCAGTGTGACTCTGACCTGCTCAGTGAAACAGTCCTCTGGATGGAAATACTTCTGGTACAGAGATCAGAAGTCCTCTGAACCTCTGACCACACAGGAGGCTGTTTCACTTTCAGACCAACACATCAGAGTCTCAAAGGAAGGAGAGTACTGGTGCAGAGGAGGAAGAGGAGGAAGAGGAGGAGACCCACTTTACTACACAGAGTACAGCCAATCAGTGAAGGTCAACAAACCTGGTGAGTTGTATGTAACACACAATGTCTGCTGTGATCTTGTATCAGGATGAATAAAATATGAACAGATATGAACTTGTTGTGTTGTTTCAAAGCTTCAATCAGACCTGTTGTGACTCTGCAACCTAACTGGACTCAGATATATGAAACTCTAAATCTGCAATCTGACAGTCTGCTTTAACATCATCTCTTTCCAACAGTTAAACCCCGACCTGTCCTCACTGTGTCTCCATCATGGCTGAGTCCTGGAGCCTCAGTAACTCTGAGCTGTGAGGTTGAACATCCACCTGCAGGATGGAGGTTCTACTGGTATAAAGCTGTTCCTGGTCTGTCAAAGAACTCTTGGTCTTACAGCTATGAGCTGCTGCCTGGTAGCACTGATGGGACTGCACAGGATTCCTACATCATTCATGGACAAGACACACACAGCAGCATATGTGTGCAGAGCTGGAAGAGGAGACCCAGAGTATCACTCTGATTACAGTGACCCAAAGTTTGTCTGGTCTGCAGGTCAGTTTGATTCTGTCCTCTCAGTAAGAAGAATTTATTCTGTCACTGTGATTCCTCTGTTTATTGAGAGAATCAGAATGAGCTGGTTGTGTGTCATTTTTTCATCGTGTCATTTTTGTGTTCTTACTTTGTTCCTTTGACTTGTTTTGTTTTTCAGGTTTTCATCCAGCAGCGTCTCTCACAGTGAATCCTGACAGAGTCCAACACTTCACCTCTGAGTCTGTCTCACTGACCTGTGAGGGAAACTCTGCTGAGTGGAGAGTGAAGTTGTTTACTTATAACTGACTGTAGTTCTGTGGGGACAATGAAAGGATCCACATGTAATATTCATTTTAAATGGTCCGGTAATGGTGTGTACTGGTGTGAGTCGGGATCAGCATTCAGCAATGCAGTTAACATCACTGGACAGAGTCAGTGTAAGCTTTTCCAACATCACAGTTTGCTTTTTAGGAATTAGAAAATGAGGATTATTTAACAATCGTTTATGAATCATCCAAAGTTTCTTACCATTACCGTTGACTGTTTTACAGACAAAGAGGTTGTCATGGTGAGCCCTGCCCATCCTGTGACTGAAGGAACGTCTGTGTCTCTCGGCTGCAGGCTGAGGACAGAAAAAGTTGTTTCTAATGTGTTTTTCTATAAAAATGACAAACTCATCCAAAGTGACACCAGAGGAGAGCTGAACATCTCTGCAGTGTCAAAGGCAGATGAAGGCTTCTACAGGTGTCAGTGTTCAGGACATGAATCACCACAGAGTTGGATGGCAGTTAAATGTGAGTCATTTCTTTACTTTTGTCAGTAGTAGTTGTTGTGATGTGATGGTGGTGGACAGTGATGCTAGACTGATCATTTCTTTACAGCTGTAACCAGGCCTGAAAGCTCCTTATTTCTTACTCTGTTGATCGTCGGGCTGGTTTGTGGAATTTTACTGCTGATTCTGCTGCTGCTGCTTCTGTGTCGTTACAAACACTCAAAGGGTCAGACCATTTCTTTGTCATACATACTATGTCCATTACACCACAATCAGTTCAACAATACAGATGTTTTCTCACTACCCTTACATATGTTTGGAATTAATAAATAAACTGTCTTTCTCACAGATTCATGCTTTGTCAGGTTGGTACAACATCCCGGTCTCTCATTGTCAACATACCAGGATTCAGTTCTCTCTTATCTGTTGAGTATTTACAAAATGTCTTTGGGGCCCAGCAGATCTCAGAGCACTACGGCAGAGCACACGATCAACCAGGATGAAGCTCAGTGCAGTCCACACACTTCTTCACCTCAGGGTCAGTCTGAACATTTTTACTGGCACGTGAGAGGTAATTGATAAGTTCAAGGCCTGCAGGACAAGTTGGTCTTGGTCTTTGTACAGTCCTCCGTTAGCTCTTTCTCAGGTTCACGAGGACACTGTGACATCACAAATGAAGATTGATCCTTCTCCAGCTCGTCCTCATCAGGAAAACATAACATGAGACATTTCAGTCATGAACATGGAACACACTGCATCTCTGTGTGTTCATGGGGGCAGGAACTTGTCCTGATGGGAGCTGAAACTGGAGACCATGTGACAGGATGTGTAAAATGTGTTTGTGTGTTTCAAGTTGATCTTTACCTAACTCTTTATCCGTATTTGATGCCTAACCTTAACCAGTAGTTTGTATAAAATCAAATCAAAACTTAACACTGTGTGAAAACAAGTCAAACATCCACCGGGACTTTACTGGCACCATCCCCAGCTTACACCCTTACTCTATACTTGGACTTTTGCAGCTGTGTCAGTCCCATGTTCAGATGACCATGGGCAAGATGTCCATATGTTGTATGTGCATGTGTCGTATCTGTGGTGCTTTTTTTTCACAAGGACTTGATGTCCATACAGCATGGGCAAGACTACTGGTTTCAATGTGGAACTTATCAATCACCAGTTGTGTTAAATGTAACACTTCCATGTTAGCTGTTTGTAATTCACATGATGTGATAATAATGACTAACCTCATCTCGATTCTCACTCTGTAGGTGATGTGTCCGTCTATGAAACAATCAAAGAGCCTGAAAACACAGAACATGGTACAGTATACAGCGAGATGTTTTGAGTCCAGACAAGTTACAGTTACAAATACTACAGTGATATGTTTAAGGTCACAGTAACATGTTGACATTCTAAAGTGTAACTATATGTTTCAGGTGAATCCAGTGACGTCACATATTCTTTGATTGAACTTAAATGTGCGACTAAGAAAGGTGAGCACCACATACAGCAGCTGGAAAAGCTAACAGCACGTAGGTGCTTTTATATGCCAGTAATACCTGAAGAAAGCTCATTCATCTGGGTCTTTTAACAGGGAAGAAGCAGAAACCAGTGGAGAGCCGTGTTTACTCAGACGTGAAGATAAGATCATCTGCAGGTACACGGCGTTACAACAATAAAGTATATTTGTGTTTTTATTCTCCCTGCTGTGAAGTCACTTTTCAATACTGCCACATGTTTATATTCACAGGACAACCAGCCCCTGCTGCTGCAGGTGATGGAGCTGTTTATGCTGAAGTCAAACGAAGGACAGGTCTTTGTGCAGCAACAACACAACATGCATGTTTAGATTTGTCAGTGTAACAATTCACTTGTACAGATTGTTGACCCTGCATCTCTGTCTTCATTTCTTTTCCAGATCAATGAAGAGTTCAGGATCAATGAAACCAGCAGGATGGATGACAAAAATGCTCCTAATTTAATATAACATCATGAACAAAATACAGATTTTAACACACATTTATTCTCCTGTTTATAATGTGAATATTCCCATTGTAAGTTGATACACTTTACAAAATGACTCCACTGGTTCCAAAAAGAGGTCAGAGAGAGTATGACTTATGATTTTAATACTTTTTATTAAATTAATTCACTACACTCAAATGATGCTGTTGTACTTGTTTTGTTGCTTTAAGACAGTTAAGTAACATCACACCTGCTATTGTGGGGGTGGTGGTGGTGGTGGGGGCATGCAAGAAATAGTTAATGACTAATGCCTGTGTTCTCAGATGTCTATTCATTTTAACTTGTAGGAGGTTTACAGGAAGTGTCTGTGTCCTGTGGTCAATCCTTTTGCAGTTGTGTGACTTTTGTTCAACAGAACCTTCCTCACCCTTCATTGTGTGTCTATAATTTGGTTTGGATACATATAGGACACACATTTGGGCCCTGTTAAAACTACCACACACAACAAACAGACCCTGTGTTGGTCACAACATCTCTTGCCAATGTAAATAATTGTTTTAGTGTGGGTCCAGTTCAGGTTAGTACACAAACATTAATCATTGTTTAAATACAGCATGAATCAGACGGGCTTTGCGACACTGCACAGCAAACATCCTGATTAAACAACATGATTATCTGCTGTTCCATCTCTGAGGTGTCCTGCTGCTTATCTGGGTTCAAGGAGTTGCAAAGTGACCATCCTGTCAGGCTTCGAGCTGAAGATGGACAGAGCTCCTGCAGGGTGCCAATGAAGATGTGCCATGCAGCCAAACCTTCATGTTCCAAAGCTGATCTGGCTCCAAGCTTCAGTGGTATCAGACACAGCAAAGAGGTCAGGGCATTCTTCTTCAGGGCTTTCTGTTGAATCCAGCAGTCTTCTCAGGTCAAACTGGATGCACACTCTCCGTGGGAGGTGGCCATTTTCCAACAACAGGAGGCAGACCTAGCTACCTGGATTATAGCCAGAAATAACTGTAAATAAGTCAAGAACGTCCTGTGATGAAACTGAGAGGTGACATGCAGTCAGCTCTGATTGGCTGTTCCACCTCTGACCATAAAGGGAACACGGATGTGAGTTTTTAGTTCCTTGTAACAAGTATATAAGACATGCTCATCACTGCTCTGACTCTACAGACTGACTGTGAGGAGGAAGAGGAGCAGATCATTCTTCATCAGGTCTGTTACAAACTTCTCTGTTGAATGAACTGTCAGTCACTGCAGGCCGTCTGTTTCCTGCAGAGACATTAATATGAGACATACTTTGATTTTTCTAGGAGACGTCTGAACATTGAAACATCACCATGAAACTGCTGACTGTGTCTGTACTCCTGTGTGCAGTGATGGCTCTGACCACTGCTGCTAGTGAGTATGACACTGTCATCATCTCTGTCTGTGTGCAGCCTTCAGATGTTTCATCTGCTCTGTTAAACTGTCCTTAAAGATGCAACTGCCCTGAATGAGACAGAGACACTCAGTTCAGCAGGTTAGTACACAAGTTTCCATGATTTTCCCCATGTTTCCACACTCTGGTGATAGTCTTCATCCTCACTGTGTTTTTTTTGTCTTTGGAAGACCCTCATGGTGTCAATAAATTTGCAAGTTGTACCACTGGATGGACTGAGTTCAATGGCAAATGTTACATCTATGAGCCCAAATCCATGACCTATGCTGAGGCTCAGGTACTAAGAGGGGTTTGGACTCACTTTGATCACTGTCACTCTGCTTTGGTGCACTTAAACATGAAGGTCTGTTGATCTCCACTGCAGAAAAACTGTCAGTCCAAGGGTGCTAACCTGGCATCTGTGCACAGTGATGCTGAGTATAAGCACCTTCAGAACGTGGTATATCAGGCCACTTACACAAATGGACATGCTTGGATTGGAGGCTCTGACAGTCTGCAGGTACACAACTGACCAGTTACCAGTTTGGTCTGCTGACATAGTCCTGTTATATATAATGTGTGTCTATTTTCAAGGAGGGGCTCTGGTACTGGAGCGATGGAACAACTTTTGAATATAAGAAGTGGTGCCCTGGAGAGCCTGATAATGGCGGGGGCAACCAGGACTGTGCATATATGAACTATGGAAGTATGTCATTAAAATGTCCTCTGAAAGCCT
Source organism: Parambassis ranga (assembly GCF_900634625.1). NCBI lineage: Eukaryota > Metazoa > Chordata > Actinopteri > Ambassidae > Parambassis > Parambassis ranga. The sequence goes on along the minus strand of NC_041026.1, from coordinate 7,125,275 downwards.
GAAACATCCATCACTTCATGAATGACTGTATATCTATATATAAAGACTACCTGACATGTTTTTGGTACCTACAGGTAATGGGTGTTTTGATTGGGATGATGGTGGCTGTGCAACTGAGATGCCATCAATCTGTGTCAAGACAATCTGATGACCCCTGAGCTGTGAGCTGTGTGTCCGTCTCATCTATAAACTGAAGAATCTGAGTCTCACTTCATGTCTTCTTTTCTCATCTCTGGCTGTAACGCTGCTTAAAGAATGAAGTGACAAGTAAACAGGAGCTGGGCTGTCTCTTTAATTAGAGCAGGTTGAATGTGTTGTGCAAAGGATGCTTTTAGCAGAACTCTGTTTCATAGAGTGAACTCTTCTTTCTCATCTTCTGCATCATTAAAGTCTGAAGCATTGAATGAAGCTGCTCTGTGAGTCGTCTGTGCTTCATCTTACTCTGTCAGGGGCCCCAAGCTGTTTCATTTCACTCAATGGCTCCACCATGTGGACAAAGTCATGATGTGGATTACTGCTGAAAGTGCAGCACTGATCTTTTCCTCTTTTTTTCTTTCTAAGTAAAACACTTCTAACTTTTCAGCCTTTACAGCAAATATTCAGAAAAAGACAAAACACTAAAAACTGTCCACATGTATCATCTTCAAACAGCTGAGTGTGTCGTGGCTGTCCTTTGTCTCCTGTTGTCATATCTTGTGTGCAGACATAAAAATACAGCAGAATGTAACAGCTCTATGCAGAAACATGTATCTCTTTATCTGCCACTAAATGAGGAACTAAGTCAGGAGTAGATGGTGGTGTCGTGGTAACAGTGGTAGAGTTGTTGCTTTTTATCACTTTACCTTTGGCAGAAATGTTTGTGTTCCTGTGGAGGTCAAAGGTCACTTGATCCTTGGCAGTAAAAGCCTGCTGGGTAGCACACATGCTGCCTGATCATGTCAGTGCTGTGTTGTGTCAACAAGTGACAGGAAGAGAATCTATAATAATAATATTAATAAGAGCAGCAATATTTAGAGTGTGGATGTGAGTGCAGACAGAAGACTGTCCGCTGTGGCTGGGAGCAGGCTGTTCGGATGAATTCAGCTGTTATTTTTCTATATTAAAATGTGACTGTTGTCAGATGATAAAAACACCTCAGCTTACTCACTTTTGCTGTTGGTCTCTGTGTTCCATTGAAGTCCAAGTTGAAATGAAATGAAATGATGGGAAATCGCAACGTTCACAGCAGGAGCTCTACCAACCGAGCCACCACCAGGTCAGAAGGGCTGAGATGTGTTAGCATATTTCATCAAGGTACTCATAGCGCACTGCTGAACAGTGTTTAGTCATGTTACCATGGTAGACACTGCAGCTTGTTATCTATAGATTCTACTTAAATTAAATTAATTAAATGAAATTATGCCTTTTATTTATTGTACTGCAAAGTTTTATTGCTCTAAACTTAAGCTGTGGACAAAAATAATCAAATAACTCTGTAACTATGTTACAAGATGCTTCAATTCAACAGTCATGTTTTATGTATATGCATTAATTAAAATAAACCTTTGAGAGAAACATGTTCATATGTGTGCAGAGGACAGGAAATATAACCATGTGAAACTGCTGTGGTCAGAGCTGCTGTCTAAAGTTTGGTGAAAAGGAAGGAAGAGTCTATACTCAGAAGTAGACGTTTGTGAGACATTCTAATCACACCTTTTGAGGAAACGTCACTTCTGCCTTCAGCATTATAATGATGAATAGATAGAACACTTTGTTCAGTTGTGCTGGATGTGAGGATGGGGCACACTTTGCTCTGTGTGCTGGACTTATTCTGTAAGTACATTTCTGACTTGTTGTTTCTGAAGAGTGTTTCTGAGCAGACTGGTGTCTTTATGAACGTCGGCTGCTGATATGTCTCTGTTTTACACTGAAGTACTGCTGGATTTGGCTCCACACATCTACATTGTGTATATATAGTATTTTAATGTTGTGATTGATCACTTTCTTTTGGTTTGATGATGTCTGATGAGGTTTTAATCTTTATTTCAGTGTTCAGCACACTCCTCTTGTTTCATTCATTCGAAGTATTTATCTCCTGTTTATCAACTTCTCAGTGTTTTATATTATATTGTGTATTAGATTGATGGTCACTTTAATCAGCTTACAAGGGAAACTCTGCTGAGTGGAGAGTGAGGAAGTTCTCTGATGAAGGACGTCTGTCATCCTGTTCTAACTGGGGAACAATGACTGGATGCACATGTAACATCAACACATCACAGTCTGATACTGGTGTGTACTGGTGTGAGTCTGCATCAGGAGAGTTCAGCAACACAGTCAACATCACTGTACATGGTAGGTGATTTCTTACTATACACTAACCTCCACCTCACTGACTGATCTCTGACTGACGTCCTCTGACTGTCTCACAGATACAGACATTGTCCTGGAGAGTCCTGTCAATAGTGTGACTGAAGGAGACTCTGTTATTCTTGGCTGCAGACTGAGAGGACAAAACAAACTTTCCAATGTGTTTTTCTATCACAATGACAAACTTGTTCAAAGTGATACCAGAGGGGAGCTGAATATCTCTGCAGTGTCAGAGTCACATGAAGGTTTCTACAGGTGTGAACATTCAGGAAAGAAGTCACCTCAGAGCTGGATGTCAATGAAAGGTGAGTAAAGATGTTTGATGCTCCTTTTTTGGTATATTACGGTAATGTTGTTTTGATTATTGTCTGTATTAATGACACCAAGTCCAATATAAGTGTATTAATGTATGTTTATTATTTCTAATAGTTGTATCAAGACCTGAAAGCTCCTCATCCTCAGTGCCATTAATTGTTGGACTGCTGTGTGGAATCATATTATTCTTTGTCATTGTGCTCTTACTGTATCACTACAGACAGTCCAAAGGTCAGACCTTCTTCTTCTGATGCATCATTTATTTACTATAAACTTTAAATGTGACACAGAATTTACAAAACCATGTAACAACATGATCATTTTTGTTAATAAAAGGTTCTTCTGCAGAGCAGACAGTGAACCAGGAAGTAAACCAACATCAGATATACTCCTCTCTTCTCCACGGTCAGTGTTCCATCTGGTTCTGAATGTTTTTACAGATATTTATAAGATGTATTGATGCTGCTGCAGCTTTAATACTGTTCAATAACAACATTTAATAAAAGCATGAAGACGTTTAAATGAGTGCGACAGATGTGAGGTGACTCATTTAATGTTTCACTGTCCTGTAGGCGACCTTTGTGTCTATGAGACGATCAGAGGAGCTGAAGGCTCTGGAAATGGTACAGTACACACTTTGATTGACATGGAGCAGGTTAAAGGTATAATAATTATAGAATCACTGTGAAACTCAGTACTCACATTAATGTTATTTCAGGTCAGCCTGAAGAAGATTACTATAATGCTTCATATCTGATTCAGCTCAAAGCTCTGGACAGCAGGAGTGAGTATATAAAAATATGAGACGTTACATTGATACTAAAATACAGAGAGAATCATTATTTTATATATGATTGATATCATGATAACAGGACAACATGTTGACCCAGAAGAGTCACTGTCTGACTACAGTAATGTGAATCCAAACACAGGTAATATTCTTCATATACAGTCAGAGCTCATGTTCCAAAGACAGTATTTTAAACTGAGACTGTTTGCTGTGATTTTATTTCAGGTCCATGAAGAGACGTTCATCATCAACAAACAAAGAGAAGCACAGATGGCAGCATGAAGTCAATGACTAGCTGTCTGTTTTAAGCTTGATAACAGAACATGTTTCAGTGCTGGCCTGCTTTAGATTGTTCCCATGTTATAAAGAAGAAGTTCTTTTATTGTTCATCTTCATGTTCTCCTGTTTTGAGAGCAGAAACTTCAGGTTATAGTGTTGTCATTTGTCATGTCTCAAGAGAGACTGTTTGTTGTGAGTTCGTTTCTTTGAGCTGCAGCTTTCTTTAAATGTGAAGAATCATGAGTTGAAAGATCTTCTGTGTGTGATGCTGTCTGACAAAGGTTTGGTTCTTATAAATATAATTTCTTCTTTACTTCTCATTGGATGTAATCCGTAGGATTTTCAATATTTGTACTTTGTATGTATTGTATGTATGTATTTACCCAGACCACCCGCTGAAGTCTGCCACCACATATAAACCATGTTTCCCCACCAAACAGTTAGAACTGATGAAGCTGCTTGGATGAGCAGCGAAACGTCTTCAAGAAAACTCTACAAGTCCAGACGCCTTGCTTCAACAAGATGAATGTGAATACCTGAGCTTCTCTGTCCGAGGTGCTGACTGTGGCGCCGGTAGCAGTGCTGGAGCTGTCCGAGGTGCTGACTGCTGCTACTCTGCTACTCGTGGGGAATGCTCAGCCTGTGTCAGATCTTTTTATGTAATTTCAGAGACATTACTTGCGCCTGTCTGCTGGGACATACAAATGCTTGGAGAAAGACAAAAATAACTTTTTTGACCATTTGCTTCCCTGCAGTTTTAATTTTGGCAGCAATTTCTGATTTAGTTTTTATTTTAGTCTTGTGACTAAAATGTCATTTGATTTTAGTCACATTTTAGTCAACAACATGTTTTAACTTTTAGTCTAGTTTTAGTCGACTAAATATCAAAGAATTTTAGTCGACTGAAATTCTATGATATATATTTTTTCATGAAATAATTAAGGTTTGAAGTGCAATAAAAACAGGCACAGCTTTAACTTTTGTTATTTGAAACAAACACCTCTTTATTTAATTGCTATTACCTTTTCACAAAAGAACCAATGAACAGTGAGCTGCTCTCCCTGAATACACTGTTCAGTCATGACTTTCTTCATGAATACTCCATAACTACAGCAAAGTACTTCAGTGACAACTTAGAAACAGTGCACATGCTGTAAAACCATCAGCAGGGTGTCTTAATTTATAGATTTTGTCACGTGTATCTTTGAACAGAAGTTAAGACGACTCATCTGCAAATGTCGCTTAAGGTTTGTTGTGTTTTACCGCTGATAGTCGCTCCGCACGGTTTGCAAACCGTCTTGTTTGTCTTGACATCAAACGTGTCCGTGTGTCTGTTCTTCTCCTGTGTTGTGTTACCATGCATGAGGACGCCTTCTTCCAGCATCGCGGGGTAACGTCCTTATGCAGAGAGATCACTTCTGATTGGCTCTCTGCCGCCGTCTCCTGATTTGTCCCTCCCTTCCACAAACAAAATTTGATCTGATTGGATCTCGTCTCCATCAATAATTTCGTCTCGTTTTTATTCGTTGACGAAAGTGTCAATACATTTCGTCTTCGTTTTTGGCACCGTGCGTTTTTATTTATTTATTATTTAGTTTTATTTGCGTTTTTATTTAGTTATCATCTCATTTTTATCAGCAAAAAAGGTCGTTAACAAAAACTATGACGAAAATGATTCGTCAACAAAATTAACACTGCTTCCCTGCAGCTCACATTAGCTTCTCTCAAACCTTCTCTTGTAGGTTTACAAGCAAACAGAGGCAGATTCACCACTCAGACTCCAACAACAATAGGACTTTAAAAAAAGTGCACAGTGCAGCAATGTATTTTGGGAAGTTTAAACTTCCCAAAATCCTGTTATCCCAATCTCCTAAACACCAAACCAGCAAGCTAGAAAACAGTCGGTTATTAATCTTTCATTCTTTGAGTTAAGATGGAGCTACCAGCCGAGAAACAGCTGCTACCCCCACTGTGACCTCAGTTATGGAAGAAGACTGAGTTTAATTCACAAAATAAAATATATCAGAGCTGAACAACATGGTTCAGCAGCTCCTTGCTACTTGCCAGTTCCAATAAATCTATAGCACTTAGATATGTGGTCTGGTTGTGGCGCCACCACGAAGTTGACCCTTCGCCAATCCACTGGAAATGGTTGTTTTTGTGGCTGTACCTCCCACATACTTCATCCTATGTGGATGAAACTTTACAATCATGCCGAACATCTGACTCTGCACGCATTGATATGCTCCTAAGCTACAGTCCCTGTGCCACCTACTGGCCGGAGGACTTCTCTTTTGTATATGTGTGTTTTGGTTTTCTCTTCTGGCCTGCAGAAAGAAGAAATAGCTTATGACTAATACCTGTGTTTTCAGATATCTATTCATTTTAACTTGTAGGAGGTTTACAGGAAGTGTCTGTGTTCTGTGGTCAATCCTTTTGCAACTGTCTGACTTTTGTTCAGAACCTCCCTCACCCTTCATTGAGTTCTATAATTTTTTGGTTTGGATCCATATAGGACACACTTTGTGTTTTACTTTTTACTTGTCACATTCTCCTATAGTTTATATTGCCACATTTGTCATAGTGCTTGAATGCAGTGCAATGGTGTGTGGAGGGAGGCAGCTATAGGTACAAGAAAACGTGTGCTCAAGGTGAATGTACAAAGTTCCTCTTGTTTATTTTAATGTTTGGTTGTGTCCTTAACACATTTTGCTCAGAGCTGCTGTTTTCAGACATTTCATTGTTGGGTTGTATCTCAGCACAAGTAATGAACAGATAAGATAACAGCACAATATGTGTTCAGATAATGACATTATTTATAAGTGATGAAACACAAATCACATTTCCTGTTTAACTTCTGAAGTGTTAACTTGATATTTTTGTTTTGACTAGTTATAAATAAGCAATTCTACAGGTGTGAACATTCAGGAAAGAAGTCACCTCAGAGCTGGACTTAAAGCAGGTTCAGAGCTGGATGTAAGGAGAGGATTAACACTTGTATACATTTATTAAAGATAACTTCATGAGTAAGAATAAATCAGGAGATGTGCATAAGTGGCTTCATGTCAGAGCAGCTCTAACCACTTCTTCTGCTTGTTGACAGAATGAAGAAACGTCCTAAAAAGTCAAGCCACAGTCTGACAGACCACAAGAGGAAGTGAAGGTTGTTGCTCTCCACACAGAGGTGGGTTGTTGGTCAACTGTGTCACCACAGTAATGTCACATATAGTCGTGTTGCTTCTTGGAGTCTGCATCCCTGGTATGTACACCTATATGTTTGTTTATATATATAGTGAGTTGTCCTGAGTTCACCTTTTTGACTTGAGTCTATTTTTCTTGGTGTTCAGTGCAAATGGAGCTGAGGTGGGCGGGGAAGTTCACGCTGTGATACGCCAACCGCCTGTCAGTTAAAGCGGTCATGCTCATAATAATTTGTAATGTTAAGTCAGAAAGCAGAGGTCTGATGTCTTTATTAACATGTAAAATAGCGTTTTAATGTCATAGTCAGGAGATTCCAATCTTTATTTTAGTGTTCAGCACACTTTTCTATGGACATGCTGAATGTTACATTTATTTCCTGTTCATACATATTACCATTAGTCAGGTCATATATGATCATATATTTACTGAGGAGTTTGTTGGTGACATTTGATGTTATAAATGTATCTCAGCAGGTCAGGTTGATAACTTTGGGCCTGATTATAAGTCACACAGCTGGACTGAGCAAGATTTTCAAACTTAGAAAGGGAGGGGTATTCAGATTGACCACTAGATGTCAGGTCATATATGTACATAACACACCCTGGTTACACTCATCATGTAATTAAGACACTGTGTCTTATTTCACCACTAGAGGTCACTAAAACAAAGCATTGAATGAATGAACCCATACTCGACACAATTGATGAAGTTGTTCAATACGGCTTCATTGCTTCATTTGGACATCACTATCATGGGTAAGGATGGTCCTCTGACACCCGAGGCTCCGACACATGCGCGGTAGCTCATGAAGCAATTGTTTTGGAGGCTTTGAACCACTTCAGTGACGTTTGAAGCAGTTGAGCACTTTGAACAGCATACCAGTCATGTGATTGGTTCGGGTTGTGAATCGCTTGGTGGGATCGGGTGTGTTCAGGGATAGGACATTCCTATTAATGTAGCTATATCAATATATAGTTATACAGGCTTTTTTATATTGTTAATCGCTATTTGTCATTGTGAACATTTTAATAAAAGAAATGTTATTGATCACGTTTCTCTTGCATAGACAAAAGTCTCTGTTAGTGTGTGGAGGACCCCTCGCTGATTCACGTATCATAAGTTTCGAACCCTCTCGCACCTAAAGTGACAATGATACCCCTACACCACCATCCAGCTTCGTTCTCCGCCGCAAATGCTTTAATCGTGTTAAACATTTTAATCGGATTGATCATGACGTTTGATTAGCCCTAATTATAATTTATCCACTTCAAATGTAATTTTTTATAACAATTTTGTGCAATGAAACTGAAAATGTCATGTATTTTATTGTGTGTATTTTATTGTGCCCTGAAATTATTCAACCATGTAGTGTAGTCGAACGAGCCTCGTTCGATTCAAATCCCAAACAATCCATGAACCAATAACACACACCGCAATTCATTTTATTCACCACTAGATGTCCTCCTCAAGCACTGTGTCATTGAAGCCTTGAGTGATTAATCTTTTTCTTGAATCAGGTGTCGAAGCTTCAACAAAGCCTCATAAACCCATCACTAATCGTGGTTTCTCTCCTCAAAAATCACAGGCGTATTCAGAAATAGGTGTTTTTTCCCATTTTGTTTTACCAGTCTCCAAAGTGCAGTATAAAGTGATGGAAAAACATTAATAATAATAATAATAATAAAACTTAAAGTTGTAATTTGAGTTCTTCAATAACTCATAAAATAATGACAAGCTCATTTACCTCCAGGAGCTGTTACCTGCCTTGTAACCATCGTCAGAGTCTCTCAGAGGAGCCACAGCACCCTCTGTTAACCCTCTTGCCCCTCCCACTGGGCTGGAGTATTTTGACTTCATACTTCTTTTACACACTTCATACTTCTTTTAAGTATTTTATACCTCCCAAACACACATAGAAACCATTCAAACAATATTTCTGTTCACAGACATAGTAATTCACACATTTACTCAGTGTAAACATTATTTTTAACAATCGGAAGTCAGCTGACTAGAAGCGCGCGACTCTCTGATATTTTAAAGGGCAGAAACGCCGGCACGCTTTGCCTGCCCACTTCCTCGTCAGGACGTCACAGCGTGACACCGCGTCACGCCGGTGAGCGGTGCGCAGTGTAAGTATATGTGTATGGAGTTATGAGTAAAGCCACCAAGTGTGCACCCTTGATTGCTGCAGATATTACGGTGAATACTGGCGAAGTTTTAGAGAAGGATAATATGTAGACGGTGTGTACGTACTGTGCAATAAAGTATTCTAAACATGAACAGTATAGAGATCTGTTACAGTGTGTGTTGTATATACACACATTGTCCTCTGATGGTGTTACTCTTGTTGCTGTGAAACAAACATTTGATTCCACCTTTCAGTCATTTCCTGAGTCTGAGGTCACAGCCACAAATAAACCAGCATTCTGCCACAAAGTGAGGACATGTATAGATTCTACACTCTGGTTAAATTATGCAGGAAATACAAGCGTGTGAAACTGCTGTGGGCAGAGCTGCTGTCTAAAGTTGGAGGGGGACAAAGGAAGGAAGAGTCTATACTCAGAAGGTGATGTAGGTGAGACTTTCTGATCACACCTTTTAAAGAAACGTCACTTCTGTCTTCAGCATTATAATTATGAATAGATAGAACACTTTGTTCAGTTGTGCTGGATGTGAGGATGGGGCACACTTTGCTCTGCGTGCTGGACTTATTCTGTAAGTACATTTCTGACTTGTTGTTTCTGAAGAGTGTTGGGCCGATATGCAAACTGGAAGGGGTCCAGGGAGGGAGGAAGGGCCGTCTTGATGTGTTTCATGACTAACCGTTCAAAGCACTTCATGATGATGGGTGTGAGTGCTACTGGACGGTAGTCATTGAAGCAGGCGGGGGTGGACTTCTTCGGCACAGGGATGATCGTGGTGGCTTTGAAGCAGGTGGGGACAACAGCCTGGCTCTGTGAGATGTTGAAGATGTCTGTAAACACCTCAGCGAGCTCCTCAGCACAGTCTCTGAGCACACGGCCAGGTATGTTGTCAGGACCAGGAGCTTTGCGTGCGTTGATCTGGCTGAGAGATGTCTTCACGCTGGCTTGGGACAGGGAAAATACCTGGTCAGTGGGAGAGGATGTGATTTTTTGTGCAGGAGTGCTGTTGAGTGCTTCAAAGCGTCCAAAGAAGCCATTCAGCTGGTTCAGCAGAGAGGTGTCGCTGTCACAGGTCTGTGGTGGGGGCTTGTAGTCTGTGATGGACTGTATCCCCCGCCACAGACTCCGGGTGTCCCTGCTGTCCCTGAAGTGGTGGGCAGGGCAACCCTCCTGGAGTACTGTCTCTTCGCCTTCCTGATGCCACGGGACAGGTCGGCTCTGGCTAACCTTAAAATGGTGTTGTCGCCTCTTCTGAAGGCAGCGTTCCTGGCCCTCAGCAGCCTGTAGACCTCCCCTGTCAGCCATGGTTTCTGACTGGCTCGAATGCTGACAGTCCTGGTTTCAGTTACATCATCAATGCATTTGGTGATGTAAGCAGTGACAGTCTCTGAGTACTCCTGGAGGTCAGTGCAGTTGTTGTGGGTTGCAGCCTGCTTAAACACATCCCAGTCTGCTGTGCTGAAACAGTCCTGTAAAGCTCCTGTGGCTCCCCCCGGCCACACACAAGTACTGCTGGATTTGGCTCCACATCTACATTGTGTATATATAGTGTTTTAATGTTGTGATTGATCACTTTCTGTTGGTTTGATGATGTCTGATGAGGTTTTAATCTTTATTTCAGTGTTCAGCACACTCCTCTACGGACACACTGAAGGTGACAAATTATACTTTGTCTTTATTTTTTCTCTTCATTTGTATATTACACAAAGTATTTATCTCCTGTTTATCAACTTCTCCATGTTTTATATTATGTTTATTAGATTGATGATCATTTTGATCAGCTCAGTATTGTGAGTTTACTCAGATGCTGCCTGTCCTTTACTGTCCTTGATGTCAAGGACACTTTATCTATAGTTATATTCAGTCTGTGTGTTTGACCCTAGATTCATCCTGATGATGTAAATACAGTTTAAAAGTTTCATAGCTATATTTTTGATTTTTGTTTTGTAACATTAGTTATTTTAAGATGTACCACAGCACAACATGCATTCACATAATTATCATAGAGTTTAGTACTAAAACAAATAATATGTTTGTGTTTAATCTCTTTTGTATTCTAACTGGGTGTTTTTGATTTGAACAGGTTCCATGAAGGCCTCTGTGATCCTGGAACACAGCTGGACTGAGATATTCTCTGGAGAGACGATCACCCTCAGATGTGACATTCAGGGAGCTGAAGGAACTCAGTGGACGTATGAATGGACACTAGACAAGTTAGACCTTCATTCAACATATAGTGAAGCCATCAGAGTTCATGGGTCTGACAGTGGAAAATACAGCTGTCGGGGTAGAAGCAACAAGTTAACAACAGAGTGGAGTGAAGCCCTCAGATTGACTGTATCAGGTAAGCTGATCATCTTTAATCCATATAAAAGTGCTGAATTAGGTCAAATCTAACCAACAATTTAAGTGCTACTAAATACACACTAAGTATTGTGCTGCATGTCTTCCTGTTTTCACAACAGTGTCTGAAAAGAATGAAGTGCAAAGATTTTTCTGCAGTAATTCACACTCTAACCATTTACTATTTACTGTTTGACTGTTTTTTACTCACTGTTTCATTTTTTTCTTCCTCACAGCAGATAAACCTCAGGCCTCACTGAGAGCAGACAAGACAGTCATACCAGCAGGGGGCAGCGTAACACTGACCTGCTCTGTGGACGTCTCTTCAGGGTGGAAGTACTACTGGTACAGACGTACCTCAGAGTCTTCTGTAGGTCAACCAATAAATGATCAATCAGACACTGTCAGTGTTTCAGAAGGAGGAATCTATCAGTGCTATGGAAGAAGAGGAGGAGACCCAGTGTACTTCACAGCAGGCAGCAGTAAAGTCACCATCAAGGAAACTGGTGAGTTTAATAATTAGTTCTGAAATGAAACAACATGAACTTTTCAAATGTTTCATGTGTTTGTCAGTAATGAAGAAAAGAGACATTTTGTTACCAACAGAAACAAAAAACACTGATTACATGCCAGACCTTTACTTTCTTCATTAATTCAGACAACAGTGACGCATGCTTGTTGCAGTTGTTTTATATTTAGGGCCCTATAGAAATGCAAGTGTTTATTTTCTTTTATTCTTCCGCATCATAATCTGTGTTTACTGTCTTCTTTGTAGATGTGTGCCTCGCTCTCTCTCTCTCTCTCTCTCTTTGCAGGTCTCCAGACCTGCATGCTGACCTGCAGTCCGGCCCCTGAACTCTGCTGTGCTCATTGACTCTGCTGCTCATCTTTGTTTTGATTACTATTAAGCCCATAAGGACCAAAAGTTATCAAAGGCTAGATTTAACAGATCTCTGAATATATATATAATATGAAGAACTGTTTAACAGAGTTTGTTGCAGTTCTTTTATATTTATGTTTATATTCTGTTTATAACATTTAGAATAAGTTTGCCTGGTTGTCACTGTGTTCATACTTCCTCTTCCTTTGGCACCACTCAGCTTCATGTTTTAAATGACAAACATTTGTCCTCCCCTAACATCGTCAGGATTGGTTGGTCCTTTATTTTACCTTTAGTGTCATTGTTTGCAAAAATAATGACAAGAGTACAGAGTTTAGAGAACAATAGTGAGAACTGTTGTTAGATTAATGTGTTTAGAGCTTCTCCTTCCTTTAAAATATATTTCTGTAGTGTAAGTTTGTCTGAGAGTCACTTAAGAAAATAGAGTTTAGAAGGTAAGATTTGAAAGAAGAGAATGGAATTGCATATTCTCTTAGCTCTATGATGAAGAAATGATCAATACTTGAATCATGAATATATGAAAAATGTCTTTGTTATATTCAGTTCACATAAAACAGAGGACCTTTCTCTAACTGCTGTTTAGATTTAACAGATCTCTGAATATGAAGAACTGTTTAACAGAGTTTGTACACCTCTATTAGAACAATGAGGTGACAGTTGAAGGATGATGTCATCAGTAACAACAGGAAGTGAGCAGGAAGACAAACATTAAACATGTTCATGTCACACAGTAACTTTTAGATTCAGAAAGATCAATGAATTAGATGCTTAAACTATTTCTATTTGACACTAAATGCATCTGATTAATATAAATAAAGCAGCATTATTTGTTTTGTAGCTGTAAGTTTTATTTTTGTATAGTTTTAGATTTACTACAGCACAACATGCATTCAAATAATTACTACAAACTTTAGTGTTGAAATGAATAACATGTTTCTGTTTAATCTCTCTTTATTCTGACTGAATAGGTCCTAATAAGCCCTCTGTGATCCTGGAACACAGCTGGCCTCAGATATTCATTGATGAGACGATCACCCTCAGATGTGACATTCAGGGAGCTGAAGGAACTCAGTGGACGTATGAATGGACACGAGACAAGTTCAACATTTATCCCACATCCAACACATCCAGGACCATCAAAGTTACTGCGCCTGACAGTGGAGAATACAGATGTCTGGGTAGAAGGGACACATTTTCCTCAACAGAGTGGAGTAAAGCTCTTAGATTGACTGTATCAGGTAACTGTTCACCTTTCATCCAAATCAAAGTGCTGAATTAGACATAATCTATAGAACAACAGTTAAAGTTCTACTGAAACATACATCATCTCATGTGCTACATATCTTCCTGTTTTCACAACAATGTGTCCGAAAAGATTTTCCTGCAGTAATTCATCCAACATTTAACTTGTTTTATATTTCTTTATAAACCTCACAGCAGATAAACCTCGGGCCTCACTGACAGCAGACAAGACAGTCATACCAGCAGGGGGCAGCGTAACACTGACCTGCTCTGTAGACGTCTCTTCAGGGTGGAAGTACTACTGGTACAGACGTACCTCAGTGTATTCTGAAGCTCAACCAATAAATGGTCAATCAGACACTGTCAGTGTTTCAGAAGGAGGAATCTATCAGTGCAGAGGAGGAAGAGGAGGAAGAGGAGGAGACCCAGTGTTCTACACATATGGCAGCAATGAAGTCACCATTAAGGAAACTGGTGAGTTTAATAATTAGTTCTGAAATGAAACAACATGAACTTTTCAAATGTTTCATGTGTTTGTCAGTAATGAAGAAGAGACATTTTGTTACCAACAGAAACAAAAAACTTTGATTACATGTCAGAAGCTCCTCCTGCTCTGATGATGCTGAAAAATCAGAACTTTACTTTCTTCATTTTTAGACAGGACTGAACGAAATTGCACCTCAGTTATATTAATGTTGCTTGTTACTGTGTTAATACTTCCTCTTCCTCAGCACCACTGAGCTCCATGTTTTAAATCAGAAGCTTTTGTTGCATTTCTTCCCCTTAAAGTTGGTTTTTGTGGAGTAAACCTGTCTGTCTCTCTTCAGAAGTGGACAGAGGAATATTAACAATGTTGAGCTGTTGGACTAATGAAAAACAATCACTGGAATTTATTGAATGAAATAAAATGATGTCAACATAAAATGTAATCAGAGTAAATACTGGGACACCAAACCACAGCAGTCTGATCACGATGTAACAGATTTTCTTTACTCATTCATACTCTAATATTTAACTTGATTTATTTTTCCTTATAAACCTCACTGCAGATAAACCTAGGGCCTCACTGAAAGCAGACAAGACAGTCATACCAGCAGGGGGCAGCGCAACTCTGACCTGCTCTGTGAAACAGTCCTCTGGATGGAAATACTTCTGGTACAGAGATCAGAAATCCTCTGAACCTCTGACCACACAGGAGGCTGTTTCACTTTCAGACCAACAAATCAGAGTCTCAAAGGAAGGAGAGTACTGGTGCAGAGGAGGAAGAGGAGGAAGAGGAGGAGACCCACTTTACTACACGGAGTACAGCCAATCAGTGAAGATCAACAAACTTGGTGAGTTGTATGTAACACACAATGTCTGCTGTGATCTTGTATCAGGATGAATAAAATATGAACAGATATGAACTTGTTGTGTTTCAAAGCTTCAATCAGACCTGTTGTGACTCTGCAACCTAACTGGACTCAGATATATGAAGGAGAGAAGATCAGTGTCAGATGTGAGATCCAAGGAGGAGACACTGAGTGGGGTTATGAATGGAAAGCACCAGACTCCAACAAACCTTCAAATCAGAATGAGTACAGGATTAGTTCTGCTTCTTCATCACACAGTGGAGCCTACAGCTGTAAGGGCTACATGAACAATGAACATACAACAACAGAGTGGAGTGATCCAGTCAGACTGACAGTATCTGACAGTAAGTGTTAATTTATTTATAAAACTCTAAATCTGCAATCTGACAGTCTGTTTTAACATCATCTCTTTCCAACAGTTAAACCCCGACCTGTCCTCACTGTGTCTCCATCATGGCTGAGTCCTGGAGCCTCAGTAACTCTGAGCTGTGAGGTTGAACATCCACCTGCAGGATGGAGGTTCTACTGGTATAAAGCTGTTCCTGGTCTGTCAAAGAACTCTTGGTCTTACAGCTATGAGCTGCTGCCTGGTAGCACTGATGGGACTGCACAGGATTCCTACATCATTCATGGACAGACACACACAGCAGCATATGTGTGCAGAGCTGGAAGAGGAGACCCAGAGTATCACTCTGATTACAGTGACCCAAAGTTTGTCTGGTCTGCAGGTCAGTTTGATTCTGTCCTCTCAGTGAGAAGAATTTATTCTGTCACTGTGATTCCTCTGTTTATTGAGAGAATCAGAATGAGCTGGTTGTGTGTCATTTTTTCATCGTGTCATTTTTGTGTTCTTACTTTGTTCCTTTGACATGTTTTGTTTTTCAGGTTTTCATCCAGCAGCGTCTCTCACAGTGAATCCTGACAGAGTCCAACACTTCACCTCTGAGTCTGTCTCACTGACCTGTGAGGGAAACTCTGCTGAGTGGAGAGTGAGGAAGTTCTCTGATGAAGGACGTCTGTCATCCTGTTCTAACTGGGGAACAATGACTGGATCCACATGTAACATCAACACATCACAGTCTGATACTGGTGTGTACTGGTGTGAGTCTACATCAGGAGAGTTCAGCAACACAGTCAACATCTCTGTACATGGTAGGTGATTTCTTACTATACACTAACCTCCACCTCACTGACTGATCTCTGACTGACGTCCTCTGACTGTCTCACAGAAACAGACGTTGTCCTGGAGAGTCCTGTCAATAGTGTGACTGAAGGAGACTCTGTTACTCTTGGCTGCAGACTGAGAGGACAAAACAAACTTTCCAATGTGTTTTTCTATCACAATGACAAACTTGTTCAAAATGATACCAGAGGGGAGCTGAAGATCTCTGCAGTGTCAGAGTCACATGAAGGTTTCTACAGGTGTGAACATTCAGGAAAGAAGTCACCTCAGAGCTGGATGTCAGTGAAAGGTGAGTAAAGATGTTTAATGCTCCTTTTTGGTATATTACGGTAACGTTTTTATTATTAAGCTTGATATGATAATATTTGTTTTCATACTGGCTTTTTAAGATCATACACTTTTCCAAATGAGTTTACCATGATGACTTATTCCTGTATATGTTTGTTTTATCGAAGTGGAATTAAAAAAAGAAATACATAAATGCTTTATTCGTTGAAACTTTTATATTGAAAAATAGGAAGAGCAAATACTACAGAACTGTCTACTACAGCGTTGTGCTGTTTCTTGGGTTTTCTCTCTGTGGTATTACACACACACATTGATGGATGTTTGGACCCAAATGTAGACACAAAGACTGAGGTGAACTAAAAGTGAGCTTTTAATAAAGAAAGACAAAAGGTCAAAAATATAAAATCCCAGAACACAAAGTACAAACCAAAGAGTAAAAAGCAACTAACTGATCCAACAAAAGCAAACGAGCCAAAAAACAAACCAAACACAAAGGGGGTGCGAAAGAGAGGATGAAAAAACACAGGGGGACCAGGGAACACCGAAGAACACACACCACCACACCATGGATAAACGGACGGACTGACAAGAACAAAGGGGAGCACATTAACCAAAAGAGGGGGAGCAAAGACAAGTCACTAGGAGTCGAAAAGGGCAACAGTCCAAAGGGCAAGAGTTCAGGAAGGCCCAGTTTAAGGGCCAACAGCAGTGGCGGTTCTAGATTGAATTACTCCCCGGGCACGACCCCAAACATTACAGAAAACAAACCTGACAGGTTTGTTTGTGACAATATGATGATAAATGATATAAAAATGAATTCCCCATTGTCTATATTTTTTTTAAATTAAACTAACATAAGGCATGTACACTAGAGCACTACAATTGTACTTAATCAAAACAACAACAACAAAACAGAAATATTTCACTGTACTAAAATAGGGCGGCATTTATACATAAATATAATTCTTTGTTAGCAATGATAGTGCTTTCAGATTTTAATAAGCAGCATAAAGGTTGTAATGTGTAACACTTTGGGCAACTAGTCATTTTGAAACCTGTGTGATGGTCCAGGCTGTGGGCATCGAGTAAAGAGAGGCTGAATGGATGATAAATATGGATGAAAAATAATCACTCCCACTTTTTACCCTGTATTTAACTCATAAACCAGCTGACAGTCAGCAGTATTTTTACTTTAGTTTAACATTAATCAGCCTGTCATTGATGGACGGACTTATGTAGTAGATAACTTGTTCGCTAACCGACGAGCCAGAGCAGCGCATCATGGATGGACATTATAAAAACACAGCGCGCAGCATCAGGCTATAGTCCAGCATCATACTCTCAGTCCTCTGTCTCTGCCTGCAGCTCTGCTGTCTGTCCGGTTTGGCCCCAAAACTTCCGTGTTTAATGATCTTAACGGTAAGACCTCTCACTCCTTCGATCATTCACGCTGCTATACACAAACACGCAGTGACGCACGCTATCAGGACAGAGTGAGACCTCCCTCCACTCCACTCCGTTCCGTTTGGAGACCCAGAGGTGAGCTGTCCCCCGCGCCCCCTCCCCTCCTCTCACAGCTTCTGTACGGCAGCTTCTAGCGCCTGTAGCTGCAGGGGGCGCTAATTTGCCAATTCTCCACACAGTGATTGATAATATACATAGAAAACCGCCGCACAGATTATATTTTTTCCAATTGCTCGTGCCGCCACCGTGTGATGCCGCTCCGGGCGACCACCCGGTCTGCATGTGCCCAACACCGCCACTGGCCAACTGGGGCAACAAAGTCCGGACAGATGGACACCAGAGACGGGAGTCACAGACCCCCTAGGGTCTGAATAGATGGTCGCCAGAGATGGAATAGGGGACCCTCCAGGGTCCGGGCAGTAGACCACCACTGGAGGTCGAGACAGGAGTCCCTCAGGTACGGGGCAGGAGATGAGAGGCGAGGTCACAAAGCCCCTGGGGTCACGACAGAAACCACCAGAGAATGAAGCTTGGGTGCCCTAGGACTTAAACCAGAAGCCCTCAGGGATAGAGGAAAAGGCGAGGAAGGGAGTTTAGCTGGCAAAGAGAAGCTGTGGTCAAATCTTATGTGCTCATTTTTTCCCTCTAAATGAAAGGTTATGTTTCTTAACTGAAAAGTCATTATTACACACCAAATTAAACAGGCACTGAAGACGATTATGACCACTGCTGACTTTTTTTTTATCCTCTTAGATGGATCCCAGGCAGAATCATCCTCTAAACAAAACTGAGAAGCTTTTGTCATTAGCCATGACACTCGTTTAATACCACTAAGATGGGCAAATGAGTCAATGTAGTGTCTCATCCACCCTCAGTGTCAACATGAAAGAAAGAAGCAGCAGACACCATTGGCTGGATAAGCTTTGTGAACATAGGCTGTGCCAGGAAATATGTCCTCTGGGTCCTCCTGCACTTCATTGGCTGTCGCCTGAATAAATAAGTCTCAAGTTCTTCATCTTATTGTTGACCTAAACGTGGCTCAGTCTGGGATGTCTGGGACATCAGCTCAGTGCAGAGAGGCTCCCTCTGGTGGCTGCTCATTCTAACTTACTTCTCATTGTTGGTGTTCTAAGTTACTTTCTATATTGTTTTTTATGTTGCAGGGGTCAGTGCTGTGTTTTTTGTCCGGCTGGTAATTGGATTTCTGATTATTCTGCTGCCGTTCTTTCTGTTTTGCTACAAACATAAATCTATAGGTAACAAAAAACTCATCAGTGCTCATATAAAGTATTTGATATAAAAGTAACAAGGTCTTCTTTTTGTTACAGATCTGTGTTGTACAAGGTTGGGACTACACTCTTTTCATTTTCTACATAGACAACATTCACATTTCTACCTCATTAATAATCGTGTTATTGTTTCAGGCGTGCACAGCCTGAGACAGACCACCAGTATGAAAACCAACAGCCTGTGTACTCCTCTCTTCTGCACGGTCAGTGTGACACTGCTTCACTGCTCATCCCGGTCAGATAAAACAAAAATATGACTTCAATTGTCTCTGCATTGTAGGTGATGAGTCTGTCTATGAAACAATGAGAAGCCTTGAAGATGCTGGAAGAGGTAAGAGCTTTTTTAAACTGTCGATAAAACAGATTTTAAGTCATTCTATTAATACAGACAGTAAGAAGTCTGAAGGTAACACTGTGGGACTCGTCGCTTTAAGAGGAACCACACTGAGACTGATCTCTATGGTGTCCTCTAAGCTTCTTATAGCTACAGATGATGTTAACATCAATTGTTTCTGTGTCAAATTAAATGTTTTATTGTATAAAATGTATTTTCACCATGTTGTTGTGTTTTAACCACCTTATATTGCTTCATGAGCTCAAATATGCTTGCAAAAGCTCCTTAGTGCACGGTCAGTGTGACACTGCTTCACTGCTCATCCCAGTCAGATGAAACAAGAGTACGACTTTAGTTGTCTCTGCTTTGTAGATGATGAGTCTGTCTATGAAACAATGAGAAGCCCTGAAGATGCTGGAAGAGGTAAGAGCTTTTTAAACTGTCGATAAAGTAGATTTTAAGTCAGTGTATTAATTCATAACATTCACCTTTCAGATGGACCATCAGAGGAATACAGCAACATCCAGTCTCCATCAGCGCAAATCAGAGCTCCTAACAAAGAGAGTGAGGAGATGTTACTGTAGTGCAGATTGGGAAGGAGGTCTCAGATTCACTGTTTGTGGTGGTGCACACAAAAACAGGTTGTAGACAGACAGTAAGAAGTCTAAAGGTAACACTGTGGGAATCATTGCTTTCAGAGGAACCATCAGATGAGCTGTGAACTCTGAGACTGATCTCTATGGTGTCCTCTAAGCTTCTTATAGCTACAGATGATGTTAACATCAGTTGTTTCTGTGTCAAATTAAATGTTTTATTGTATAAAATGTTTGCTACCTCCGCTGTATTTTAAATTAATCTTCCATTGCTGCATTTTCACCATGTTGTGTTTTATATATATTGCTCAAATATGCTTGTGAAAGCTGTGCAGTGTATGTATGAGGCATACTTTAAAATAATATTCCTGATTCAGTAGTCATAATGTATTTATCCTTTTTTACTTTAATGTAAAAAAATCTATATAATAAATAAGTCTATATATACCAGTACATGTTTGACCTTTTTGTGGCAGGTGGCTCTGAGGGGTCAGTTCAGTGTGGGTTGACTAAGTGTTCTGTCCTGGTTCTGTTTCCCTGTTGGCACACTGGTCAGCACAGTTTTACTGGCTGTTGTGTCACTTCTTCTTTTAAAATGTCAGTAAACATGCTGCTACACAAACTGCATACAGGCCTAAATGTGGCTCTCTTTTTTCCCCTCAAACAAAAGTCTAAATAGAAAACTTGATTTGAAATAGAAAATGATGTAACAGGGAAGAGAAAGGGAGTGTCCAGTGTGAGTGTTCTGTTCAGATTCTGTTCCTTAAAAATGGAAAATTACCAAAAACCTCATCACAGCCTCCTATTGAACTGTGACTCACCTCATGCATGCGTAAAGCCACTCACCCACAGCACAATTTAAAAATGACAACTTACAATTTTTTTTTAATTATTTTCTAAAAAGTTGTCACAGAGATGGTAATCTATAACTTGTTTTGGAGTTGCAGGGTTCTGATGTTTGATCCTCTGCCTGGCATTGCAACATCATGGTGTGGTGAGATATTTCAGTGTAACATATGTCCACCTTTTGGTCTTCAGGACTAACAAACTGCTGGTTTGTCTCTGTGACAGTGACGTGAGCAGGGGTGAAGGTGGGTCTGCCAACCTGTTCACCCACCGTCTGTTCAGTGTGATGGATGCTATGGTAAGCTAACATTGATTTAATATCAAGTAGATGACACTTTTCTGACACTAGCAAGTTGCTAGTTAGTAGCAGGCTAGTTTCCTCATCTTGGTTGTAAATGGGCAGGATTATTTACACAGTATTTATGTGCATCATTTTTCTACAAATATTACAGCTAATGTCAGATTATTTAACCCATTTAAGTCAACATATATTATATAGGTAGACCTTTGACATCAGTGAAGTGTCATTTGGGTAAAAATAAAGGTGTGAATCAATGTAGAAGTGACACTGAAGACTGAGTGCTGCACAGCTGTGTGCAGGGTTGCACTGTGCAAGCATCACTAAAAGTTCTGTTTGATGCCAGGCCTCCTCTGTGAACGCACCACGTGTCTGACGTGTAGAAGCATTCAAAAGGTGCAGACCACTGCTGCAGAAGATAAACACTGCTGCATCTTTTTATCTTTCACATGTATAACCAACCAATGAAACCACAGACTGATGCTGATAAGAGTCTGCAGCAGAGAGTGACATTCATTTTACATTTTACATATTAACAGTCAGAATTGGTTTTCATCAGTGTTATGTGTTTTTTGCAGCAACCAGTCAGTGCAGTTCCTACAGAGCAGAGCGGTTAGCATGGCCTGGCACCTCTGCATTGTGCAGTTTCACACCTCTTGCGCCATATCTGATGAGCAGAATGCATCAAGAATAGCCTTTATCTTAATGCTGGGTTGTTCACTTCCTTCTGCTCTGACAAGCCTTCACTCAAGCCACAAGCTCTGCTTGTGATCTGTGTGATTACAGGCCTCACCGTGCAAACAAAAACAAACAGTGTACAACAAATGTGTAAATAAAAAATGTTTAAGTGACAATCTTTTGACAGAGGGCGCACATCACTGATGAAGAGCCGATGAGTTTGTCGGCCAGCCACCCTCATCCTTTCACACACACATTCACACACCAATGGTGCAACCACAGGGTGAAGTCTATGTCTCACCCAAGCCACAGCCGTTGTTGATTTAATTTGATGGTGCTACTAGAGTCTCTGTGAATGATTTGAACTAGGCCTCCAAAAACATGTTTACAAACAAAAAGTTTTGGTTTCTGTAGATGCTGTCACAGGTCGAATGAGTCATTTCTATACAATTCATCATTCAATGACTTAATATTGAGCATCATAAACTTCTTCACCACCTCTGAGTGTACCCATGCTTACGTGACACCCGCCCACCTCAGCTCCACCCTCTACTTCTCTTTGCCTGCATTTGGATGA
The DNA here is from genome assembly GCF_900634625.1 of Parambassis ranga. Lineage (NCBI taxonomy): Eukaryota > Metazoa > Chordata > Actinopteri > Ambassidae > Parambassis > Parambassis ranga. The sequence continues at coordinate 7,102,812 of NC_041026.1, read as the reverse complement.
CTCCCACGCAAAGTGCTTCTTCAGAAACCTGTGAGTGAGGTCATGGAAGGTTTGTGCATCTTTATTTATAGACTGCTGTAGGGTTACCACAGTGTAAGACAGATATTAACGTATATTGTGGATTTGTTTGGAATACAAACTAATATGATATGAAGATATTTTGCTTCTCTCATTAATCTGAGTGCCAGCTTTTGTTTCAGCATGTTTCTGACTGCTTCCTCTGCTGCATCGTTGACAGAAAACCGCCCCCTACTCTCCACCCTCTGTGTGCGTGTGTGTGTTTTTTCTTTGCTTGTTAAGGCTCAGACCAAAAGAGGAAACAGATCTCGCTCCTCTCCTCACAGAGATGGTTGGTGGTCGTCGTCACTGCCTGTGCTGCTTTTTCACATACAGTGCTGCACTGCTCCTCAGCATCTACCTCCACGGTACGTACACCGATCTCTGAACTTTTACTTTGTCAGGAGTTTCATGCACTCTGAAATGTGCTTATGATAGAAGTTGTAGTTCTAGATTGCAACATTTTCAGGACAAGCTCTTTCAGGAAATGAAACGTCTTCCTTGGAAGTTGTTTTTGTGTGTGTGTGTGTGTGTGTCAAAGGCAACATGACTATAGTTACATTGCACCAGTGGCACCTTTAAAACTGGACTAACATGCTGTGCACCAGGTCACTGATACTGATACTTCACTACAGAACAAAAGTGTTATTTTTCCTTTCCTGATTAAAAATGGGAGGATTTATTGAATAAAGTGTGTTGTTGTTGCTTGTTTGCAAACTGTAGCGCCTTGTGTGTATTGTGCATATTTGTAGCTATGATTTGCATTTTACATACCCCGTATGTCAGCAGATTTCCTGCTGCATCTACTCAAAGAATCAGGCATGGGTCATCTGTTCCTGTTCTGTTGCTTCCTGTCTTTAAGTGAATAGTGTCGCATCTTAAACCTACATGTCACATTGCCATAGAAGTCACTGCTTTGACAGGAACGAGGGGGTGGGGGTGTGGGCCGCGCTGTAGTTTGCAGAAGTTTTCTGTGAGTGTGGCTCTGTTTTATCAGGCATCAGAGTTTTAATACAGCCTCAGTATCTGGTGAAATTACTGGAAAACCCTGTGAAGCAAACATGGCAGCAGAATACAGACACTTCCTGGATTCACTCCACACCAGCTCTGACTGGAAGTGGTGAACACAGACTAAAACCAGCTTCAGTTTACTGCTGTAGTCTCTGTGGTCAACGCATGTGGTTCCACTGCTTAGAAGAGAATGGCACTTTGGTCATCACAGAATATTATAGACACCTGACAAAATGAGCATACTGTGAGATCAATGTATTGTCTGTTGATGTGTTCTATACATCTTTACATTGATGCTTCCAGAAATCACAGTACAAACTGAAGTTGTTATGCTATGTGTGCACAAATTCATTCATCAGATTGATTACAATATCTATGGTGCATTTTTAAATAAAAAAGGACACTTCCAGTTTAAAAATATTCAATAATACAGTAATAATATAAATTAAAAAATGTGTCACACCATGGCTGTCAGAAGGGGGAGACAAAGGTTTACACTGTCCCACTTCTTGTGGCCCTGTTGGATGTTTTTTAGATAATCCTGTCATTTCTATAATGAACATAGTTGGTAACCTTTCATAATGATTAAACTCTGTTTGATCATGTGTTTCAGATGTAGAGGCGTCCAGCTGTCCTCGGACCATCCATGAAAAAGTTGGACTCACTGTGCAGCTCTCATCATGTTTACCAAGTGAAGGGGTTACTGTAGCCACATGGAAATATAGAACTTCAACAGCTTCAGGACAGACTCGAGATGTAACAAAAGTTGATCAGTTCAAGGACAGAGTAGGCATCAACCGCAAAGACTTCAGTTTAACAGTGAGAGGACTGACTCTGCAGGATTCTGGTGAATTCAGTTTTCTGTCAGAGGTCAACGACAAACAAAGAGAAACAGTCACCATCACTCTGCTGGTTCTTGGTAAGACACCTCATCATATGTTTAATATATACACATAGAACGACTTGACACCTTACCGTACTTTTATTCAAACCCATCAATGTTTAATGTCTGACACCAAAGCTAAATTATGCTAAACACATTATCACTACAGCTTTTTCAATAGTGTTTGTGTTTTTTTGTCATTGTAAGTGTCACTTACAGTGATTGTTGAGCACCAAACTGTGAGCAGATTAGGTTTAAAAGGACATTTTATGTCCCTAAATATCACAAAATTATCTTCGGACCGTCATGTTGACAGAATAGGTCTGCGGTTACAGCTCTTCAAATTGATTTGGAGAGATTTCACGGTCTTCCTGACATAAAGTCCCCCGTCATGATGATGGCGGCATTATATTATTTCCTCAGTATTATGAAGGCGATCTTAAGAAGACCTCGATGGAATATTTTCAGAAAAAAAAATCCACCTGGTCAGATCACTTTTGCAAACACAACACCTTTATATGAACATCTCATTGTTGTAAACATGATTTCCATGTCGGGATTGATTGATTTAAGGATAAACTGGTTATAATCTGGTGGTCAACGCTGACTGTAATCTCACATAATTCAAATGATTTTCTTCAAAAGAAGAAATAACTATTCTGTGCACTGTGATGTTGTTTCTCTCTGTTCCCTCCCTAGAGCCCATAACAGAGGTCCCTGTCCTAAAAGAAATCAACAACACCTGGATCGCCTACAATGAGTCCTGCACAGTTTGGCTGGACTGCACTGTGACCTCTAACAGCACCGTCACCTACAACTGGACTGTGAGGAGCCAAACCTTCACAGGCCCCAGGCTGAGATACATCCTCAGTCCACAAGAGGGCGCCACCTCATTCACCTGCACGGCCTCCAATATTATCAGTGAGAAGTCTGCAACCACGACAGTCACATGCAGAAATGGTACCACTACCGACCATGGAAATGAGCCATGTATGTACCTGCTGTAGATTCGGCTGTTCATGCTGGTGCTGATGCTGGTGCTGATGTTTTCCTCCTTTACAGTTCCACTGATGCTTATCCTGGGTGTGGCAGGAGGAGGCTGTCTGTTGATTGTCATTATAGTTGGCTTAGTTGTGTGTGTTTGTTGCTTCAAAAAAAGACACACTGGTAAGAAAACTTCACCTCTGTGCATTTTCAACATTCTTAGTGTCACGTCTCAGTGGTTTTCATGTTGTATGTTGCAGACAGCGAAACAAATGACCTCACTGTGTACGCTGATATCTCTGAAGTCACAGCTGAAGTGAGTATGGACACATTGTTTGTGTGTGTGTGTGTTACTGTTTCTCTCTGTGATGCATGCACATGTGAACTCGCAGGGAACGAAGCCCTGCTCGCTGTATGAAACCATTGACAACAGGGTCGGCGCTGTTACATCCACATCGGTAAGACCAGCTTTGTGTCACATCTTTAATGAGCATGTGGTGTTTCTTCCTCATTCTTTCAAAGAATCATTTCTATATGTGTGATTGTGAAACCGTCACTTTTTTTTCACACATCTAGCCCCAAACCGTGTACGACCAGATCCAGCTCAACCGTATGAGGAAACCTTCAGTGTCACCGTACCAAGATGTTTCCTAGATTGTCTAGTGGTGTAAATGCTGTAAATACAAATAATATATTTTATTTGTGTGTCCTCTTTAATTTACTGCCTGTACTATTCCAAAAAGATTCATTGGGTCTTCACAAGGTTATATAATAAAAGTTTTCTTTTGCTTTTAGTCAGACCAGTGCTGTGTGTTAGTACCTTGACATGTTTCGACCACTTTCTGTAGTCTTTGTCAGAAGTCACGTGATGTTACCGGTGAAGTGTCTGCCAGCTGATTTATGCAGGTTGTGGTGCCATTCTTCTCCTACTACTCCAGTTAGTATAGGGAACAGCACCATCTGTAGTCCGGCCTCCTCAGCACAGCGTCCCAGGTGTGGGACGTTAAAATTTGTTGTCCTCATTCCCAATGATCTTCGCCCCATCGACGAGGGGACATTTACACTATCCCACACCTAAGGACGCTCTGCTGAGGAGGCCGACTGCTGTCCCACACCATCACGTGACCTCTGACAAAGACTACAGGAAGTATGCGAAACCTGTCAAGGTACTAACACACAGGTCTAACTAAAAAAAGAAAACTTTTATTATACCGCCTGTACTGTAGTTGTGTGTAATTTGTCTGCTTGTTGTCTCCTAGCTTTGACAGCTAATAAAGTTTAATTTAAATAAATATCTTTACTTTGTTGCTTATTTTTTCACACAATATCACAGTAACGTTTTCACCACAGTCAATCATACAGCTTCACTTTATTTATTTTTTTAAAAAAGGTAAGGCTTTGCTCATTGCTGTGGAACACACAGCACCTTAAAATGTACCAGCTGGTGATGCATTGATGAACAGATTACAAAATGTGATTTTTCATTGATTTACATAAGATGACACGACATGTTCTTTTACAGCTTTAAAACATTCATTTTGTTAAACAGAAATCAGAAAAAAACATACACAACATACACATATATGTAAAGTACACAATCAATGTTGTCAGCTGTTACTTTACAATAAAAAAACTACACATGAGTTATTTCCTTATTTATAAATAAATAAAACTGCTTTCTGCATAAATGTTCATGCTTTAATACTTGATTTTATTGTACTTTCCTAGTTTTTGCAAAAACAAAACAAAATAGACAGACGCTTACACAGAGGGTTCTCTGCTGTGACATATTTCTTCTGGAAAAAAAAAAGAAGAATCTAAATAAAGCAGTGATCTGTGCAATGTGTCTTTATAAAAGCATTAAGACAAATGAAAAAACAGGCAGGTTGTGTTTATTTTTGTCTCACCTTTAAAACAATGATCAAAACTACAGTGGCCGCACCTCCCAGGTATGTTAAAAGATAGTAAATGCCATCTCTCTGCCTGGACGTCTGCATGGGCAGTGATGTGACTGGAGCTGGAGGTGTCACTTCTGAATCTGCATGGTTTGAGCACAATGAAATGTAATAAAGGCAAGGACATGTTGCTTTTTAAGGTACATTTTTGGCTTAAAAAGTATATAGTAAAAAATAGTACATTATAGTAGGCTGCTGTTTATATGTCTGTAATGAGCTGCTGCTGCTAAACTTTCCTTTAATATAACCTAGGTTAAAAAAAAAAGGCAGGAACACTAATATGGTGCCAAAATCTCAGGAACGCAACCAGGGGGAGGGGCTTATCCCCCTATGATGTCATAAGGGGCTGCACACCGGAATGGTTCATTCAGACAACCATGATAGTGAGAACATTTGCATGATATGTCACCTTGAACGCCACAGGCTGTACACAAAGACAAATGAACCCTTGCGATTTCACAGTCAACCTAACACCCAGTTCAGCACCGTTCAGAGCCTGACCCCTGAGCAGACACTTAAAGGCAGGAAAACCTCCCCCTTTTAACAAGAAGAAACTTTGAGCAGAACCTAGCTCAACTTGGCTGGAGGTCAGCTGGGAAAGATCTATAGTCAAGAATCAGCCCAGAGACAGATCACGACTAGAAAAAGTTTCTGAAAGACTCGTACTCCCATTTTACTTTTGTTAATTCTGGGAACTAAAATCCGACCTGCACTCTGTGATCACAGTGTTTTATTGGGAATAGTATACAGAACTGTTAGATCCCTTTAAGGGCCTTTTGTCTAAGCTGAAGAATGTTGATGTCCATTCTGGATTTTACTGGAAGTCATGGAAGAGAAGCTACAACGGGAGGGATATGATCCCTTTTCCTGCATTTTGGATCAGCTGCAGGCTGTTTAGAGAGATACAATTCGTCAGCTGAGACAGTGCTAGTGTTTTGGGTTTAAAATCTTACCTTTGCAGTTCAAAGTGACAACAGTTGAGGCATTTACACTGTCCTTGCTGGACGTGCAGGTGAAGCTGACTCCAGCTGAGTTCTCTCGGGTGTCGATAAGTGCAAACAGCTCTGTATGGCTGCCGTTTGCTCGGGTTATGTTGTCAACAGTGGGATTAACGTGCCAGGACAGGTTAACACCATTATCCTGCGATACACAGTCCAGCACCACAACACATGCTTGTTTTATAGGATTTGTGTGCGTGGATATGGTGGGATTCTGGAGGGGTTCTGCAGATTTAATATGACATGTTTATTCTACCCTGATCTAATTTGATTCACAAAGAAATGCTTTAAACAAACTAACATTTGCGTCTTACTTTTTACTTTGAGGTTAATCGTCTTTCCAGTGCCTTGAGTGTCGCTGCTTAACTCCACTGTGTAGTCCATGGCATCTTTTGTGGTCACATTATTGATTGTCAAGTCACCTAAAAACAGGAAGAAGTGCAATGAAGGAAAAAAAACAAAGAGAACAAAGAGTTCCTTTGGAGGGATTCTCTGTTACCAGTAGTGGTGTTAAGATGTAGCCTTCCTTTATACCGCGACACACGTTCAACGTTTACGTTCTCATTCTGGTAGGTGGCAATCCAGGTGTTGTTGGTGTATATTGACCACTCGATTGTGGTGAGCTTCCATGACACATTAGCTCCTGAGTGTAAAGTAATTTTCCCCCCGAGGTTTGCTGATACTTCCTCCAAAGATGCAGTTTGTGATGCTGAAAAGCAGGTTTCAGACATGGACAAAAAAAGTGTTGAAATTAAATTGTGGACAAAAAGACGCACCACACTACACCTACACCTATTACCACGTTGTTTGACAGATAGGATATAAATATAAGCATTGACCTGCCACCAATATATCAAGGTTTACTGTAAATTTGTCAATCTAGAGTATCACATATTAACACGCAGTAGGCTTGTCTAACCAGAAAGACTTCCTAGTTTTTTTTTGGGTTGGTGCCATGAATAGTATTTAAGACACTTCCCTTAAATATAAATTATTCATGAAAATCTGAGTGATGTTTTATAGATACTTTAGTAAGTAAATTCACATTTACTTTTTTTTTTTAAGTTCAGCAGTTTAATGTACTTTATACCAAAGATTTGCAGTCTAGTTTTTTTTAAAAGTTGTCACGTCTGTTCTTGCTCGATCACATTTTCAGAGTTCAAACTGGACTTACCTTGAAGGAATAAAAAGAAGATTAGAAGCCTCATCACAGCACTGAACTAACAGTCACACAGGAACAATGCCGAGTGAGCGACTTCCTGTGAAATTCATTTCCTTATGTCTTAAGATCAACCCACCAAGCACAAATACACACACACATAGTGGAAGTACTAAAAAGGTAAAAAAAAAAAAGTTGATCGATGATCATTGGTTAATTTGGCAGTTAGAGCAATATAATTCGGAATCACGCCGTTTTAAGAAATTTAAGAAATATATGTGTAAAAAGAACCCTCCAGCTCTGCGAGAAGCAGATAGTTAAAGCACTAAAGGGGAAACTTGGGCAGGACTTGGCTTATAAGAGGAGGCCCTCCTGCTGACATCATACCCTGCACAGGACAAACATGGCAGGTTGTTATTGTTGTTATACAAGCTGAAACTGTGTGATTATATGACAGCTTATGTGAATTATCAATATGCTGAATAACAGAGGCTGGTGCAGGCAATATGCATTGGTTTTGTCAGGGACCAGACTGAAGAGAGAGAGAGAGAGAAGGAAGACAGCAAACAGTTAATCACATGAATCACTAGTATGTGTAATAGTATTGTGTACTAGTATACCTCAGAGTTAGAGTGCACGTTTCAAATAAAGTTTGCTCAGATGGTGCAAGAAGTACAGCTGCTACCAGACATCTGCCTTCTAAACACGTCTTCTGTGTCTCCAGCGCTCTGTCTCAGCATCTCTGCAGAACAGTACCTTTGACAATGTCCTCGTCAAATGCAGAAAGGTTGTGGACCACCTCAACCAGGAATTGAACATGGACAAAAGAAGGAGTCGCTGCAATACAAGACATTCAGACCAGATGGTGGAATTTGACATAACTGCTGCTGTGTGAAGGAACTACTTCTGAATTCATTATTGAGCATTAACTGTTGCCCAGCACTAATGTAAAGGTGCACATTTAAGCCAACAAATATTTACCGGTATGCAATGGTACGGTCTCTACATAGCCAGGAGGAGCAGTTAGCTTTAACCCTTTAGTTGCATGGCATAGATTCACCATTTGTGCCACCATCCTTGGTGTATGCAGTATAATGAAAAGCTGATTTATACTGGATGAGATGTATGTGTTTAGTACTTCTTGTCTCGTTGTAACTCCCTTAACCACGTCCAACTCCCACTTCCTTAATTTGTGATGACAAAAAAAAATCCATGAATATCTTGTGACTCAGATGACTCAACAGATGACTTTTTTAAAAGATTTTTTTACTTCAACTTTGTCCAAAAATCCACAGTGTGACAGTAAATAAGTGGCCGTCCTTCACAGACGAGTGTTAGTAGCTTAGTTTCAGTAGTGACAAGAAAACATGTAAAGACTGCATCCAGATGTGCATATTGATGCTTATGAGTGAGTCAGTAGTGTAAAAACAACACATTCATGTCAAGAACAGACACATGTATCACAAAACAGGTAAAACAGGTGCTTTATGAGCCTGCAAGAAACAGACAGACCTAATCCCACAGCTTCTGGTGTGACCCTAATGTAGCACAAAATCTAGTCACAATACTGGTTCGTGATCATGGTTTACACATATGACTGTTCTAAAAACCCCCCTGACCTTTGATAAGAAAGCTGCAAACACCCACTCTCTCTTGAAAAGCAGAGGTGGAAGTGGGCTGTGGGCAGGAAGGCAGCAAGAAGCAGGTGTGTAAAAAAAGGAGCATTCAAGACCCCCTGTGACACACTTTTCCTTCTCAGAGGGTGAACCTGAGCACATGCGTAGATAATGTTTAGTACAATACTGATCCACAGTTTGACTGTTGAGTGCTATAAAACAATAACATCTTCAGTCAGTCAGTGTACTGGGCTTAACAGTCACATTTCAAAGAAAAGGGAACTAGAAAAAACCTTAAGAGAAGTCTCTTCTGAAGAAAGGTCAGCTGAACTCTACAGGCAGTCACTGCTATGATGTGTAGGTGGGTTTCCTCATATAACTGGTGACCCAACCAGAAATATTAAAAAAAAAACCATGACTACAGAGAGCAGTCCACAGTGATCTCTGGAGGTATTGGCCAGTACAGCATAGTGAAGAACATTCACCAGAAACTAAAAGAGGAACAAAGACAGTGGTTTGCTATTTCTGTTGTCTGACTGTTGTCATGACATTTTAACCTTGTCAGCGTGTGTGTGTGTGTGTTGCACTTATCAGTAGTCAACATCATCAAAACATCAACGATAAAAAAGACACCCCCACACTTATTAGTATCTACGATTCACCACTCTTCTCTTACACAGATGTCTCTGACTGCAGCTTCAGGACAAACTTGTGGCTTTTTGGGTCGATGAATTCCTCTCCCAGCCGCAAGAAGGGGAGAGGCGTTACTGTGACAACCAGAGAGAAGTCAAGGCGTCTCAGACAGAAGACCTGTCCTTGGCGCAAAGATGAAGTCACAGGCTCCTCGCTCACTAGTGTCCATTGGCGCCCTCTGCTGCTGTCCAGGTACTGGACGGTGGGACCCGCGGTGAGGTAACGCTCCAGGAAAGCCTTTTCAGACACACAGTGTCACGTCAGTGTATGGCTATGAATACACATTGGAAGGCGTCTGAATAATTAAAGTCTCCTCCTCCTTACCTTGGGGGTCATGTTGTGGGTGATGCAGAACTGCAGATGGTTGATGATGCTCTCCATGCTGTGGTAGGACTGCTGCCTGGTGGCACGAAGGTACTTCTGCATGGCTCGCGCCATGGGGGCGAAGATGGCCTGAGCTGCTTCTCTGGGGTCCATCAGCTCACGCGGGTGTTTGGGAGAGGACGTAGCCATCTCTTCATCCTGGTGACGTTTGATGTGGGTGAAGGCTTCTTCTACCGCCACCACCAGTCTGAGAGGATTGGAATGGATTGAATTCAGTACAAAATTCATGAAACAACTACGAGTCAGCACACCTGGTTCACCGGACTTGGCATCCTCAGACTACTACCAGCTCAGCTGTTGGCATTTTGACGGTGATACCAGGGTCTGTGTCTTCAGAGGATGAATATGTCCATGTTCTGACCAATTTGTTGTGTACAGATGGACACTGACTCTGAACATACACAGGCTACACCAAAATCTTTTCAGTTTAAAACATGGACTCTAAATAAACATTGATGATATGACAGCTCCAAAACATCTGGATTGCCCCCTGGTGGCTAGCTGCAGTATACGCCATGCACACCACCTCCTCCATGTTAGTGAATGGGACCCAAAGTACAGCTCGACTTTATGGTTTATGGCTTGTTAATTAGTTTTTAGTATGTTGATCTTTGTTCAAGTGATCATTTTTTCAATAGAGGTGGGCTTAACATGTAAGTAGGTGGATGTTTGGGTAGTGAGGATGCAGTTTGGACGTTTTTGTGTGGCTTAGTTCCTACCTAGCCTTGCGTTTGCGGACTCTCCGCTCCACCTCTGCCTCCTCGTAGTAGTACTCATTGTGGGAGTTGTCTCTTCTCCGAGCAGCAGCTGCGATCATGGCTCTGGACTGCCCCGTGGAGTTATTGGTGCCATTTTCTGTGGACGGAAACATACAAATGAACGTTCCCATCAACATGTAGTGTGTCTGAAATGTAAACATGGATGTAGGAATGCACCATTTTACCTTCCTCCAGGTTGTAGATTTTAAAGGCAGACATCTTCTTGGTGAGGATGGATTTGGGCAGGTTAAGCAGAGCGGGGTTATAGACGGGGAAGTCGCTGTAGTACTGGTCTAGTAGCCACACAGCTGCCCGCTGAATACTGTGTTGTATCAGAAACAGGAAGAAACAGGGCTGTTATCTGAGAATCGCACCCGACTGTTTCGCAGTTTCTTGGCTATGCCAACATGCAAAAGCAGGAAGTGGTGAACCTCTAAAGTTAAAAAAAAAGCTGCTGTGTGCCAGATAAACACATCTATCGTCTGGTTTTTGTCAGACGTCTTTTTTTGCGGTTGTGTTGACTATAAAAGGTCACATAGTTTCAATATCACGTGACTTATTTTAAATATGGACAGACAAAGATGTAACATTGTTAAAATGGGTGGAGGACCAGTAGAGCAACAGAGGTCAGTAACGCTTTGGTAGACAGCTTCACAAGGTTCTTAAGATCCAAGAATCACATGCTAATACTTCTTGTAGCTTAAAAAACATAAAGTTTGCAAGGACTACTCCCCAGATGGGTCTGTAGTTGTCAATAGAGGCCAGAACCCTTTTTGGAACAGGCAGTAACCATGTGAATATTATCTACATGAGGTCTATGGACATTGTCCCGCACCCCAAGTGGCCATGCAAGGAACTTTCTCTTGGCACAAATCTGATTGGTTCCCTGTGTGTCCCACCAAAGAGTTTGACTAACATGTTGCATGTTCGACACACACTAACCTGAGTTGTCCCACATTGTAGAAGCGGCTCACTCCATCTGTGCTCCTCACCACCTTCAGGCAGAAAGCAGGCTGCAGATGTCGGACCTCCAACAGCACCAGAGCCAGGTACTGAATGAACAGCAGCGCATCCACCAGAGAGGCTGCGTATCCCACAATCCCCCTGTAGTCCGTCTCTCTTGGCTCCAGCACCCGAACCCCATAGAAGAGCCAATAGGACGCTACGAAGAGAAAGACCAGTGCCAGCAGCAGACAGCGAAAGACAAAGAAGCGAGGCAGAGTGGCTCTGGGCGGGCGGAGAAACAGGGCCCATGTGGAGATGAGGAGAATCAGGAGCTTGAACGCAAGCGAAATGTAAAGTCCCTCGCATGGAGTGCCACAAGGGTCCAATGTGTCCCGCCACAGGAGCTGTGGGAGGGCCAAGAAGGCCAGAGGAGTGAGCAGAGAGAGGAGCCCCAAAATGGCACCCAAAGCTGGGCTGATGTAACGGCGGCACTCAAGTGGTGAAGAATCCTCTAAGTCCTTAGAGATCCGTGTCAAGTCCTCATTGGAGATGCTGTCCACAGAGGTGCCAGTGACCACCGTGGTAGTCTCGCCCCAGTTATCATCCTAAAGAGAGAGCAGAGAGAGAGATTGAGTGTCAACGATATGACACCAGAGTAACACAAATGTTCTGAGGAATGAGTGAAGCCTGACCCTGTCGTCTCCTCTGGTGGACTCCGTGTCCAGCAGCTGCTGCCCTGGAGCCTGGATGATGACAGATTTTTCTCCACGGTTGGTGATGTCATGATTCTTTGAGCGATGCCTGTCCCTTCTCTCTCTGGAAAATAAAAATATGAATTAATTTCATAAGCCAAAATATAAATACCTGCAGTTCAACAGTTTGAGCAACGACAATCTTCTACCTGTGTTTGCGGGAACTCCGTGAGTGGGACGACTTGTAGGAGTAGCCCGAGTACGTTGACTCGTTGTCCATGTCAGAGGCCGGCGGTGGGCGGAGTTTATGGGCCACTCCTGTCCCCGAGCCGCCGCCCTTCTCCCAGACCACGCCCAACTGGCTCTTGCAGTTGCTGATGGACTTGGAAGAGAGAGCCAACGGGAGGCGCAGCAAGTCCACTTTACTCCTGAGGGAATCTATCTTGGAGGCCTGGGAAAAGAGGAGGGGCGGGGTGAAGACAAGGAGAGAGGGATGAATTATTGAGAGAGTGAGTTTGGAAAAAGGGCTCATGCGCAGGAGATGTGAGGAGGGGAGGCAGAACGAGAAATGAGGAGAGGGAGGGAAAGGACAAAGATAATTTGTCATGTGAGACAGAAGCGACATGGTCTCAGAGGGACACAAACCAAGAAGAGAGACAGCATTGTTGAAATGTTGGCACTCTGAGGTGTGTGAAAGTGTGTGAGCGCTCTGCAGCAGAGGACATAGCTGGGCCCATTCTTCCACTTTGAGATATTTTTTTTATGTTTAGACTCGAGTTCTCAGCCAATAAAGGACAATTACACCACATTCTATTCTAGGCTAGGAGTCTCCAGTGTGCAGGACAAGCCTGAGTGGAGGCTGAGCAGCTCCATAATTGCTCCAGTTTCATGTATCAGAGACTCCGGGACGTCTTCACCGTCTTACACGACCAGTATTTTGCAGTTTTTGCAGTGTTGTTGTGCAATACATACTTTCCTAGACGCCACATTCCCCAACCGTCCCCCGTGGTTTCCAACAGCAACAGAGCTTTGACTACTACAATGGGGATGAATGGTAGACTAGGGGGTGAGAAAAGACAGGGAAAAGGGGGGAAGTTACCATGGGAACCGGAACATCAACCCCCCCCCCCTTTTTTCCCCCTGAACCACACACCTCAGAAGACAAAAACAGCTCATTCACCGTCCAGTCTGACTTCACTCTCAGGACAGGCTGAGAGTCTGTTTGTTGTTTTTCTTCTGTGCTGTTGTCTTGTGGGTACTTTCCAAGTAGACTCCTAATCTAATAACAAATCTCCTCGTGTTTTCTATTTGGGCCTCCACTGTCCTGTCTTCTGCATTGGACACTTCTGTAATGGCTTCCATGTGATTCACACATGGACTCATGATTGAGGATGTATTGTAGTTGTGGCCATGGGAAGTTTCTCTGACTGATAGCTCAATATTTGTTGTAACGCTAATATTACAGTGACAATAAATAGGTCATAGTGCGTCCTTCTTTTGAAGGTTAACCTATAACAGTAAGCAACTAAAAAATAAGAAGGGTGTGCACCAGATCTCCATATTAGGACCACTGCTGGACTCTAGTGTTACGTCTCTTATGATACTTTATATGGGGGACAACATTTTGTCCCCCATATAAGGCTATTACCTCCTTTGACACATCATTCCTTTAAAAAAAGAAGGATGAATGCGGTATCTGCCACAAAACTGTGTCAGGTCGAGCACTAAAAATGGAAATTACAATGACCTAAGAAGATGTATTCCCAACAGTGGTGTGAAAATGATCTTTGCTGCAGCTGCTTTGAGGCTGAGGGGTGTTGATAACGTGAAGTTCTACCTCTTAAGCACAATGCGATAAAACAGACAAGTTTTATTTCTAAACTGTTATCTGTGAAATAATCATAAAGGCCTAGTTTCAGGTCAATGACAAGTGTGAGTTGCTGCTCAATAGTGAAACACAGCATCACATGGTGATGTAAACATACCGTGGGGACAAATATTTGACTTGTACCCTCAGATTATGGATGACATGCAACAAGACAATGAGTAGCAGGGCCTGGTATGTGTGTGTCAAGTATCCCAAACAATGTCTCAATTGTGTTGTTGTGCAGTAAATGTAAACAAATCCAGCGTGTGCCCCCTCACTCTGAGATGGTCGATCACATAGATTGCACCACTGAGCCTCTCCCACTGTGATCAATTCACCACAGATTGATTTACACTGGCGTTCATGTGCAGCTTCATCTGGGATGGGAGACTGTTTGCATGCAATGTGGAAGCACAAGTGCCCCAGACAGCCAAAGTGTGAGTGAGTGATTCGTCACCTTTAAACAATACAATCCACTTCACATGTTAAATAAGAGAGGCTCTTTGTCAACATGTTAATTGTTGTCTCTTGTTTTTAACACCCTCACATGCTGCTGACGACTCCAACAGCCTTCCTGTGTGGCTCCCAAGGGCCTCCAGGCCTCAGGGTGGCAGTGGGTCAGCGAGGCGTGGCAGCAGCTGACTCCCGGAGGTGACCCCCGCACTCCGAGGCCCTCCACGTTTCAAACACTCAGCAAGTGAGAGCTGACGATAACTGAGCGAGGGGCCCTGAATGTTTTGGGGGAACGCATAATGCGTCGCGTGTAGACACCGCGAGGGTGAGACAAAGCAGAACACACCCAGAAGTGAAGTGATCAACCCTCACAGTGAACGTGTTCCTTTTGGCACACAGCGTGCGTAAAAGCGCACAAGTCCACTGATATGGAACTCAGCGAGGGCGAGAGAAAGGGGTCCAGTCAGATTACTGGGAGTGAACTGCCAGCTCATCAGTCTTGGCGAGACGCAAATTGAATCAAAGTAAGGGCAGCAACGGTTCATTTAGTAGTTTAAAGCCAGAGCCAGTTTAGACCACATGTAAACAACAGTTTTATCCACAATCCCCGCGGGATAGTCTTACCTTTCTGCCCAAAAGGAAAGCGCTGCAGCCCGCAGCACAAAGAGCCGGATGGTCGCTGCAGCAGCTCCAACAAAAAGTCCCCAAAATGCGCAGAAATCACTTTCTCATCTGTCCGCGGGCTGCACGCTCCGTCACAGAGGGACCGAGACTCAAATCTTCTTCGTACAGTTCGTTTCTTTCTGTTTTTTGTTTCGCCTTAAAAAAAGATCGAAGCAGCGAAGATGCACAACAGGCAGCAGCACCTCATCGCGGCTCCGCATCTGCTGCTGTGTGGCGGAGCCCCGCTGAGCTGAGGGGGGTCTGCGCGGACATCCAGCACCGGCTGAGAGCCGCGGGGGGGTCAAGCCAGATAGAATACACACACACAGCTTCCGGTAATGATTTCCAAAATAAAACCAACACGCCTTACATCACAGTGCTTTATGTTCTCTGAACGTCTGCCCATAACGACTAAATACTACTAAAGTAATTTATAAAGAATGACCAGCGTCACTTAAACTCGCTGCAATCTACTGCAAACCTGCGGGAACGACAGCCGTTTAACAGGCAAGCTTTTATTTTGAAATCCAGAACTCTGCGGTGTATAAATCCATTTCTGCTTTTAGAATTACGTCACAAAACAGCTCTTAACGCAAGATTTACTTTTTGAATTCAATTTACCATTTATTTTTTTAATGGACTTTATGGAAAACTCCCCAGACCGTCTCCATGGCAACGGTCAATTACACAGAGGGTTACTGTTTCCCACTTATAACAGCCTGACTGACCGATCAAAACACATTAACCCATGGAGAGTTTGTCAGGAAGAGCACTAATGGTATTTATTTGTAATTTGGAATAATTATAGGAAATGTAACCCTTTTTATAGGAACAGTTTGTTATTAATGAATAATAGACCATTGAATGAAACAGACCAATCAGACTCATTTTCTTAATCCAGTTTCTTTTTAATCTCACAAAACACATGAATCTGACACATGAGCTTTTTTTTCCTTCTGTGCAGCTACAATCTCACCAATTTTAAAAACAAAGGAGAAAATAATTTATACATCCGTTTTTAAAATTATATCTACAAAAATAAAATCAAATACGAGGACTAAGGCTTTACAGAAAAAAAATAACAAATATAAAACAAGTGGGTGTGATCTCTCTATAATACATGTGTGAACAAGACTTCTTAAAAAAAGACACAAAATAAAAAAGACGATGAGATGATCGTTAAAGATGTGTTTATGCGTACAGTAGTTTGCACTGTGCAGGGATATTTTGTTTGTGCAACTTTTTTTTTTCAAAGTTGGAATCAGTTATAGCTTCTTCGCGGCTATTGACGGCCTCTATGCTGATGTGAATGTACAAGAAAAAAAAAGCGAGGAAGATGCATAAGAAACTGAGGAGCAGAGGTAGAAACTGGAGATGAAAAGTCAGTCAGAGAGGTGCTGGAAGCAAAAGCTCCCACTTCCTGTTTTTATGATTTCAAAATATAAAGTATGACTGATAGCTTGCCATGGGAAAGTGTTTAAAATAGGGATTACTTTTTAACATATCATCAGTGTTCTGGTCTGAGGTGTTTGAAAATCAAAATGTGGAAATGACCTCCTGAAGATTTTTTTTTTTTCACTTTGGTAGAACATTTTATGACAAAATGAGTTCACGAGGGTCAGCAGACCTCCTTCAGAGAGTGTTGGTGAAAGAGTGAACACCACCCACCAGCCAGTGAAGTCAGTGATAGTGTGTATACAATGGTTCAGTCTGGTAGTGCATTGTTAGGCTGTAATCAAAACAAGCTCAAAGGTTCTAAACGTAGGAATAGTGACACCTATAGACGTGGTGGTGAGTTGTACCGCAATTTGTCTGTTTACCTGAGTGTTGTTGATGTTAAATTGAATTGTATCAAATCCAGATCAGTGCTCAACATGCAGCTAGCTGGCTAACTGCCTTACATCATTCTTGGAAGCACAAAACAATGTTTCACATTAGCTTTGTATTGCTACATGACTTATTGTTGGCTGAAGTTGATAAATCATGTTAGCTGGTGAAGTACAAGCTTAGACAATTATCATCTCAGCTGTTGCGTAGCTTCAATGTATGGATCCAGCCTTGGGCAGCTTGTTGTTTGGCTAACTAGACAGTTTCTGGAAGTATGGAAGGATGATTTGCAGTAATTAACTAAGGGCCATATATTTGTTTCTGATTAGTGACACACAAATAAAAGATTAGCCAGCTAGCTGTAGCTTTGCTACACTGCATATTCGGTTTCTTTGCAGGATTGGGTGATAAACTGATGTGCAAATGGCAAGCAGGGAATTTATTGCCCCAATAGTCCTGGGAGTTTGAATGAAGTAAGGCTAATGTTAGCTACTGTTGCACATTGACGTGGGGCATTAATGCTGGAGTGTCACTTAAAACGGTTTAAAACATATGTTGCATTCATTTCTTCATTTTTTTTAAACATTTGCAGCCTTTAGAGAGGCAAAACAAACAAAAAACCTTGTGGTGTGTGGCATGAGACAGGCGAAGTTTGAGAAAAAAGTAGAAACAGTACTTGGCTTTAGTGTCTTTGCTGGTCACACATGTCTCAACCAAGGACAACAAATTACTCCCGTATAATAAAAGAGTAGTTAAAGCATTAGTTTGACTCACAGGATATATGATCATATTTATTTTCATGCCACTCTCTCGTGTGTGCGTTAAATATGAAGCTAGCAGCTGGCTAGCTAAGCTTAGCATAGAGATTAGGAAGGGGGAGAAGTAGCTAGCCTGGTTCTGTACAAAGGTAAGGAAACACATTTAGCTGGTAATTATCATAATATTATTCAAGTGAGCTAGCTTTAGTTACTTTTGGACAGTATATGTCTCCCATTATTATGCTAAGCTCAGCTAACGGGCTAAATCTAGTTACCAAAATAAATTAACTGTAAGCTAAACTTAAGCTTTTTCCTTTCTCCCTCTAAATAAAAGTTACTTCGGGGGTTTCTGATGGGTAAAAAGCGCAGTCTTTTCACTTAACACTGTGTATGGGATGAGCAGTGATGGGAGGACTGGGATAAGTTCACAGTTTTGTTTTGTTTTTTTTTTTTATCATGGGTTTTACTACAAATCTACACAGACACACCGGAAAGGGATGCACAGTGAAGTTTTTAAAGTGTAGACAGGCAATGTCAGTGCGATATTTGGCAGCAATTTTCAGGTTTTCGGTGAAAATTCAGGTTTCACAGTTTGAATCTGTTTCCTTGAACATTGCCTGTATTGAATCCTAAATTATATGATCAGCTGAATTCCATGAATCTCTGAGATCCTCTGAAGCAGCGCTGAACATAAAACCTGCCAGCATTTCAGTAGTAAACAGCGCAGTAGTGTTTCCGAAACAAAAACCGAACAGTCAACACAACACTTGTGATGATAAACAGATTCTTCCACAGTGAGATGCATGAGATGATGTGTGTAATAATGGTTTCCTTACCCGGTGCAAATAACCTGAATTATATAGACACAGTCCTTCGGTGAACTCAGTGTAAAGCAACCAGTGGAGGGGGGGGGGGGTCATTTCGGCTCAAGCTTTGCCGTCCCCTCCGTAAAATGAAGCCTGAATCCTCCAGTCCCTGATCTGTCCAAGGTCCGTGATAGAGAGATGCATTGTGGGTAAAGTGCTGGGGTGATGGGTCCCTTGGATTTTTCCTTAAATTAACATTTCAACACTTTTCTGCTCCGTTCCTTCAACCAGCGAAACGTACAAGTCATTTTCCTTCACAAATATCCAACTTGGTCATTTCTCCACTTTCAATCCATCCAACTTTTTATTATTTTTTTTTTTAATCAACTTGTCTTTTTGCTCCTTCACACGTCTTCCTTTAGTCCCCCCTGGACTCCCTCATGCTCTGGTTGAATCCTTCGGTGAGTCCGACCACCTTCCTGATAGCAACAGAAACGAAAAAAAATGGTCTTCCTAATGTTCTGCGCCACTGGCTGCTGCGTGCAGGGACGACGAGGGGAGGCGGGTCTACAGTTCCCAAGTCTGACAGTGTATCTGTGCATCTGTGTGCCAAGTGACTGCGAGTAACTCGTCCCCGCTGCGGCATCAGAATCCAGTTGACAGAATTTTGGGCTCTGCTGGGTTACCGTCTTTCCCTGGTTGGGGGAAAAAAATTATTTAATCTTCTAAAGAAATAAAAAAGAGCAACATTAAGAGTTTAAGATGCAAACTTACCATCTCCTGAGCTGCGTTCCAGAGATGGTGTCCTAGAGACGGTTGCCGAGCGACACTGTTGGTCCTCAGGCTCCTGATTGATGGAGGAGTCTTTGAGGGTTTCTAGAAGCTTGTGATGGGCCTTCTCTATTTCCTGTGAGTGAAATATAAAAAATATGAAAACAATAACAACATGTGGAAAATATTACGCACAATTTAGGCAACTGAAGAATTTCAGTTTCGATTGTGAGACACAAAATTGTCACACGTGTCCTCCATGGAAAATAAAAGTAAAACCTTTTTTCCTTTAACTCACCTTCAGCTGGCGCAGCTTACTCATCAACCCTTCAATCGTGAGAAAAATCTCGTCCACATTTTTGATCACATGACTCTGTTGTCCAGCCTGTGACTGCTCCATCTCTTCCTCTTCCTCCAGTTCCAGTTTAGTAGCTTCCGACTGGCAGGCTGGGATTTCCTCCTCTGTCTGTTGTGACATCACTTCCTCCACAGGCTCAGGGAAGTAGCTGGCGGTGGGAGTAGGAGGGTCGTTGAGATCGTCGGTGATGCTCTCCCCCTCTGTCGGCATCACCAGGTAGAAAGTGTTTCCTGGAGCAGAGTACAGGGTGCGTTAAAGCGTGAGCTAATCGATCTGTAAATAAAAGATTGTGCTCCACTGTATAAGCTGGATTTGACCGGTGTGGTCATCAACACCCCTGGGGATTTGTCCTCACCTCTTGACTTGGATGATTGATCGGAGGGGAGGGTGACATCATCAGAGATATCATCAGGGTGAGAAGAAGAAGGAGGAGCACCCGCAACCACAGCTACACACAGAGGACAGATGTGTGACAAAGAAAAGTGCGAAAGAGTGGAGTGAGGAGAAGGAACAAGTGTGACGACGTGTTCGGCAAGCAGATAGCAGTGCAGAGAAAAAAACATGCAAAGAAAGGAGCAGACCAATCACAGCCGTGCATTCCAGTTTTTAGCTTCATAGTTGTAAATTATCTGAGCACTGACTGAGCGGCCGATCGGTTACCTTTCCTTACAACCTGAACACTGGACTGCCCCGTGTCAGGAGGAGGAGTCTCCTCCAGCTCTGCCTCCCATTCACCGGCGCTGAAGCTAAGGACGGTCTCCAGAGACTCCGGCCGCTGTCTCTCTGTGAATGAGCTCCTTTCATTGGTCGTCTCGTTGGTGGGTGTATCGTCTGAATCGTGGCTCCAACCGTCCTCTTCCAGATCTCGTAATATGAGCTGCCGTAGTGTTTCAACTGTGAGGTCGAAAAATGAGAAGAAACTTTCAATACGGCACGAAACCATGCATCACACATGCTGCATTCAAGGACCATCGGAAAGGTGAAATCCTGATTTTAATCAGTGGTTACAGCTTCTGCTGAAGATGAATGTTAAACTCAAAGATGGGCTTTTGAAGCTCATCTCACCGTCTTGTAAAGCGGCCTCTGCCACACAGGCCGGCTGCATCTCGCCACAGATGAAAGCCTCCGATTGATCTGTGGGCGTGTTGTCTGAGAGCACGGCTGCGTCATTAGAGGAAGGAGCGTCTGTGGATTCTGATGGTTCTGTCATAGAGTTGTCTAGAAGAGAAGAAAAGGGGACGTCAGGGAAGAACTTTAAAAAAAACAAAAACATAACAGGCTATAATGTGGTTGTTACCAGTTGAGACGGGGGACGCACTGCGCTGACTGGGTGAACTGCAAGGAAAACACAAAAACAGAGTAAACATCCATCTGAGTTTTGGAATTTCTATGTATGAACATTAACTTCACTCACGGTATGGGCATGGATCTGTGGTTGCTCAGGGGAGACGCCCCACCAGCCAAAGAGATGGTCTTTTCAAGTAAATCTTTCCAGCTGTGAAACAAAAAACAGTGAACTCATCATGCAGACAAACATGAGAAGAAGATGGACGCTCATAGAAAAGGACGTACGTGTTTTTCTCCGACGCCGATCCAGCCACCAGCTCATAGATCTGCCTCTCTGTGGTGCTGATGACGTACAGGGCTTTGTTGTCTAAACAGGAAATCACATTGTGAAAGCCGAAGAGTAACAAAAGACAAACTCTCCACTGTGCCTTTGTAAAGGAGGCGCTGTGTGTACCTGTGGCTACTGAGCGGACAAGCAGCGAGTCCAGGTTCACCAGAGGACTGAAGGAGGTCTTGGTGTCTCCGCCGCTGCCACCGCCGCCTCCCAGCCAGCGGGATGGATGTCGCAGCTGCAGCCGGTCGTCTGGGCCCCTCTGTAGGAGGACCAGGCAGTCTGACAGCAGCAGCGCTTGAATGTCTGAAGAAGGAAACGCAGACGAGGTGCCATTAAAAGACATGAAAACAAATTGATGAGGCTGCACTCGACGCTGTGAGGACACTGACCCATCTGCTTATCTTTGCTGATTTTCCAGGTGAGAGGACCTTCATGAATCATTCTCTTCGTGGTGAGATCCAGACTCTGTGAGGAAGAGGAGCAGCGCACATTTAGGCGAGAAAATACCCAAATAACAGAGAGAGAGACAACAGCAGCAAATAAACAGTCACCTTGAACTGAGGGGCAGCATCCAGCCTGCGTTGGTATTGGCTGAGATGCTGTCTGTGTTCCGTCTCCCTGACGTCCTCGTTAACAGCCTGCAGTATCCCTCGGCAACAAGCCTGTGCTCGCTGGAGGGAAGAGAGGTCCGATGAACTGGCTAAAATATTAAAAAAAAAGAAGAAAGAACAGAATTTTTGTAAGTTTTTGTAATGACTGTTTCCCTCGGTCGTATTTTGTGTCCCCTGCCTCCTCACCGTCTGTGTGTTTTATGATGCTGTCCAGAAGCAGAGGGTACTTGGTGAGTCTCAGCATCTCTGAAACCAGCAGGTCTTTGAGCTGCAGCCGTCGACAGTGAGGACTCGCCTCACACTCCTGGACAAGAAGGTAAAGGAACAACAATCAGGTTGGAGACAGGCATGAATTCATCTACACTAACAAAGGATCATCTTTTCTTATCTGTCACCAAAAGCAGCCTCTCTGGTTGTTCTACATGTTTTCTGCCTCCTTGTGGCAGCAACTAGCTACAACAGCCTCTAAAAGTTCTGTGTAGCACCAACACAAAGTGATTCATGATGCAGCTTTTGAACTTGTGCACATGGTCTGCAGCATTATCTGTGATTAAACCCACAGTGGCGATGGATGTTGTCCAGGAAGGACTTAGACTCATCCAACACCTGCTGTGTTCATAAGATTAGACAAGACAAACACCAGACACGGCAGGAACTCTGTGGCCACCATCTGAAGTCCAAGGTGACTCCAGAGAAGGGTTCTGCTTGGTGATATAGGCCACCAACTTATCAATCACTCCTTGTGTATTAAGAAGAAGAAATCATAAAATCTAACCTGGATGATGTGAGCGAAGCGTGGGTCTTTCCGTCGTTTGTTCTTGATGAGCTCCCGTGCCTGAGACTGCTGGCAGCACAGCTGTGACGCCTGTTCCTGGAACTCCTCTCCAGCTGCACCTTCAAACTGGAACCACACACACACAGTTAATACACTGAATATACAACACATAAACAACGAGATGAAAACAGAGACGTTCGTCTCACCCTAGCCAGCATAATATCCCCGATCTCCTGAACAATGGGAGTTTCTCGTCGCTTCTTCATCGCCTCGCACAGACTCGCTACAAAGAAAAAACACACAAAAAGCCATTAACACAACTATTTCCTAGTGAAGTAGGGGAATAATGTGACAGTATGTCTAAAAATGAAGGTGGGAGCAGAGGGGGAGGCTAAGATTACATTGACCCTTTCAAAACATTTGCTTCACTTGGTGTTATTTACCTAGCAGCATACTTGGCTGAACACACACTGTCTCTTTGTTGTGCAAACAGAAACACCAGAACAGTGTGGAATAATAACAGTGCTGCTCTTACAAAGGAGGAAAAATCTGTCCACATTTGTCTATTTTTGATTGATCGCAACCACCACCAGCACACTGACCGTGAAGTTCGTAGACTTGTGGCATGTTTGGGAAGATGCAGGCCAGCTCGTCAGAGTTCAGCACAGACCTCATCTTCTGGAAGAAAACCTGATCCAGGACCCGCAAAGTTCGCAAGTGTGACGCCTCAGTGGTGAACAGCTCTGAAGACAAGGAAGGAGATGGACCAGTTATGAAGACAACTTACGATGACATGAAAAAACGCCTGTGCTGTGTGTGCTGAACTGAATCGTACCGTATATGACAGCCTGCCTGTCCACCTCCCTTGAGCTGAGTGATGCGAGGAGATGAGGGGGAACTGTGTCCTGCCAGTTCTGGCCGTCACACACCTCCTCCTCTAACGCTGCAGCGTCAGGCAGTAAGGCTAACGGTGAGTCCATGCTCCTGCACACAAATATGCATCGACACAAAACATGTATAAAAAGGATGAAAATATTCATACATATGTCCCTGAAGCCAACACTGTCTTTACACGATGGGGTGAGAAATGAATGCATGTCTTCTTTGGGGACTCACCTGCGTCTAGAGCGAGGGGTGTATGGGGGTGTAGGATTCTCTAGAGACCTGAGTGTAAGAGAGAGATGGCATGAGATGACCACCTAAACTGGTGAGGGTCTCTATGTCAGGGGGTGTAAAGTTTTTCCATTCCACTGAATCTTTACCGAGCGGAGCTGCTGGACGCAGACGACGAGGCGCTGTGCTGCAGCGGCCGGAGGCCCGGCCCCTCCCTCTCCTCCCCGCAGTCCTCCATGTCCACATCACTGCGAGAGCGCGGGACCGACTCGTTTCCCACTGCAACACCACGCCGACGCCCCTCTCCCTGAGCCTTCAGCGACTCGCTGCGGGCCAGGCGCACCGACACTGTAGGGCTGGTAGAGACACACACAGGTAAATCAGTTACAGTGAGCTCTGAGGTGCTTAGTCAGGAAGAAGAATTTCTGACGACCCTGGACAGAGGTTTCGGCAACAAAAGCATCAAAAATGAAAATGTAATCCTCCTCCATGAAATAAATATCATCCCTTATCCACAGCCCATCCCATGTTTTTTGCTGTTCCCTTATCACCTCGACCGTGGTGGCCTTATCTGTATCTATAAGACGGTGAAGCAGCTACCTGTCCATGCTGTCCTCTCCCAGACTGCTGGAGGACAGCCTCTGAGGGTCTGCGGCGTCCCCACCCTCCTCTCCTGTCGTCTCTGTGTTGTTCTCAAACTGCTGAATGATGTTCCTCACGTTGCCGGGACGGACTGCGCACACAGACACGACTTCAAATGTGCAGTACGATGACACAGTACAGTCTATATAAATGTGGTGAAACACAAACAATCTACACACATTCGATGGAAACTTATGAGTAAAAACAACATGTACCTTCGGTGGGTGACAACGGGACATGGAATGCTACAAAACCAAAATGAAAACGATAAAACAATAAAATCTGGATAACAATGAAAAATCCATGAATCAAGGAATGAAGTTGGAAAAGCAATAAAAGGACAAACAAAGGACAAAAACACATCAATACTGTGACAAGAACACTGACTGAGAGGGTCAGGTGTGTGTACAGATCATTCACACATTACAGAGCTTCCATGCTCTTCTTCAAATAAGTATGTGTGTGCAAAAATTTACTGGACTGGGATGTGGTCCGGGGTTTGCCGATGTACTTCAGGATGGGATTCCTCTTTTTATCTTCTCCATCTTTTTCTTTCTTGCCACCACTCAGCTGCAGAGACGGAGAGATCATAGAGTTGTGTCATAAAATATACCTTATCCTGAACTTAGCATGCTAATCAGCTAGCTGCAGCTAATGTGCCTTCAAAACAACTCTGTACTAACTTGTACTTCTTACTACTGGTGCAGGTGTGAATTAATACCACCAATTGTAATGGCGGCAGTATCTCAGTGGTATTTAACAGAGACGATAGGTAGAGAAACAAAAACTGATTTACATATTCATATTTGTTTGTCTTACCTTTTTCGTCTTTAAGAATGCGAGCCACTTCTCCTTCTCTGTGCTCAGACCGGGGAACACCTTAGAGTCTCTCAGCTTGATGCCAGAATGACGGAGGTACAGGAGCACAGCTGATGCCAGAGGAGAGCTGAGGCAGCCGAACGGAGGGGTGGAGACACAGAGAGAGAGCAAAAACGGTGAGTGAGAACAGCAACAATCAAGCAGAGAAAATGTGGTTAGCATCTCAAGTTATATTTCATGGTAAAAGGTAAGGTGTGCTTTTACCTTCTGTCCTCTTCATGCTTTGATCTACCAAAAAAACGACAAAAAACACTGTTAATGTCCTCCTACACAGACTTTGAAAAAAGAAATTAAGTCCCTTTTATTCAGCGGTGCCACATTCATGTGACGGGAACTGACTCGCGTGTGTGTGTATAAAGTTAAAGGACTACATGTCACATGGTTTCCTAGTGTGCAGCTGGAATAATGACCTTTGATATTATGGCCTCTGTGAGCTCCTTCTGTTGCTTTGTAATAACCATTTTATTGGGCTTCTAACATGCAACCTTGTTGCTAGGCAAACCCGGCTCAACGGTCTTAGCGTGTGGGTTTTAATATTACATTCATGAGCAGAGACAGATGTTGTATTAAACACCTTTATAATTAGTTTTGAGTTTGAGTTCTGTTTACAAAAACGTGTGCTCTCAACATAAACCTAAAGTTGAGATGGACAGTATCTCACAGACTTACAGTATCTCCCAGAGGGCTGCGACCTGTTTGTCCACCACCTGTCTCTCTTTCGCCGGGTCTCCATCAAGGTGCTGCAGGTCTCCTTCTCCAAACAGAGAGCCAAGACCCATCATCTGCTTGCTCCTGTTCACACACACACACACAAACCAGAGCATTTAACTGGTTAGAAATGTACCCTGCATAGGTTGTGTGGCTCAAAAATCACCCCAGAAACGACTTCATAACATAACATACTTTAGAGGTCTACCAGGCATGTCCACAGACTTTTGTAAAATAAAGAAAAAAGATAAGCTGTACCTGTAGTCTTGTATCTGGTCCTGGATGTCAGGCAGCACTTGCTGCTGGAGCTCAGATAGAGGTCCCCTGATGTCCTCTTGGGCATGAAGCCGACTCTCTGAAGATGATGGGCATTATGTCAGTCACTTATACAGCTGAACATATAGACCACATATCAGTGGGAACATAATGTGACCAGTCCTACCTATATCTGTGAGATACTCCTCTCGTACTTTGATTTTGAGGGGCTGTAAGGAGAAAGACGGATGGGTGTTTTATTTTTATTTTATTTTGGATTAGTATGCCACACCACAAGGGGGCAGTAACGTGTTTTGAGGAGAAGCAGCTTCACAATCAAGCAGTAACTGGGCACAGGTGTGCAATCTGTTGTGTTTGCACCACAAGGAATCTCAGGATTCTTACTGCACCTTATTATTAACAGTCGTGTTTCAGATGCTGAAATGTTACTGTATTTTATCCAGCAGCACAGAAACAAATCAAGATTACAATCATGGGGTTGTTTTAGTACATACAGCATCTGGATCCAGGAAATGGGAGCAGATCTGAGGTGCAAGAGCACGGGCATCTTTAGGACTGGAGCCCAGGTAAGCCTCTACCGACAGGTAAAACAGCTGTTTGAAAACACAAAGATACAGATAAGACACATTATAGAATAATCAAATTTCAATACAGGCATTTGAAAGTGTGCTCACCAGAGGGTTGGGATCTAGGAGCTGCGTAAAGACGTATCTCATGAACACTGTCATGTGTGCTGGTCGTGACTTCAATAACTCAATGTCCTGGAATGGACCGTCCATCTGAGAGAACAACAGAGGTAAGAAATACATGAACATGCAGGGAGCAGAAGCAGGAAGAGTAAGAAGAATAAAGAAAAAAATACCTCATTAAATGCATAGCCGTCGTCTTCCTCATCTTCCTCCTCGGGGCCAATGATCTGAGCCTTTCCGCCCTTGAACAAAGACACATTTTAGTAAAATATTAGTAAGTAAGTAGTAATATTAGTAAGATATTTTCATTCATTTGTGTAGTGTGCATGCAGCAAGACTCAAACTGTGGATCTCAGTCTGGGGTGATGCATGACAGAGGAGGAGCAAGCGAGTCATTGCTGCCCTGCAGGGTCATCATGCCGCAATGATGGAAAAGCTCTGAACGCAGCCCTGGCTTTTAGCATATATGCTGCTATAATTTAGCTTATACTTGTGTCACAGCATGTGAGTAATGATTCTGTATTAGCAGATGGTGAGTTCACGGGCATCAGTCTTTGAAGTGAATGTGTGTTTGTGTGTCAACCTCACCGAGTCGGGCAGGGTGTGTGTGTCGGAGCTCTGCCGGCGGTGTAGCGGGGTCCTGAAGGAAAATGAGGGGGAGGAGTGGGGACTCTCAAAGGCCTGGGAAAGGAGGGAGGATGAGGAGGGAGGAGGAGGGAGGTTGGGGGATGAGTGGGACTGTCACATGCACAAACACAGGCGTACAATCTTTAGTGAAAGACACAACTGTGTCGCCTACCTCCATGTCTCCTTCACTGGAGTCCATCGACAGTCGTCCTGAGAGAGAGGAGAATCCTTTTAACCTTCTTTTAAAGCAACTAAAAGTGTTTCTTTAATATTTAGTTCACATTTGTTACAAACCTTCTCCTGCTATGACGTAGTTTGTGACAGATTCTGATCTGGTTCCCTCCTGCAGAATAAACCACCAGATTATTTTCAGCACAGGCTTGATATGATGTAATTGATTCATTTGAACCACATTGATACATTTAAATGTGAATTTTTAACAGTGTGTGCAGCAGGTGCCATTTTAGTAGGGATGTCCCGATCAGGTTTTTTTGCCCTCGAGTTTGAGTCCAAATCATTTGCTTTTGAGTATCTGCCGATACTGAGTCCCGATCCGATACTTTTAGGGTTCTCTACAAAGGCAAAGTGTGCGTGTGTGTGTGTCAAGAGCACTTCGTGCTAACTGTTCATCGCTGTCACATCAACTGTGGATTTCCAGGACATTTTTCTAGGACATTTCACACATGCAGCGGTTCATCGAGGTCTCGAACCCAGGACCTCTCGCACCAAAGGCAACTGTCATACCCCTACACAGAAGGTTGTAACATTGACAGCCCTAATAAATATATATCCGATTCCGATCAGGTCTGACATCACGTGATCGGAAATCAGGCCCGATTACGTGATGTCAGACCTGATCGGAATCCGGAATCAGATCGGGACATCCCTACTTTTTAGACCACTTCTCACCAGATCTTGCTGAATCTTGACCCTGACTTGGTGAGCTCTCCTCTTGGCACTTTCAATCCGCTCCTCTAGTGATGGTGACGGGTTCCTCAACTGCTCATCCATCAAGTCCTGAAATTAAGACACAAAATGTCAGAATTGATTTCTGTCGCATGAGTGCTTAAAAATAGGTATATAAAAGCTAGAACTTAAGATGTATCCTTGAGAAAGTGTACCTGCAGTTCAGCCTCCTCCTGCTCCAGCATTTTCCTGAGTATCTGAGTAGCATGTTTTTGTACTTCTGGGTCCTAAAACACATTTAAATGTTAAAATATAACAGGCAAAACAGTATGTGTGCTTTGCATTCCATCATTTGGCTCACCTGTAGTGGTTTGGGTCCGGTGATTCTTTGGGAAGGGGTGCTGCTCAGTCCTGACGGTAACGGTGGAGGCGGAGGAGGTGGAGCCTCGCCACTGACGGATGTTCTCTGACTGTGCGTGAGTTCATTGGGGAGGGGCTCCAAGGGCAAGGAGGCGGCTGATGGCGGAGGTCCTTGTAGCGTCAGAGCCACGTACGGTCCAGCTGTGGGACGAAATTAAAAAAAAAAAACATAGATTTAGAGACATGACAGTTTAATAAAGCCACTTCAGTTATTTGGACTTACATTTTATGAGCTTCACGACCTCCTGATGTGACATAGAAGACACCAAGGAGCCGTTCACCTGAGAGGCAGATGCAAAGAGTCAGCAGGGCTACAAACAGGAAGAAACCACCAAGTCTAAAACAGGAAGGAGTGAAAACCTTTATGATTCTGTCCCCTTCTTGGACTCCAGCCTTCACTGCTGCACCACCTGAGGAGGAGATAGGTCACATAAGCTAGGATGCAGCTGAGCAAATACAGTTATCTGACTTTCATGCCATGTCTGTCGGAGCTGATGTAAATTTGCTGGATCAGCTCACCTGGTCGGACATTCTGCACCAGCTTGATCCTCTCTCCACACACTGTGAAGCCGAAACCAAGCTGGTCCTTTTGCACGACTACACATCTCTGAACGAGTCCAGGACCTGGTAGAGTAAAGCAAAAGGAGACAAGCAACATTTAAAATCACTGCATATACAGGAAAGGCTTCCAACAACTGATAGACAAACCTGGTTACCTGTGCTCTCGGTGATAACATCTCCCGACGGCTCTCTGTGCTGGCCGCCAGAGGCTTTACGCTCCGAGTCCCCAATGGTCAGACTGCTGAGCCTGGGTTTGAGGCATAGACAAATAAACTCAACCTTAAATAATACTTTGAAGGCCAATTCATGGGGGTGGCTGGAGTGGAACGGGGGAAATAAATGGGGGGGACCGCTGAAGGGAGAGATGAACAAAAAGTGATGCCAAGAAGAGAGAAGGGAAGCTCACGGTGAAGAATGCAGAAAAAGAGAAGAGAGATTCAATGGAGGCAGAGGGTTGTTTTTGTCGGGAAGATATGAAGAGCATAAGGAGCAACGACAGGAAAACTCACCAAGCAGCAAAAGGGCTGAAAGCGAAGCATGACAGAAAAGAAGGAAGAACAGAGGACAGAGAAAAGAGAAGAAATTCAGAATGAAGAACGCCGAAGATCAACACACCAAGAGGGGGAGAGAGTATTTAAAGCATCCTCATGCCCTTTATGCTCTTACAGACTGTAAACGCTGAAAGCAGCGATGAGTACGCGTTCATGAACTGAAGCGAAGTGGCATTATTTAAAAGGTCAGGGCGGGTTTAAGGAGCAACTCGCACAAAACTTATTTTAAAAACAGGCACATGAAGATTTCTGTCACATGAAAACATCAAAACTACAGAGCAGCCACTGAGAAACCTGCTGCCACAGCTGCATAATCTGTAAGTGCCCCCTCCCCAATCAAAGCCCTGTTACATCAGTGGCAGCTGTCCTACCTGAGCAGGTGGGCGTTTTTCTTATTGGCTGCACTGGTGTCACATGACACACACAGACACAGAAGTAGAGAAGAGGTGGAAAAGGATCGATGGCAGGAGAAAAAGGAGAATACATGTGATAAAGACAAAGATGCATCACACAAACACAGTAGTGATGGACAGCAGAGATAGTGAAAGACACAACAACATGTGTATGGAGTCACAATAACCACAACTGGCAACAAGAAATCTTTTGTTTATCATGCACACAGTAATCTGCCCTCCTGCCTTGCAGGCGGATGTTTTGTCACGTCCAGAGCTAAAAACCTGTCTGACTTGTTCTTCGTCTGGCCAGACTGGACCTCAGTTTGATTTAAAAAAAAAAACATGGCAGATCTGGGAATGCTACATTTTTTTCAGGTGTAATATACGTGAGGCTCCTACCTGTCTAGTGTGGAGGTGGGCTGGCGAAGACTCATGTCTGCAGCCTTGTGACACTCCTCTGCTTCCTGAATTGGGATCAGCACTGTCACTAGGCCACTTTTATCATCATCATCATCATCTCTTTCCAGTCCGCACAATGGGGCTCTGTGTTGTGCTTTGATCAGATCCTGAAGCTAGTTGGAAGCTGGATCAGATCAGACAGAGTGCTCTTCATGTTCCCATCCACCAGTAGTTTCAGTTATTACGGTTTTAAAAGGAAAGTGCTGCTAAAACTAATCTTTCTTCCGCACACGTTGTGCATTGGGTGTTTAAAAATAAATAACAAAGGATGTTAGTGGTTTAGCTATAGTAGGAAAATGGATAAAGGACATCAGGGTGCTTCCTCAAAGCTCATCAATCATGAATGAATGGCTGATATGTCTCGCTATGCTTCAGGAGGTCAACAACAGCCATGCCTTACAGAGATAACAAACTGTAACACAAGGACACCCAGTGATTTATAGAAAGAGCTTCAACACCATGTGCCAACCAAAATAATCCAAGAAAACGTTTCTTGGTCGTATACTTTGCTTTTAACTTCAGTTTATGACGTTTTATGCAGCTTTCTAGGGCTAATTACCTCATGCATAAAAACAACGCATCTTTGTTCCGATAAATACATTTCCGTAACCTACCAAGCTACCTCTAACTGGAAGAAAATTGCATGTTAGCGCAATGTAAACAACAACAAATCCAGAAGCATGAATGGCTTTACATTAACGTTAGCTAGCTAGTTGGCTAATTAGCAGGATACCACCACATTAGCTAGTTTAGCTGTTCGGCGTTGTAATGGAAGTAAAAACAGTAAATAATGGAATCTAAATATGTCCCTCGCTTATGTGATTAGCTGGCTAGTATCAGAATGATAACGATGGGCCGAGGAGGCCTGCTGTGTCCAGCTAGCGTTAGCTTACAGAAGTTACCTCCACCAAAGGCCCACTTTCAACCAGCGGCATGGCGTTAGTGTTCACGCGGGACCAGAGCGCTCTGTATCCGGCCCGTGCTGCTGCGAGTCTGCGAGCTGAGCTAACAAGCTAACCAGTTATGTGTGCAGGGTGAAAGGCTAGCATGACTGCTAATAGAGGGATAATAAGCGACCGAGTCGGTGGAAGTTCGTGCAAATTCCAAGGTGGTATATTCCAAAAGAGAGAGTGAGAGAGGGAGTCCGGATTTCGTGCAAATTCAGACACAAAGTTGCATGTTAGCGAGCTAGCTAGAAGGCAAAGTCCAGTGGAGCTCCACCTTAGGTCTTCTTCCCAAAACACTGGAGGTAAATCAGGTCTTGCTTCTTTGTTTTGGTCAGCCGTAAGAGTTCAAATATAATTCCAACCTTTGCTGCGTGTATTTGTAGCCATACTGCTGCTACAATCCCCAAAAAATGCTGGTTTCTGTTGTGTTGTTATCTTGCTGTTTTGACTGGCTGCTGTTCCACCACCATGTCCTCAAAGATCACACCAGACTCAAAGCGAGGAAACGACGACCTCGTCTGGTTGAACCTGTGCACTGCAGCGCGCTGGATAACCATTCATTCATACAGGATACTGCAAGATTTTATCTTTAAAAGTATTGTTTATAATGAAAACTAATAATATGAAAAATGTATCAAAACTAACTAAACGTTTGTTGATTTATTGAGTTTATAATTGCTAACAATGTTTTAAAAAATACACATTCCCATCTGTGCTTTTAAATATTTTATTATTATTATATTATTATTTTATATCATTTTCTAATAAAGAGGAGAAATTGCATTTAAAATAGATTTAATATAACATTTTAATTGTAATTTTTTTAATTTAATTTAAAAATAGCTTTTTAAAGTAAAAAAGCATATTAACGTGTTAAATATATTAATTAGATTATTTATTTGCTTGTACTGTAAAATTGTATCTGAACTAAACAAACGGTTTTGTCTCATTTAATGACAACAAAAAATGTAATGTATGGTCCGCAGTAAAACAGAAAAAAGACTTTTTATAATGAGTTAATGTATAGCCACTTTCGGAGTGATGGGAATATGACGCACAGGCACCGGTATTTTTTTTTTTTTTTTTTTATAACTGAGGCACTTGAGAAGAGGAACTGCTATGACCTTAAGTGGTTGGAGATGGTCTCGGCACCTAACCAAATATGGCCTGTGCGGGGCGTGGAACACACAGTGTGCTGCGAGGTACAGCCTGTGGGATGCGTCGCCAAGCACGCACAGAAACTTCTACGAAAACATGAAAGAGCGTTTAAAAGGGTAAGATCAGTGCTTTGTTCTTTCCAACATTTAATGTAGGGGCGGTATTTATTTATTATTGTCTATTTTTGTAGAGATCCGGTTACACTGGCACAGGACTGGGTGGGGTATGTCCGCTATTTGCAGAGGAGACGCTGTTTATCGCCTTATAACCACATTATAGTGTACAGAATGTAGAGGTAATAAAGTATATGAGGTTTATAGAGGAAGCTGTCGTTCTAATGCGCATGTGCCCACTGGTATCAATGAAAGAGGAAGGATTTCAGTCATAAGAAGATTTTTCAGCGCGCACATGAGTGTAAGTGAGCTTTAAAGCACACGGTAGTCTGTTTATATTCCGATCAAACTCGAGGTATTCTTGGTATGCAAACTAGGAAACCAGAAATAAAAACAAAAACCCTGTTTCCTGCCCTCATAGACCACACAACGACAAATTTCTATCATGCTGATGCATCTACCTCTGCACTCACACGGTGGCCTGTTGATTCAAAACTCCTTTATCATTCTAACTTAAAAGAGCTGCCTTTGTTTTAAGAAAAGACTGATGTTGTATGTGTGTTCCTGTGGACGTGCTATTAGCTCTTCATGGCTGCTTCCTGAGTCTCATTACAACCGGAAGTGTGTGATTGGTTAATAAGATTAGAACTATTAGGGGGTTTGGCAGCTGTGTGTGAGTGATGCAGCATCTCTGGACAAGTTTATGCAGCTGTCACGGCTGCTCTGACGTGTAATCACAGCATCAGAAGGCATTACAACATCAAACACAAGGCGTGGAGGTGAAGTTAACACATGCTTCCTGTGTAATACATTAAAAAATGATGCAGGGTGGACCGTTCCTGTGACAAACCCTACATTTCCTCTGTTAAAAACACCTCCCACTTTACTTCAGCTACAGAAACTTAAACCCTGGGGCACTCAAAAACCGTCTCTACACTTAAGCCGTACCTAAGGGTACGTTTATAAAAATGCTATAAAAATGTTATATATACATTTCTTTTTACTTTCACTACATCCTATCTTTTCAGCAACTTCAGAGCTAGTGATAGATGTAAAGTTTTTTTATAATTTATAATTTTTATACTCCTTTTGTAGAGAAGATGCACCTGCATAAACATGCTACCTTACTACCAATAGGAGAGAGGAGGCTCTCATTTGATCAAGAAATAAACATAAACCCCACACACACACACAAACACACATTCAAAACCCCTTTCGAATTGAAAATAAAAAATACCAATTTCGGCCAAAAAGGGCCCCAAGGGTGAAAGGGACAGTTCATGCTTCTTCTTCTTCTGTGTTCTCAGAGGTATTGACATGATAGAATCACACAGTTGCTTCACATTCCATGTCTGTGGAGGCCATTTCTGTGCCGTGAACTTATTGTCACGTTTAAGCTGTAGAATAACCTGATGGTGTTCCGCAAGGTTATGTTGTAGATCCCACACTATTTTCTTCCAGACTGAGATGACCGGGGCTTTGTTACATGGTGCTGGATGTAGCCATCAGCCGAGAGTATACAGTGTGCCAATGGGTGTAGTCAGCAGCAATGCTCAGATAAGCTGTGGACGCG
This sequence comes from Parambassis ranga, assembly GCF_900634625.1. Classification (NCBI taxonomy): domain Eukaryota; kingdom Metazoa; phylum Chordata; class Actinopteri; family Ambassidae; genus Parambassis; species Parambassis ranga. Next base: position 7,068,150 of record NC_041026.1, on the reverse strand, counting down.
TTCAGTTAAGGGTGCCAAGTCACTCCATTACATCACCAGCAGCAGCCTGGCCACACTGTAACAAAGCCTGATGGCCCAGAGTCCACATGTAGCAGCAGTAATGCAGAGACTCTTCAGACCAGATAGCTGCTCTCCAAACTTGTGTTGAACAAAAGATTCCAGCAGCAGTCTGGACCACTCCCTTTTTAGACTCGGGGACTTTCCAGCTCCTTTAAGTTTCTGCAGCCAGTGTTCAGCTTCCTGTACAGAACCAAGTGTGAACAGCAGGCCTTTCTTTGTTGCTCTGGACACATTTAACATGTTTGACTTGGAGGTGATTAATCAGTTTGTTGATTTTATTTATTTTCTCTCTGCAGGATCTCACACTCAGAACAGGACTCATTATAAGCCCCTCTCACTTTCGGACCGTGACATCCCATCATGCCCCTGATTGTGTTCCAGACCTCCCGGCTCCTGTGGGTGCGCCTTGCTGCCCTGCTGTTCAGCTGTGTGGCCTTCAGCGTTGCAGCGCATGGAGCCATACTGCCCCACGGAGGCATGGCTGACTGGTGCATCTTCTGCTGGGTCTTCAGCTTCACCTGCACCCTGTTGGTCCTGCTGGTGGAGCAGTTTGGCCTTCAGGCCCGGGCCCCGGTGTCATGGTCCAATTTCCCCATCACTGTTGCCTGCTATGCTGCCCTCCTCTCCCTGTCTGCCTCCATCATCTTCCCGGTCTTTTTCCTCAAGCAGCAGCGGCCCAGCGGTGAGGTTCGTGACTACCGTATCGTCTCCACGGTCTTCTCCTGCCTTGCAGCGGTGGCCTACATGGGAGAGGTGAGCCTATCCAAAGCAAGGCCAGGAGAGGTGGCAGGTTACATGGCAACAGCTCCGGGCTTACTGAAAGTTTGCCAGACCTTTGTGGCGTGCATCATTTTCATCCTGATCAGCGACCCTGTGTTGTATGACCACCACGCGGCACTGCGGTGGTGCATGGCGGTGTACTGCATCTGCTTCATTCTCTCCATGGCGGTGGTGGTGCTGTGTATCGGGGAGTGGACCGGCCTTCTCCCCATCCCGTTCTCCAAGTTCCTGTCAGCGTACGGGCTTCTGGCTGCCATCATGTATTTGACCGCCACCATCATCTGGCCAGTGTTCCAGTTCGGCAAGAATAGCTACAGGACGAGCTACGAATCAAAAACCATCACAGCTGCCGTGTTCACTGCGCTCAACTTCCTGCTTTACCTCGCCGACCTCGCATACACCGCCAGGCTAGTGTTTGTCACTGTGTGAGAAGGATTATTTGATGATTAAAATTAGGTGTGTATATGATGTGTAAACATCTTACCCAACAGTGTTAAAAGGTGATCAATCAAATCAAATCTTTACATTTCTCCTGCAGCCTGAAGGCCTCTTTTTCCATCCAGATTGTTTTGACGTCAGTTGCAGAGTAGAGATTTCTTCTTTTCTGGAAGTCAGATAGTGATGCTCAAAGGAAAAGAAGGAAAAATACAACCTGAAAACTACAAAAGCAACACATTTTTCAAGAGATCATGACTGAATTGCTCAAAAATCTACAGAACATTGTTGGTGTAGGAACTATTTTCAACCTAAATACACATGGACACCATATCCTTGCACAGTCTAGACATACAAAACTAGGATAATGTTCCTGATGTATGAAGTTTCGGTGCAGGGATACGGTTTTCAGGTGCTTCAGTACAGAAAATAGTTCCACAACAAATTCTGTAGATTAATGTTAGTAGCTGGAGATGTTTTATTTTATTTTTTTTATACAGTAATATTTGTGGCAGCACCAGCCCTACATTTGCAGTTACAATATAAATATTTGATGTTGGAGTGTACTGTCGCTTTAAATCCAACCCAGTCAGCACACTGGAACTCCTGCTGTGTATCTATTGATGCTTTTGTTCACCTCTAAACATCAGTATTAAATTGAAATAAAGTCATAAACCTGTTGATGTTGTAGCTCATGTTGTGCGGCCTTTGTGGCTTTGTACTTAGTGCAGAAAAAGGAAACAAGCAGAGGTGTCAAACACATCAGGAAACAGTTGTTTTCTTCTTTACAGTCATTGTGTTACCTCTTATCTTTAAAAAAGAGAATGAGATCAGAGAAAAGACATTTTGGAGGCACGATTGCTGTTCTAATCATTATTATAATACAATATTATTAAAGTTAAGGACATTAAACTCATCTCTTAGTATGGTGTGTGCAGATTGGTTTGTCATGACTGAAACTATATTTTGAGTTTTGACATAACAAGAGACTTTTCAGAACAGGTACTTGTGGTTATGTTGGTTGGTTTTGTTTCCTGCTGCAGTCTTAAAACCTTCAGCCAAGTCAACTGCCTCAGACAGCAGGAGAGGAGACGTCGACGAGACATAATCTGATCTTCATTTCATCATGAGTGGTGAGTGAGATTATTTTATACTTTTTAGTTGTTCTGTGTCTGTGCACATTTAATAAATCCTTCTTAAACCAGGTCCAGTTAGTACAGAGCTCCTAAATCTATACCCTTTCTGGTATGGATGAGTAATCAATAACTTTTCTGCACCAAAAAGTTTGCACATAGAATAGTTTTTGTCTACAAAAGATGTCTTCTAGTGAGCCTGACATTTTTTTATGCCGGTGCCTCTTTAGGGGCTCTGTATGTCAGCTCTGATTGTTGAATTAAAGTATTGTGCTGATACAGCTTTTTCCTGTTTTGTAAGGGTATGTGCGGCCACCATTTTGTTCTTCCTTTCTTTCACCTCAACATATTCACCACTCTGCTCATTTCCTGCCATCTTTAGTTGTCAGAGAGTTTATTCATAGATTGTTGAACAAATGCATGTTTACTCACATTTGAATCAATGTAATAAATTTGAATTTTGTTGATTTTGTATATATGTCACATTCCAATGTCAGCAGCACTATTAAAAAAGTGGATTATTATTAATCTGTAGTTATGATTCTTTTCCAGCACCACAAAGAAGAATCGTACTGCTAGGAAAAACTGGAACTGGGAAAAGCAGCCTGGCTAACACCATACTGGGAGAGACTGTGTTTGGAGTAAGTCACACTGCAGACTCTGAAACCAGTGAATGTAAGACAGAGACCAGAGAGGCTCATGGAAGAACCATCACAATTACTGACACTCCTGGTTTCTTTGACAGTAAGAAGTCTGGAGATGAGTTGAAATCTGCGATAGCACAGTGTATCACAGAGTGTTCTCCTGGTCCTCATGCTTTCCTCATCCTGCTCAAAGTGGAGAGATTCACAGTTCAGGAGAACGAGGTTATCTCTAAAATAAAGAAGTCTTTTTCTGAGGAAGCTTTCAAACATGCTGTTGTTGTCTTCACTCATGGTAACCAGCTTCCTGATGGCATGAAGATCGAGGAGTTTGTTGGTAAAAATGAGAAACTGCGTGACCTCCTGGAGAAATGTGGTAGCCGATATCATGTTGTTGATAATAATTGCTGGAAGAACAACCAGCAGGATGAATACAGAAACAACCAGGTCCAGGTGGAAGCTCTGCTCAACACCATCGACAGCATGATCGAGGCAAACGGAGGAGGTTACTACACCAATGAGATGCTTCAAGCAGTGGAGAAACTTATACAAGAAGAAGAAGAGCGCATTAGACAGACAGCAGGAAACATGTCAGAGAAGGAGATCAGAGAGCAGGCAAAGAGAAAAGTCAGAGATGTTCTCAAGAAGGTAGCAGCAGTTACTACAGGAGGGTTGCTGGGAGCTTTGTTTGGTGTGCCGCTTCTGGTTGCATCAGTTGTCAATGCATTGTTGAAAATTAGGTCAGCAGCAACAGTGGTGGGAGGTTGTGTATTAGGTGGTGTAAGTGGTGTAGGTGTTGGTGCTACTGCTGTAACTAGTGTAACTGCTCAAACTGCTATTTCAATAGGTGCAGTAGTTGCTGCTGCAGGAGGAGCAGTGATAGGAGGATGTGTGGGTTATGAGTCAGCTGATCAAGCAGATTCTGTAAAAGAGGCAGTGAAGAACACAGTTCAGGCTCTTGCAGAACCATTTAAACAATTAGGAACAAATACACAGCAACAAAAACATGGTGAGGACAAACTGCCTCTTCTTTAAAAGTAGGCCGCAGTTCAGCTTTACAAGGGGTCACTGTTAAATTATAATGGTGATCTTATTGTCATTTGTTGTGTGTGATGTATGATGAAAATCACATGATCATTCATATGACTTGATTTATTTTCTAACATTGTGACGCTGTAAAAACAAACTTACTGCATAAACTGTGAGAGGTAATGTGAATTTGAGATCTTTTCTGACAAAAGTGAAATAAAAATAAAATGAAATATTTGGATTTTCTGTGACTTTGTGCTGATTCTGTTTTTACAATAAAAACTTTAAAACACGAACTGGAAGATTTTATGCGTCGAGTATCACCATAAACCACAAAAGTCTCCACTATCTTAACAACTTTATTCACACATGATCATCACAGTTTGTGTGTGGCCTTTGTGTGTGATGTCACTCACAGTTTCTACAAAAAGGGCTGATAGCCAAAAGCAAAAGTTCAGGGACATACAAAGAACCTGTCTGACAGAAAAAACACAATCCTTGTTGTGAGACCGTTATCTGGTTCATGGAGCTGATGCTCACAGGTTCTTTAAACATGTAGCTGCACACAGAAACTTTCTTTTGCGAGTTCTTTAATGTTTTGACTTCTGAGTCTGAATAGTTTTTGTCTAACAGCTTCAATTTTCACACCTGAGTGACGTCTGAATGACCTTTTAATAATAATTATAATAACAAATTTTGTCTGTTGCTGAAAAGTGAGACCTGACTTTTGGCTAAACATTTTTTTTTTTAACAAATTACTTCAATTTCAATGATCCATCTCAAAGAATTGTGTGATTGACTGTAGATCGTTTTTGATGAAAACTGAAACAAATTTTTTTTTGTTCCAGCACAATAACATATTTCTCAAAAGCAGTCACTTGTGGTTATGAGCAGTGGTCAGTTTAGTTCCTTCTTCAGTAAGTGAAGTAACACTGCTGTGAAGTCAGCTCTGATTCACACATCAGGAGAGGAGACGTTGACACAGACGACAGATAATCTGTAAGTGTGGCTGTGAAGAACACAGATGAGCGCTCTGTAACAAAGTTGTAGAACCATTTGAAGAATTAGGGAAACCTGTAAAGCGGACAAACAGCCTCTTATCGCCTATATAATCAATTGCAGAAAATCGGAAAAGTTGTTGCTTCCTAACATATATTTCTTTTATTTATTTGTTGATTATGTGATCCATGAGACTGTGATTGTTATGTGTATCTGTGCTCTTATTGTCGTTCATTGTAAATTGAAATAAAGTGATAAACCTGTTGATAGTGTAGCTCATGTCATGCAGCCTCAGTGGTGGAGGAAGTACTGAAGCTTGGTACTTAAGTAAAAGTACAATTACCCATCAAAATATATACTTAAGTAAAAGTAGAAGTGCTACATCAACAATCCTACTTAAGTAAAAGTCTTAAGTACTTTTAAATGTACTTAAAGTATTAAAAGTAAAAGTACTCACACACTGAATATATATGATTGATTTCCATTGCAAAGGATCTGAACAGGTTAAAATAATCAAAGAAATCATCTTCAAATTAAAATGGACCATGTGTAGTTACTAGCTGGGATAGCCTCCAGCCCCCCGTGACCCTGCACTGCAGGACAAAGCGGGTTAATAGAAGAAGGATGCACGGATGTGTAGTTAATTTACATTTTCAGTACAGAAATCATTGAAATGTACCCAGAAGCAGCTATGGACAGATCTGTGTGTCATGAGGCAGGCTGTGGGCATCAAGTGAACAGAGAGGCTGCTAATCAAAAACAGGCATTCAGCATTTTTACTGTCAGTGTTCCTGCTGTAGATTCATGTTATGATTCATGTTAATCAGACATTAATGGATGGACCTGTGTTAGCAGACAGCAGCTAACTAGTTAGCTAACTGAGCCAGAGCACCGGCATCATGACTGAGGCTCATTATAGAATCACAGCTGGCAGCGTGACACCAGCTCCATGCAGAGTCTGACCTCACATCAGTCCAGCACTGTGTTCATCACATGTAACAAGGAACTACAAACACTGTATAAATGTAGTGGAGTAGAAAGTACAGGTAACAGCTGCAAAATTTAATGGAGTAAAAGTACAAAGTATGCACTATTATTTTTACTTAAGTAAAGTAGAAATACATAAAAAAATACTTAAGTACAGTAACACAGTACAAATACTTTTCACCACTGTGCAGCCTGGTGTCAAAGACAGTAGGAAACAGGCATTTTCTTCTTTACAGACATTGTGCTACCTTTTATCCTTAAAAAGAGAACAAGATCAGAGAAAATTCTGGAGGTACATGTTTCATCTGTGTTCTACAGTAAATAAGACGTATCTTACAAACCATCAGGTTTGTTTTATGGGGAGAGGTTCTGTGCTTATATATAAATAAATCATATTTATTTACCTTTTGAGCCCACAGGAAACATGTCAGAGGAGAAGATTAGAGAGCAGGCAAAGAGAAAACTGGGAGGTGTCCTCAAGAAGTCACTGCATGAATAGGAAGATTGAGTATGATGGCAAAGTTGAAAGGTTAATTCATTTCACTAACAAGACCATGACAGATAGATTTAAGAGGGAAAGGGAAGTAAAGGGGTGGGGTGCGATAGGTGAGGGATAAAATAAGGGAGTGGTTCAAGGGAATGAATGAAGGATGGGAGATAAGGGAAATGATGTGGGCATCCTGTAATTTAAGAATGCTGGAGGAGAGATTCTTTGGAATACATCTCTGTGGTTTGAGATTATTGACCCCTTGGGGGGTTTGCAGACTGAGACAGGCCAAGGGGAGGAGCAGATGTGGATGTAGTGGGTTTTTCTATGGAATTCTGGGTTTCATTGAAATGTATCCAGCTTTGCATGTTTGAACAGAGTCAGCTGCAGCATAAAACCTCTCTCGAACCAGCTTTGAAACACACAGCAGAACAGGAGACAGAGACGGAGGACACACAACCTGAATCCCCTACACACAGATTCATCTTCCATCATGAAAGGTGAGTAACGTTTAGTGTTATTCTTTTTCAACATGGAATATAAGACACACAAAACTTTGCATTTCTAACAAACAATGTCTGAGCAAACAGAACAGTTTATGTACTGTTTAGGTATTATGTCTACATGTTGTTATGGCAAAGTATATCAATGGAACACAAAAGCTTTTATATGGATTATATGTTATGTTGCCCACAGCCTGCACCATCACACAGTTAACAAATGACCAGTTGCCCATAACTGGGCATGTGTAGCCATTTTATTTGTCTATAAAATTGAGTCCTATTTTGGTACAGTGAAATATTTTTTTTGTCTGAATAAGCAAGGACATATTGGATTCAGTACAATTGTATAGTGTACATGCCATATATGCCATAAATAGATATATTTAACATATAACATATATTTAATGCATATTTATAATGGTCTAATATTAGGGGGGAGGGGGCTCAGAGGGGTTTTCACCCAGGGAGTAATTCAACGTAGAACCGCCACTGTTGCGAGGCTTCGTTTGTCACCAGTCGGACTCATGTGTATATGTGTGGCTAACGCTAGGCTGAGGTTTAGTTTTGTGTTTTTGTTTTGCCTCTTGTTTTTGTTGTCAAACAGTCATCCAGCTGATGTGCCTGAAGCTGGGTGACGATCCATATATGCGTGTGCGTCTGTGTGTTATACCAACATATAAACAGCTGCTGCTGTGCACTTTGAGAGGATTTTAACATGTTTGTGCAGATAAAATGAATGCAGACAGTAGTCCTCTAAAATCTCCTCAAAGGCACTCAGATGTCACAAAATGTGACATGCAAGTCAACTGGTAGTCATATAAATACAGCACGCAGTATTTGGGTTGTATTTATATGACTACCAGTTATTTTTATTCTTGCTGTTTTACCTTTTTTTATATGTCTAACCTGTTTCTAATGATGCATGGAGCACCTGGAATGCAAACAATTTCCCCCTGGGATTAATAAAGTATTTCTGATAATCAGCCTCAAATCCACCTAGGTTTAAAAAATAAGTAGAGAAAAAGACATGATTCTCTTAGTGCTCTGTATAAAGCAACAATTCAGGATAGTATGGTGCAAAGTAAAAAACCAGTACAATAAATATGTTTTATTTCTGATCTTGTCTTTGTAGCACCATGCAGAAGGATCGTACTGCTGGGAAAAACTGGAACTGGGAAAAGCAGCCTGGCTAACACCATACTGGGAGAGTCTGTGTTTCAGAGTCATTACTCTGGAACCAGTGAATGTCAGACAGAGACCAGAGAGGTTCATGGAAGAAACATCACAATAACCGACACTCCTGGTTTCTTTGGCAGTCACATGTCTGAGGAGTCCAAAAAAGAACGTGCAGTAATAGATTGTATCGCAGAGTGTTCTCCTGGGCCTCATGTGTTTCTCATCCTGCTCAAAGTGGAGGTATTCACAGTTGATGAGAACGAGAGTATCTCTGAAATAGAGAGGTCTTTTTCTGAGGAGGCTTTCAAACATGCTGTTGTTGTCTTCACTCATGGTGAGCAGCTTCATGATGGCATGAAGATCGAGGAGTTTGTTGGTAAAAATGAGAAACTGCATGACCTCCTGGAGAAATGTGGCGGCCGCTTTCACGTCGTTGATAATAAACGCTGGAACAACAACCAGCAGGATGAATACAGAAACAACCAGTTCCAGGTGAAAGCTCTGCTCAACACCATCGACAGGATGATCGAGGAAAACAGAGAGGCAACGAAAAAGGACTATTACAGCAATGAGATGTTTCAAGAAGTGGAGAAACAAATAGACAAAAAAAAGAAGACCAGAGAGGAGGGAAAAGAAGAATTCAGGAAGAAGATGGCAGGAGTTGGTACAGGAGTGTTGTTGGGAGCTTTGCTTGGTGTGCCGTACATGGTTTTACACGTTGTTGAAGTGCTGGTAGGAAAAAATCCAACAAAAATAAAAGAAAATTTTAAAGCAGCAGCAGGAGCGGCAGCAGCAACAGGACTGACCACGTTGGTAACTCCTGGAACTGCTTTAGGTGTCGGTGTAGGAGCTGCTGTTGCAGCAGGAGCAGTGGAAGGAGGTCGTACAGGATATGAGGAAGGTGAAAAAGCACAGTCTGTATGTGAGGCTGTCACTAACACAATTGCACAAGTCTATTACAATATGATTGGAAAACCAATTCAACAAATAAGAGAAGCCATGAAAAAAAGAGAACAAGCAGCCTCTGAATAAATAGGCTGCAGTCCAGCTTTATGGATTATTATTGAATTCTGAACATATATAATCAATTGTTGCATGCTGCATGAGCAGAAAATCTGTAAGGTTTGTGTTGCTTCCTATTAGGCATGAGACTGTGATTGACATTTATTATATTGCAATAGCCTGGGGTTCTACATGCCAATCGTATTAATCAAAATTGTATTGATTCAAAAGAAATTCTTGAGAATAATGAATTATTCAAATCGATTGTCTTCATCTGCTGCTCTTTTCCAAGAATATAACATTTTGACAATATTTAATGTAAATATATATGTATTTTTATGTATAAGTATGTACATTTACCTACTGATTTGCCAAAAGTTTTCTATATTTTTTTATAGTATCTTCAGATATGCACACCCAGTCAACAAGACACTGCAAAGATTTCCATCTTCCATTATGTAGAACTACAGTTAAGCAAGGCACACTGAAAAAGAGAGGGCCTTCTCTATGGAACAAACTACCACCTGCTCTTAAATCCACAACTACACTTAACAATTAATAACCATATTATGTTTATAGAATGTTTATTGTATGCATATTATATGCATGTGTATATGGATGTATGATATCTGATATGTATTATTTGTACGTTCATGCTTGATAATGTCATAGGGCAGGTGTTTTTATAAGACCCTAGGATCTTCTTGATCTCTCCTGCACAACTGTTTTAAAACTGTTTATTAATGTTATTATTGATATTTGTATGTGCAAATAAAAATCTAATCTAATCTAAAATTGTCACATGTAACTTCTTATTGTCATTCATTGTCATGTCTGGTGGTCCCATGACCATTAGTATAATAAAAACCAAACCACCAGATGGCAACAAACTGCAAACAGCAGTTGTTAAAAACACACATTGTAGAATGTTCCACCATAAACTAAAGTCTCCACTGTGTTTATATGATTAATAAATGCATTCAGCCATGATAATCATCTCTTCCTGTAGATAAAAATCAGATTTTGTACATGAAAAAACTTCTCCAATCACTGGGCTGAGGTCATGATCAGCTCCACCTCTGGTACAAAGAGGCTTCATATATTAAAAGAATAAAGTCATTTTGTTTTACCTTCAGTACTCACATGTAGCTGCATTAAGAAAAGTTCTTTTGTCTCAATGTGTTGTGATTCTATATTTTGCTCGGTTATTTTTTCTTGTTTCTTGATTATTTTCACGTTTTGTGAATTGATTCCTAGATGCTTTGTTATTTCGTTATTAGATTAGATTAGATCAACTTTATTGTCATTACTCATGTATAAATACAGGTAACGAAATGCAGTTAGACATCTAATAAGAAGTGCAAAGAGAAGCAAGTGCATTATATACAGTATATGCAATATGGACAGTTAAAGAACAAATTATATTCAGATAAGAGTAGTATTAATAAATAGGCTGAATAGTAATTAAGCAGAAGAGCAATATACATGTAAGGTTAAGAGATAATGAGGGTAATATACAGATGTGCTATAGAGATAGTTATGTACAGATGTATTAAATATATACAGATGTACAGATGTGCAGTCCAAGGGCAATAGCAGCAGAGTGCAGTGTGAGATTCAGTTCAGTGGGGGGCAGAGTTCAGTAATGTGAAGGCTGTGCGGAAGAAGCTGTTCCTGAACCTAGTGGTTTTAGTCTGTAGGCTCCTGTAGCGCCTTCTGGAGGGGAGGAGTTGGAATAGTTTGTTGGCAGGATGAGAGGTGTCCTTCAGAATGCTGCATGCCTGTCGCAGACATCTTTTCTTGTGGACATCCACAATGGAAGTGGAGTCCCTGTGATTCTCTGAGCAGTTTTTACCACTTGCTGCAGAGCCTTGCGACCAGCGACAGAGCAATTTCCATACCAAACTGTCACACAGTTAGTCAGGATGCTCTCAATCGTACAATGGTAGAAATTGCTCAGGATGCCAGGGGACAGGTGGTTTTTCTTTAGCATCCTTAGGAAGAAGAGGCGCTGGTGGGCCTTCTTGACCAGGCTTGAGGTGTTGGTCGACCAGGACTGGTCCTCGGAGATGTAGGTCCCCAGGAATTTGAAGCTGGTAACACGTTCCACAGTCATACCATTGATATGGATGGGGTCATGGCTGTTTCCCTTCTTTTTCCTGAAGTCCACAATGAGTTCCTTGGTCTTACTGGTGTTCAAGAGCAGGTTGTTGTCAGCACACCATGCAGTCAGGTGCTTCACCTCTTCCCTGTAGTCACTCATCATTGTCACTGATGAGTCCAATCACCGTGGTGTCATCTGCAAAATTGATGATGGCGTTGGATCCATACACAGACCTGCAGTCATGGGTGAAAAGGGAGAGGAATGGGGATAGCACACAGTCTTGTGGTGCACCGGTCATTTTTTACTTTTCAACACATCTTGTGACTTGATCTCCTTTGAGAATGATCAGAACTTAACCAACATGACACATCATAGAACCTGTCAGAACCTGCTTTGGAATTTGGAAATTGTTTTGCAAGACTTGATACTTTGGAAATTGTTGTGCAAGACTTGATAAGTACAATTGGCACCGCTGTCAGTTTGACATGTTTTGCATAAAGCATTGGCGTACTTTGTGTGTGCGCATCTGGAATCCAGGACCACACCTTAGAAAATGGCTGACTGTAACCTGACCTTTCTTCAGCCATAACCCTAACCCTGAATGTGGTGCAGACGTAGTGCCACCATCAACCATCTTCCATGTTGGTGGTTTATGATGGTGAATGGCTTGTAGGCAAGACCTGAGGTCTCCTACATCCCAGCTTGGGTTCTGTGCAGAGGAAGGTGCAGTTGCGCCTACCTTCCTCCGCTTAGAGGCTCTAGCACATCTGAAAAGGCCCTGTCATGCAACAAACACCGACATGGGCCTGACTATGAGAGACAAAGGAAATGATGTGGGCATCCTGTAACTTATGAATCCAGGAGGAGAAACTCTTTGGAGTACATCTCTGTGGCTTGAGATCATTGACCCCCTGGGGGTTTTGCAGACTGAGAAAGACCAAGGGGAGGAGCAGATGCTGATGTAGTGTGTTCTTCTAAGGAATTCTGGGTTTCATTGAAACGGAGCCGGAGGACACACAACCTGAATCCCCTACACACAGATTCATCTTCCATCATGAGTGGTGAGTAACATTTAGTGTTATTCTTTTTCAACAGTGAATTTAAGACACACAAAATTTTACATTTCTATCAAACAATGAGAAAACAGAACAGTTTATGTACTGTTTAGGTATTATGTCTATGTGTTGTTATAACAAAGTATATCAATGGAACACAAAGGCTTTTATATGGGTTATATGTTAGGTTTTCCATGTGTTTTTACTGAGAAACAGTACACTAAAACCTGTTAATGAAAAGCAAACACAGACATATATATACGGTGTGTCTGTGTGTGTGCGTGAGAGAGAGAGAGAGAGAGAGAGAGAGAGAGCAAACATCTTGTGACTTGATCTCCTTTGAGAATGCTCATAATTGATGGTAGAAATCCCTGATTTGTTCAAACACATCTCTCATAATTTAACCAACATGACACATCATAAGCTGTCAGAACCTGCTTTGGAATTTTGTTGTGCAAGACTCGCTGAGTATATAAAGTTTCCCCTGCAGGATCAATAAAATCTACCTACCCACCTACTTAAAAGTAAAGTGGCCTCCATGTGATCTGACACCAATTGGAACAGATAGAAATGAATAAAAGATGTAAAGGAGCAGCTAACACACCTGGGTTGGAAAAATAAGTAGACAAAAAGACATTAATCTCTTTATAGTGCTGTGTATAAAACAACAATTCAGTATAGTATGGCGCAAAGTACAAAAACCAGTACAATAAATATGTTTTATTTCTGATCTTATCTTTGTAGCATCACACTTGAGGATCATACTGCTGGGAAAAACTAGAACTGGGAAAAGCAGCCTGGCTAACACCATACTGGGAGAGTCTGTGTTTGAGAGTCATCATGGCACAGACTCTGGAACCACCGTATGTCAGACAGAGACCAGAGAGGCTCATGGAAGAACCATCACAATAACCGACACTCCTGGTTTGTTTGGCAGTCACATGTCTGAGGAGTCCAAAGAGAAGCTGGCACTAATAAAGGGTATCACAGAGTGTTCTCCTGGGCCTCATGTGTTTCTCATCCTGCTCAAAGTGGAGGTATTCACAGTTGATGAAAACGAGAGTATCTCTGAAATAGAGAGGTCTTTTTCTGAGGAAGCTTTCAAACATGCTGTTGTTGTCTTCACTCATGGTAACCAGCTTCATGGTGGCATGAAGATTGAAGAGTTTGTTGGTGAAAATGAGAAACTGCGTGACCTCCTGCAGAAATGTGGCGGCCGCTGTCACGTCGTTGATAATAAACGCTGGAACAACAACCAGCAGGATGAATACAGAAACAACCAGGTCCAGGTGAAAGCTCTGCTCAACACCATCGACAGGATGATCGAGGAAAGCAGAGGCAAAGAGAGGAGACTATTACAGCAATGAGGTGTTTCCTGAAGTGGAGAAACAAATACAAGGAGAGAAGCTCAATAGACAGACAGCATGCTGTAACTTCTTATTGTCATTCATTGTGACGTCTGATGAAGGTCACATGACCATTAGTATAATAAAACCACCAGATGGCGACAAACTGCAAACAGCAGTTGTTGAAAACACACATTGTAGAATGTTCCACCATAAACTAAAGTCTCCACTGTGATTATATGATTAATAAATGCATTCAGCCATGATAATCATCTCTTCCTGTAGACAAAAATCAGATCTTGTACATGACAAACTTCTCTAATCACTGGGCTGAGGCCATGATCAGCTCCACCTCTGATACAAAGAGGCTTCATATATTAAAAGAATAAAGTCACTTTGTTTTACCTTCAGTACTCACATGTAGCTGCATTAAGAAAAGTTCTTTTGTCTCAATGTGTTGTGATTCTATGTTTTGCTCGGTTATTTTTTTCTTGTTTCTTGACTATTTTCATGTTTTGTGAATTGATTTCTAGATGCTTTGTTATTTCGTTATTATTTGGGTTTCCTGAGTTGTTGGTGTTCCCTGTGTCGTCCTGTGTTCTGGCTGTCTGCGTTCTGTGTTTTGTGCCGTTAAAGCCCAATAAACGTTTTATGGCAAAATAGTCATGCTGCATTCTTTAAATGATCATTAGTGCCACAGGCTGCCTCGGGTGATTTAAGTGGGGACAATTAAAGCATCCGGTGCTGATGAATGGGGAGGAAAACAATTTTTTGACTGTGTGAGGATTGCTTTGTGAAATGGTATTATTTTTGCTGTTATGAAGTTGGAACTTCAAATTGAATCTAAGTCAAATCGCAGCCACAGGTTAAGATCTACTCATCATGATGGCTGTGAGCTCCGCCACCGGACCTGAGGTCATCCAATCAGAAGGACAGGCTGAGAGTTTACATGTGAGTTACTCAGTACTTTCACTTGCATGCACACATTCACACTCTCTTTGCGAATATAAAAACAGCAGAAGAAGAGTGAGGGGAGACTTTAAACCACCCTTGAACAACTTTTCAGCAGGTACAGCAGATACAATGATAGTCTCTCTCTGGGGAAATGTGCTGGAGCACTGGGGAGCTCCAAGAGTGCAGTGGAGCGGGGTGCCCAGCCAGGACTCACTCTCCCCGGGCAGCAGGGAGGGGCTGGGCACCTCAATAACAATACTAACTTGTGGATTTTTTTTTTTTGACCATCAGAGGGGCTTCATAGTCTCATAGGACAGCTTCAAATTTTAAGTGTAGTAGAATAATTGAATTTGATTTGATTTAATTATATATAAAATGTATTATGAGTGTGTGATTGCTTGTGTGTGTACATAAGGTCATATAATCAGACTTGATTATCTTTCTAAGATTCTAACATCAACGTAAACACAAACCGAATGTAGTCATGAGATTTTAGTTCTGGCAAAAAGTGAAATAAAATCTCTTAGAAACTTAAACTTTTGTTGAGTTTGTGCTGAAACGGATAGATTTAAAAATCCCCCAATGACCGGGTGAAAACGTCTCCTCACATGCTTCACACACCAGCCAGAGCAGTGAAAACCTGTTTCATCTTAATTCAACAATCACATGAAAGAGCAAGATAAATAAATGTTACTGGAGATGTTCCAAATCCAGCATGAATTGCAGGCAGTGGGAGCAGCAGATCAACACAAACATGAATATGAACAGCATCAAAGAGACATTCAGCTGAATCCTCCACTCTCAGCATGAACATAATTCATTCATTTATTTATAACGTTTACTTTTTTGTGCGTTTCAGTTCTATTAAATGATCTAGACTTGTATTGGATTAACAACAAATTGTATTTCTACCTGCTGTAGTCTAAAGAAGTGAACGAGGTGGAGGGCTCCAACCTGCAATGAACTTCTACATAAAAATACATTTACTGACTTTTGTAACAGATGTTTTGATTTAATCCATAACCCCTGAATGTTTTTATGTTTCCACAAACATATATTTCATATATTCCAGGGCTGAAACTCATACATTTATAAATAAAAAAGATGTTGTTTAACATTAAAATGATCACACATCATTCTCATTCACAATGTGAGGAGACGCTCCCTGTTTAGTTGTTGTTTATGCAGTTTACTTCCTGTACATGTTGGAATGGAGCCAAGTGTAGTGTTAAATAAAACGTTGGTCAAACCAGTTTCGGATCAGACAGCAGAGCAGTTGATGCTGATAGAGGACAACTATCTGACTCTAACCCGAATCTTCTTCACACTGCAGTTATTTCTCTTCCATCATGGATGGTGAGTAACATCTAGGTTTTTTTAATTGTTCTCTGTAAACACTAAACTTTAATTATATATTAAATATCTATTTCTATCTGACAGTGTATATCTAAATATACAGTATCTATAAGTTACTGTTGTGTGTTAGAGTTCTGTAGGACCCAAAAATGAACTTTATTAAAACATGAAGTCGGAGAAAAAACCAACCCAATTAGCTGTGATTGATACAGTGAATCATATTGATCGTTCTGACAGTCTGACCTCACCCTTAGATATTCTACAGGAGATCATATACTCTCACTCATATACTACTGTGTTTAAACTCACTGTCCCTGCATCACTTAGTTGGCAGAGTTGGTTTTAATTAATTGACATTATGCAACATTTTTTAACAGTCATGGAGACTGTTGATGTAGAGTTAGCAGAAATGTCTCCACAGAGTGAAATGTCAAACTCACAGAACATGAAACCATCTGTAAATCCATCTACATGAAGCCAGTGAAATCAATCACTTTATATATTATTATAATTGACTGAACAAATAATGTTTCCTCTGTTAAGTATGTTAAAATGTTCCCACTATAATAGTGTTTATATGCAGTGTGTCACAGTGTAATCTCAGGAGAAAAGTTCAAAAATGGCACATTAAATATGTGTTGTTATTATCTGTCTATAGAGTGGAGGATCGCACTGCTGGGAAAAAGTGGAACTGGGAAAAGCAGCCTGATTAACACCATACTGGGAGAGTCTGTGTTTGAAGTAACTTACAGTGCAGACTCTGGAACCACTGAATGTAAGACAAAGGAAGGAGTGGTTGATGATAAAAAAATCAAATTAACCGACACTCCTGGTTTCAAATCCACTAAGTTGTCTGAAAACGAACTGAAGCCTGAAGTAAAAAAGTGTACCAAAGAGTGTGCTCCTGGGCCTCATGCGTTCCTCATCCTGCTCAAAGCAGCGGTGTTCACAAAGCATGACAAAGAGGTTATCTCTAAAATAGAGGAGTATTTCAGTGAGGAAGTTTTCAAATATGCTGTTGTTGTCTTCACTCATGGCGACGATCTTCCTGATGACAACAAGAACATCGAGAACTTTGATTTCGAGAAGTTTGCTGGCAAAAGTGAGGAACTTGAACTTCTCCTGAAGAAATGTGACAACCGCCGTTGTCTCGTTGATAATCAAAACTGGAACGAGGACCAGGTCAAAGTTCTGCTCAACACCATCGACAGGATGATCGAGGCAAACGGAAGAGGCTGCTACACCGAAATGATGAGTTAAGAGGTGGAGTTAAGAAGTGGAGAGAAGAATACAAGAAGAAAAGCTCATTAGACAGACAGCAGGAAACATGTCAGAAGTCAGCTGCATTATACTTAAATATATGAAAGTCCCACCAGACAACAGTGAAATGTTAAAGTTTGATTGTTAAATATTTTACACCTGTGTGATGCACCTCTGACTCATTAATCATTTCTGTCTTCACTGCATGTGTTATTAGAGTTGGGCGGTATCCAAATTTTAAAATAGAGAACTGACTTTTTTTTTGTTCCATGCTGCATTATTAAAATGGTATGAGCCTGTCCAGGTGTGTTTTCGTTTGTTTTTGCATTTTTAAAAGCGCAGCCTATTTTTATTTTATGGGTACTAAGTTGCAGAATAAAAAATAGTTGCACATTTCTGGTTACAATCACTTAACAAACTGATGACTCACATTACCTTAGAAGAGTCTTATATTCATTTAAAATGTTACCACAAATCTTTTCATTTGTAAAAACACAGAGGAAAAAAAATGTTTTTCATGTGTAACCTCTGCCTGCAACCAAGCCTGGCCTTATATAAAAATAAAACACACTGTGTGAACTGATCATTCCATTTCGCTTGCAGCAAAGAAACAAGTCAAACAGGTATAGAGACGAAGTGAAAACTGACAGAAATACACACACAAGATGCAGTGATAGAGTGAATACCGGTAGTTATGTTTATGCTTTTCTAGACTACTACTTCTCCCCGAGCCCCCCTAAGAGCACTGTGGCAAGGAAAAACTCCCTTTAAGAGGAAGAAACCTTGAGCAGGAGTGCTAGTCGGCTGGGTAGAAGAGGAGAAGAAGAGGGAGACAGGACAGAGAGGATGAAGGAGAGAGAGAGAGTGAGAGAGAGAGAGAGAGAGGAGCAAACATGATACAAACATGATACAGTACAGAGCAAACATGACAGCAAGATGAAACAGTGATTATATGACAATGGATATCTATATATCGTCAGTCCATTAGTAGTAATAGTAATTTGATAGTAATCAAAGCAAAGATGAGCAGCAGGGGCTAGTTAAGTCGATGAGCACAGGAGAGATCAGGGGCCGGACTGCAGGTCAGTATGCAGGTCTTAAGACCTGGGTGATTTAGCTGGGTGTGTATTCTGCCACGGCTTATGATACATTATAATAAAAGCAGTCCACTTATTTGAATTAATGACTGCTGTTCCCATAAATGATTGAATGAACCACACCTTCACCTGAAAGCTCCAACTGTTACAGTTTCCTTGTAACTCTGCATTGCCAAAAATGCCAAATGCCAAAAAAAATGTTTAAAAGATTGGATGTTTTCCATTCACACCAAAGTTATTAGCTTCATAGCTAAGGGGAAGCTAGCTCAAGATCTAAATGGTTGTTTGTTGGTTTATTTTACTGTTTTTTTTTAATAAATGGATGATTTACGCAGCTGTTATAGTTATTATGACAAAACCGTGAAATAAAAAGTGAGCTAGAAATTAATGAACAGAGTGAGGCCTACATGACCTGCAAAGAGAGAGAGCGAGGCACAAAACTACGAGGAAGACAGTAAACACAGAGTATGAGCCACACTAAGGAGAGTAGAGGAGAGGTCAGAGGGTGAGGGGGAAACTGCTCAGTGGATCATGTTTGTGCCCCCCGACAACGTAGGCCTAGAGCAGCATAGCTATGCTACACACTAGGTCTAAGGCTAACTGTAAGCCTTAACAGAAAAATTACAGTTTTTCAAAAATTAAGCTATTTCGGTGTCATTTTTAACATGGGAGTCTATGAGAGAGCCCTTCAACGAGGGTCATCTGCCAAATGTATCTCCTCCTACAAATTTTAAGCTACAGACTCCATTTTAGTCTTGAAACGCTCATTAGATGCTGCTCTATCAAACTTATATTCAGAATGTTCTAATTCCGGATCGTTTCCGCACGCCAGGCTCTAACTAAATTGAGATTTAAATTTAAATTTAACTACAATTAACTAAATCAAAATTTGCTGCCAAATTAACACTGGTATGTTGTCATAGTATAATGACACATTCAGGGAATACATTCAAGGAACGGATAACCAAAACACTGATTTACTGTCATTACTGTCTTCTAGTGGTGAACCCAACACGGATCGGAACTGGAAAAAGCAGTCTGGCTAAAAAAATATTTGGAGAGGCCATATTCAAAGTTAATTCTTCTGATGACCCAAAAAAATGTTTTTCTCAAAGTGAAACCAAATCTGTCAATGGGCAGAGCATCACTTTGATCGATATCCCAGGGTTCTTTCACCCAGGCAGGTCTGAGGTGGACATGAAGCTTCATATGGCTCCTGGCCCTCATGTTTTTCTCACTGTGCCAAAAGTGGAGAAATTCACTGAGCACGAGCACAAAGTTATCACCAAAATACAAGAAGAGAAATGTGGCGGCCGCTGTCACGTCGTTGACAATAAATACTGGAAGAACAACCAGCAGGATGAATACAGAGACAACCAGGTCCAGGTGGCAGCTCTGCTCAACACCATCGACAGGATGATTGAAGCAAATGAAGGAGGTTACTACACCAATGAGGAGCTGCAAGCAGCAGCTAGAGAAATACAAAAGGAGGAAGTGCGCATTAGACAGACAGCAGCACACATGTCACAGGAAGAGATCAGAGAGCAGGATAAAGGGAATGTCTTCAAAAAGCAGGGGGAAAAAGCACCACGAACATGGTTTAAAGGTTTTGTGGCGGTGGCGGTGGCGGTGGCGGTGGCGGTGGCGGTCATTGCAGCTGTGTCAGTGTGCTGGTCAAAATGTAATTGGACAAGATAGCAACAGAAATACCACCGTCTGACCAGCTTCCAAAACTGAACTGGACTACAGGACTAAATACATGTCTGAAGGTTCTTTTGATCTTTGTGTGAAACTGGATCCATAATGTCTTCTGTTCATTCTCGTTTTCGGCTTGTGTATCAATCTGTTGTGTAACAATAAAGCAACTTGTTGGTTAAAAGTCTTTTATGGTGTTTTTAACAAACACTTATTCATTATTTCAGTGAAGCCAAAGCTCAAACCCCATCAGTATTGGTTGTGTAGCTGCTAAATCCTAAAATCACTATAAAAATGGGTCCATTATAAAGGTTAATGTCCGCTCTGCCCCTGAGCCCCTCGGTATGTGAGCAGTGCAGCCCACCTGTCAGACAGGACACAGGGGGATGGCCCCCCTTTGGCCCTCGTATAGAGCATATATCAGTTCTGGGAATGGCCGAGGTCATACATAGAAGGCACATGTGAGAATGTTTGTACTATGAGTAACGTAGTGGAGATTTAGCTGGGTGTGTATTCTGCCACGGCTTATGATACATTATAATAAAAGCAGTCCACTCATTTGAATTAATGACTGCTGTTTCCATAAATGACAGAATGAACCACACCTTCACCTGAAAGCTCCAACTGTTACAGTTTCCTTGTAACTTTGCATTGCCAAAAAATACATGCACATTCATGTGTATTTTAAAAGATTGGATCACTTCCATTCACACCAAAGTTATTAGCTTCATAGCTAAGGGGAAGCTAGCTCAAGATCTAAATGGTTGTTTGTTGGTTTATTTTACTGTTTTTTTTTTCAATAAATGGAAGATTTAAGCAGCAGCTATAGTTATTATGACAAAAACGTGAAATAAAAAGTGAGCTAGAAATTAATGAACAGAGTGAGGCCTACATGAGACACAGACATGTCAGAGGTGGTCCAAACGGTGTCTGGGGCACTTTGTTATAAGTATTTTATATTATGAGTTCATTCAAAACTCTTCACCTCTTTTTTTTCCATTTTTTCTCTTGAGGTTAACAAAATTTACACACACTGTGTTGTATTTGCTGCTCAGAATAAATCTGGTTCAGTGACCATTTTTACAGCATTCGTTAAAGCTGAAGGCCGAGGAGTTTTTTTGGCAAAAATAAGAAACTCTGTGACCTCCTGGAGAAATGTGACGGCCGGTGTCCACCAGACTTAAGTTTCAAAGACTTTTATTGTCACGATCTGGTGTTTGTTTATGGTTTTGATTACTTGTTTTGGGTTTTTAGTTTAATCTGTGTTTAGTTATAGTTATTTTTCCTGCAGATCTGGGTCTTTGTTTAGTTGTCTAGTCTTGTCTTGTGTTTCCTGTTTTACTTTGGTAGCCCTGTCCTCCCTGTGTATTGTTGTGAGTTTTGCTTCCTGTGTTTTCCCTCCTTGTTGATTACCAGCCCTGCCCTCATGTGTGTCACCTGTGTCTCGTTGTCTTCCCTGGTCCCTGTGTATTTAGTCTTTGTCTTCCCTGCACTCTCTGCCAGTTTGTCTTGTCGTCACCAAAGGGGATTGTGTTTAGTCTTGTCCTTGTCTCTGCCATGCCCTGCTACCGCCATGTGACCAGGTTATGCCATGCAATGCCTTTAGACCTTGTTTTTGCTTTTTGTTAAACTTTGGACCTAGCCTAGCCTTGTTTTTGATCCTGTTCTTTCTGTGCTAAGTATGTTGTTTTTGCCTCACCTAGTTTTGCCACAAATAGTGTGATTTTTAGTTTGTTATTTTGTACTTTACCTTCGACCACGCAAAGTGTGATTTTTAGTTTGTTATTTTGTACTTTACCTTCGACCACGCAAAGTGTGATTTTTAGTTTGTTTTGTTTGCCCTCCTGGCATTTAAATAAAAGACTGCTTTTCTTTGAAACTGCTCTGCTCTCTGCAACTGTGTCCTCATCCACCACAACTCCTGACATTTATTGTCAATTGACTCTGTGTAGAACATACAAATGAACTGAAATACTTTTTCTCACTCACCTCAGTGATGTGACAAAAAAGTCAATAATAAAAATGAAATATATAAGGTAACAAGTTTGAAAAATATACAATTTCTTTTTACAGACAGAGAATATGAGTGTAATATTATATATACAAACCTCAGTCAGAAATAACAGCATTTACAATGTAAGATGTAATAGAATAAATAACAGAAAATAATGTGCAGATAACAGCAGATTCTGTCTTTCTTTCATTATTCAATGCTCCACTGTCAGTGTGACAATAATGATGTCTTTATTTACTGATTATTAACTTATTCATTTTTAAACTTTTCATGTTATGTGTTTCTTTAAGGCTTTGCATCTGTATTCCTGTAATCTGTGTATGATGACAATAAACTGAATCCATAATCTAAAACAGGAATGTTGTTGGGAGCTTTGCTTTATTGTTCATCAGAGCTTACAAACAGCAGCAGTAATTCACTAATGAACAACCCACTCAATGTTGAGTTTATCCACATGCAGTAGCTGCATTTGGACAGTAGGGGTCAGTGTGGCAAAGCAGACAGAGAGAGATCACCCCGCTATGTGACAGAACACACGAGAAAGTCAGTCTGAAAAACTAGAGAAGAAGATAGAAGACTGCGGTTAAAGAGTTTAAACTACAGATTAAACTTTTATATGTGGCTTCTTCTTTGAGGTGAGTGTTCTGGAACAAGTTTCTGTCTGACGTTTGTAGTTTCTGAGGCTTTAATGGTTCATTAAACCTTGTTCGTTAGCATTGTTTAGCTAGCTAACATAGCTGCATGAATGCATTGCGTGTCATGTTATGCTCTGTGTGTTTTACACTGTGGAAACTTCTGGATACTGTGGAATTATATAAGGTTACCTACGCACTGACATGATACAGAGCACATATTTACTCGTTATGTATGCTTACACTCAGAGAAAAAGGGAGGTTTTCACTCTCTACACACACACATGCACCCTTACAGGGAGTTCGGGAGGATGTTATCCGTCATTCCTGGAACACTTTTGATGCGGTGAAGGACGAAGCACTGGGAGGCATCGGACGTATGATAAAGTGTTTCACAGAAATATGTTAGACCAATTATAATAATTGGTAGGTGGGAATAAAAGGGCAACATTTCCCAATATGGTAAACGAAGGTCTTGAAAAACTGTTTATCTATTATGCAAATGTACCTCCACTTTTGAATAAATGAGCCTGTGTCCAGGGAGGGGCAGAACACTTATGGAGGAGAGTGAAGCAGATTGAAAGGCCTGTGTTCACTGAGTGTTCTCCCTTTGCAAAGGTGAAACTACAAACCCAGTGTATTGTTTTTCACTCAATGTTCTGATTATAGAAGACGGAGTCTGACAATCCGGGGTGACCAGGGAAGGTCACGACAATACTCATAAATAACCAAGCAGTTAGAGAGTCATTTGTGTTATGATAAGGTTTATGGTAATAATAATAATAATATTATTATCTCCCGTAGAGATCAGGTCATGTGTTTGGGTAGAGCTTGGAGTGGAGAAGCTGCTCTTCAGAGTTGAGAGGTGGTTCTGGCTTTTGGTTTTGGCCCCTGATTGACTCCCAGGTGTTTTGGGCAGGTCCAACTATAAGAGTAACTAAAATCCAAATCAGGGTACAGTACGCAGTGTAAGCACAATATATGTCATATATTGTGTGAGTGATTTCATTTAATAAAAAGTATTAAAATCATAAGTCATACTCTCTCTGAGCTCTTTTGAACCAGTGCAGTCACCCCTGCAGACCAGCAGGGGGAGCCACAGGTTCAAGGCACTTCTGCAAGGGTGTCTCTTTATAAACTCAGAGTTTTCATCACATCCTTTTGTAAAATGTCTGGTCTGTTGTAAGCTTGCAGCTTCAGAGTTTATCAACAATTAAACATTAATGTAACATCATACATAGAAACACAACAAATTACTATAATTACACATAAACCTGTATGAAGATGAACTACCACACACTGCTGCGTTTTGTAAAGTGTATCAACTTACAATGGGGAAATTCACATTATAAATAGGAGAATAAATGTGTGTTAAAATCTGTATTTTGTTCATGATGTGATATTAAATTAGGAGCATTTTTGTCATCCATCCTGCTGGTTTCATTGATCCTGAACTCTTTATTGATCTGGAAATGAAATGAAGACAGAGATGCAGGGTCAACAATCTGTACAAGTGAACTGTTACACTGACAAATCTAAACATGCATGTTGTGTTGTTGCTGCACAAAGACCTGTCCTTTGTTTGACTTCAGCATAAACAGCTCCATCAGCTGCAGCAGCAGGGGCTGGTTGTCCTGTGAATATAAACATGTGGCAGTATTGAAAAGTGACTTCACCGCAGGGAGAATAAAAACACAAATATACTTTATTAACAGTTGTTGTAACGCAGTGTACCTGCAGATGATCTTATCTTCACGTCTGAGTAAACACAGCTCTCCACTGGTTTCTGCTTCTTCCCTGTTAAAAGACCCAGATGAATGAGCTTTCTTCAGGTATTACTGGCATATAAAAGCACCTACGTGCTGTTAGCTTTTCCAGCTGCTGTATGTGGTGCTCACCTTTCTTAGTCGCACTTTTAAGTTCAATCAAAGAATATGTGACGTCACTGGATTCACCTGAAACATATAGTTACACTTTAGAATGTCAACATGTTACTGTGACCTTAAACATATCATTGTAGTATTTGTAACTGTAACTTGTCTGGACTCAAAACATCTGGCTGTATACTGTACCATGTTCTGTGTTTTCAGGCTCTTTGATTGTTTCATAGACGGACACATCACCTACAGAGTGAGAATCCAGATGAGGTTAGTCGTTATTATCACATCATATGAATCACAAACAGCTAACATGGAAGTGTTACATTTAACACAACTGCTGATTGAAAAGTCTGAGGTTTGACTTTTGTTTTCACACAGAAGGATAAATAAAGTTAATAAGGATAAAGAGTTAGGTAAAGATCAACTTGAAACACACAAACACATTTTACACATCCTGTCACATGGTCTCCATTTGCAGCTCCCATCAGGACAAGTTCCTGCCCCCATGAACACACAGAGATGCAGGGTGTTCCATGTTCATGACTGAAATATCTCATGTTATGTTATCCTGATGAGGACGAGCTGAAGAAGGATCAATGTTCATTTGTGATGTCACCGTGTCCTCGTGAACCTGAGAAAGAGCTAACAGAGGACTGAACAATGACAAAGACAAACTTGTCCTGCAGGCCTTGAACTTATCAATCACCTTTCATGTGCCAGTAAAAATGTTCAGACTGACCCTGAGGTGAAGAAGTGTGTGGACTGCGCTGAGCTTCATCCTGGTTGATCGTGTGCTCTGCCGTAGTGCTCTGAGATCTGCTGGGCCCCAAAGACGTTTTGTAAATACTCAACAGATAAGAGAGAACTGAATCCTGGTATGTTGACAATGAGAGACCGGGATGTTGTACCAACCTGACAAAGCATGAATCTGTGAGAAAGACAGTTTATTTATTAATTCCAAACATATGTAAGGGTAATGAGAAAACATCTGTATTGTTGAACTGATTGTGGTGTAATGAACATAGTATGTATGACAAAGAAATGGTCTGACCCTTTGAGTGTTTGTAACGACACAGAAGCAGCAGCAGCAGAATCAGCAGTAAAATTCCACAAACCAGCCCGACGATCAACAGAGTAAGAAATAAGGAGCTTTCAGGCCTGGTTACAGCTGTAAAGAAATGATCAGTCTAGCATCACTGTCCACCACCATCACATCACAACTACTACT
Source organism: Parambassis ranga (assembly GCF_900634625.1). Lineage (NCBI taxonomy): Eukaryota > Metazoa > Chordata > Actinopteri > Ambassidae > Parambassis > Parambassis ranga. The sequence continues at coordinate 7,042,297 of NC_041026.1, read as the reverse complement.
ACTGACAAAAGTAAAGAAATGACTCACATTTAACTGCCATCCAACTCTGTGGTGATTCATGTCCTGAACGCTGACACCTGTAGAAGCCTTCATCTGCCTTTGACACTGCAGAGATGTTCAGCTCTCCTCTGGTGTCACTTTGGATGAGTTTGTCATTTTTATAGAAAAACACATTAGAAACAACTTTTTCTGTCCTCAGCCTGCAGCCGAGAGACACAGACGTTCCTTCAGTCACAGGATGGGCAGGGCTCACCATGACAACCTCTTTGTCTGTAAAACAGTTCCTGAAAAGCAAACTGTGATGTTGGAAAAGCTTACACTGACTCTGTCCAGTGATGTTAACTGCATTGCTGAATGCTGATCCCGACTCACACCAGTACACACCATTACCGGACCATTTAATATGAGCATTACATGTGGATCCTTTCATTGTCCCCACAGAACTACAGTCAAATAAAATGTTTTTATCAGTAAACAACTTCACTCTCCACTCAGCAGAGTTTCCCTCACAGGTCAGTGAGACAGACTCAGAGGTGAAGTGTTGGACTCTGTCAGGATTCACTGTGAGAGACGCTGCTGGATGAAAACCTGAAAAACAAAACAAGTCAAAGGAACAAAGTAAGAACACAAAAATGACACGATGAAAAATGACACACAACCAGCTCATTCTGATTCTCTCAATAAACAGAGGAATCACAGTGACAGAATAAATTCTTCTCACTGAGAGGACAGAATCAAACTGACCTGCAGACCAGACAAACTTTGGGTGACTGTAATCAGAGTGATACTCTGGGTCTCCTCTTCCAGCTCTGCACACATATGCTGCTGTGTGTGTCTGTCCATGAATGATGTAGGAATCCTGTGCAGTCCCATCAGTGCTACCAGGCAGCAGCTCATAGCTGTAAGACCAAGAGTTCTTTGACAGACCAGGAACAGCTTTATACCAGTAGAACCTCCATCCTGCAGGTGGATGTTCAACCTCACAGCTCAGAGTTACTGAGGCTCCAGGACTCAGCCATGATGGAGACACAGTGAGGACAGGTCGGGGTTTAACTGTTGGAAAGAGATGATGTTAAAACAGACTGTCAGATTGCAGATTTAGAGTTTTATCAATAAAATAACCCTTACTGTCAGATACTGTCAGTCTGACTGGATCACTCCACTCTGTTGTTGTATGTTCATTGTTCATGTAGCCCTTACAGCTGTAGGCTCCACTGTGTGATGAAGAAGCAGAACTAATCCTGTACTCATGCTGATTTGAAGGTTTGTTGGAGTCTGGTGCTTTCCATTTATAACCCCACTCAGTGTCTCCTCCTTGGATCTCACATCTGACACTGATCTTCTCTCCTTCATATATCTGAGTCCAGTTAGGTTGCAGACTCACAGCAGCCTTATTTGGGACTGTCCAGGTTAAAGAGTCACCAGTTAAAACAGTAAAAATAAAACACCACACAAAAAGACACGTTGCATTCCGTCAAAACTCAAACTCACCATTTTTATCGATGCTGAGTGGATCACTGTCCTCAGTGTAGTAAACCGGTTCTCCTCTTTCAGCCCTGCACCGGTAGGTTCCTTCCTGTGACACAATGATTTGTTCATTTGAATAGAAAACAGCATCCTCAGGTTTCAGAGGTCTGGACAGTTCCTCATCTCTGAACCAGGAGTATTTCCATCCAGAAGATGCTGGGTTCACAGAGCAGACCAGAGTAACATTGCCTCCTACTGGAATGGCTCTCATGTTGGCACTCAGCTCGGCCTTTGGTCGAGCTGTGAGGGATTTTTAGAAAAACAATTTCCATGTGTTAGAATACATCCTGTGCAGGGATATAACATTAGAGCAGCTTCAATACTGAGAACCCTTCAAACATGACTTACGCGATACAGACAACGTGATGGCTTTACTCCACTCAGTCGAGGAATAGGGGTCATCTCTACGTCGAGTCTTACATTTGTACTGTCCACTGCTGGACTCGGACACACTGAAGTCCCAGAAGTTACTGTGTGTCGGGAGTGTATCTGACCCGGTCCTTCTCCATTCATACACCCACTCGGTGCCTTCCCCTCCCTGGACCTCACATGTCAGCTTGATCCTCTCACCGCTGAATAACTGATTCCAGTCAGGCTGCCGTGTTAAAACAGCCTTGTTGGAATCTGCTTCCACCAGATATGAGCGGTTGGGATACAAACAGAAACATCACCAGTGAAACATTAAAGGTGTCATCACTAATTCTGATGGTGATCAGATTTTACTGAACTCACAGGTTATATCAACGGTGACCTCTTTGCTTATATCAGAGTAGAAAGGTGGTTTTCCTCTTAATCCTCTGCATCTGTAGATGCCTCCTTGCAGCACATTGACAACTTTGTTTTCTCCATCATGTTTTTCCACTGGAGCTTCAGTGCTGCCTGGAACTCTTCTGAACCATTCAAACGTCCAGCCGACTGAGCCCTCCAACGAGCAGGTCAGCTTCACACTGCCTCCTACTGATGTGGTTGTCTTGTCTGCAGTCAGTGTGGCCGTGGGTTTATCTGATGTCATGACAAAAACAATGCTTAAAACAACTTCACTGTTCTGCTTATACGTGTGAGTTACAATGTTAGCTGTGAACACAGGGTGTGAAAAGCATCTGCCTTAAACTTCATTATTATATACTGGACTGGAACTTACCTAAAACAGTCAAATGTATAGTATTACTATCCTCAGTGTTACCGGAGCTCTTGTGGCGAGCAGCACACTGGTATTTACCGCTGTTACCTTTAGACTTAATGTCTAATTTGTAGGTTTTATGTGAATTGTAGGGGACAAAAGTTTGACCGTTCTTGTTGATTTTATATTCCCAGTGGCCTTCTTCTCCTTCCTCCACATCACACTTGAAGGTAACAGACTCTCCGATGAAAACAGTGGACCAGTTTGGGTCGGTCGTCAGCACAGCATCTAGAAACAACACAAACATGTTGATGCACTCTGCTATTCACAACCTGTATAGTATATATATATATATATTATATATATATATATTATATGTAATATAGTGACAAAAACAGGAACAGTGACAGAAAAGTGATGCGGTAAATGGAGATTTCAATTACCTTCAGCATGCCCACTGCAGAGGAGTGTAAAGAGCACTATGATAAAAAGTTAGGAGGTTTAGACATCACACTATCACACATATTCAATAACAACACATTTGTGATCTTATCTACTGCAGCTATTATTGGGTAATCTATAATAACCTGTGAAATGCATCAGTGCTGACGGACAGAAATCAAACATGTAAATAAATGAAATAGTTCTTCTCTCTGATTTCAGCCACATTCCAATCAAACTATCAGAGAACAACACAAATAACTGATGCTCCATCTCACTGAAACGTTACCATGCAGGATTATGACAGAATAATTCAGTGGTGTACTCACAGATTAGCCCCAGCTCACAGAGCAAAGTGTGTCCCATCTTCACTGACTGACTTCCTGCACTGCAGTGTGGAGAAGCCTGAGTGACGATTTCATGTAAAAATGGACGTGCCTTTTTTCTAACTTCCTCTATCTCGGCTTCCTTCCTTATTTAACTTCCAGGCTTTGACGTGTTTTCACATCTTGCACCAACTCTACAGCAACACAGCAGACTGACTCGCACGCACAGGTAATTTCCAACATATGAAACATGCTAGAGGTCTGATGTGGCCACAGGAAGTCCTGCTTTAATTGTGTAGACTTCTTTTCCTGTTGCATAAAAATACATAAATGTGTGTTTATCTTCATCTCTTTCCTGTCACAGTATGATCATTTGAAGCTACTCATGTCTGCAAATGCATGAAAAAAAATGTTCAAGCAGTTGCAGAGAATCAAGTAAAGTACATTTTTCATCTAGAATGAATAAACCATCTACTGATATAATGATAAGAGGGGTCATAGCCGCGTGTGAATTTGCATCAACTCTCATCCAACAGTGAAAATTCTATCAGTAAACATTCACATTCTTTAATCTCAGCTGACTGCAACACAACAGCAAAGTTTATTTTCCAAAAACAGAAACATCTGACATTTCTTCACATTATGATGAAATTCTGGTTTCAAGTTTAGTCATAACTTCAACAACAGGAAGTGAGCGAGTGATACCAAACAGAAATAGTGTCATGACAGAGAAGTGAGAATGAGGAGAGGAAAAGAACCCTGCCTCCTCTCCCAGATAGACCATGTCAGTGGTCACAGAGTGGACCAGCTGCTGAGGACCATGCTGTTCATGTCTCATCTGTAAGACCGCGACGAACTGTTCAAACCACACAGCACAGACAACAGACCAACACTTTCACATATATGCACAGAAACTCCACAGAAATATGTTAAAAATACAATTACACCAGAAACACTGGAGACATGAACTTTATTGTAAATCTGACCACATTTCAACAAAAACATATTTTAAACTCTCATAATCTGTTTTCAGTGAGAACAGCTGATAAAATGTGATCCTTGAAAATAGATCATGGATTATTAGATATATGCAATAACTGCTGGTGTCTCTGCTAAAAAAAGCTGTGCTGATACATGAGGATACATTCAGAGCTTAATACAAAAGATAACAGATGTAAATAATAATAATGATGCAGTACATGAACAGTAGAAGAGGCGTGTGTTTTTAGGACAGTATTCAGAGCATGAAATATATCAACATCAAATAAATGTACAAGGTTCAGATTGACAGATTCCCAAAACCAAACAGCTTCTGTTTGGTTCTGTTTGTCTCTGCACAGCCCTGTAAGAGAAGCACAAAGACAGAACATGGTTTATCACAGTCATCCATCATGTGGCACTTTGTGGAGAATAAATCACTCACAGTATGAATCCTACATGGCAGCATGAGCTCCGAGAGCTGCTCCTGCTCTGATTTCAGAATAAACTGCTGCATCAGCAGCTGCAGGAGCTGATGTTCCTGTGAATGGAGGCCTGATTCATTTAGAACTGTAATCTGATCATTCAGCATGATGTTGTTCTTAACCAGCAGTGTCCATTTATACAAAGACTGACTGTGTGTCACGGCTTTAAGTCTTTAAACATGACGTACACTGTGGATGCATACATGTAAATACTGCACAATAACAACAATGGCAGCTGAATGCAGACTTTACTGTACCTGTTTTATTCTTGGCCTTTCCTTTCTTGTGGTGGATGATCTGAGAATACAGCAGATTATCTGCAGCAGGAGCTGATGGTGGAGCACACGTAATGTGTGAGAACATGAACAGTTCAGCTTCATGTTATATCTGTCTGTCTGCAGCACGGGATTATTCCATCTCAAACTGTTAGGAACACCCAAACCTCACACAGACCATGTGGAAGATTTGACTCTCTGCTGCCATCTACTGGTGATATGATGTAACTAACAGCATGCTGACCCAATAATTACCTGCAGTGTGGTGCTATGACGACACATTTCTACACAAACATGACTGTTGTAGGCGACTGTACCTGCTGTCTTCACTTCAGAGTAAACACACCCCTCCTCTTCCTCGTGTGTCCTCTCTGTTAAGACAATATTTGACATTAAAAAAACTAAATCTTTCTTTACTATCCTCTCATTTTCTACACTGCATGTATTTGGAGTACTCACTCTTCTTTCCAAACTTCTTCAGCTCAATTACAGAGTATGTGACATCTTGGGGTCCACTTGCTTCTGTAATATACACACATCTATATTTAGAGAGTTTTATTTCAAGCCTAATCTATAATCCTAACAGATTAAATGAACCAGTTAATGCATTTGTGAGCCAGACAAAGACAAACTGTACCATTTCCAGTGTGTCCAGAGGGAGTGACTGACTCATACAGGGGAGAATCACCTTCAGAGAGAACACAGAAACAGTCAGAGCAGTCTGCCTTATTCAGATGGTTCATGTTTCAGAACATGTCTAATAGATCTCAGCTTTTAATGAATGTGAGCTGAAGGAAGAAAAGTTAAACAAAAGTCCGCATTAGTATTTAATAAGTGCTGACCATTGAGAGGAGAGCAGTGTTCATTCGTACTGACTTCCTGATTTCTGTTGGAGCCCTGACTGCTGCTCTCTGACTGGAACAGCCTGTAAAATAACACATACAGTACATTTAATACAGAAACATGAAAGCACTGATGCATGTTGAAGAAAAGTTTAGAGATGAGTGCTGCACTAACCTGATAAAGCAGGAATCTGTGAAAAAAGACATTTGTTGTTACATGGTTTGATAATGTAAAAATATTCTGCTGTCATTCTGTGTCACATTTAAAGTTTATACTAAATAAATGATGCATCAGAAGAAAAAGGTCTGACCTTTGGACTGTCTGTAGTGATACAGTAAGAGCACAATGACAAAGAATAATATGATTCCACACAGCAGTCCAACAATTAATGGCACTGAGGATGAGGAGCTTTCAGGTCTGGATACAACTATTAGAAATAATAAACATACATTAATACACTTATATTGGACTTGGTGTCATTAGTACAGACAATAATCAAAACAACATTACCGTAATATACCAAAACAAGGAGCATCAAACATCTTTACTCACCTTTCACTGACATCCAGCTCTGAGGTGACTTCTTTCCTGAATGTTCACACCTGTAGAAACCTTCATGTGACTCTGACACTGCAGAGATCTTCAGCTCCCCTCTGGTATCACTTTGAACAAGTTTGTCATTGTGATAGAAAAACACATTGGAAAGTTTGTTTTGTCCTCTCAGTCTGCAGCCAAGAATAACAGAGTCTCCTTCAGTCACACTATTGACAGGACTCTCCAGGACATTGTCTGTATCTGTGAGACAGTCAGAGGACGTCAGTCAGAGATCAGTCAGTGAGGTGGAGGTTAGTGTATAGTAAGAAATCACCTACCATGTACAGTGATGTTGACTGTGTTGCTGAACTCTCCTGATGCAGACTCACACCAGTACACACCAGTATCAGACTGTGATGTGTTGATGTTACATGTGGATCCAGTCATTGTTCCCCAGTTAGAACAGGATGACAGACGTCCTTCATCAGAGAACTTCCTCACTCTCCACTCAGCAGAGTTTCCCTCACAGGTCAGTGAGACAGACTCAGAGGTGAAGTGTTGGACTCTGTCAGGATTCACTGTGAGAGACGCTGCTGGATGAAAACCTGAAAAACAAAACATGTCAAAGGAACAAAGTAAGAACACAAAAATGACACGATGAAAAAATGACATACAACCAGCTCATTCTGATTCTCTCAATAAACAGAGGAATCACAGTGACAGAATAAATTCTTCTTACTGAGAGGACAGAATCAAACTGACCTGCAGACCAGACAAACTTTGGGTCACTAATCAGAGTGATACTCTGGGTCTCCTCTTCCAGCTCTGCACACATATGCTGCTGTGTGTGTCTGTCCATGAATGATGTAGGAATCCTGTGCAGTCCCATCAGTGCTACCAGGCAGCAGCTCATAGCTGTAAGACCAAGAGTTCTTTGACAGACCAGGAACAGCTTTATACCAGTAGAACCTCCATCCTGCAGGTGGATGTTCAACCTCACAGCTCAGAGTTACTGAGGCTCCAGGACTCAGCCATGATGGAGCCAGTGAGGACAGGTCGGGGTTTAACTGTTGGAAAGAGATGATGTTAAAACAGACTGTCAGATTGCAGATTTAGGGTTTTATAAATAAAATAACACTTACTGTCAGATACTGTCAGTCTGACTGGATCACTCCACTCTGTTGTTGTATGTTCATTGTTCATGTAGCCCTTACAGCTGTAGGCTCCACTGTGTGATGAAGAAGCAGAACTAATCCTGTACTCATTCTGATTTGAAGGTTTGTTGGAGTCTGGTGCTTTCCATTCATAACCCCACTCAGTGTCTCCTCCTTGGATCTCACATCTGACACTGATCTTCTCTCCTTCATATATCTGAGTCCAGTTAGGTTGCAGAGTCACAACAGGTCTGATTGAAGCTTTGAAACAACACAACAAGTTCATATCTGTTCATATTTGATTCGTCCTGATACAAGATCACAGCAGACATTGTGTGTTACATACAACTCACCAAGTTTGTTGACCTTCACTGATTGGCTGTACTCTGTGTAGTAAAGTGGGTCTCCTCCTCTTCCTCCTCTTCCTCCTCTGCACCAGTACTCTCCTTCCTTTGAGACTCTGATTTGTTGGTCTGAAAGTGAAACAGCCTCCTGTGTGGCCAGAGGTTCAGAGGATTTCTGATCTCTGTACCAGAAGTATTTCCATCCAGAGGACTGTTTCACAGAGCAGGTCAGAGTCACACTGCCCCCTGCTGGAACAGCTGACTCTTCTGCAGTCAGGTCAGCTGTTGGTTTAGCTGCAGTTCAGTTCAGAAGACAGTGAAAAAAAAAACATTAGAATTTATTTAGTTGTAAACAAAAACAATAAAACAAAACACAGAATGAATCAAACTTACCTGATACAGTCAATGTGAAGGCATAACTCCACAATGTGTATTCTCTTTCCTGCCCCTACATCTGTATTCTCCACTGTCAGCAGAGGAAGCTCTGTTGATTCTGTATTCATTGGATGTTGAAGGAATGTTGGACCTCTCATGTGTCCATTCATATGTCCACTGACGTCCTTCAACTCCCTGAATGTCACATCTGAGGGTGATTGTCTCATAAATGAATATCTGAGGCCAGCTGTGCTGCAGAGTGACTCTGGGAACTGTTCACATAGAAACATCCAGTCAGTCAGCAGAAAGTGTGATAACCTTAAATATTTCTTATCATATTGATCTTTTTAACAGCTGAACTCTGTAACAAAGTGCTGTGGTTTGGTGTCCCAGTATTTACTCTAAATTCCAGTGATTGTTTTTCATTAGTCCAACAGCTCAACATTGTTAATATTCCTCTGTCCACTTCTGAAGAGAGACAGACAGGTTTACTCCACAAAAATCAACTTTAAGGGAAGAAATGCAACAAAAGCTTCTGATTTAAAACATGGAGCTCAGTGGTGCTGAGGAAGAGGAAGTATTAACACAATAATACGGACCAGGCTAGCGGCTAACCCACATAAGCCGGCCATCCCTAGCATCGTACTGGCCAACATACGCTCTCTGGACAATAAAATGGACTATATTCGGCTACTTGAACGCCATTCAGCTCGACCGCCTAATGTGTTTCAGAGCGGACAGAGCCTTGGTTGAAGGAGGTAAGACCCGTGGCGGCGGGCTCTGTGTTTACATCAATGACTCTTGGTGTCGGGACGCTGCTGTGGTCTCCAAACACTGCTCGCCACTTGTGGAGCTTATGATTATAAAGTGCCGGTGTTCCAGTTTAACTGGGGATCATGTTGACTGGTGATATTTGTTTACATTCCAGGTAACCAGATGTGCTTGGTGTTGGCCTCCGCAGATTCGTCACAATCCGAGACCACTCCTATGCTGTGTGGCAGTCAAATGTTGCAAGATATAGATATCCGCATTGAATAAAAACAGCCGTCCTGTCGATACCGTGCACAGAAAGTAATGTAAACGTGCTTATAAAACAAAACAGCCACATGTATAAATAAAGCCCCATGCGGGATTCGAAACAGCAAAATGACTACCAACCCAGCATCGTATTCTCTGCACCACGGACAAGCTACAGGCAAGTCTCCCGTCGCTTTACCTGCACATATCTCCTTCACGGTGTTGGCCGTTCAACACACGTGAGTGATGCGGTGAACACGCCCATGTTAACCAGTGACAGTCACAACTTAACGTGGGCAGATGACCCTCTTTAAATGCGAAATAAACGAACACAAAGCAGCGTTTTTCACAGCGAAACTCAGCTATAGGGAAGAATACACAAGCATGGACACCGTCACGTTGAATGGATTTGATGTGAACCATGTGAAATCTCTGGCCTTTTTGATCGGACCACCGAACTACAGCCACCATTCAAAACATAAGCAGCGCTGTGTGTCACAGCGACACTGGTATTGTGAAGAACATTCAAAGACAACCACCACGACGTGACCAGAGTCCAGTTATCATATTCCATGGTGCCCTATAAAGGAGCTAAATGCAGCTTTATCCCAATATCTGTGGTTGATTCTGTCAGTCGCTCACATTTAGGCGGCGAGGTTAACGCGCCCATGTCAACTAGTGACAGTCACAACTTAACATGGGCAGACTTCTGCATCCTCAAAAACAAACGATCGTCTCACACAGCAAACTCAGGTGATGTAAAAACACACAGACATGGCCACCGAGGACACAAACCGTGGACTGACAGCGTTTTTTGGTAGTACTCCAGGAGGGTTGCCCACCACTTCAGCGACAGCAGGGAGACCCGGAGCCTGTGGCGGGGGATACAGACCATCACAGACTACAAGCCCACACCACAGACCTGTGACAGCAACAGCTCTCTGCTGAACCAGCTGAATGACTTCTTTGGACGCTTTGAAGCACTCAACAGCACTCCTGCACAAAAAATCCTCTCCCACTGACCAGGTATTTTCCCTGTCCCGAGCCAGCGTGAAGACATGTCTCAGCCAGATCAACACACGCAAAGCTCCTGGTCCTGACAACATACCTGGCCGTGTGCTCAGAGACTGTGCCGAGGAGCTCGCTGAGGTGTTTACAGACATCTTCAACATCTCTCTGAGCCAGGCTGTTGTCCCCACCTGCTTCAAAGCCACCACAATCATCCCTGTGCCAAAAAAGTCCACCCCCGCCTGCTTCAATGACTACCGTCCAGTAGCACTCACACCCATCATCATGAAGTGCTTTGAACGGTTAGTCATGAAACACATCAAGATGGTCCTCCCTCCCTCCCTGGACCCATTCTAGTTTGCATATCGACCCAACCGGTCAACCAGTGATGCTGTTTCCACAGCACTCCACACAGCTCTCACCCACCTGGAAAATAAAGACTCATATGTTCGAATGCTGTTCATAGACTTCAGCTCAGCATTCAACACCATCATCCCACAGCAGCTCATCAACAAACTGGACCAGCTGGGGCTGAACTCCTTGCTGTGCAACTGGCTGCTGGACTTCCTCACCGGGAGACCTCAGACAGTGCGGGTCGGCAGAAACACATCCAGCACCATCATAATGAACACCGGGGCTCCCCAAGGATGTGTGCTGAGCCCCCTCCTCTTCACTCTGCTGACCCATGACTGCACACCAAGATGTAAGAGAACTTGGTGCTGCTCACCTAGTTCCTGGGTGTGCACATCACTGAGGACCTCTCCTGGACTAACAACACTGCATCCCTGACCAAGAAGGCACAGCAGTGCCTATACTTCCTCCGCAAGCTTAAAGAGCCAGAGCCCCTCCCTCCATCCTGTGCACCTTCTACAGAGGGGCTGTTGAGAGCATCCTGTCCAGCTGCATCACTGTGTGGTACGGAGCCTGCACCGCCACCTGCAGGAAGACACTTCATCGCATAGTGAGAGCAGCTGAGAGGATCACCGGTGTCCCTCTCCCCTCCCTCCCAGACCTCTACGACAGCCGCCTCACCCGAAAGGCCCTCTGCATCACAGGAGACCCCACCCACCCTTCACACCGCTTCTTCAGTCTGCTGCCATCAGGAAAGAGACTGCGTAGCCTCCGGGCCAGGACCAGCAGACCGAGGGACAGCTTCATCCACCAGGCTGTCAGGAAGCTGAACTCTCTCCCTGCTGTGCCCCACTTTCTCCCCCTTCCCTTGTATTTTGTGTTTGCCTCATTGTAGGTACATTTTTTTATGCTTTATATTTAGTTTTTAGTTATATGTTGCGGAGTGAAGAGTAACGCAATTTCGATTCTCAGCACATATAGCAGATTTGACAATAAAGCTGACTTTGACTTTGATAACAAGCAACATTAATATAACTGATGTGCAATTTGGATCAGTCCTGTCTAAAAATGAAGAAAGTAAAGTTCTGATTTTTCAGCATCATCAGAGCAGGAGGAGCTTCTGACATGTAATCAATGTTTTTTGTTTCTGTTGGTAACAAAATGTCTCTTTTCTTCATTACTGACAAACACATGAAACATTTGAAAAGTTCATGTTGTTTCATTTCAGAACTAATTATTAAACTCACCAGTTGCCTTAATGGTGACTTCATTGCTGACTGCTGTGTAGAACACCGCATCTCCTCCTATTCCTCTGCACTGATAGATTCCTCCTTCTGAAACACTGACAGTGTCTGATTGATCATTTATTAAATAAGCTCCAGAAGACTCTGAGGTACGTCTGTACCAGTAGTACTTCCACCCTGAAGAGACGTCCACAGAGCAGGTCAGTGTTACGCTGCCCCCTGCTGGTATGACTGTCTTGTCTGCTCTCAGTGAGGCCACAGGTTTACCTGCTGTGAGGAAGAAAAAAATGAAACAGTCAGTGTAAAACAGTAAATAGTAAATGGTTAGAGTATGAATTACCACAGAAAAATCTTTGCACGTTCTTTACAAACACTGTTGTGAAAACAGGAAGACATGCAGGTGTCGGCATCTGCCTGTTACTCCAATGGAAATCTTAAGCCTCAATGTTATTAAAATGACAGACTTATATTAAAAATATATATTTGTCACAACAAGGACATTTATCAAAACATGATTATGTTATTAACCCCTAGAGGCTGTGAGGTCTTCATTAAAGAGCTTCATTTGTCAGAGCTGCTCGGTCAAACCCAACAGTTTTAGCATTATTCATCTTCCTGAACTGAAACATTACAGTGTGAAATGAACATGTTTTATGTTTGTCTTCCTGCTCACTTCATGTTGTTACTGATGACATCATCCTTTATCTGTCACCTCACTGTCCTGATGTTTAAAGAGAAGTGTACAAACACTGTTAAACAGTTCTACATTTTAGAAAACACTGAAGGATCAAACTCTTGTACACATTCTGTGACTGTTGTCTTGTTTAGAATGAACAAACTAAACTGTGATGTTGACACCAGCGTGTGGTTTCAGAGAGCATGCAGACAGAATTAGAAGTGTGATGTAGTTTCACAGTGTGTCTACTTAAGACCTTTAAACAGGCTGTGTGAAAGAACCAAATATCATTTGACCTTGGTGACTGCTTGTCAGCTAGGGCTGCAACAAACTAGTATTTTTGATACTCGCCGATTATTTTTGCAATTACTCGAGTACTCGGATCACACGCAAATGTCACAGTTTTTCCATAGATCTAGATCTAGCAGCAGGTGGATGCCTGCTTTGGACTGCTGCAGTGTCATTGCTTCAGCGCACGACTGCCCCCATGTACAGGTCCCCCGCGTCTCGAACCCCGGACCTCTTGCGCCCAAAAGAATCCCCCCCCCTCCCATGACTTTTTAAAAACTAAATTGTAATAAATAAATTGCATCATCTTTTTAAAAACAACAAACTCCTCAGTAAAATATGTTCTCCTTGATGATAAACATCTGTCCCTGTAATCTAATCACATTCATTGTATAATTGGTGATCAAAATGATCATCAATCTAATACACAATATAATATAAAACACTGAGAAGTTGATAAACAGGAGATAAATACTTTGTGTAATATACAAATGAAGAGAAAAACAAAACAAAACCTTCAGTGTGTCCGTAGAGGAGTGTGCTGAACACTGAAATAAAGATTAAAACCTCATCAGACATCATCAAACCAAAAGAAAGTGATCAATCACAACATTAAAACACTATATATACACAATGTAGATGTGTGGAGCCAAATCCAGCAGTACTTCAGTGTAAAACAGAGACATATCAGCAGCCGACGTTCATAAAGACACCAGTCTGCTCAGAAACACTCTTCAGAAACAACAAGTCAGAAATGTACTTACAGAATAAGTCCAGCACACAGAGCAAAGTGTGCCCCATCCTCACATCCAGCACAACTGAACAAAGTGTTCTATCTATTCATAATTATAATGCTGAAGACAGAAGTGACGTGTCATTAAAAGGTGTGATCAGAATGCATAGAGTATAGACTCTTCCTTCCCCTTTCCTCCAACTTTAGACAGCAGCTCTGACCACAGCAGTTTCACATGGTTATATTTCCTGTCCTCTTCACAATATGAATATGAACATGTTGCTAGCTTTACTCATAACTCCATACACATATACTTACACTGCGCACCGCGCACCGCGCGACGCGGTGTCACGCTGTGACGTCCTGACGAGGAAGTGGGCAGGCAAAGCGTGCCGGCCTTTCTCTGCCCTTTAAATATCAGAGTCGCGCGCTTCTAGTCAGCTGACTTCCGTTTGTTAAAAATAATGTTTACACTGAGTAAATGTGGGAATTACTATTTCTACTATTTCTGTGAACAGAAATATTGTTTGAATGGTTTCTATGTGTGTTTGGGAGGTATAAAATACTTACCTGTGTAAAAGAAGTATGAAGTCAAAATAATCCAGCCCAGTGGGAGGGGCAAGAGGGTTAACAGAGGGTGCTGTGGCTCCTCTGGGAGACTCTGACGATGGTTACAAGTTAGGTAACAGCTCCTGGAGGTAAATGAGCTTGTCATTATTTTGTGAGTTATTGAAGAACTCAAATTTCAACTTTAAGTTTTATTATTATTATTCTGTTATTGTTTTTCCATCATTTTATACTTCACTTTGGAGACTGGTAAAATAAAATGGGAAAAAACACCTATTTCCAAATACGCCTGTGATTTTTGAGGAGAGAACCCATGATTAGTGATGGGTTTTCGAGGCTTTGTTGAAGCTTCGACACCTGATTCAAGAAAAAGGTTCATTACTCGAGGCTTCAATGACACAGTGCTCGAGGAGGACATCTAGTGGTGAATAAAATGAATTGCGGTGTGTGTTATTGGTTCATGGATTGTTTGGGATTTGAATCGCCGTGCACAGTCTCGTTTGACTACACTACATGGTTACATGGTTTCAGGCAGACACAATAAAATACATGAAATTTTCAGTTTCACTGCACAAAATTGTTATAAAAAATTACATTTGAAGTGGATAAATAATAATTAGGGCTAATCAAACGTCATGATTAATCCGATTAAGTCAAAGTCAAAGTCAGCTTTATTGTCAAATCTGCTATATGTGCTGGACATATACTCTTCACTCCGCAACATATAGTTATATGTTATATGTTGCGGAGTGAAGAGTAACGCAATGTTAAATGTTTAACACAATTAAAGCATTTGCGGCGGAGAACAAAGCTGCATGGTGGTGTAGGGGAATCATTGTGGCTTTAGGTGCGAGAGGGTCCGGGTTTGAAACTTATGAAACGCGAATCAGCGAGGGGTCCTCCACACACACACAAACAGAGAGTTTTGCCTATGCAAGAGAAACGTGATCAATAACATTTCTTTTACTAAAATGTACACAATGACAAATTGTGATTAACTATATAAAAAAGCCTGTATAACTATGTACATGAAAAGGAATGTCCTATCCCTGAACACACTCGATCCCACCAAGCGACAACCCGAACTAATCACATGACTCGTATGCCGTTCGAAGCGCTCAACTGCTTCAAACAGCAAGCAAGCCTCGGCACAGTGGTTCGAAACAATTGCTTCATGAGCTACCGTGCATGTGTCGGAGCCTCGGGAGGACCATCCTTACCCATGATAGTGATGTCCAAATGAAGCAATGAAGCCGTATTGAACCACTTCATCAATTGTGTCGAGTTTGGGTTCATTCATTCAATGCTTCGTTTCAGTGACATCTAGTGGTGAAATAGGACACAGCGTCTTAATTACATGATGAGTGTAACCAGGGTGTGTGATGTACATATATTTTAGTTAAGACTGATTAATTGGTTGGTCAGTTGATTCTATAAATGTATGTGTTGCAGTAGGAGCTTGTGGATAAGCCTGGATAGTAATTCAAACATTTTTATTGTTAAACGATATTTTTTCCACTGTTTTGGACTGAGCCGGTTTAAGCAAAGTCTCACGTTACGAAGCAGTGTCGAGTGATTTGAACCAGTCATGTGATTCACTGAGAGGACCGAAGCAGTTACTACTTTGGACCTCATTGGTCACGTGGGTTTACCCGCACCAAAGCAAGCTTGGAAGCAGTGGTTCAAGATAAATGCTGTTGTAACTCGGAAGCTTGTATCGGAGCGTCGGTGTCACTTGGCCATCACTAACCCATGACATGATGTCAATGTGATGTTTTACTTTCAGCCATAGATGATAAATAAAGGAACCACTAATTAATATCTTTCATCAACATGCAGCAGAGATTTTTTTTACATAATGTGTGTAAACACCTGAACTTTAGAACAATAAAAATATTCTGAGTGGTTTATTACACTAAATGAAAACCACTAAGTTTTAGTTATCGTGACTAAACAAAGAACCAGGGTTAGGATTTACTGACATCTAGTGGTCAATCTGAATACCCCTCCCTTTCTAAGTTTGAAAATCTTGCTCAGTCCAGCTGTGTGACTTATAATCAGGCCCGAAGTTATCAGCCTGACCTGCTGAGATACATTTATAACACCATATGTCACCAACAAACTCCTCAGTAAATATATGATCATATATGACCTGACTAATGGTAATATGTATGAACGGGAAATAAATGTAACCTTCAGTATAACCTCCATAGAAAAGTGTGCTGAACACTAAAATAAAGATTGGAACCTCCTGACTATGACATTAAATTGCTATTTTACATGTTAATAAAGACATCAGACCTCTGCTTTCTGAACTCACTATGTATGTATAAATATTTAAACAAACATATAGGTGTACATACCAGGGATGCAGACTCCAAGAAGCAACACAACTATATGTGACGTTACTGTGGTGACACAGTTGACCAACGACTCACCTCTGTGTGGAGAGCAACAACTTCCACTTCCTCTTGTGGTCTGTCAGACTGTGGCTTGACTTTTTAGGACGTTTCATCTTTCTGTCAACAAGCAGAAGAAGTGGTTAGAGCTGCTCTGACATGAAGCCACTTATGCACATCTCCTGATTTATATTTACCCACAAAGTGTAAAATATATAAATTATGTAAATTGCTTATTTATAACTAGTCAAAATAAAAATATCAACTTAACACTTCAGAAGTTAAACTGGAAAAATTATAGACACACAATTGACCACAGAAGCAACAAAACAACTAAAAACAGCACCCTAAGTTTTTTGTCTCTCGTCATGACAACAGTATAGATTATGTTATGGTCAAATTTTTATTAAGTGAATACATTTAACAAAAAGTATTAAAATCATAAGTAATACTCTCTCTCTTTTTGGAACCAGTGGAGTCACCCCTGCAGACCAGCAGGGGGAGCCACATGTTCAACACTTCTGCAAGGGTGTCTCTTTATAAACTCTGAGGTTTCATCACATCCTTTTGTAAAATGTCTGGTCTGTTGTAAGCTTGCAGCTTCAGAGTTTGTCAACAATTAAACATTAATGTAACATCATACATAGAAACACAACAAATTACTATAATTACACACATACCTGTATGAAGATGAACTACTACAAACGGCTGCATTTTGTAAAGTGTATCAACTTACAATGGGGATATTCACATTATAAACAGGAGAATAAATGTGTTAAAATCTGTATTTTGTTCATGATGTGATATTAAATTAGAAGCATTTTTGTCATCCATCCTGCTGGTTTCATTGATCCTGAAAAGAAATGAAGACAGAGATGCTGTCAGGGTTTGAGCCAGGGCTTTTGTTGATGAAGATTCTCAGTCATCCAGGTCATCATACGTAGAGAAGATTGAAGCAAGGCGTCTGGACTTGTAGAGTCCAGCCAGGGCTTTAAATAAAGCCAGGGCTTTTATTTTGTTAGTCTGTTTTCTGTTTGGATTAATTCTAGATTTATTAGTTACTTCCTGTTTTATTTTGTACTTGACTGTTTCCCTTGTGTTTCAGGTCTGTTGACTTCCCCTTCCTCATGTGTGCACCCTCCCCCTCCCGTTGATTACCTGCTCCGCCCTAATGTGCTTCACCTGTGTCCTATTGTCTTCCCGCCCTCCTGTGTATAAAGTCTGTGTGTATCCTCCCCCTTGTTGCCAGTTCGTTTTGTGAGCAATCCATATGGCATAGCCGCCCAAGTAACCTTTCTGCTCTTGTGATTTTTTTTCCCTGCGAGTTTTCAAGTGCCTTCTGGATTTTCTTGTGCTTGACTTTGTTTGGATTTTGACTACTGTTTTGCCTTTGCCCTTTTGGATAACTTTGCCTCGTGGACTGAACTCCTGTTTACCGAACTCTTGCCTGAATTAAACATTGAGATTTGCCTTTTACTTCCGGCTCTGCTGTATTTGTGTCCACCATCTTGTATCGGCCCTGACAGATGCAGGGTCCACAATCTGTACAAGTGAATTGTTACACTGACAAATCTAAACATGCATGTTGTGTTGTTGCTGCACAAAGACCTGTCCTTCGTTTGACTTCAGCATAAACAGCTCCATCAGCTGCAGCAGCAGGGGCTGGTTGTCCTGTGAATAAAAACATGTGGCAGTATTGAAAAGTGACTTCACAGCAGGGAGAATAAAAACACAAATATACTTTATTAACAGTTGTTGCAACGCCGTGTACCTGCAGATGATCTTATCTTCACGTCTGAGTAAACACAGCTCTCCACTGGTTTCTGCTTCTTCCCTGTTAAAAGACCCAGATGAATGAGCTTTCTTCAGGTATTACTGGCATATAAAAGCACCTACGTGCTGTTAGCTTTTCCAGCTGCTGTATGTGGTGCTCACCTTTCTTAGTCGCATTTTTAAGTTCAATCAAAGAATATTTGACGTCACTGGATTCACCTGAAACATATAGTTACACTTTAGAATGTCAACATGTTACTGTGACCTTAAACATATCATTGGAGTATTTGTAACTGTAACTTGTCTGGACTCAAAACATCTCGCTGTATACTGCACCATGTTCTGTGTTTTCAGGCTCTTTGATTGTTTCATAGACGGACACATCACCTACAGAGTGAGAATCGAGATGAGGTTAGTCGTTATTATCACATCATATGAATTACAAACAGCTAACAAGACATGGAAGTGTTACATTTAACACAACTGCTGATTGATAAGTCTAAGGGTTTGACTTTCACACAGAAGGATAAATAAAATTAAAGTTGCAAGCAGCCATGATGGGCCCTTGCACTCTTTGCGGTTGGGACTCGCAGCCGCCGCCTCCCCTATCGTCCCACGGCCTCTCTCCCCGCGCCACCGGCATGAGCTGTGGTCTGCAGGCCAGAAGAGAAAACCAAAACACATATATACAAAAGAAAAGTCCTCCGGCCAGTAGGTGGCACAGGGATTGTAGCTTAGGAGCATATCAATACGTGCAGAGTCAGATGTTCGGCTATGACTGTAAAGTTTCATCCACATAGGATGAAGTATGTGGGAGGTACAGCCACAAAAACAACCATTTCTAGAGGATTGGCGAAGGGTGAACTTTGTGGTGGCGCCACAGCCAGACCACATGTCTAAGTGCTATAGATTTATTGGAACTGGCAAGTAGCAAGGAGCTGCTGAACTATGTCGTTCAGCTCTGATATATTTTATTTTGTCAGATAACCGACTGTTTTCTAGCCTGCTGGTTTGGGGTTGAGGAGATTGGGATAACAGTCCTGCTCCTTACAGGATTTTGGGAGGTTTAGACAAAATACATTGCTGCACTGTGCACTTTTTTTAAAGTCCTATTGTTGTTGGAGTCTGAGTGGTGAATCTGCCTCTGTTTGCTTGTAAACCTCCAAGAGAAGCTTTGAGAGAAGCTAATGTGAGCTGCAGGAAAGCAAATGGTCAACAAAAGGTCTTTTTGTCTTTCTCAAAGCATTTGTATGTCCCAGCAGAAAGGCGCAAGTAATGTCTCTGAAATTAAATAAGAAGATCTGACACAGGCTGAACATTCCCCACGAGCAGCAGACACTACAGTCAGCACCTTAGACAGCTCCAGCACTGCTGCCGGCTTCACAGTCAGCACCTCGGACAGCTCCAGCACTGCTGCCAGCTCCACAGTCAGCACCTCGGACAGCTCCAGCACTGCTGCCAGCTCCACAGTCAGCACCTCGGACAGCTCCAGCACTGCTGCTGGCTCCACAGTCAGCACCTCGGACAGCTCCAGCACTGCTGCCAGCTTCACAGTCAGCACCTCGGACAGCTCCAGCACTGCTGCCGGCGCCACAGTCAGCACCTCGGACAGAGACACAGCACAGGTATTCACATTCATCTTCTTGAAGCAAGGCGTCTGGACTTGTAGAGTTTTCTTGAAGATGTTTCGCTGCTCATCCAAGCAGCTTCATCAGTTCTAACTGTTTGGTGGGGAAACATGGTTTATATGTTGTTGCAAACCTCAGTGGGTGGGTCTGGTTAAAACTTACAAACAATAGCACTAAATGTTTCCATACTTACCTGTGATGTTCTGGCTGACTGGGCCAGGTGTGTCTAACGACTGGCTAACAACTATGAGACTGCCGGAGAGGGACTGGTTGACAGCCCTTTGTTCTTACTGTGAGTATGTGCAAACTTCCTGGGAATGGATGAAATCACTGCATTGTATGTGGTAGAAAAATGATGTCTGAGGCCACCACCTCTGTTAAGGGAAGGTTTTTCCAGCTTAACATAGATGGCTTCCTTGACTCCTCTTTCAAGCCACCTTTCCTCTCTGTCTAGGATGTGAACATTGTTGTCCTCAAAGGAGTGTCCTTTGTCTTTGAGGTGGAGGTGAACAGCTGAGTCTTGTCCTGAGGAGGTGGCTCTCCTGTGCTGAGTTATTGTTCTGTGGAGTGGTTGTTTAGTTTCTCCAATGTACAGATCAGAGCATTCCTCACTGCCCTGGACTGCATATATCACATTGCTGTATTTCTCCCTGGGAGTTTTATCCTTCGGGTGAACCAGTTTGTGTCTCAGGGTTGTCATCGGTTTAAAATGGACCGGGATGTCATGGTTGTTGAAGATCCTATGGAGTTTCTCTGATACTCCTGGCACATATGGAATGGAGATGTTTTTTCTCTGTCAGTTGTTGTCCTTCTTCTTGTTGTTAGTGGGTCTTGTTTTTGTGGCTTTGATGAGTGCCCAGTTGGGGTAGCCACAAGTTTTCAGGGATTTCCTGGCCAGCTCAGAGGGGAAGAAGAAGGAACAACATCAGGAAATCCCTAAAAACTTGTGGCTACTTCATGGTGTTGCCCCGCATGAGAGCTGATTCAACCTACAGTATTTCACAGTATACTGAATTCTTGAGAATTGAATAGGATGTAGTAAGTAGCACTACTGTGAGGCCTTTGTGGGAAGATCAACAAATGTTTCATATTAGAAACTAAAAGAATATTTTAACCTCAGGCTGCTTGGTCTGCATGTCATGTTGGAATCTGTGTGAAATGTGGTTAATCTTTGTTTAATACAGCACTTGGATCCAATGAGAAGTACGGAAGAAATTATATTTTAATAAGAACCATTTTATTTACACAAAAAGTTTTAAAGACCACAAAATAAAGTCTATGAAAGAACAGAACAACGACACACAATGAAACTGTTGGACTTCATGCCCTTGTAATACTCTGGTTTGTCCTGTGGGTGGTGCTGTGGCTTCACTGGTGACATTTAAATTCAGCATGTGTAAAATGCTGCAGACAGTGTCCACTTTGCTCTGAGCCTATTGAACGTCTCGTGCTGCTCGTCTGGTTGTGCTCTTGCATGATATCCACATTTACCTCAGAGAGTCCATCTGTAGGGGGAGCCTCAAACAAACCTTTGTCAGACAGCATCACACACAGAAGATCTTTCAACTCATGATTCTTCACATTTAAAGAAAGCTGCAGCTCAAAGAAATGAACTCACAACAAACAGTTTCTCTTGAGACATGACAAATGACAACACTATAACCTGAAGTTTCTGCTCTCAAAACAGGAGAACATGAAGATGAACAAAAAAAGAACTTCTTCTTTATAACATGGGAAACAATCTAAAGCAGGCCAGCACTGAAACATGTTCTGTTATCAAGCTTAAAACAGACAGCTAGTCATTGACTTCATGCTGCCATCTGTGCTTCTCTTTGTTTGTTGATGATGAACGTCTCTTCATGGACCTGAAATAAAATCACAGCAAACAGTCTCAGTTTAAAATACTGTCTTTGGAACATGAGCTCTGACTGTATATGAAGAATATTACCTGTGGTTGGATTCACATTACTGTAGTCACACAGTGACTCTTCTTTGTCAACATGTTGTCCTGTTATCATGATATCAATCATATATAAAATAATGATTCTCTCTGTATTTTAGTATCAATGTAACGTCTCATATTTTTATATACTCACTCCTGCTGTCCAGAGCTTTGAGCTGAATCAGATATGAAGCATTATAATAATCTTCTTCAGGCTGACCTGAAATAATATGTGAGTACTGAGTTTCACAGTGATTCTATAATGATTATAACTTTAACCTGCTCCATGTCAATCAAAGTGTGTACTGTACCATTTCCAGAGCCTTCAGCTCCTCTGATTGTGTCATAGACACAAAGGTCGCCTACAGGACAGTGAAACATTAAATGAGTCACCTCACATCTGTCACACTCATTTAAACGTCTTTATGTTTTTATTAAATGTTGTTATTGAACAGTATTAAAGCTGCAGCAGCATGAACACATCTAATAAATATCTGTGAAAACATTCAGAACCAGATGAAACACTGACTGTGGAGAAGAGAGGAGTATATCTGATGTTGGTTTACTTCCTGGTTCACTGTCTGCTCTGCAGAAGAACCTGTTATTAACAGAAAATGATCATGTTGTTACATGGTTTTGTAAATTCTGTGTCACATTTAAAGTTTATAGTAAATAAATGATGCATCAGAAGAAAAAGGTCTGACCTTTGGACTGTCTGTAGTGATACAGTAAGAGCACAATGACAAAGAATAATATGATTCCACACAGCAGTCCAACAATTAATGGCACTGAGGATGAGGAGCTTTCAGGTCTTGATACAACTATTAGAAATAATAAACATACATTAATACACTTATATTGGACTTGGTGTCATTAATACAGACAATAATCAAAACAACATTACCGTAACATACCAAAAAAAGGAGCATCAAACATCTTTACTCACCTTTCACTGACATCCAGCTCTGAGGTGACTTCTTTCCTGAATGTTCACACCTGTAGAAACCTTCATGTGACTCTGACACTGCAGAGATCTTCAGCTCCCCTCTGGTATCACTTTGAACAAGTTTGTCATTGTGATAGAAAAACACATTGGAAAGTTTGTTTTGTCCTCTCAGTCTGCAGCCAAGAATAACAGAGTCTCCTTCAGTCACACTATTGACAGGACTCTCCAGGACAATGTCTGTATCTGTGAGACAGTCAGAGGACGTCAGTCAGAGATCAGTCAGTGAGGTGGAGGTTAGTGTATAGTAAGAAATCACCTACCATGGACAGTGATGTTGACTGTGTTGCTGAACTCTCCTGATGCAGACTCACACCAGTACACACCAGTATCAGACTGTGATGTGTTGATGTTACATGTGGATCCAGTCATTGTTCCCCAGTTAGAACAGGATGACAGACGTCCTTCATCAGAGAACTTCCTCACTCTCCACTCAGTAGAGTTTCCCTCACAGGTCAGTGAGACAGACTCAGAGGTGAAGTGTTGGACTCTGTCAGGATTCACTGTGAGAGACGCTGCTGGATGAAAACCTGAAAAACAAAACATGTCAAAGGAACAAAGTAAGAACACAAAAATGACACAATGAAAAAATGACACACAACTAGCTCATTCTGATTCTCTCAATAAACAGAGGAATCACAGTGACAGAATAAATTCTTCTCACTGAGAGGACAGAATCAAACTGACCTGCAGACCAGACAAACTTTGGGTCACTGTAATCAGAGTGATACTCTGGGTCTCCTCTTCCAGCTCTGCACACATATGCTGCTGTGTGTGTCTGTCCATGAATGATGTAGGAATCCTGTACAGTCCCATCAGTGCTACCAGGCAGCAGCTCATAGCTGTAAGACCAAGAGTTCTTTGACAGACCAGGAACAGCTTTATACCAGTAGAACCTCCATCCTGCAGGTGGATGTTCAACCTCACAGCTCAGAGTTACTGAGGCTCCAGGACTCAGCCATGATGGAGACACAGTGAGGACAGGTCGGGGTTTAACTGTTGGAAAGAGATGATGTTAAAACAGACTGTCAGATTGCAGATTTACAGGTTTATAAATAAATTAACACTTACTGTCAGATACTGTCAGTCTGACTGGATCACTCCACTCTGTTGTTGTATGTTCATTTTTCATGTAGCCCTTACAGCTGTAGGCTCCACTGTGTGATGAAGAAGCAGAACTAATCCTGTACTCATTCTGATTTGAAGGTTTGTTGGAGTCTGGTGCTTTCCATTCATAACCCCACTCAGTGTCTCCTCCTTGGATCTCACACCTGACACTGATCTTCTCTCCTTCATATATCTGAGTCCAGTTAGGTTGCAGAGTCACAACAGGTCTGATTGAAGCTTTGAAACACAACAAGTTCATATCTGTTCATATTTTATTCATCCTGATACAAGATCACAGCAGACATTGTGTGTTACATACAACTCACCAGGTTTGTTGACCTTCACTGATTGGCTGTACTCTGTGTAGTAAAGTGGGTCTCCTCCTCTTCCTCCTCTTCCTCCTCTGCACCAGTACTCTCCTTCCTTTGAGACTCTGATTTGTTGGTCTGAAAGTGAAACAGCCTCCTGTGTGGTCAGAGGTTCAGAGGATTTCTGATCTCTGTACCAGAAGTATTTCCATCCAGAGGACTGTTTCACAGAGCAGGTCAGAGTCACACTGCCCCCTGCTGGAACAGCTGACTCATCTGAAGTCAGGTCAGCTGTTGGTTTAGCTGCAGTTCAGTTTAGAACAAAACATTAAAAGTGAATTGCTGTTAATATTAATTACACTAATCTGAAATGACCAAAACTATTATTATTATTATTATAGTATTGTGTGTTTAAATAATGAGAAACATTTCAGAAAATCAATGTTCTGTAGTAGAAGATTTGAATTGAAACAATAAATCAATCAAACTCACCTGATACATTTAGTGTGATGGGATCACTCCAAGAGGAGAACTTGTCCACTCTCTGTTTACCTCTGCACCTGTACTGTCCATGACTGGAATCAGATGCAGTGATAACCCAGAGTTCACCGTGTCTTATAATTTGCTGTGATCTGCCTGTTCTCCATTCAAACTCCCACTCAGTGTCTCCTCCATTCTGGACCTGACATCTCAGAGTTATCTTCTCTCCTCTGAATATCTGAGTCCAGCTGGGCTGCTGTGTGATCACAGCTTTATGGGAAACTGTTTCCAACAAACACACAATGTGGATAAAAACAAGAATTTAACCAACAGATAAAAACACATCATTATCAGGAGTTACAGTGATGTTAATGATGAATGGAAGTGATTTTATTTCAGAACAAAGACCCTTCATTCACCTCTTTTCTCCACTGTGACATCACCACTGTACTCTGTGTAGTAAACATGGTCTCCTCCTCTTCCTCCTCTTCCTCCTCTGCACTGATAGATGCCTCCTTCTGAAACACTGACAGTCTTACTTGATGCTTCACTTTTTATTATCTGAGCTTCAGAAGACTCTGAGGTACGTCTGTACCAGTAGTACTTCCACCCTGAAGAGACGTCCACAGAGCAGGTCAGTGTTACGCTGCCCCCTGCTGGTATGACTGTCTTGTCTGCTCTCAGTGAGGCCCGAGGTTTATCTGCAGTGAGGTTTGTAGAGAAAAATTTAAAAAGTTGCTGGATGAATTACTGCTGGAAAATCTTTTCAGACTCAAAACAGGAATATATGTAGCACATGAGGTGATGTATGTTTCAGTAGAACTTTAACTGTTGTTCTTTAGATTATGTCTAATTCAGCACTTTGATTTGGATGAAAGGTGAACAGTTACCTGATACAGTCAATCTGAGGGCTTCACTCCACTCTGTTGAGGAAAATGTGTCCCTTCTACCCAGACATCTGTATTCTCCACTGTCAGACTCAGTAACTTTGATCCTGATTTTGTTGGATGTGGGATAAATGTTGAATTTGTCTGGTTTCCATTCATATGTCCACTGAGTTCCTTCAGCTCCCTGAATGTCACATCTGAGAGTGATCGTCTCACCAGAGAATATCTGAGGCCAGCTGTGTTCCAGGATCACAGAGGGCTTATTAGGACCTATCCATTCAGGATAAAGAGAGATTAAACAGAAACATGTTATTCATTTCAACACTAAAGTTTGTGGTAATTATTTGAATGCATACAAAAAATAAACATAGAGCTACAAAACAAATAATGCTGCTTTATTTATATTAATCAGATGCATTTAGTGTCAAATAGAAACAGTTTAAGCATCTAATTCATTGATCTTCCTGAATCTAAAAGTTACTGTGTGACATGAACATGTTTTATGTTCGTCTTCCTGCTCACTTCCTGTTGTTACTGATGACATCAGCCTTTAACTGTCGCCTCACTGTTCACTGTTCATATTCAGAGATCTGTTAAAGCTAAACAGCAGTTAGAGAAAGGTCCTCTGTTTTATGTGAACTGAATATAAAAAAGACATTTTTTCATATATTCTTGTCATGATTAAAGTATTGATCATTTCTTCATCATAGAGCTAAGACAATATGCAATTCCATTCTCTTCTTTCAAATCTTACCTTCTAAACTCTATTTTCTTAAGTGACTCTCAGACAAACTTACACTACAGAAATATTTTAAACGGAAGGAGAAGCTGTAAATTAATAAATTAATCTAACAACAGTTCTCACTATTGTTCTCTACACTCTGTACTCTTGTCATTATTTTTGCAAACAATGACACTAAAGGTAAAATAAAAGACCAACCAATCCTGACGATGTTAGGGGAGGACAAATGTTTGTCGTTTAAAACATGAAGCTGAGTGGTGCCAAAGGAAGAGGAAGTATGAACACAGTGACAACCAGGCAAACTTATTCTAAATGTTATAAACAGAATATAAGCATCAATATAAAAGAACTGCAACAAGCATGTGTCACTGTTGTCTGAATAAATGAAGAAAGTAAAGTTCTGATTTTTCAGCATCATCAGAGCAGGAGGAGCTTCTGACATGTAATCAATGTTTTTTTGTTTCTGTTGGTAACAAAATGTCTCTTTTCTTCATTACTGACAAACACATGAAACATTTGAAAAGTTCATGTTGTTTCATTTCAGAACTAATTATTAAACTCACCAGTTTCCTTAATGGTGACTTCACTGCTAACTGCTGTCATGAACTCTGGGACTCCTCTTCCTCCAATGCACTGATAGATTCCTCCTTCTGAAACACTGACAGTGTCTGATTGATCATTTATTGGTTGACCTACAGAAGACTCTGAGGTACGTCTGTACCAGTAGTACTTCCACCCTGAAGAGACGTCCACAGAGCAGGTCAGTGTTACGCTGCCCCCTGCTGGTATGACTGTCTTGTCTGCTCTCAGTGAGGCCCGGGGTTTATCTGCAGTAAGGATGGAAAAAATGAAACAGTCAGTAAAAAACAGTCAAACAGTAAATAGTAAATGGTTAGAGTATGAATTACTGCAGAAAAATCTTTGCACTTCACTCTTTTCAGACACTGTTGTGAAAACAGGAAGACATGCAGCACAATACTTAGTGTGTATTTAGTAGCACTTAAATTGTTGGTTAGATTTTACCTAATTCAGCACTTTAATATGGATTAAAGATGATCAGTTTACCTGATGCAGTCAATCTGAGGGCTTCACTCCACTCTGTTGTTAACTTGTTGCTTCTACCCCGACAGCTGTATTCTACACTGCCAGACCAAAAAACGCTGATGGACGTGTGTTTACTGTGTGTTGAATGAAGGTTTGACTTGTCTCGTCTCCATTCATACGTCCACTGAGTTCCTTCAGCTCCCTGAATGTCACATCTGAGAGTGATCGTCTCACCAGAGAATATCTGAGTCCAGCTGTGTTCCAGGATCACAGAGGGCTTATTAGGTCCTATTCAGTCAGGATAAAGAGAGATTAAACAAAAACATGTTATTCATTTCAACACTAAAGTTTGTGGTAATTATTTGAATGTATACAAAACATAAACATAGAGCTACACCACAAACAATGCTGCTTTATTTATATTAATCAGATGCATTTAGTGTCAAATAGAAACAGTTTAAGCATCTAATTCATTGATCTTCCTGAATCTAAAAGTTACTGTGTGTCTTCCTGCTCACTTCCTGTTGTTACTGATGACATCAGCCTTTAACTGTCGCCTCACTGTTCACTGTTCATATTCAGAGATCTGTTAAATCTAAACAGCAGTTAGTGAAAGGTCCTCTGTTTTATGTGAACTGAATATAACAAAGACATTTTTCATATATTCATGATTAAAGTACTGATCATTTCTTCATCATAGAGCTAAGAGAATATGCAATTCCATTCTCTTCTTTCAAATCTTACCTTCTAAACTCTAGTTTCTTAAGTGACTCTCAGACAAAGTTACACTATAGAAATATTTTAAACGGAAGGAGAAGCTGTAAATTAATAAATTAATCTAACAACAGTTCTCACTATTGTTCTCTAAACTCTGTACTCTTGTCATTATTTTTGCAAACAATGACACTAAAGGTAAAATAAAAGACCAACCAATCCTGACGATGTTAGGGGAGGACAAATGTTTCTCTTTTAAAACATGAAGCTGAGTGGTGCCAAAGGAAGAGGGAATATGAACACAGTGACAACCAGGCAAACTTATTCTAAATGTTAAAACAGAATATAAACATCAATATAAAAGAACTGCAACAAGCATGTGTCACTGTTGTCTGAATAAATGAAGAAAGTAAAGTTCTGATTTTTCAGCATCATCAGAGCAGGAGGAGCTTCTGACATGTAATCAATGTTTTTGTTTCTGTTGGTAACAAAATGTTTCTTTTCTTCATTACTGACAAACACATGAAACATTTGAAAAGTTCATGTTGTTTCATTTCACAACTAATTATTAAACTCACCAGTTTCCTTAATGGTGACTTCACTGCTAACTGCTGTCATGAACTCTGGGACTCCTCTTCCTCCAATGCACTGATAGATTCCTCCTTCTGAAACACTGACAGTGTCTGATTGATCATTTATTGAATGAGCTACAGAAGACTCTGAGGTACGTCTGTACCAGTAGTACTTCCACCCTGAAGAGACGTCCACAGAGCAGGTCAGTGTTACGCTGCCCCCTGCTGGTATGACTGTCTTGTCTGCTCTCAGTGAGGCCCGGGGTTTATCTGCAGTAAGGATGGAAAAAATGAAACAGTCAGTAAAAAACAGTCAAACACTAAATAGTAAATGGTTAGAGTATGAATTACTGCAGAAAAATCTTTGCACTTCATTCTTTTCAGACACTGTTGTGAGAACAGGAAGACATGAAGCACAATACTTAGTGTGTGTTTAGTAGCACTTAAATTGTTGGTTAGATTTGACCTAATTCAGCACTTTTATATGGATTAAAGATGATCAGCTTACCTAATACAGTCAATCTGAGGGCTTCACTCCACTCTGTTGTTAACTTGTTGCTTCTACCCCGACAGCTGTATTCTACACTGCCAGACCAAAAAACGCTGATGGACCTGTGTTTACTGTCTGTTGAATGAAGGTCTGACTTGTCTCGTCTCCATTCATACGTCCACTGAGTTCCTTCAGCTCCCTGAATGTCACATCTGAGGGTGATCGTCTCACCAGAGAATATCTGAGTCCAGCTGTGTTCCAGGATCACAGAGGGCTTATTAGGAACTATTCAGTCAGAATAAAGAGAGATTAAACAGAAACATGTTATTCATTTCAACACTAAAGTTTGTGGTAATTATTTGAATGTATACAAAACAAAAACATAGAGCTACACCACAAATAATGTTGCTTCATTTATATTAATCAGATGCATTTAGTGTCAAATAGAAATAGTTTCAGGATCTAATTCATTGATCTTCCTGAATCTAAAAGTTACTGTGTGACATGAACATGTTTTATGTTCGTCTTCCTGCTCACTTCCTGTTGTTACTGATGACATCAGCCTTTAACTGTCGCCTCACTGTTCACTGTTCATATTCAGAGATCTGTTAAAGCTAAACAGCAGTTAGAGAAAGGTCCTCTGTTTTATGTGAACTGAATATAAAAAAGACATTTTTTCATATATTCTTGTCATGATTAAAGTATTGATCATTTCTTCATCATAGAGCTAAGAGAATATGCAATTCCATTCTCTTCTTTCAAATCTTACCTTCTAAACTCTATTTTCTTAAGTGACTCTCAGACAAACTTACACTACAGAAATATTTTAAACGGAAGGAGAAGCTGTAAATTAATAAGTTAATCTAACAACAGTTCTCACTATTGTTCTCTACACTCTGTACTCTTGTCATTATTTTTGCAAACAATGACACTAAAGGTAAAATAAAAGACCAACCAATCCTGACGATGTTAGGGGAGGACAAATGTTTGTCGTTTAAAACATGAAGCTGAGTGGTGCCAAAGGAAGAGGGAATATGAACACAGTGACAACCAGGCAAACGTATTCTAAATGTTATAAACAGAATATAAACATCAATATAAAAGAACTGCAACAAACATGTGTCACTGTTGTCTGAATAAATGAAGAAAGTAAAGTTCTGATTTTTCAGCATCATCAGAGCAGGAGGAGCTTCTGACATGTAATCAATGTTTTTTGTTTCTGTTGGTAACAAAATGTCTCTTTTCTTCATTACTGACAAACACATGAAACATTTGAAAAGTTCATGTTGTTTCATTTCAGAACTAATTATTAAACTCACCAGTTTCCTTAATGGTGACTTCACTGCTAACTGCTGTCAAGAACTCTGGGACTCCTCTTCCTCCTCTTCCTCCTCTGCACTGATAGATTCCTCCCTCTGAAACACTGACAGTGTCTGATTGATCATTTATTGGTTGAGCTTTAGAAGACTCTGAGGTACGTCTGTACCAGTAGTACTTCCACCCTGAAGAGACGTCCACAGAGCAGGTCAGTGTTACGCTGCCCCCTGCTGGTATGACTGTCTTGTCTGCTCTCAGTGAGGCCCGAGGTTTATCTGCAGTGAGGAAGGAACAAATGAAACAGTCAGTAAAAAACAGTCAAACAGTAAATAGTAAATGGTTAGAGTATGAATTACTGCAGAAAAATCTTTGCACTTCATTCTTTTCAGACACTGTTGTGAAAACAGGAAGACATGCAGCACAATACTTAGTGTGTGTTTAGTAGCACTTAAATTGTTGGTTAGATTTGACCTAATTCAGCACTTTTATATGGATTAAAGATGATCAGCTTACCTGATACAGTCAATCTGAGGGCTTCACTCCACTCTGTTGTTAAATTGTCTTTTCTACCCAAACATCTGTATTCTCCACTGATAGATGCTCTGATGGACCTTTTGCCATCCTCTGTTGGAGCTGTGTGTACATTAGGTGGTTTCCATTCATACGTCCACTGAGTTCCTTCAGCTCCCCGAATGTCACATCTGAGAGTGATCGTCTCACCAGAGAATATCTTAGTCCAGCTGTGTTCCAGGATCACAGAGGGCTTATTAGGAACTATTCAGTCAGGATAAAGAGAGATTAAACAGAAACATGTTAGTATTCATTTCAACACTAAAGATTGTGGTAATTATTTGAATGCATACAAAAAATAAACATAGAGCTACACCACAAATAATGCTGCTTTATTTATATTAATCAGATGCATTTAGTGTCAAATAGAAACAGTTTAAGCATCTAATTCATTGATCTTCCTGAATCTAAAAGTTACTGTGTGTCTTCCTGCTCACTTCCTGTTGTTACTGATGACATCATCCTTTAACTGTCACCTCACTGTTCTAATAGAGGTGTACACACTCTGTTAAACAGTTCTTCATATTCAGAGATCTGTTAAATCTAAACAGCAGTTAGAGAAAGGTCCTCTGTTTTATGTGAACTGAATATAACAAAGACGTTTTTCATATATTCATGATTCAAGTATTGATCATTTCTTCATCATAGAGCTAAGAGAATATGCAATTCCATTCTCTTCTTTCAAATCTTACCTTCTAAACTCTATTTTCTTAAGTGACTCAGACAAACTTACACTACAGAAATATTTTAAACGGAAGGAGAAGCTGTAAATTAATAAATTAATCTAACAACAGTTCTCACTATTGTTCTCTAAACTCTGTACTCTTGTCATTATTTTTGCAAACAATGACACTAAAGGTAAAATAAAAGACCAACCAATCCTGAAGATGTTAGGGGAGGACAAATGTTTGTCGTTTAAAACATGAAGCTGAGTGGTGCCAAAGGAAGAGGAAGTATGAACACAGTGACAACCAGACAAACTTATTCTAAATGTTATAAACAGAATATAAACATCAACATAAAAGAACTGCAACAAGCATGTGTCACTGTTGTCTGAATAAATGAAGAAAGTAAAGTTCTGATTTTTCAGCATCATCAGAGCAGGAGGAGCTTCTGACATGTAATCAATGTTTTTTGTTTCTGTTGGTAACAAAATGTCTCTTTTCTTCATTACTGACAAACACATGAAACATTTGAAAAGTTCATGTTGTTTCATTTCAGAACTAATTATTAAACTCACCAGTTTCCTTAATGGTGACTTCACTGCTAACTGCTGTCATGAACTCTGGGACTCCTCTTCCTCCTCTTCCTCCTCTGCACTGATAGATTCCTCCCTCTGAAACACTGACAGTGTCTGATTGATCATTTATTGAATGAGCTACAGAAGACTCTGAGGTACGTCTGTACCAGTAGTACTTCCACCCTGAAGAGACGTCCACAGAGCAGGTCAGTGTTACGCTGCCCCCTGCTGGTATGACTGTCTTGTCTGCTGTCAATGAGGCCCGAGGTTTATCTGCAGTGAGGAAGGAACAAATGAAACAGTCAGTAAAAAACAGTCAAACAGTAAATAGTAAATGGTTAGAGTATGAATTACTGCAGAAAAATCTTTGAACTTCATTCTTTTCAGACACTGTTGTGAAAACAGGAAGACATGCAGCACAATACTTAGTGTGTATTTAGTAGCACTTAAATTGTTGGTTAGATTTGACCTAATTCAGCACTTTTATATGGATTAAAGATGATCAGATTACCTGATGCAGTCCATCTGAGGGCTTCACTCCACTCTGTTGTTAACTTGTTGTGTCTACCCCGACAGCTGTATTCTCCACTGTCAGACCCATAAACTCTGATGGACCTGTGTTTACTGTGTGTTGAATGAAGGTCTAACTTGTCTTGTGTCCATTCATACGTCCACTGAGTTCCTTCAGCTCCCTCAATGTCACATCTGAGGGTGATCGTCTCACCAGAGAATATCTCAGTCCAGCTGTGTTCCAGGATCACAGAGGCCTTCAAGGAACCTGTTCAAATCAAAAACACCCAGTTAGAATACAAAAGAGACTAAACACAAACATGTTATTTATTTTAGTACATCTTAAAATAACTAATATACTAAATATCAAAAATAAAACTATGAAACTTTTAAACTGTATTTACATCATCAGGATGAATCTAGGGTCAAACACACAGACTGAATATAACTATAGATAAAGTGTCCTTGACATCAACCACATGTTTGTGGATGTTGAATCTCTGTTGGAGGCACCGACTGTCTCCATGTTAGCAGCATCATAGTCTGAATAAACTCACAATACTGAGCTCATTAAAGTGACCATCAATCTAATACACAACATAATATAAACACTGAGAAGTTGATAAACAGGAGATAAATACTTTGTGTAATATACAAATGAAGAGAAAAATAAAGACAAAGTATAATTTGTCACCTTCAGTGTGTCCGTAGAGGAGTGTGCTGAACACTGAAATAAAGATTAAAACCTCATCAGACATTGTCAAACCAAAAGAAAGTGATCAATCACAACATTAAAACACTATATATACACAATGTAGATGTGTGGAGCCACATCCAGCAGAACTTCAGTGTAAAACAGAGACATATCAGTCTGCTCAGAAACACTCTTCAGAAACAACAAGTCAGAAATGTACTTACAGAATAAGTCCAGCACACAGAGCAAAGTGTGCCCCATCCTCACATCCAGCACAACTGAACAAAGTGTTCTATCTATTCATAATTATAATGCTGAAGGCAGAAGTGACGTTTCCTTAAAAGGTGTGATCAGAATGTCTGACCGACATCACCTTCTGAGTATAGACTCTTCCTTCCTTTGTGCCCCTCCAACTTTAGACAGCAGCTCTGCCCACAGCAGTTTCACACGCTTGTATTTCCTGTCCTCTTCACACATACAATGATGTAAGGGGGATTCTGCTGATCAAAACTCACACCACTGCAAAGGTTTTGACCTCAGAGCATGAACACTTCCTGTACACAGTCTGCATATACAAAGTACCCATGATATCAGAAACCACAGGTATCAACCATCTTGCACATTTTCCACACATTTTACACCGTGTGAAAGACCCCCACATACAACAACAGAAAAGGCGACAATGACCACAGACAACAGCAGGGTTGATGTCACCTACTGGCTTTTAGACACTGAAGCAATTAATTTAGTACAGTCGTTCACCCCAGCAGGCCAGCAGGGGGAGCAACAGTCCACCACAGAACTACCAATGATATGAGAATCAGAGCTGATGCAGGGTGATGAAATAAAATGTAAAAACCAATTGTTACACTGACAAATCCAAACATGCATGCTGTGTTGCTGCTGCACAATCACCAAGACCTGTTCCTCCAGCACAGACAACAGACCAACACTTTCACATATATGCACACAAACCCCACAGAAACATATTAAAAGAAACCAGAAACACTGGAGACATGAACTTTATTGTAAATCTGACCAAATTTCAACAAAAATATATTTTAAACTCTCATAATCTGTTTTCAGTGAGAACAGCTGATAAAATGTGATCCTTGAACATAGATCATGGATTATTAGATATATGCATAAGGACTTCATGTCCTTTACTTGTAATACTCTGGTTTGTCCTATGGGTGGTGCTGTGGCTTCACTGGTGACATTTAGATTCAGCGTGTGTAAAATGCTGCAGACAGTGTCCACTTTCTGACTTTGCTCTGAGCCTATTGAACGTCTCGGGCTGCTCGTCTGGTTGTGCTCTTGCATGAGATCCACATTTACGTCAGAGAGTCCATCTGTAGGAGGAGCCTCAAACAAACCTTTGTCAGACAGCATCACACACAGAAGATCTTTCAACCCATGATTCTTCACATTTAAAGAAAGCTGCAGCTCAAAGAAATGAACTCACAACAAACAGTCTCTCTTGAGACATGACAAATGACAACACTATAACCTGAGGTTTCTGCTCTCAAAACAGGAGAACATGAAGATGAACAAAAAAAGAACTTCTTCTTTATAACATGGGAACAATCTAAAGCAGGCCAGCACTGAAACATGTTCTTTTATCAAGCTTAAAACAGACAGCTAGTCATTGACTTCATGCTGCCATCTGTGCTTCTCTTTGTTTGTTGATGATGAACTTCTCTTCATGGACCTGAAATAAAATCACAGCAAACAGTCTCAGTATAAAATACTGTCTTTGGAACATGAGCTCTGACTGTATATGAAGAATATTACCTGTGTTTGGATTCACATTACTGTAGTCAGACAGTGACTCTTCTGGGTCAACATGTTGTCCTGTTATCATGATATCAATCATATATAAAATAATGATTCTCTCTGTATTTTAGTATCAATTTAAAGTCTCATATTTTTATATACTCACTCCTGCTGTCCAGAGCTTTGAGCTGAATCAGATATGAAGCATTATAGTAATCTTCTTCAGGCTGACCTGAAATAACATTAATGTGAGTACTGAGTTTCACAGTGATTCTATAATTATTATACCTTTAACCTGCTCCATGTCAATCAAAGTGTGTACTGTACCATTTCCAGAGCCTTCAGCTCCTCTGATTGTCTCATAGACACAAAGGTCGCCTACAGGACAGTGAAACATTAAATGAGTCACCTCACATCTGTCACACTCATTTAAACATCTTCATGTTTTTATTAAATGTTGTTATTGAACAGTATTAAAGCTGCAGCAGCATGAACACATCTAATAAATATCTGTGAAAACATTCAGAACCAGATGAAACACTGACTGTGGAGAAGAGAGGAGTATATCTGATGTTGGTTTACTTCCTGGTTCACTGTCTGCTCTGCAGAAGAACCTGTTATTAACAAAAAATGATCATGTTGTTACATGGTTTTGTAAATTCTGTGTCACATTTAAAGTTTATAGTAAATAGATGATGCATCACAAGAAAAAGGTCTCACCTTTGGACTGTCTGTAGTGATACAGTAAGAGCACAATGACAAAGAATAATATGATTCCACACAGCAGTCCAACAATTAATGGCAGTGAGGATGAGGAGCGTTCAGGTCTGGATACAACTATTAGAAATAATAAACATACATTAATACACTTATATTGGACTTGGTGTCATTAGTACAGACAATATTCAAAACAACATTACCGTAATATACCAAAAAAGGAGCATCAAACATCTTTACTCACCTTTAACTGACATCCAGCTCTGAGGTGACTTCTTTCCTGAATGTTCACACCTGTAGAAACCTTCATGTGACTCTGACACTGCAGAGATCTTCAGCTCCCCTCTGGTATCACTTTGAACAAGTTTGTCATTGTGATAGAAAAACACATTGGAAAGTTTGTTTTGTTGGTTCCCTCGTTTAATTTATTCTTCATCTCCAAAATCTTCCACATATTTATCTGTGTCAATCTTTTGCCTGGTGCACGTTTGTTCATATTGTTTTCTAAGTAGTTGTGTATTAATATTTAAATTGCACTTCATATTGGTAATAATCACGACGGTAAACATATTAATATTATGATGTATGGTATACAACAGACAACATACAACAGAAATCCAACCAGTGTCATGTGATTATAGTTTTTTCATCTAAGCATGTTAAAAGCCAGGTTAGGCCTCAAGCTACTGTGTGTGCTGCAGCAGTTCAGACTAATCAGTTCCTTTTGAGGAACTAGTGGCTGCATGGGCCTTTTTAGGAGTGACTTACATAAGTAACTTATAACTTAAGTTACATGCAAATGGTCACAATGACATGCTTTCCTTACTAATGCCATGTAACCCACTTTACATCAGATTTAATGTTTTGTGAGAGGTAATCTGAGGACAAGCACGGGAATAAATAGGCTGCAGTCCAGATTTATGGATTATTATTGAAATCAAAACTTATATCATCAATTGATTTAAAATATCTGAAAAGCTGATTGTTTTGTATGTGTATACATGTATCTGTGTTCCTATTTTCATTTATTGTCTGTGATGGTGTATGATGAAGGTCACATGTGGTGAGACGTATTATTGCCCTGTACAGGCTGATTGGTCTCACCTGCATCCAATCCTCTGCACTACTCCGTCTTTTTAAGGACTACACTCACCAACACTCCTCATCAGTTCTTCAGTTCACGTTGCGGTAACAGATCGTTCTTCCTTCTGCGTCCTGTGATGAACTTTTGCTCTGCCTATGACTCACCTTTTTGGCCTCTTAGGAGCCTCAGCCCTGGTCCCGTCCAGTCTCCGCTGCAGTCCCCAGAGTGCCTGAACTTGAAGAGTTTTTTTCTGTTTTGCACCTTTTTGTTAAAAATATATCTGTTCACCTATTGTGGATAGAGGACAGTGATGCTCAAAGGAAAAGAAGGAAAAATACAACCTGAAAACTACAAAAGCAACATATTTGTCAAGAGATCATGACCGAATTGCACAAAAATCAACAGAACATTGTTAGTGTAGGAACTATGTTCAACCTAAGTACACATGGACACCATATCCCTGCAAAGTCTAGACATACAAAACTAATGTTTCTCATGTATGGATGGTTTTGGTGCAGGGACACGGTTTTTAGGTGTGCTTCAGTACAGAAAATAGTTCCACAACAAATTCTGTAGATTTTTGTTGTTTTATTTTTTATATATTTTTATACAGTATTATTTGTGGCAGCACCAGCCCTACATTTGCAGTTACAATATAAATATTTGATATTTGACATTACATATACATATACATACATATACATACAATATTTGTGTACTGTCGAGGTGTAGAGGTGTCAAAACACAGGCGTTTTCTTCTTTACAGACATTGTGTTACCTTCTATCCTTAAAAAATGTTTTTTTTTAAAAAAATAAGACTTACAAACCATCAGGATTGTTTTAACCTCAAAAATCTCAAAGCATCAACACCCTATTGGAATCTCCGAGAGTCAAATCGAAAGTGAAACTGAAATGGCCTGTTGTGAAGTAGGTTTTAGTTTCGACGACATTCTTCTCTCTTAGGGACCATCAATAAATCAATGATGTTCCACACAACACAGTGTAACACTATGACACATCTTAATTCACTGTATTTTATTTTATTTTTTTTTATGGAGAAAATATATGTATAAAGCTTCAATATAATTTAGTGGAACAATTTATCTTAGGCTTGGAGTCACATGGCACTGAGGCCAATCCAAATAAGATGATGAAGCCATTTTATTTTAAGAATCAATGAATATTTATTTTAGTATCTTTCATGAGCTAAGTGACTCCAAACCTTCTAGAGGATAAATAAGACCTACTCCTTTTCAGTTGTTCCTCCGTTTTATATTCATATTTTTTGTAGGGAAAAAAGAAAACAGCAGTAATATAGGTTTGAAGATAGTGTGGTGTTGATATTTAGTGACGGTTCCTAACTCAGATGCATCGCGTAAACGGCAAACTGGCCCCACCGAGCAGCCAGACGACACACATCAACACTTCATACTGCAGGGACGTCTTCTTTTCCGTCATGGCCGGTGAGTTTAATTTTTCTTCTATTAATCATTCTTTGTCCACACTCAGCTTTGGAGACATGTGATTTGCTCAAGTAACTACTGGTTTCCTCACCACTAGACTAACATTAAATTAAATCAGGTTTATAGAGACGTACATTTGATTGACAGTAATGTGTTGTTTTTATCAGACATGAGATAAAACCATTATCTGATCTGTGGTCACATCAGAATCCATCCAGCTTTTTACCCATGCGCATGTGCAGCATGACCTTTTCTGTTGTTGAAGCAGGAAGGATGTCAGATTTGAGGCCATAAGGAATTCTGTACTCTGCATTTTAATATTGTTTCAATCTAGCTAAAGTAGATCTATGGAAACAACACGGTGACATTCGGGTGACTTTTTACAGTACTACAGTATAATACTCAGGGTTTCCCACTTTGTTCTGGACATCAAATGTAAACACTAGCAGCAGTAATTATTATACTGGCGTTGCTCATGTGTTAGTTGACATTTTACTGTAACGTGCATCATTATTGAACATATGTCGTTATCTTCCACCTCTAGCATCACACATGAGGATTGTACTGCTGGGAAAAACTGGAACTGGGAAAAGCAGCCTGGCTAACACCATACTGGGAGAGTCTGTGTTTGAGATTCATGACACTGCAGACTCTGGGACCACCGTATGTCAGACAGAGACCAGAGAGGTTCATGGAAGAACCCTCACAGTTACCGACACTCCTGGTTTCTTTGACAGTAAGAAGTCTGAAGAGAAGATGAAACCTGAAATAGTGAAGTGTATCACAGAGTGTTCTCCTGGTCCTCATGCTTTCCTCATCCTGCTCAAAGTGGAGAGATTCACAGTTCAGGAGAACGAGGTTATCTCTAAAATAGAAGAGTCTTTTTCTGAGGAAGCTTTCAAACATGCTGTTGTTGTCTTCACTCATGGTGAGCAGCTTCCTGATGGCATGAAGATCGAAGAGTTTGTTGGTGAAAATGAGAAACTCTGTGACCTCCTGGAGAAATGTGGCGGCCGCTGTCACGTTGTTGATAATAAATATTGGAAGAACAACCAGCAGGATGAATACAGAAACAACCAGGTCCAGGTGGAAGCTCTGCTCAACACCATCGACAGGATGATCGAGGCAAACGGAGGAGGCTACTACACCAATGAGATGCTTCAAGAGGTGGAGAGAAAAATACAAGAAGAAGAGGAACGCATTAGACAGACAGCAGGAAACATGTCAGAGAAGGAGATCAGAGAGCAGGCAAAGAGCAAAGTTGGAGGTGTCCTCAAGAAGATAGCAGGAGTTAGTACTGGAATGTTGCTGGGAGCTTTGCTTGGTGTGGGAGCAGTGGTTGCAGTAGTTGTTTCAGCATTGGTGGGAATAACAATGGCTACAGGTCCTGGTGGAGCAGCAGCAGCGGCACCTGTAGCCTTAAAAGTTGCCTTAATAGGTGGAGCAATTGCTGCCGTACCTGGAGCAGTGGTAGGAGGGTGTATTGGGTATGAGGAAGCTGAAAAAGCAGACTCGGTAGGCGAAGCAGTGAAGAACACAGCTGAGGCTCTTAGAAAGGCTGTAAATCCATTTAAACAAATAGCAAAACAAATAAAGGAATAGCAAGACTATTACTGTGGGTCACTGTTGAAATCAAAATTCTAGTATCAGCCTAAACTGGCCCAACTGTGTGGACAAGCTGCCTATCAATGCCATTAAAATGTGCCAATTTGCTGTCATATATTTTTTCATGTGAATCTAATATGTATCAACATGGCAAGAAGAAATCAATCAGCTTTAGATACAATGATTAATATAGCCAACATGTAGGCCTATTTGTTTAGATTGAAGTTCAGGCTTTTTCAAAGAGTTTCAGCATAACAATGTGATTCTGTGGTCTCACAACTATATTCTACTGTAATGTGGATAAATCCATATATACTGTATCACTTTCTGTTTTGTAGTCTGTGTTAAATAAAGTTTTAAATAAAGACTTTTTTCTAGCATGAAACATTCTTCCGTGTGCACAGACAGACTCTGTATTAGTTTGATTGCTGTTGCTAGGCAATCAAACTAATGTTCTTCACCCTCTTCTTTTTTATTCTTCCGTATGTTTTTTGGCGCAGAGTATCTTCAGCATACATTGACCGATTTCAGCCATTCAACTATCAAAATGTTAATTTCACAGAGGACATTCCAGGTCCACTAAAATTAACTAAATACTAAAAAAAAAACTAAAAAAATCCACTAAATTTTAATTTAAAAAAAATATAATGTTTCAAATATTAAGCAATTTCGGTGTCATTTTTAACATGGGAGTCTATGAGAGAGCCCTTCATCTGCCAAATGTATCTCCTCCTACAAATTTCAAGCTACATACTCCATTTTAGTCTTAAAACGCTCATTAGATGCTGCTCTATCAAACTTGTATTCAGAATTTTCTAATTCCGAATTGTTTCCGCGGGTGACAGGCTGACACACAGAAGCATACAAAGCTCTGAATTTCTCTGATTCTCCAGCAATTCAGAGCAATCCTTCACATCAGCATTCAAAGCAATGCTTCAGCTGCAGCAATCAAACTTGTATTATATCTGAAAGCATAACAGGAAGACACAGAGTTACACCCTGCCTGCTGCTTCTAATTCTGCAGTTTCCCGGAACAACTCTAGTTATGTAGCACAGTTGAAAGTGAAACCGACTTCTGCCAGCAGCAGCAGAGGGGACGCAGAGTGAGGAGGCATAATCCTGAATCATCGTCACACCGCAGTGATCTCTTGTTCACCATGGCTCGTAAGTAAATATTAGTTTTTTCATCATCTGGATAGTAGACCATAGATACAGGTAGCTAAACAATTAAAATCTAAAGTGCGCGGTGTCTCTGCAACTTGCAATGCATATCCAATATGCGCTGTTTTGATGGGGTTCAGCAGACACACCTCTCTCTCTCTCTCTCTTTGCTGGCACACCGACGACGGAATCACGCAAGCGACCTTGACCAGTTTAGCGCACTCAGGGTAGATTTAGGTGAAATCTAAATGAGGAATTCATGCTGTTGAGAAGTTCGAGCCTCGAGTCAGGGAGAAGCGATGACGTCTTGTTGCACACTTATGGCATCTCTGAGCGGGGCCGTAGCTGGAGCCAGTGGCGGTTCTACATTGAATTACTCCCCGGGCGAACCCCCCCCCCCCCAAAAAAAAAAAAAATAAAAGAGAAAGAAAAAAAAAGCAGAGGTCATTAAATAAGGGGGAAGGCTACAATTAACATAAGGCATGTAAACTAGAGCACTAGATCAAACATCCTTGCTTATTCAGACAAAACAAAAATATTTCACTGTACTACAATAGGGCTGCATTTTATACATAAATATAATTCTTTGTTAGCAATGATAGTGCTTTCAGATTTTAATAAGCAGCATAAAGGTTGTAATGTGTAACACTTTGGGCAACTAGTCATTTGGATACCTGTGTGATGGTCCAGGCTGTGGGCATCGAGTGAAGAGAGGCTGAATGGATGATAAATATGGATGAAAAATAATCACTCCCACTTTTTATCCTGTATTTAACTCATACGCCAGCTGACAGTCAACAGTATTCTTACTTTAGTTTAACGTTAATCACCCTGTCATTGATTGACGGACTTGTGTTAGCAGACAGTAGCTAACTTGTTCGCTAACCGACGAGCCAGAGCAGTGCATCATAGATGGACATTATAAAAACACAGCGCAGCATCAGACTCTCAGTCCAGGATCAGGCTATAGTCCTCTGTCTCTCTGCCTGCAGCACTGCTGTCTGTCCGGTTTATTGTCATGGCCCCAAAACTTCTGTGTTGTTTAATGACCTTAACAGTAAGATCTCTCACTCCTTCGATCATTCACTCTGCAATACGCAAACATGCAGTGACCCCCGCGCTCCCTTCCCTCCTCTCACAGCTTCTGTACGGCAGCTTCTCAGCAAGCAGGGGGCACTAATTTGCCAATTTTCCACACAGTCATTTAAAATATACATAGAAAACCACCTTGCAGATGATATCTTTTCCAACTGCTCGTGCCCCCTGTGTGATGCCGCCCCGGGTGACCGCCCGGTTTGCCTGTGCCCAAAACCGCCACTGGCTGCAGCGGGAAGTCACGTACAATTTATTTCATTCAAAATTCAAATTGTACTTATAGGGACTATTTTCACCGGACATTTTGACAGGCGGGGGCAAAAAAAATACCTGCAAATTTTTCTTAAAATGTGGAGGGCATTTGACGGTGTCAAAATTTGGATACTGCCCAACCCTACTGTAGGTCCCCTGCCTCTCGTGCCTCCCAGGCACCTCACCACGCCCCCCTAGGGGGGGCGCGCCCCACTATTTGAAACATACTGCTTTAAGGCACCCTGAAAGGATTTTGAACCTGATCAGGCTTAACGGTGTAGTGGTTAAAGTCTTTTAATTTGCTGGTTCGAATCCCGTGAGAAGCAAGGAGCAGAAGCCTGCGAGCATTCTTTTTTTTGGAAGCTTTAAGTAAGTAAAAAGTTTAATCTGACATGTTTTGGGAAGTCTTTTTTCTAAAATGTGACAGTTCAGCTGATGGTCTAATTGGGAATAGTGATGTGTCGGTCACGAACAATTCGTTCAATATGAACTAATCTAATAGTCATCAGTGAGTGATTCATTCTCCACATGGCAGGCAGTCACGTGACAGCCAGGCCACTCAGGCTGTGTGGCGAGAGAATCACTACAGTTTGCTACAGGAACTTTAGTTCTGTCCTCTCTCTGACAGTTTACGCCAAACACCATAGTACAACAACAAGCAGCAGAAATATGTATAATATTAATATATTGTCATTACTCTCCTCTAGCATCAGACATGAGGATTGTCCTGCTGGGAAAAACTGGAACTGGGAAAAGCAGCTTTGCTGAAACTTTACTGGGAAAAAAGTTTGAGATTCATCACACTGCAGAGTCTGGAACCACCGTATGTCAGACTGAGACGAATGAGGTTCATGGAAGAGCCATCACAATGACCGACACTCCTGGTTTCTTTGACAGTAAGAAGCCTGAAGAGGAGCTGAAACCTGCGATAATAAAGTGTATCACAGATTGTGCTCCTGGTCCTCATGCTTTCCTCATCCTGCTCAAAGTGGAGAGATTCACAGATCAGGAGAACGAGGTTATCTCTAAAATAAAAGAGTCTTTCTCTAAAGAAGTTTTCAAACATGCTGTTGTTGTCTTCACTCATGGTGACCAGCTTCAGGATGGTATGAAGATCGAGGAGTTTGTTGGTAAAAATGAGAAACTGCATGACCTCCTGGAGAAATGTGGCGGCCGCTGTCACATCTTTGATAATAAATACTGGAAGAACAACCAGCAGGATGAATACAGAAACAACCAGGTCCAGGTGGAAGCTCTGCTCAACACCATCGACAGCATGATCGAGGCAAATGGTGGCTACTACACCAATAAAATGCTTCAAGAAGTGGAGAGACAAATACAAGAAGAAGAAGAGCGCATTAGACAGACAGCAGGAAACATGTCAGAGAAGGAGATCAGAGAGCAGGCAAAAAGCAAAGTTGGAGGTGTTCTCAAGAAGATAGTAGGAGTTACTACAGGGATGTTCCT
This sequence comes from Parambassis ranga, assembly GCF_900634625.1. Lineage (NCBI taxonomy): Eukaryota > Metazoa > Chordata > Actinopteri > Ambassidae > Parambassis > Parambassis ranga. The sequence continues at coordinate 6,997,971 of NC_041026.1, read as the reverse complement.
GGGAGCTTTGCTTCACCCACAGTTAATGGCTGCATTAATTGCTGCAAAAATGAATATGATGATGAAACGAGGAATAAGTGGAGCTGAGCAAGCTGTTATAAGGTCTGTTGGTCAAACATCAGGGGTAGCATTAGGATTTCAAATAGGAGCTGAGGAAGCTGATAAAGCAGATTCTGTAGGTGAGGCAATGTTAAACACAGCTAAGGCTATCTTCCAGAAAGTTTCATCACTTCAGAATGAATGAAAATTAGCTACATATACAAAGGCCTTTCAATGTGCAACTGTGCCAATGTCACGTTTTCTGGAGACTGCATGTCAATCTTGCACATAACAATATGTAATCAGTAGGATGATAAAAATAGACCTCACAGTATAACAATAAGCTATCAATCAGTTTGAAACTTTTAGATACATAATGATACCTGTTAGTAACATTGATCTGTTCAACATATTGATTTGTTATGGTTGTCATGATGGTTGTCACCTTCTGTTTTGTAATCATTGTTCAATAAAGTTTTCCTGACTTGAATGAAATATCTTTCTGTGTGCTCAGACAGACTTTTTCTACTGCACTAAAATGTTTTACTTTTGGATCCGCTGACGCAATCAAACCCAGACACAGGACACATCTGTCATGTCCGCAGTCCAGAGGCAATTCCATACCCCCACACAATTGTGTCCCTGCTGGCTTGCGGTATAGTCACTTCCACACATACGCACTGTGACGGGGAGTATGCACTGCAGCAATACAACAGCTGGGGGAGTAAATGCAGCAAAATACAATGACGTTTGGTTTCCATGAACATTTACAGGAACACAACATGCAGATTGAAAGGTTAATACAGTTCACTAACAAGACCATGACAGATTTAAGAAGGGTAAATACAAACTTACTGTATGAACTGTGAGAGTTAATCTGAATTTGGTCATGATCATTTTCTGATTTCTGACACAAAGTGAAATAAAACTTCAGATGAATTTGGATTTTCTGTGACAATGTTTCTGCTTCTTAGCAGAGCATGGTTTGATTCAGGCTTCACTCATGGTTAGCGTGTGTTTTCATCAGTTCTTCCCCAAACAACAGATGCATTATACTCATACAACCACCAGAGGGCGCCAGATTATGAAAACACCCATTACAACATTTTCAGCACATGTATAAATCGACTGTACAAAGTCTTTCATCAAATCTATCAATCAATAGCTCCATGCCCATTAAATGATCAGTAAATCAAATCATCTATACTAATCACTGTAATGTTTATTTATGTATGTTGATGTCAAGTCACACATTTTACTAATAAAAAATACAAGAAGAAAAGATCAGGGACAACTACAAACATACAGAACACACAAAAAAACATGAAATATCTTTCTGTGTATACACAGAATTGCATTGATTTAATTTTAGTTTTAACAATAGGCTACTGTACTTTTGTGTCCAGGCAAACTTTAACTGTTAAAGTCTGAGAAAAGTTTACACACATAGCAGGAAGATATAGTTAAATCCTCTGATCATGGCAGTTTCCCGTAAACACTCTGGAATACAGCAAGACGAAAGTGAAACAAACCCACTGCTCTGAGAAACAAGCCTGTTAGGGACAGTGTCTCTTATCACATAATAGGTGCAACAAGTGTATTGTTCAAGTGTGCAGCATCACACCTGTTGAATCTGTTATATGTGTAAAATCATCAGTGAAACCACAAACACCTGTTTTAGCCATCTGCAGTAGCTGCATTTGGTCAACAGGGGTCAGTGTGGTGCAGCACCGTACAGACAAAGTGAATTCATCTGCAGAGTCATCTGTGTGATTAACATGTTGTTTATGTTATTGTGTTGTTTCTAGTGTCAGAATGTTGATCTATACAGCTGAAAGTGTGATGATATGATATGTTTCATGGTAATATAGTATTTTTATAAAGAAGCTTATTTAAATTTAGTTCCTTTCATGCAGTGTTTACTTTGCAGGGCCATTGGGCTCTCCCGTAGAGATCAGGTCATGTGTTTGGGTAGAGCTTGGAGTGGAGAAGCTGCTCCTCAGAGTTAAAGGTAGGGTAGGAGATTTTGAAAACTCAGTGAGAGTCAGCCAGATTTTCAAGGTAAACACACGCCCCTTTTCTCTCAGAGGTCACCCCGAAGCCACGCCTCCCAACCAGTCTGTGACTTCAGCCATCATGCACGTACCTCTCTGGTGCACGCAGAGCAGGAAGAGAGTGACAACCAGCCAACTAAACGCTTCATGTATGATGAAGGTCACATGATCATCAATATGACTTGATTTGATCTGAATTTGAGACAAATTGTCTCGTCTGTATTAATCTTCTCTGACATGGATCGGGCCATCATGCTGCTGAGGTTTTTCCTCAAACAACAGATGCATTATAACCACCAGATGGTGCTAGATACACAAAAACACTGACAGTAAAAACAGTAAAAACTATGGACAGAGCTTCCGTGATGTCACCCGTTTGTTTCTGAAGAGCCGTTCTGAGGCTCAGTGGGAGGTTCCAGGACGTTGATGACCGCCGCCATGTTGGCAGCGTCACGTTGGCAGCATCACGTCCACTAAAACTCCAAATATGGACAAAAAGGGGGAGCACGAGCGGGGTTTAGGAGGGCGGGCGATCGTGGAAGCAGGAAACTCACATTGTGATACGTCAACTGTCTGTCACTCAAGCGGCAACGCCCATAATTATGCGTAATTTTAAGTCAGAATACAATTGAAACAAGTGAGTTGTAAAAAAATTCACCCCCCCCCCCCCTACAATTGACACTAGAAGAGAACCTATCATCTGAGACCAGAGTGGTTTTTTGTACCAGGCTGTAAACATGTTCATTTCTGCTGTGAAGTCGGCCATTTTAACATGGGAGTCTATGGGAAATTACTCGCTTTTGGAGCCAGCCCCCAGCAGTTGCGGAGTGAATTACAAGTTTTGACACTTCCTCATGGGCTTCAACTTTGAGCCCCGAAGGTTGCCGCTTGGTTAAAACACAAACTGTAAGAAGTCTGCGCTGTCCTATATAAATATTAACTTCTTTCACACATGATAATCACAGTAATGTTTGTTTGTGTGAGGTCTACTCACAGGTTCTACAAAAAGTCTGATATCCAAAGCAACAGGGACATACAAAGGACCTGTCTGACAGAAAAAAAGAATCCTTGTTGTGAGACCGTTATCTGGTTCATGGAGCCGGTGCTCATGGGTTATTTAAACATGTAACTGCACACAGAAACCTTCTTTTGCAAGTTCTTTAATATTTTGACTCCTGAGTCTGAATAGTTTTTGTCTAACCGCTACAATTTTCACACCTGAGTGACGTCTGAATAATGTTTTAATAATAACTATAATAACAAATTTTGTCTTGCTGAAAAGTGAGACCTGACTTTTGGCTCAATATTATTAAACATTACGTTAAACTAATTCAAAGAATTGTGTGACTGCATTTTTGATAAAAACTGAAACAAAGGTTTTTCTTCCAGCACAATAAGATGCTTCTCTAAAGCAGCTACTTGTGGTTAGACTTGTGGTCAGTTTAGTTCCTTCCTCAGTACAGTCATAAGTGAAGTAACACTGCTGTGTCGACACAGACGACACATAATCTGACTTTAATCTGAATCATTTTCAGTCCAAAACTATCTCATCATGAGTGGTGAGTGAGATTATTTTTTATTTGTATCTTTCTGTGTCTGTGCATCAGATAGATAGATGTTTTTTTCTCTTTTAACAATTAATATACTGTCAATCACTGCTCTGCTTATTTCCTGTCAGTCATCTTTACTGTCAAAGTTTAGTCATAGATGGTTGAACAAATATATGTTACTGACAATGTTTGAATCAATTTGATAATTTTAATAGAAGATGAGTAAGATTTTCTTTTTATAAAAGGTTATTATTATTATATATTGTCATGATTCTCTTCTAGCACCTGGCGAACACCATACTGGGAGAGCCTGTGTTTGGAATAAGTCACACTGCAGACTCTGGAACCAGTGTCTCTCAGACAGAGACCAGAGAGGTTCATGGAACAAACTTCACTTTAACAGTTTCTTTGACAGTAAGAAGCCTTGATAATAAATAATGGAACAACAACCAGCAGGATGAATGCAGAAACAACCAGGTCCATGTGGAAGCTCTGCTCAACACCATCGACAGGATGGTGATGAAGAGGAGGAGGCTACTACACCAATGAGATGTTTAAAGTAGTGGTGTAGTGGAGATATGTTTTTTTATTTATTATGTTTTTGATTTTGTGGTCCAAGAGAATGTGATTGTTACATGTTTCTGTGCTCTTATCTTATGTGTCTTATGTGTCATTCATTGTGATGAAGGTCACATGATCATTCATGTGATCTTGATGTAGTCATGAGATCTTTTCTGGTATTTTGTGTGGTCAGGTTTACAGAGTAAGATCATAGTCTGGGTTCGAACAGACACTTTCACATCTTTAAACACACTTTAAGAGACAAATTGTCCCATCTGCACCAAACCCCTCTGACGTGTTTGTGACCATCATGGTGTTGACTTTTTTTCAGATGTATTACATGGATACAACCACCAGATGGCATCAAACTGCACACATCATTTGTTTAAAACACATTGTAGAATGTTCCACCATAAACTAAAGTCCCCACTGTGATTATATGATTAATAAATGCATTCAGCTGTGATAATCATCTCTTCCTGTAGACAACAGTCAGATCTTGTACATGAGAAACTTCTCTAATCACTGGGCTGAGGCCATGATCAGCTCCACCTCCGGTACAAACAGGATTCATATGACTATAAGACACATGTAGCACACTCACTTGTAGCTGCATTCAACAGCCACAATTGTCACACCTGAGTGACATCTGATTGACGTTTTAATCATTATTATAATACCATTTCTTTTATTTGACCTTACTTGACACAACATTATTAAATTTACTTATATTACACTAAATACTCTAGAATGGTGTGCAGATTGGTTTTAGTCATGACTAAAACTGAAACACTGTTTTGTGTTTTAGCACAACAAGAGTCTTCTCGGAACAGGTCGTGACTTGTGGTTATGTTGGTTGGTTTATTTCCTGCTGCAGTCAAGGCTTAAATAAAACTGCTGTGAAGGCAACTGATTCAGACATCAGGAGAGGAGACGTCGACACAGACGAAACATAATCTGACTTTAATCTGAATCATCTTCAGACTGAAATTATTTCATCATGAGTGGTGAGTGAGATTATTTTTTGTAATTTTTTCAGACATTCTGTGTAATGACACTTAAAATTCATCACATTGCAGCATTGTCAGTAAACATGCATTTGTTCAACAATCTATGAATAAACTGGCAATAAAGATGATGTGAGGAGTGAGGTGAGAGCAGGAAGAACCACATGGTGACAGCATATAAACTGTTAAAACAGGAAAAACCTTTCTGTGTCAGCACGACAGTTTGAGTCAGGACTAACAGGACTTAGTTGAATTGTAGCTGAATTACATGATACAAAGACCAGTGTTAGCTAACTCTTCCCACATCTCTTCTACAAAGGGCAATGTGCAGATTATTATTGTTGAAGAATCAGTAGGTATAAAATGAAAAGGAGATAAAGTACAATTATGAAACACATAATCCCTATTATACACTACAAAATGAATATATTTACATTTTACAATCAATTTTACATAAAACACATTGCTCTAACTACAAACTCTATTTTGATATTGTTTCATGTTCTGCTCTTAAACAGAGCAGAGTTTGTTAGTGACGCTATCACAGTGCCCAAATGAGTAATGCACAGTCCTAGAGTCCTACACAATACACCAGCTTTGACACACAGCTCCTAACTTTATAGCTGGCTGGTCTGCAAATGTGTTTGCTTGAAGGTATAAGTAAATCCTCCCCAAAGAAAATACATTATTGAAGTTTATTTTTTATTTTTTTTTTTATTTTAGATACTGTATTAATCCCAGAGGGAAATTCTTTACAGCTGCTGCACAAGCAGTGTCATACAATGACTAGCAAGGCGCGCCACAGGCTAGGGTGAAGTGTCTTGCCCAAGAACACACAACAGTGACTGGGGAGGAGTTGGGACCGAACCACCAACCTTCCGGTTATTGGACAACCCTGCTACCCTGCTATCCCACTGCGCCACTGTTGTTGTATACAGGGATTATTTTTAACTTTTTATTTATTAAACAGCAAATGTATTTGTATAAGTTTTGTTAAATTTCCTTCTTCATGACAATAACCACAAATATGTGTTATTCTCTTTTAGATTCAGACACTAGGAGAATCGTCATTTTAGGAAAAACTGGATCAGGGAAAAGCAGCCTGGCTAACACCATATTTAAAGAGCAGCTGTTCAATGACAACCCCACTTTAAACTCTGGCACAAAGAAATGTCGAGCAGAAACCAGAACAGTTAAAGGAAGAAGAATTACTCTGATCGACACGCCTGGTTTCTTTGACACTGACATCCCTGAGGAGAAGCTGAAGCCTGAGATACTGAGGTGTATCATAGAGTGCTCTCCTGGACCTCATGCTTTCCTCATTGTGTTCAAAATGGAGAAAATCACACTGCAAGAGCAGGAGGTGATCAAGAAAATATCTGAATATTTCTCTGAAGAAGCTTTCAAATATGCAACAGTTGTCTTCACTCATGGTGAGCAGCTTCCTAAAGGACAGAAAATAGAAGATCTAGTCCAGCAGAACAAATACATGAGTGAACTGGTGAGGAAGTGTGGAGGCCGGTGCCACATCATAGATAATAAATACTGGAATGGAAGTTCAGAAGATGAATACAGAACCAACACGTTCCAGGTGAAGAAGCTGCTTGAAACCATCAACAAAACAGTGAAAGCAAACAATGGAAACTGCTACACCACTGAGCTGCTGCAAGCTGTGGAGCAGAAAATACAACAACAGGAGAGATGCATTGCAAAGATATCACCACACATGTCAAAAGAAGAGACCAGAGAGAAGGCAAAAAGCAATGTCTTTCACCGATTTCTGGTCAGAGCAACAGGTGTTGTTGTAGGTGCATTGTTTGGAGCTTATTACGGTGGAAGAAAGGACGATGCTTTTAAAGTTATATTTGTACTGCTACATGCGCTACATGGCGCTGTTGCAGGATATCATGCAGTTGAGGAAGCAGAAACAGTATGGGAAGCAGTAGAGAAGGCAGCAGAGGCTGTTAAGGCTCAATAGGTTGTACAGGAGGCATTACAAACACCCAAGAAAGCAGCAAAGGCTGTTTACAGTAGAGTAAGTCCTAGGTAGGCAGACTAACAAATTATTCGCTTTGTAGAGTATCTGTGATTGAGATGTCATTTCTTCATGTAGACTAAATAGAGATCTTCATCAGAACAACCTGTAATTGATGGGCTGAGGTTATGATTCACCTTCTCAAAGTAGGCTCTATAGTACATTTGCAGTCATGTAGTGGAACAACGTCAACAAGAAAATGAGCTTCTGATGAGTTCAGGAAGTGGGAGGCTTTGTTAGTGTCACAATAAGACATGTGGTTGTTTTTGAACTTGTGAGACTATATGTACATGTGTATATAGCCTTCAGTGCTCACAGGTTCTTTAAACATGCAGCTGCACTCAGGAACTTAGTTTTGACTGTATTTCTTTAACATCATTTTTGTTTCTTTAATCATTAAACGTAATCTGAAAGAATTCTTTATTTGTTATTTTCTGGGTGTGTGCTAGCTTGGTGTAATGGTTTTATTTTTTATGGGTCACTGTTGAAATAAAAAGTCTGATGTAATGAGACAATCTGTAAATCTGCTGTTTCTTCCTAGATATGCAGATACATGTGTATTTTATCTATCACAGATGTTCTGCTGTTTTCTCTGGATTATTTGGTCCATGAGATTGTGAGATTGTTTTGTATCTTATTTCTGTATTCTTATTATTGTTTGTTTGCCTTTAAGATTGTGACATTATAAGCACAGATTTAGTGCATGAACTATGAGAGCTAATCTGAATTTAGTCGTATGATCTTTTCTGATTGTTTTCTGACACAAAGTGAAATAAAGTCTCAGATAAATTTGAATTTTCTGTGACTTCGTGCTGCTTCTTACAATAATAAATAATGAGTTTTTTGAGCATGGTTTGATTCAGGCTTCACTCATGGTTAGCGTGTGTTTTCCATCCATTTCCATTCCCCAAACAATAGATGAATTATACTCATACAACCACCAGAGGGCGCCAGATTAGGAACGCACAGTCCTGTAAAACACCCATTACAACACATGTATAAATCGACTGTACAAAGTCTATCATCAAATCTATCAATCAACAGCTCCACACCCATTAAATGATCAATAAATTAATTCATCCACTATAATCACAGTAATGTTTATTTATGTTGACATCTACTCACACTTTCTACTAATAAAAACAATACAAGAAAAAAGATCAAGGACAACAACAAACATACATACACACATACATACACACACACACATAGAAACATGAAATATCTTTCTGTGCATACACTTCCTGCTAAATTACCCTTTTTAATTTAGTTTGAGACTGTACTTTTGTGTCCAGGCAAACTAACTATTAAAGTCTGATAAAGGTTTCCACACACAGCATGAAGGTCCAGTTACATCCTACCTATTTCCTGTGATTATGGAAGTTTTCCGTAAACACTCTGAAATACAGCAAAGGGAAAATGAAACAAACCCACAGCTGTGAGAAACCTCTTGGTGACAGTGTCTCTAAACCTGGCCTTGAAGTGTCTCCAAAACTGGACAAACTGGAAGTGGAGAGAAGAATAAAAGAAGAAGAGCACGTTAGCCAGAGAGCAGGGAACACGAGATAAGTCAGCTGCATTATACTTCTGTGTATGAATGTCCCAGACAACAGTCAAATATTTATGTTGTAAATAATTTACTTCATCACACAAGAAATGCAACAAGTGCACTGTTCCAATGTGCAGCATTACACCTGGATTAGGGACGCACCTGAAATTGATCCACGTCAGTAATCACAGCCTGACTCATTAATCTGATCTGTCATCACTGCATATGTTTGTGGATATTTAATCTGTTGTGTCTGTCATATGTGTAAAATCATCAGTGGAACCACAAACACCTGTTTTATCCATCTGCAGTAGCTGCAATTCGTCAGCAGGGGTCAGTGTGGCACAGCACCGTACAGACAAAGTAGAAAGTCTGGAAACTACAGAAGAAGATGAGAGTAGACTGAGGTTAAAGAGTTTAAAGTACAGATTAAACTTTTATACCTGGCTTCGTCTTTGAGGTGAGTGTTCTGGAACAAGTTTCTGACTGACGTTTGTAGTTTCTGAGGATTTAATGCTTCATGAAATCTTGTTCTGCGGTGAGCGCAAGTGCACGTCGTTAGCATTGTTTAGCTAGCTTACATAGCTGCGCGAATGCAGTGTGTTGTGACCCTGGATTGTCAGATTCCGTCTTCTGTATTCAGAACATTGAGTGAAATAAAATACCCTGGGTTTTGTAGTTTCACCTTTGCAAAGGGAGAACACCTAGTGACCACAGGCCTTTCAGTCTGCTTCACTCCCGTCCATAAGTGTTCTGCCCCTCCCTGGACACAGGCTTGTTTTATTGAAAAGTTGAGGTACATTTGCATAACAGATAAACAGTTTGTCAAGACCTTCGTTGGTATTCCCATATTGGGACATGTTGCCCTTTTATCCACACCTAATAATTATAATAATGTTATTTATGACTGTGAAACACTCTGTTTCCCTCCTATGTTGGATGATTTATCGTACGTCCACCTTCACCACAAAAAGGGCTCCTGGAATGTAAACATCCTCCCTAACTCTCTGTAAGAGTTATAGATGTGTTTTTCTCTGAGTGTAAGCGTATATAATCAAATACATATGTGGTCTATATCATGTCATTGCGTAAATAACCTTATATAATTCCTCAATTGATAACACTATGCTCTGTGTGTTTTACACTGTGGAAAAGTCTGGATGAGACACTTTTTTGTGATTAAGATGAAGCTTAATCATATTCTAACATATAGCATCAAAGGAACAGCTCCTTTACAGTGTTTGAGGGCTTTTATATTTTATGGAAAAGTTGAATTGTAGTAAACACAAATAATACAAATAATACATGCATAATTTTAATTGGCTTCCTCCATTTCGCATTAATATATTCTTCCATACAAGAGCATCCACAGTCTGCTGCTGTCAGCAGCTACTTTTCTTACACCAGCATAAATTTACTTCAGTCTTTATAACGTGATTATTTTGTCATTTATTTGCTTGTTGTGATTTTCCTAAACACTCACCAGCTGAATCAGACACTGTTCGAGGACACGTACTGTGACTTTAACCTGAACTTTAACCACCTGCTGTTATTTCTCTTCCATCATGTCTGGTGAGTAATATTTAATGTTTTTACACATTCTGTGTTGACGTGAAACATTAACTAGAGACACACAGACCTTTACTGTCTATATCAGTGTCTGTGTCTGAGCAAACATAGCTACATGTTCTTATAGAATGTTGTGTAGGACAAACACAGGTATGTTGTGTGGCATTTAGGTATTTAAAGCTTTTCATGAAGAGATGAAACCCGTGGTAATACTGAGAATACTGAGTTCTTCCCCAAACAACAGATGCATTATAATCATACAACCACTAGAGGGCACCAGATTTGGAAAGCACAGTCCTGCAAAATGCCCATTACATCCTCTGATTATGGAAGTTGCCCGTAAACACTCTGGAATACAGCAAAAGTGAAACAAACCCACAGCTGTGATAAACAAGCCTCTGTTGGTGACAGTGTCTCCAAAACTGGACAAACTTGCAAGAAGTGGAGAGAAGGATAAAAGACAGATAGAAGAGCAGGAAACATGACCTATGTCAGCTGTATTATACTTCAGTGTATGAATGTCCCAGACAACAGTGAAATGTTTATGTTGTTAAATATTTGTAAATATGTGATATACTGCATTGTTTCAGTGTGCAGCATCACACCTCTAATTGGTCCACCTCAGCGACTGACTCGTTAATCTGTGTGTTTATGGATGTTTAAATCTATATGTAAAATCATCAGTGAACCGACAAACACCCGTTTTATCCATCTGCAGTAGCTGCAATTCGTCAACAGGGGTCAGTGTGGCACAGCACCATACAGACAAAGTAGAAAGTCTGGAAACTACAGAAGAAGATGAGTGGACTGCATTTAAAAAGAGTTTAAAGTACAGATTAAACTCTTATATCTGGCTCCGTGTGTTTTACACCGTGGAAACTTCTGGATACTCATAAATAACCAAGCAGAGTCATTTCAATCATGAGAGACTCAGCGAACTGATAGGAGATAGGAGGCCTGAACTGGCATGGATCTGGTGGAGCTTGGGGTGGAGGAGGGTTGCCAGGTTTGATCAGAAGAAAGCTGGAAAGGAGATGGAGACTTTTAAATTTCGTGCTACGCTGTGATTGGTCAGGAGAGGGACGAAAAGCGACAGCTGATTGGTGACGGAGGTGCTTTCTTTTAAAGGTAGGGTAGGAGATTTCATTCTGATGCACTTTTTGTTAAATTAGTGTAACTTCTCTTTACAATCCGATAGCAGCTCATTACTTCAGCAGTTTCGCTTTAAAATGAAGAATATTAATCATCTGTGGAAGCTATAAAACGCTAAAAACATCAGCCAATCCTGCGAGGCGCACCTGCGCGTTTAGTTGGCTGGTTGTCGCTCTCTTCCTGCTCTGCACGCAACGTAGAGGTACGTGCATGATGGCCGAAGTCACAGACTGGTTGGGAGGCGTGGCTTCAGGGTGAGCTCCGAGAGAACGGGATGTGTGTTTACCTTCAAAATCTCCTACCCTACCTTTAAGCACCTGACTAAGAGAGCGGAAGAGAAGGGGAGCAGAGGAGTGAGGGATAGAAGGAGAGAGATTAGGAAGTGGATGAACATGGTACATGGTGAATTATGGGAAACAGAGTCTTCCTGATTGAACTTACGCTAAGAGCTACATTTCTGTGATTAACATGTTGTTTATGTTATTGTGTCAGTTCTAGTGTCAGAATGTTGATCTATACAGCTGCTGAAAGTGTGATGATATATATATGTTTCATGGTAATATATTATTTTATATAAGACGTTTATTTAAATTTAGTTCCTTTCATGTAGTGTTTACTTTGCAGGGCCATTAGGCTCTCCCTTATGGCCATTCTACACTGTGCGATTTTTAGCGATCCAATAAGAGGAGGAGAAGAGGAGGAAGACGGGAATGCGGGGTGACAGGTCGTAGCAGCTGTCACACTGTGAGTCAGTCATCCTAAATTTCTGACACCGCTAGAATTTTATCTCACCTTGTCTTTGGTCACAAGACGCTGACAACAGCCGTCGTGGAACCTGCCTCACAGTGCGATGTAAGACCACCGATTTAGAGCCACAACCAACGATATCTCCACGATTCTCCTACGATGCTCGTCTTTGGTCTGTGACAGCCTAAAATCGCACAGTGTAAACCAGGCATTAGAAATGAGGTCATGTGTTTGGGTAGAGCGTGGAGTGGAGAAGCTGCTCCTCAGAGTTAAGAGGTGGTTCTGGTTTTTGCTTTTGACTCCCAGGTGTTTTGGGCAGGTCCAACTGAGAGAAGGAACCAGGACAGACCCAGCATACGCTGGAGGGATTGTATTTCTGGGCTGGTCTTGATCTGTAGGAGGTCTGGATTCACCTGCTGCTGCTGAACTGCTGGGAGACATGATTATTTAGTTTATTAGACTGTGTGATTGTCGTGTATGTGTGTACCTTTGTTCTTATTGACATTTCAATGAATACCTGTGATGTATGACGAAGGTCACATGATCATCAATATGACTTGATTTTATCTGAATTTGAGACAAACTGTCTCGTCTGTATCAATCTTCTCTGACATGGATCGGGCCATCATGGTGCTGAGGATTTTCCTCAAACAACAGATGCATTACATAACCACCAGATGGTGCTAGATACACAAAAACACTTATTTAAAACACAAACTGTAAGAAGTCTGCACTGCCCTATATAAATATTAACTTCATTCAGACATGATAATCACAGTAATGTTTGTTTGTGTGTGAGGTCTACTCACAGTTTCTACAAAAAGTCTGATATCCAAAGCAACAGTAAAAGTTCAGGGACATACAAAGAACCTGTCTGACAGAAAAACAGAATCCTTGTTGTGAGACTGTTATCTGGTTCATGGAGCCGGTGCTCACAGGTTCTTTAAGCATGTAGCTGCACACAGAAACTTTCCTTTGCGTTTCTGAGTCCTGCTGAATAGTTCTTGTCTAACAGCTTCAATTTTCACACCTGAGTGACGTCTATATAACTCTGGAACCAGTGTCTCTCAGACAGAGACCAGAGAGGTTCATGGAACAAACTTCACTTTAACAGGTTCTTTGACAGTAAGAAGCCTTGATAATAAATAATGGAACAACAACCAGCAGGATGAATGCAGAAACAACCAGGTCCATGTGGAAGCTCTGCTCAACACCATCGACAGGATGGTGATGAAGAGGAGGAGGCTACTACACCAATGAGATGTTTCAAGTAGTGGTGTAGTGGAGATATGTTTTTTTTTATTTATTATGTTTTTGATTTTGTGGTCCAAGAGAATGTGATTGTTACATGTTTCTGTGCTCTTATCTTATGTGTCTTATGTGTCATTCATTGTGATGAAGGTCACATGATCATTCATATAATCTTGATGTAGTCATGAGATCTTTTCTGGTATTTTGTGTGGTCAGGTTTACAGAGTAAGATCATAGTCTGGGTTCGAACAGACACTTTCACATCTTTAAACACACTTTAAGAGACAAATTGTCCCATCTGCACCAAACCCCTCTGACGTGTTTGTGACCATCATGGTGTTGACTTTTTTTCAGATGTATTACATGGATACAACCACCAGATGGCATCAAACTGCACACATCATTTGTTTAAAACACATATTGTAGAATGTTCCACCATAAACTAAAGTCCCCACTGTGATTATATGATTAATAAATGCAGTCAGATCTTGTACATGAGAAACTTCTCTAATCACTGGGCTGAGGTCATGATCAGCTCCACCTCCGGTACAAACAGGATTCATATGACTATAAAACACATGTAGCACACACTCACTTGTAGCTGCACTCAAAAACATTGTCTAACAGCCACAATTGTTACACCTGAGTGACATCTGATTGACGTTTTAATCATTATTATAATACCATTTCTTTTATTTGACCTTACTTGACACAACATTATTAAATTTACTTATATTACACTAAATAATCTAGAATGGTGTGCAGATTGGTTTTAGTCATGACTAAAACTGAAACACTGTTTTGTGTTTTAGCACAACAAGAGTCTTCTCGGAACAGGTCGTGACTTGTGGTTATGTTGGTTGGTTTATTTCCTGCTGCAGTCAAGGCTTAAATAAAACTGCTGTGAAGGCAACTGATTCAGACATCAGGAGAGGAGACGTCGACACAGACGAAACATAATCTGACTTTAATCTGAATCATCTTCAGACTGAAATTATTTCATCATGAGTGGTGAGTGAGATTATTTTTTGTAATTTTTTCAGACATTCTGTGTAATGACACTTAAAATTCATCACATTGCAGCATTGTCAGTAAACATGCATTTGTTCAACAATCTATGAATAAACTGGCAATAAAGATGATGTGAGGAGTGAGGTGAGAGCAGGAAGAACAACATGGTGACAGCATATAAACTGTTAAAACAGGAAAAACCTTTCTGTGTCAGCACGACAGTTTGAGTCAGGACTAACAGGACTTAGTTGAATTGTAGCTGAATTACATGATACAAAGACCAGTGTTAGCTAACTCTTCCCACATCTCTTCTACAAAGGGCAATATGCAGATTATTATTGTTGAAGAATCTGTAGGTATAAAATGAAAAGGAGATAAAGTACAATTATGAAACACATAATCCCTATTATACACTACAAAATGAATATATTTACATTTTATAATCAATTTTACATAAAACACATTGCTCTAACTACAAACTCTATTTTGATATTGTTTCATGTTCTGCTCTTAAACAGAGCAGAGTTTGTTAGTGACGCTATCACAGTGCCCAAATGAGTAATGCACAGTCCTAGAGTCCTACACAATACACCAGCTTTGACACACAGCTCCTAACTTTATAGCTGGCTGGTCTGCAAATGTGTTTGCTTGAAGGTATAAGTAAATCCTCCCCAAAGAAAATACATTATTGAAGTTATACAGGGATTATTTTAAACTTTTTATTTATTAAACAGCAAATGTATTTGTATAAGTTTTGTTAAATTTCCTTCTTCGTGACAATAACCACAAATATGTGTTATTCTCTTTTAGATTCAGACACTAGGAGAATCGTCATTTTAGGAAAAACTGGATCAGGGAAAAGCAGCCTGGCTAACACCATATTTAAAGAGCAGCTGTTCAATGACAACCCCACTTTAAACTCTGGCACAAAGAAATGTCGAGCAGAAACCAGAACAGTTAAAGGAAGAAGAATTACTCTGATCGACACGCCTGGTTTCTTTGACACTGACATCCCTGAGGAGAAGCTGAAGCCTGAGATACTGAGGTGTATCATAGAGTGCTCTCCTGGACCTCATGCTTTCCTCATTGTGTTTAAAGTGGAGAAAATCACAAAGCATGAGCAGGAGGTGGCCAAGAAAATATCTGAATATTTCTCTGAAGAAGCTTTCAAATATGCAACAGTTGTCTTCACTCATGGTGAGCAGCTTCCTAAAGGACAGAAAATAGAAGATCTAGTCCAGCAGAACAAATACATGAGTGAGCTGGTGAGGAAGTGTGGAGGCCGGTGCCACATCATAGATAATAAAAACTGGAATGGAAGTTCAGAAGACAAATACAGAACCAACACGTTCCAGGTGAAGAAGCTGCTTGAAACCATCAACAAAACAGTGGAAGCAAACAATGGAAACTGCTACACCACTGAGCTGGGGAAAGGTGTGGAGCAGAAAATACAACAACAGGAGAGATGCATTGCAAAGATATCACCACACATGTCAAAAGAAGAGACCAGAGAGAAGGCAAAAAGCAATGTCTTTCACCGATTTCTGGTCAGAGCAACAGGTGTTGGTGTAGGTGCATTGTTTGGAGCTTATTACGGTGCAAGAAAGGACGATGCTTTTAAAGTTATATTTGTACTGCTACATGATGCATTAGAAGGCGCTGTTGCAGGATATCATGCAGTTGAGGAAGCAGAAACAGTATGGGAAGCAGTAGAGAAGGCAGCAGAGGCTGTTAAGGCTCAACATGTAAAAATGAAATCAGGTTGTACAGGAGGCATTACAATCACCTAAGAAAGCAGCAAAGGCTGTTTACAGTAGAGTAAGTCCTAGGTAGGCAGACTTTAACAAAGTATTCGCTTTGTAGAGTATCTGTGATTGAGATGTCATTTCTTCATGTAGACTAAATAGAGATCTTGTACAGAACAGCCTGTAATTGATGGGCTGAGGTTATGATTCACCTTCTCAAAGTAGGCGCTATAGTAGATTTGCAGTCATGTAGTGGAACAACGTCAACAAGAAAATGAGCTTCTGATGAGTTCAGGAAGTGGGAGGCTTTGTTAGTGTCACAATAAGACATGTGGTTGTTTTTGAACTTGTGAGACTATATGTACATGTGTATATAGCCTTCAGTGCTCACAGGTTCTTTAAACATGCAGCTGCACTCAGGAACTTAGTTTTGACCGTATAACATCATTTTTGTTTCTTTAATCATTAAACGTAATCTGAAAGAATTCTTTATTCGTTATTTTCTGGGTGTGTGCTAGCTTGGTGTAATGGTTTTATTTTTTATGGGTCATTGTTGAAATCAAAAGTCTGATGTAATGAGACAATCTGTAAATCTGCTGTTTCTTCCTAGATATGCAGATATATGTGTATTTTATCTATCATTAACAGATGTTCTGCTGTTTTCTCTTGATTATTTGGTCCATGAGATTTTGTATCTTATTCCTGTATTCTTATTATCATTTGTTTGCTTTCCAACATTGTGACATTATAAGCACAGATTTAGTGCATAAACTATGAGAGGTAATTTAGTCATATGATCTTTTCTGATTGTTTTCTGACACAAAGTCAAATAAAATCTTGGATAAATTTGAATTTTCTGTGACTTGCTGCTTCTTACAATAATAAATAAGGAGTTTTTTTGAGCATGGTTTGATTCAGGCTTCACTTCCCCAAACAACAGATGCATTATAATCATACAACCACCAGAGGGCGCCAGATTATGAACACGCAGTCCTGTAAAACACCCATTACAACATTTTCAGCACATTTATAAATCGACTGTACAAAGTCTATCATCAAATCTATCAATCATCAGCTTGTCTCCACGCCCATTAAATGATCAGTAAATTAATTCATCCATACTAATCACTGTAATGTTTATTTATGTTGTCTACTCAGACTTTCTACTAATAAAAAAAAATACAAGAAAAAAGATCAGGGACAACAACAAACATACAGGACACACATAGAAACATGAAATATCATTCTGTGCATACACTTCCTGCTGAATTACACTGATTTAATTTTAGTTTGAGACTGTACTTTTCTAGGCAAACTTTAAGTCTGATAAAAGTTTCTACCCACAGCAGGAAGGTCCAGTTACATCCTGCCTATTTCCTGTGATTATGTTTTCCGTAAACACTCTGGAATACAGCAAGGTGAAACAAACCCACAGCTGTGAGAAACAAACCTCTGTTGGTGACAGTGTCTCCAAACCTGGACAAACTGGAAGTGGAGAGAAGAATATAAAGAAGAGCACGTTAGCCAGAGAGCAGGGAACATGACATAAGTCAGCTGCATTATACTTCAGTGTATGAATGTCCCAGACAACAGTGAAATGTTTATGTTGTTAAATAATTTACTTCATCACACAAAAAATGTGCACTGTTCCAGTGTGCAGCATTACACCTGGATTAGGGATACACCTGAATTGATCCACGTTTTATCCATCTGCAGTAGCTGCATTTCGTCAGCAGGGGTCAGTGTGGCGCAGCACACTAAAGACGAAGTAGAAAGTCTGGAAACTACAGAAGAAGATGAGAGTAGACTGCGGTTAAAGAGTTTAAAGTACAGATTAATCTTTTATACCTGGCTTCTTCTTTGAGGTGAGTGTTCTGGAACAAGTTTCTGACTGACGTTTGTAGTTTCTGAGGATTTAATGGGTCATTAAACCTTGTTCTGCGGTGAGCGCAAGTGCACGTCGTTAGCATTTAGCTAGCTAACATACCGGTAGCTGCGTGGATGCAGTGATAACACTATTTATCCTCCGTGTGTTTTACACCGTGGAAAAGTCTGGATGAAACATTTTTTGTGATTAAGATGAAGCTGTTGAAAATGTGACCCTCATATGTTTCAGATATGTAAAATATTTTATGTATTTAAAGAAATGTATTGATTTTTTCCCCTCTAGTCTAACATTGACATTTTAGTCCCTAAGAACCACTGAGACTTCAGACTTATGTAGAATCATATTCTAACTTATAGCATCAAAGGAACAGCTCCTTTACAGTGTTTGGGGGCTTTTATTTAATGTAAACACTAAATAATACAAATAATACATGCATAATTTTAATTTTGTTCTTCCATTCCATTTTGCATTAATATATTCTTCCATACAAGAGCATCCACAGTCTGCTGCTGTCAGCAGCTACTTTTCTTACACCAGCATGAAAATACTTCATTATTTTGTCATTTATTTGCTTGTTGTGATTTTCCTAAACACTCACCAGCAGAATCTGACACTGTTCGAGGACACGTACTCTGACTTTAACCTGAACTTTAACCACCTGCTGTTATTTCTCTTCCATCATGTCTGGTGAGTAATATTTAATGTTTTTACCAAGCGGCAACCTTCGGGGCTCAAAGTGGAAGCCCATGCGGAAGTGTCAAAACTTGTAATTCATGCTGCAACAGCTGGGGGTTGGCTCCAAAAGCGAGTAATTTCCCATAGACTCCCATGTTAAAATGGCCGACTTCACAGCAGAAAAGAACATGTTTACAGCCTGGTACAAAAAATCGCTGTGGTCTCAGATGACAGGTTCTCTTCTAGTGTCAATTGTAGGGGTGGTGAATTTTTTTACAACTCACTCGTTTCAATTGTATTCGGACTTAAAATTACGCCTAATTATGGGCGTTGCCGCTTGAGTGACAGACAGTTGACGTATCACAGCGTGAGTTTCCTGCTCCCACGATCGCCCGCCCCCTAAACCCCGCTCGTGCCCCCCCTCTTTGTCCATATTCGGAGTTTTAGTTGACGTGACGCTGCCAACATGGCGGCGGTCATCACGTCCCGGAACCTCCCACTGAGACTCAAAACGGCTCTTCAGAAACAAACGGGTGACGTCACGGAGGCTCTGTCCATAGTTTTTACTGTCAATGGTTTTTACACATTCTGTGTTTCTGTGCTATGCTTCTTCTCTGTCCTTCATGTGTGTGCTCTTCTTCCTCTTTCTCTGCTCCTCCTGTCTTCCCTTCTGTTCCTCCTCCCTCCTGTTCTCTGATCCTCAGTCCTTCCTTCTCTCCTCCTCTAGTCTCCTCCTAGTTTCTTCCTCCTCCCTGATTGTTCTCACCTGTGGCTCATCTCAGCCCCTTTTTAAGTCTTATGCTCCCCTTTGTCAGTTCATTGTTTGTCGCTTCCCATGCCGTGCTCACCGTCTGGTTTCCTTCCATCATGTCATCCTCCGTATCCCTCCCGTCCTCCCCTGGTTTATCTCTCACTGGTTTGTTGGTTTTTGATTTCCTTTTCTTTTGTACTTTGTGGTTTTTTAGTTGTTCTGGACTTAGTTTAGTTTAGTTATTCTTGTCCTCTGGAATGTTTTAGCTTTCATTAAAGCTCAACCTTTTGTTTAACTTTACGTTTTGTCTGCATTTGGGTCCTGTTTAATTCTTACACATGACACCCTTCCTGAATGTTCAGTACAAAAGGAGGAAACGTTGCTCTGTTTATGCCAAACGTTTGGCACCTTAAATATCTAAAAAGAGAGGAGCGACTCACTAATGTGAAGAGAAAACATTGAGACCACTATAGTCAATTTATAGACGTCATTGACAATTAAAAAAACATGTTACTTTCATAGATATAACAGTATTCTACTGTATGTACAGTTTGTCACAGTGTATGATCTCATCTTTCTAGCTCCACAAAGAAGGATCGTACTGCTGGGGAAAACTGGAGTGGGGAAAAGCAGCCTGGCTAACACCATACTGGGAGAGACTGTGTTTGGGATTCATCATTCAGCAAATCCTGGAACATATGAATGTCGGACTGTGACCAGAGAGGTTCACAGAAGAGTCATCACAGTAACTGACACTCCTGGTTTCTTTGGTTTCCATGGCAGGCCTGAAGAGGACCTGAAATCTGCAATAACCCAGTGTATCGTGGACTGTGCTCCTGGGCCTCATGCTTTCCTCATTTTATGTGAACTGGGTAGATTCACAGAGCAGGAGAATGAGGTTATCTCTAAAATAAAAGAGTCTTTTTCTGAGGAAGCTTTCAAACATGCTGTTGTTGTCTTCACTCATGGTGACCAGCTTCCTGAGGGAATGACAATGGAGGAGTTTGTGGGTAATAATACATTTCTGCATGATCTCCTGCAGAAATGTGGCGGGCGCTGCCACGTCATTGATAATAAATACTGGAACAACCAGCAGGATGAATACAGAAGCAACCAGGTTCAAGTTGCAGCGCTGCTCAACACCATCGACAGGTTGGTGATGCAGAACACAGGAGGCTGCTACACCAATGAGATGCTTCAAGCAGTGGACAGGGTAGTACAACAAGTTCTTCGTTCATTACCACGACAAATGCCTGGTCGATCAGAACAGGCAAGAAACATCGTCTACAACTTTCTCAAGAACGCAGCAGGTCTTACTACAGGAGCGTTGTTAGGAGGTTTGCTGGGTGTGCCAGTAATGATTGCGTTAGTTGTCACGGAGCTAATGAGAATGAATGTAGAAACTGTACTGAGATGTGCAACAGCAATAGCGGCGGCGGCGGCAGACGGAGGAGTCGCAGGAATGGATTTTGTAACAAAAGTAGTTGCAGGAGCTGCTGTTGCTGCAGGGGCAGCTGCTACTGCAGGAGGAGCAGCAGTAGGAGGTTACATAGGATATGATGAAGCTACTAGAGCAGATACAGTGACTGAGGCAGTGGTGAACGCAGCTGAGGCTGTCTTTAGGACAGCTTCAAATCTGATTCAGAGAGCCCAGAAACAGTAGAGCCTCAGTAACCAGGCTGTAGATGAGGTTTGATTATAAAAGTTTTTGGCAGCCTTGTATATATTCCTAGAAAGACTTTGTCCATTTTGTCTTTACCTGCTGTTTGTCAGGTTGTGTTTCTATTGTTTTATGTTGGGGTTAATTTTCTTTTGAGTGATTTGATTTGAGTGTACCTTTGTATGAAAATTGAGTTTTGGGATGAGAAGATGATCAGATGTGATCAGGTTTGTTTTACCATTTATTACATTTATCAAGTATATCATGATTTATATTTGATGAATAAAATGGAATGAAGGGATTTTTTTTTTCTTCATTTTTGAGTGAAATATTTCTGGCTTTTCTCGTCTCTATGCTATTGCAGTTATGCAGTATTTATGAATTCACTCCTGCCCGGTTTAACAAGACAGACAAACAAGGAAACTGACAATTTCAGGAAATCAGGCTCTATCAACCCTTACAGGCAGAATGAGATTTTTTCAAATATTTGTTTTCCAAAAACAGTTCCTTTAAGCAGGAAAATGCTGCTATTGGTATTTATAACAGGAAAACCCCAACCACCCATGCCCCAATAGACACACAGTTCAAAAAGAAAGTGAAACTGATCAAGTGCACATTGCTACAGTCACTCTCCACTTCAAGGACATACAGGATGGTAAGTTAACATTATCTTTACAGTTTTTGAGAAGTTGTTTACTAACTGTATTGGTTTATTGTTTAATATTATTCTCTCTTTATTCTACCTATTATACTGCCATGAAACAAACACACAAGTGATTCACCTTGCCTCAAACTGACAAGTGTATTAAAGGACACTGCTACTTGTAAACTACGTAATTTATTGTAAAATGTTCTTTGGCTACACAGCTGTGTATGTGTGATATATTTGGCACTGGCAGGGCCATTATTTGGCAGAGATCAGTGAATATAGACAGGAACCAACGTAGAGGCAACACTACAAAGCCTCCTCTGCATGGGTGTTTTGTTGTATCTTCCACTTGCATGTGCACATTCGCTCTCTCTATGTGAATGTGAAAACAGCTGACAAAGAGTGAGGGGAGACTAAGCAGGAAGTGAAATTTAAACCACCCTTGCACAACTTTTCAGCAACCACAAGATGGAAGCACAGAGCAACACTGAACACTTTCTTTCGTCATCTGAAGCCATTGTGCAGAACTCCATGCAAAAACCCTTGCTTCATTTTTTAACATGTAACACTGGGTCCTGCACAACAGCTTCAATAGTATCTGACATAGAATAAATTAGGATTTTTTTACAACATGTCAGACTGTATATGACAAATGATAAATGATAAAAATTGTTTGTCGAGTATAATATTCTCAAGAAAACCTGTATTACTTTCTTTACTATACTGCTAGATGTAAATAAAATAAAATAAACATAAACTATGCCATAATCACCAACCTGCTACTTTACACTGTGGCTTGGGGAGTTGAAAACAATCACATTTGGGTTGTACTCTTACTTTTAGTTGGACATCATAGTCCACATAAGTTTGTATGTTAGCTGAAGTTAGATCCAGCCAGCTCCCAAGCTAAGTGTTGCTTTGGTAAGTCATTTGCAAACAGGAAGTTGACCCTGTGCGACAGGACAAATGGTTCAGAAGATGGATAGATCAGACACTGAACTAATTTTACTTTGCTAATGGTAACTCTAAGCAAGCTAAGTTAACTGTAGCCTACCTAACATACAAGCAAGTGTATGAATTGATTGCTAGAATGTTTATTTTTCTTTCCATACTGTAAGAATCAGGTACTGGTATCATTTTACCCCTCTAGGTAGTTAGTAAGCCAAATAGTAGCTAGTGTTGGATGCTCTGTAGTAAGGCTAAACATTGCTTTTTTTGGGATTTTTGTGTAACTTCTGATCGCAGCAAATGTAGTCTGAATGTGATCAATGTTGTCTTGTTGCAGCAGCGAGAGGAAAACATGGAGGATACCCGCTGTGATCCTGCTTCTAGTCAGGCATGGATTAAATTGATGGGCCCTGCAGCTGGATTTCTGAAGGAAGCCTTCTGTGCTCCAAACGTCATCTTTTTTCAGGATGTCCCAGGAGAAAGAAGCAACGCAGAGCAGGAAATGATCCAAGAAGACAAATCAAACACTGTGCATAAAAACGAGTGTGTTAGACTGGTCAGAGTAGCTCCAGTGTCAGGAGGAGGATGTGTGCATGGAACTGAAAAAGGAACCACAGATGGAGTCAAACCAGAGACAGGTAAAGCATTTTGTATCACTTCATCAGCAGCATTTGCTGTGGCAACCCCTTAAGGCTAATTAGGTTTATTTGTATTCATCTCATTTGTTTCCTCTAGTGCCTCAGACAAGGATTGTTATACCAGGAACAGCTGGGACCCAAAGGCACATCAAAGGTAACAACATGTGAAGGAATTTGTGTGAGTGTTTATTTTCAAGCAGCATTTAGGTTTAGGCTTTAAAACTGCTGGGTTCAAGGTTGTGGTTTTACAACACTTTAACGCAATTCATGAGTCAAAACAATAGTTGCCATTTGTCATTTTGGTGTCACCACAGGTGGGTGACAGATAACATATACTACTTTTTTTGGCCTTTCAAATGATCACATTTATTAGTATCTGGTGCCCCCCTGTGGTTGTATCTAAAGCCAAAAAACAGCATTGATTTCCTGTTGTTCTTCTGTCGTAGTGCTGAAATCATACAGGATCGTCTTGCTGGGACAAGCCAGAGCTGGAAAAAGTGACGTTGCCAACACTATATTTGGAGAGAATGTGTTCTCTGGAACAAGTGAATTTCAGGTTCAATCCCGATCAGTTCATGGAAGAAGAATTACGCTGATCAATATGGCTGACTTCTCTGACACAGAAATATCTGGGGAGCAGCTACAGTGTGACATTGCTGGGAGTGCCACACAGTGCACCCCTGGGCCTCATGCTTTTCTCATTGTGATCAAAGTAGAAAAATTCACCAAACAGCAGCAGCAGTTTGTTGATCACTTCGGGAAATATTTCCCAGAGGAAGCGTTCAAACATGCTGCAGTTGTATTTACTCATGTTGATCAACCCATTGACAAGTTTGTTGATCAGAATAAATGTCTCAGTGATCTTGTAAAGAAGTGCCACGGCCAATGCCATGTCATTGATTCCAGCATCAACTGCCTGAGCAACCAGTCCAAGGTGGAAGAGCTGCTCAACACAATAGACCAGATGGTGAAGAAGAATAAAGGTTGCTACACTAATAAGGTGCAAAAAAATAATACAGACCATGTCTCTACCAATGTGTGGATTGCACTTACAGGCCCTGCAGCAGAATCAGTGGCAGAAGCCTTCCTTGGATCAGCTCACAAAGCAGCAGCAGAAACAAAGCCAAAGGAAGCCAGAAACAAAGGACCACAAGATGATGAAGAAGAACAGCCCCAAGACAAAAAGGAAGAAATAAAAGAACAAAAACAGAAGAAAATGGGTAAAAAAGAAGAAAAGGGCAAAGGAGGGGGTGGATTTTGGACTTTCCTTTCTTGGTTAGCAGGAGCAGGAATTTGGATAGTAGGAGCAGCAATTGGGATAGCAGCAGCAATTGGGATGGCAGGAGCAGCAATTGGGAGAGCAGGAGCAGCAATTTGGAGAGCATTAGCATCAGGTTTTGCAAAATGTAAACATTTTCTATCACATTTTATGAAAGGGGCAGGTAAAGGTACAGGAAATGGGGGAAAAGGAGGAACTAGCACAGTAGCAAAAGCTTCAGCCATTGGAGGTACAGTGGTGGCTGGATTATTAGGAATTGTCTGGGTAAAAGAAAAACTGTATCAATCTCTAGACAATTTAAAGCGATGTGGCATAAAGACATTGCTGGTGATTGTTTTCTTCTCTCTGCTGCTGTTGTCACTGTGTCTCAGAGTACCGATTACTGGGTACCTCCTGCTAATGTTGCTGTTCCTGTTGCAAGTGTTTTTATTCCAGCTAATATAGAATAATAGTTGTACACAGCACTACATTTGCTGAACTACAGGTGGCATCCTGTTATTTAGTAACTAAAGCTAGCTGGCTGACCATTTCCAACAGAAATTAACATGCCTGTAGGCTAAAATCCACACAACATTAGCTTAAAAAATGATTTGCCATTGTGGGTTTGGATGAATTAGATAATTGATCATTTATTTTGCTACATTAGGTAGCATTTAGCATGCAAGCTAATATGACTGAGGAATGACACTCAGGAGTGAAAAGAAGTGTCACTTCCTCTGTATTTAAAATCATCAGTGTTTTTTCACAAGAAAATATAATAAAGACCATTATATACATGTTTATCCTCACATACAGTAAATGTAAAATGTGTTATTGTGTAATTACACAGATTAAATTCACCCTGTTACAAGCAAAGGTTTTTTTAGCTCCCAAGACCATGAATGAATAATTTGAAACAAAGACTACTTATATATATATATATGAACTCCTCAATATACTTGTAATAAAAATAACAAAACAATAAAGTAACAAGAGGTCTATAATATCATGTCTGCTCCCTGTTTTTAAAAACATTGAAAACTGACCGTAACATAATGATTGTACATATACCCATCACCAGCTCTATACCCAAACAAATAAAACCACATTAATATAGATGAGTGAAGCTGTTTATATTGTATTTTATTACATGAAAAACAAAAGAAAAGAAAAACCAGGTATTCCACTGCACATTCACCAAGTACCTCTCCAGAAGTAACAACTTAGTGTGTAAATGAATAAAAGTCCTGTTTTGTGCAGCATGAGCTTTATTCTTCAACAAAGATGAAATTAAACTTCTGTTCATCATGCATACGGAACCAGTTATGTTTCCCGCCTGTGTCCATGGAGGAACTGAGTGAATGAGGAAATGGAACAGCATTTCAGTTCTACCAAGAGGAGGAGACAGGCAGAAAACCTGTTCCTTTTCAGGTTATGTCACTAAGCTACCAAAATAAAACACACTCTTCTTCACATTGTGTTTTTGTCTCGTCTATCGTCACTGATGAGTTTTAGTTCTTTGGTTTCACACGGAGGGTTAACACTGCACTGACGTCTCTGCTAACATGGCTGGTGAGTAACATTTACTTTATAACTCCATGACTTTTGCGTGGCATGTTTTATTTTTCAATGTGTGTTTGACCATACAATTATAGTTAACAGCAAGCTATGTGTTGTCATATATGCGTACAATGGTCATTTGAGTATTCTACATTCTGTGAACCTACACCGAACAAGAACTTTTCAGGTATGATTTAATCTTTAATCTCTATATTAACACTTCCCTGTATATAAAAACATACAACGTGGAATACTGAGAATCATATTGTTCTTCCCGACAGCTTGACTGATGGGAATTTTCACCACACCCTAATGCCATTTTGTGAAATTTCCACTCACTCTAAGTTAAATGGCAGCCATCTTAGATATATAACAAGAGAAAGATGCATTTATTGACAGCACACCATCAGTTTGTGATGTGATGTGTGATGTGTGTCAGTTTATTTATTTTGAGAGGAACAGAAGTAGACTCTGAATGAACTAGTTAGTGTAATTATTAACCTTTTCTACAACTTGCAGGTGTTACATAAGCCTAAATTTCTTGAATGACAAATCTATTTGTCATTTGTACAAGTAGGCTCAAACCGCTTGTGCCCCTTTATCTGTAGGTTGTTTTTATTATTGGACTGTAAATATGTTTATTTTTGTTGTAAATTTTAGACTAATGACTTAATATGGAGGTTTGTGGAAGTTAAAACACTTTTGGAGCCAACCCCAAATTGACACTCATAGAAGTGTAGTTTTTTGCATTGTCATCCCATTTGCTACAACCAATGCTGAAATGGCCGATTGTCTTAAAGGGGATCTCTCAACCTGTATCAATGATCTTCTGCATCATATATAGGAAGCAACACTGGTTTTAGTCGGCATTAAATGCGATGCCCCTGTCAAATGGGTGAGAGATTTTGTTGTGATGAGACAAAGTAAGAGGCACATATTTAATTTAAGCATGTGTTGATCTCTGGACTGATTTCTGTTTGTTTCAAAGCACAAAATGTAGGTTTGTCTATATGTGTCCCACCTTTTTCACAGTAGGTCTTCCTGGATAAAAACAGTCCAATTTGTCGAACAAGGAACATCAAAGTTATTGGCAGTCAAGAATACATTAGGTTTTATTCATTTGTATAGAACACTTTTTTTAGTTAGTTAGTTTTATAGTAAACTAACCAGGCAGAAGTGACACTTCTTCTCACATCAAGTAGCTAAAGAAGCCACTGCACATGTAAAAAGCACATTCTGTGGACTTTACATGAAATTCACAACTAAAAAGGGCCTTAAATAATTATAGCATACAAGCTGAGGTTCCACAACATTTGAGCTACTTTACTCACTGTAGGCATATCTGCTGCATCTCCAGAACCAAACCAGGACAATGCATCACTGACAGAGGGTCATTATTGTCTTACAGTGTCAACAATAAGACTTGTGGTTTTGGGAAAAACTGGAGCTGGGAAGAGCAGCCTTGCCAACACCTTATTTGGAGAGAGGCTGTTTGAAACAAACCATTCTCCTGAATCTGGAACAAGTGAATGTGTCGCAAAGACCAGCTCTGTCCATGGAAAAAGCTTAATGTGGATCGACACCCCTGGGTTTTTTGATACAGGGAGGTCAGAGGAGGAGATGAAGCCTGAGATAGTGAAGTGTATCACAGAGTGCGCTCCTGGGCCTCATGTGTTTCTCATTGTGCTTAAAGTGGAGAAATTCACAGAGCAGGAGAAAGATGTCATCAATAAAATGAATCAATATTTCTCTGAGGAATCTCTGAGGTATACCACAGTCCTCTTCACTCATGGAGACCAGCTTGAAAATGAGGTGAAGATACAGGAGTTTGTCGCAGAAAGTAAAGATCTGAATGATCTGGTGAAGAAGTGTGGGAACCGCTGCCACGTTGTTGATAATAAATACTGGAAGAACAACCAGCCACATGAATACAGGAGCAACCAGTACCAGGTGAAAGCTCTGCTCAACACCATCGACACGATGATTGCAACAAACAGAGGAGGCTACTACACCAATGAGATGCTTCAAACACAACACAGAGAAATACAAGAAGAGACAGCCCGCATTAACCAGTCATGTTCAAACTTTCTACCAGATGAGGCCATGCAAAATGCAAAGACTGTAGTTTCTAAAAATCTGGTGCTTAGAGCTGCAGGACTAAGTGCTGCCACACTTTTGGCGGAACTCTTTGGTGGAGCAGTGATAGCAAAGATATTAGATTGCCAGTAGTCTTGAGGGACATCTGGATTTTATTGGTGGCTTTTTTGATGAGTGTAAGTTTCTACACCATCTTCTGTTCAGCTAATAACATGTAATAGCAACATATGAGCACTATAATGAATTTATGCAGAATATCAAGAGTGAAATTAATGTAATGGTCTTTTGTGGTCATTGTGGGAGGCTTGCATCAATGGAAAACAGAATATGTTTAGCTTGTTACATCAAATATACTGTAGTGTGATTTCTTTCTTTTAGTGTAATCTAATCTGCACATTTGACTTCTCTGTATTTGATTATCTGCCAGCAAATCAAAATAATTAATGTAAAACCTTTGTTTTATTGTTTTTGTGAGTATTTCCAATAAAAAATTGTGAATTCATCAATTTTCAAGTGTATTTTTTTAACTCATCTTTTAACTAACATAGCACAAAGCATGTAAATCCCTTCTCAGCTTCTTTACTCTTAGCAGCCATTTGATTGTAGCTAATTTGCAGCCTATGAGGAAGAACTGATTGCTGTAAATGCAATGGATGTAGATAACACAAATCAGGTTATTGCAAAACTTTTGATAACCATGTTGAGTCATATGTAAAACAGTTTGTTGTGATAGTATAACACACATTCACAGAATAAATTCAAGGAACGGAAAACCAAAACGCTGATTTACTGTCATTACTGTCTTCTAGTGGTGAACCCAACACGGATCGTCTTGCTGGGAAAAACTGGAACTGGAAAAACCAGCCTAGCTAACACCATATTTGGAGAGGCCATATTCAAAATGAATCCTTTTGATGACCTGAAAAT
Organism: Parambassis ranga; assembly: GCF_900634625.1. NCBI lineage: Eukaryota > Metazoa > Chordata > Actinopteri > Ambassidae > Parambassis > Parambassis ranga. The sequence goes on along the minus strand of NC_041026.1, from coordinate 6,968,650 downwards.
GTGTTCTCAAAGTGAAACCAAATCTGTCAATGGGCAGAGCATCACTTTGATTAACACCCCGGGGTTCTTTCACCCAGGCAGGTCTGAGGTGGACATGAAGCTTCGGTTGGTGGGCTGTAGCATTCAGTGCGCTCCTGGCCCTCATGTTTTTCTCATTGTGCTCAAAGTGGAGAAATTCACTGAGCATGAGCGCAACGTTATCACCAAAATACAAGAATCGTTTTCTGAGGACGCTTTCAGACATGCTGTTGTTGTCTTCACTCATGGTGACCAGCTTCCTGATGACATGAAGATTGAGGAGTTCATCGAGCAAAGTGAGGGTCTGCGTGATCTCCTGGAGAAATGTGGCGGCCGCTGTCACGTCGTTGATAATAAATACTGGAAGAACAACCAGCAAGATGAATACAGAAACAACCAGGTCCAGGTGGCAGCTCTGCTCAACACCATTGATGGGATAATTAAGGCTAATGGGGGAGGTTACTACACCAATGAGAAGCTGCAAGCAGTAGCTAGAGAAATACAAAAGGAGGAAGTGCGCATTAGACAGACAGCTGGAAACATGTCACAGGAAGAGATCAGAGAGCAGGCCAAAGGGAATGTCTTCAAAAAGCAGGGGGAAAAAGCACCACGAACATGGATTAAAGGTTTTGTGGGTGTGACGGTGGCGGTGGGGGTGGCGGTGGGGGTCATTGCAGCTGTGTCAGCTGTGCTGGTCAAATTGAAATCTGACAAAATAGCTACAGAAATACCACCGTCTGACCAGCTTCCACCACTACTTGTAGAAGTAGTTAAACAAATACCTGAGCCACCCATAATAACTCCTCCAGCCATCACAATCACAGAAGTAGCTGAGGAAGCACCAGTGAGAACAATGTGGCAGGTGGTGGAGGAGATCATGGAGAGACTCAGAGATCTGTATGAACGTACATATAATCCTTGGAATCCATCTGAATGAACAGGAAGCAGCATCACAGCCATGATAGGGTGCCTGCTCTCACAGCTGTTTATATGTGCGTGTAATTCATTTATGTTGTGCTAGTTTCTGTCAAATGAAAACCTGTAAGTCATGAAACTGAACTGGACTATAGGACTAAATACATGTCTGAAGGTTCTTTTGATCTTTGTGTGAAACTGGATCCATAATGTCTTCTGTTCATTCTCGTTTTTGGCTTGTGTATCAATCTGTTGTGTAACAATAAAGCAACTTGTAGGTTAAAAGTCTTTTCTGGTGTTTTTAACAAGGACACAGGGGGATGGCCCCCGTTTGGCCCTCATATAGAGCATATATCAGTTCTGGGAATGGCCGAGGTCATACAAAGAAGAAGGCACATGTGAGAATGTTTGTACTATGAGTAATGTAGAGGAGATTTAGCTGGGTGTGTATTCTGCCACGGCTTATGATACACATTATAATAAAAGCAGTCCACTTATTTGAATTAACGACTGCTGTTCCCATAAATGACAGAATGAACCACACCTTCACCTGAAAGCTCCAACTGTTTTGTTTTCTGCAACAGTTTCTTCGTAGCTTTGTCTCACAAAGACATAGAGTACTCCACCCAATAAAGATATGAAAATATGAAGCTGCCATCCAGAATGATGTATTATGTAGTTATTATATAAGAGCTTAAAATGTACAGAATATTTTAATACATGCACATTTGTGTGTATTTTAAAAGGTCAGATTACTTTAACATTGTCTCACATGTAGAATTCACTCCAAAGTTATTAGCTTCATAGCTAAGGGGAAGCTAGCTCAAGAGCTAAATGGTTGTTTGTAGGTTTATTTTACTTTTTTCAGAAAAATGGCAGATTTACATGGCTAACCTCTATATTTATTATGACATAAATGTGAAAAAGTAAGCTATAGACATTGATGAACAGAGTAAGGCCTACATGAGACACAAACATGTCAGAGGTGGCCTAAACCAACCAGTCAAACTAGTGGAAAAAAGAAAGTAAAGTCAGACTGTAGGAAGAACACAGGAGGACAAAGACGCAGCAACAACCGTCTGACAACTCTGACTTGATTTTTGACAACATGGACGGTCAGTTAAGCCTACTTCAATATCACACTCAGAAATGATCCATATAATTCTGCTTTAAATACTGGACGGTGTCTGGGCCACTTTCTTATTGTTGTTTTATATTATTATGAGTTCATTCAAAACTCTTGACCTCTTTTTTTCTCTTGAGGTTAACAATATTTACACACACTGTGTTGTAAATGCTGCTCAGAATGAACTACAATAAATTTGGTTCAGTAACCATTTTTACAGCATTAGTTACAGCTAAAACCAGCTTTATATATTCAGTAATGCTGCTGATTGACCAAATGAATGAATGAATGAATGGTTGTGACTGTTCCATTGCTGCATCTGTAATCCATTATTTCTGGAGACCAGATAGTTGCTACACAAAAGTGATTGTTGCTTTGGATACATTCAGGTTCAGCCTGCTCCAGTATGTTTAACCCTGAAAGCCTGATGCAGGACTCCAACACAAATCCCTCTAGTGGTTAAAACTTGGCTATTGCAGTTGAACTATAAACTACTCCCTGCTGTATTGTTGTGTGTGTTGAAATATTGAGCAGATTACCTGTCAATGAAACTGTAATGCAATAGAAGTCAGGTTACAGTGTGCTTATACAAATCCACTCCTCTGTTCTAGTGCTGCCTTCAAGGAGGATCATCCTGCTGGGAAAAACAGGAGCAGGGAAAAGCAGCCTGGCTAACACCATATTTGGAGAGGATGTGTTCAAGATCAGCCACTCTCCTCTGTCTGAGCAGAGTCTGTCTCGAGCAGAAACCAAACACATCAATGGAAGAGACGTCACTTTGATCGACACCCCCAGTGTTTTTGGCACATGCAGGTCTGAGGCTGACCTCAGGGCTGAGTTAGTGAGGTGTATCACAGAGTGCTCTCCTGGGCCTCATGCTTTTCTCATTGTGCTCAAAGTGGCTAAATACACGGCACAGGAGATGGAAGTAATCAACAAAATATGTGAGTATTTCTCTGAAGACGCTCTGACATACACCACTGTTGTCTTCACACATGGCGACCAACTCCCAGACGGAACAACGATCAAGGACTTTGTTAGTCAAAACAAATGGCTGAGTGATCTGGTGAAGAAGTGTGGAGGCCGCTGCCATGTTGTGGATAACAAATACTGGAAACACAACGAAGAGGACGAGTACAGGTGCAACCGAGTCCAAGTGGCAGAGCTGCTCAGGTCCATGGAGGCAATAGCTGAGGCGCACAATGGAAGGTGCTACACCAATGAGTTTTTAGAGGAAGTGAAAACAGAAATACAGAGAGAGGAAGAGCTCCTCAGAAGTTCACCAGGAAACATGACGCAGGAGGAGATCAGACAGAACGCTAGAATCAGCGTGTCTGAGAAGTTAATGATCAGATTAGTGGGCGCTGCAGTAGGTGGGGTGTTAGGAGCCATGTTGGGTGTGTCTAAGGGGGCCTTATCAGTTACAGCTCTAACTTCAGCAGTAACAAAAAGAGCAGCACTCACATCAGCTCTTCAAAGTGTGGTAGAGGGAGCTGTGGCAGGATTCAATGCAGCAGAAGATGCACAAAGCCCAACAGAAGCTGTGGAGAAAGCACTGAAGGCTGTGTGGAAGGACTCTGCTTGATGACACGATATTAACTCAATCCTGATCATAGTTAAAATGCATGAGCAACAAGGGAGGTATTGGGTATTTTTTTCTCAAACTATGTGTAAACATCACCTCTTAATATGAGTTAATACACTCTATGCATCTAGAACACATGGTTCTTTTGCTAATGTTCTGTCATTCTAGATATACGGCCTTTCAAACATAATTCTTATTAATACCTATTACAGACACCACCCTGAACAATATTTACAGCCACCATCCAGTCACTTTGTTAGTTCAAGCATAAAGTCAATTGCAAAAAAATGAAAGAAAAGAATATAAAGATTCTGCATAACAAAACAAACCACTGAAAAACACCTTTCTTTGCTCTCTGGATGATCCTGTTACAGAATGTTCTGTCTGTTAAATATGATGTAGATCAGATGTAATAAAATATATAACCATGCATAGTGATTATGCCTGATTTTATGGTGTCCATATCTCAATATATTTCATTTAATTTATGGTATATGCACAAAGTCAATTGCTTTTTTTTTTTTTTTTGGTGTTTTAAAAGCCACATCACAATCAGAGTCATGATATGCCACGAAGAAGACGACTACAGCTGCACAGTCCAAGTGGCAGAGCTGCTCAGGTCCATAACTGAACTGGCAATAGCTGAGGCGCACAATGGAAGGTGCTACACCAATGAGTTTTTATTATTTTTATCACCTACAATATCATAACATGATATTGATTAACTCAATCCTGATGATGTATGGGAAACATGGATGTATAAGACACAATAGACTGCAATGTTATTTCTGTTATTTTTACTGCAATATACTGCATGCATCTACAACACATACTGTTTTTGATCATGTTCTGTGGTTACACAGCCTGTCAAAGATAGTTCTTATTAATACATCAGAGCACCCTGAACAACAAACATCGCCCTCCCGTGTTAGACTAATCCCAACATCTAAATGAAAATAATGTATTCTCAAAACAAACCACTGAAAAACACCTTTCTTTGCTCTCTGGGTGACGCTTCTACACAATGTTCTGTTTGTTAAATATGATCTAGATCAGATGTAATAAAATATATATTCATACTGATTATGCCTGATTTTATTTTTAAGTTTTCCATTCGTTAAAGCTGATAATCAAGTAAGCTCACCACTACTGGTGGTAGAAATTATTACCTTTGTGAGTTAGTGTTTAGTTTGTGAGGATTAGAAAAAAACGATCATGAATCAGACATCTCTTTTAGTAATAATTTTTAAATAATAAAATACAACATTTTCCTCCTGTAGGAGGAATAAAAATAAACTTGTGTGACTTTAATGTGAAACAGTGTGTACATCTGCAGAAATGCCCAGACATCAAATCAAATTAAATGTAATTAAATTAAATTAAAACATTTATACAATTCAGATATTGAGAGCTTTTTTATATTGTTTGTTGTTTTTAGGTTGTTCAAAAAAAAAACTTTAATTGATAACTTATTCCAGGTGCGCAGGTCTTTACGGCCCCTCCTCTTCCTCCCCACAGGAAATGAAATGTCGCTCTCTCCACACATGCGGATTCAAACCTAATGGCTGAGCAGCAGCAGGAGGAGCAGCTGCAGGAGGTGCATGAGGAGCAGGTGCAGCAGCAGCAGCAGGAGGAGGAGGAGGAGGAGGAGTGCGGGGTGGTGTTGGAGCAGAATCACTTTTGGTGCTCGGTGTGTCTGGAGCTGCTCAGAGTCCCTGTGACCATCCAGTGCGGACACACTTACTGCTGGAGCTGCATTGAGAAATGCTGGGACCTGGAGGAGCCGAGAGGCTGGTACAGCTGCCCGCAGTGCCGGGAGAGGTTCCACCCGCGACCAGCGCTCAAGAAGAACAACCTGCTGGCTGAGGTGAGCCATCTGTCTCGGCTTTTTCTTTGTCTTCTCTTCCGGCTGGGTGAATGGGTGGTCTTCTACACACATATTCCATTTCGTGTTTATTTTCCAAAGCTGAACAAAAGGTCTTAAAAAATACACTGTACGTGCTCCAAACGTCATCCTTTTTCAGGATGTCCCAGGAGAAAGAAGCAACACAGAGCAGGAAATGATCCAAGAAGACAAAAGAAGACAAAAACACTGTGCATAAAGTGTGTTAGACTGGTCAAAGTAGCTCCGGTGTCAGGAGGAGGATGTGTGCATGGAACTGAAAAAGGAACCACAGATGGAGTCAAACCAGAGACAGGTAAAGCATTTCTTATCACTTCATCAGCAGCATTTGCTGTGGCAACCCCTTAAGGCTAATTAGGTTTATTTGTATTCATCTCATTTGTTTCCTCTAGTGCCTCAGACCAGGATTGTTATACCAGGAACAGCTGGGACCCAAAGGCACATCAAAGGTAACAACATGTGACAACAGATACTACTTTTTTTGGCCTTTCAAATGATCACGTATTAGTATCTGGTGCCCCCCTGTGGTTGTATCTAAAGCCCAAAAAACAGCATTGATTTCCTGTTATTCTTCTGTCGTAGTGCTGAAATCATACAGGATCGTCCTGCTGGGACAAGCCAGAGCTGGAAAAAGTGACGTTGCCAACACTATATTTGGAGAGAATGTGTTCTCTGGAACAAGTGAATTTCAGGTTGAATCCCGATCAGTTCATGGAAGAAGAATTGCGCTGATCAATATACCTGACCTCTCTGACACAGAAATATCTGGGGAGCAGCTACAGTGTGACATTGCTGGGAGTGCCACACAGTGCACCCCTGGGCCTCATGCTTTTCTCATTGTGATCAAATTGGTATACAGCAGCAGCAGCAGAGGAAGCGTTCAATCATGCTGCAGTTGTATTTACTCATGTTGATCAGCCCATTGACAAGTTTGTTGATCAGAATAAATGTCTCAGTGATCTTGTAAAGAAGTGCCACGGCCAATGCCATGTCATTGATTCCAGCATCAACTCCCTGAGAAACCAGTCCAAGGTGGAAGAGCTGCTCAACACAATAGACCAGATGGTGGAGGAGAATAAAGGTTGCTACACTATTAAGATGCAAAACAATAATACAGACCATGTCTCTACCAATGTGTGGATCACACTTACAGGCCCTGCAGCAGAATCAGTGGCAGAAGCCTTCCTTGGATCAACTGCAATCACACACAAAGCAGCAGCAGAAACAAGAGAGAAAGAAACAAAGCAAGAAGGACCACAAGATGATGAAGAAGAACAGCCCCAAGAAGAGGACCAAGAAACTGGAGATGAAAAAGAACAACCCCAAGACAAAAAGGAAGAAATAAAAGAACAAGAACAGAAGAAAATGGGTAAAGGAGGCGGTGGATTTGGAGTTTACTTTCTTGGTTAGCAGGGGCAGCATTTGGGAGAGCAGGAGCATTAGCATTTGGCAAAATGTCAAAATTTTCTACCAGATTTTATGAAAGGGGCAGGTGAAAGTACAGGAAACAGGGGAGGAGGAACTACAGGAGGTTTAGCTAGCACAGCAGCAAAAGCTTCAGCCATTGGATTTACAGTGGTGGCTGGAGGATTAGGATTTGTCTGGGTAAAAGAAAAACTGTATCAACTGCTAGACTATTTAAAGCGATGTGGCATAATGACATTGCTGGTGATTGTTTTCTTCTCTCTGCTGCTGTTGTCACTGTGTCTCAGAGTACCGATTATTGGGTACCTCCTGCTAATGTTGCTGTTCCTGTTGCAAGTGTTTTTATTCCAGCTAATGTAGAATAATAGTTGTACACAGCACTACATTTGCTCAGTCCAGCTGCCTGCAATTCACTGAACTGCAGGTGGCATCCTGTTATTTAGTAACTAAAGTTAGCTGGCTGACCATTTCCAACAGAAATTAATGCGCCTGTAGGCTAAAATCCACACGGCTGGACAGAATACACTGTGTATCTGTCATGGTTTCAGCCAGGTCTTTTATTTTGTAGTTCAGTTTCTGTTTGTCCCCTCCGTGGACCGCCACCTTACTGTGGTGGAGGGGTTTGAGTGCCCAGATGATCCTAGGAGCTATGTTGTCGGGGGCTTAATGCCCCCAGCAGGGTCTCCCAAGGCAAACAGGTCCTGGGTGATGGGCCAGACTAAGAGCGGTCCAAATACCCCTTATGATGGAAAGAAGAACAAGGACCGTGACGTCGCCCGGTATGGCGCAGCCGGGGCCCCACCCTGGAGCCAGGCCCGGGGTTGGGGCTCGAATGCGAGCGCCTGGTGGCCGGGCCTTTCCCCACGGGGCCCGGCCGGGCTTAGCCCGAAGGAGCGACGTGGGGCCGACCTCCCATGGGCCCACCACCGGTGGGAGGAACCGTAAGGGGCCGGTGCAGAGTGGATTGGGTGGCAGTCGAAGGCGGGGGCCTCGGCGACCTGATCACTGGACACAGAAACTGGCTCTGGGGACATGGAATGTCACCTCGCTGGGGGGGAAGGAGCCTGAGCTTGTGCGGGAGGCTGAGCGGTACCGACTAGATATAGTCGGGCTCGCCTCCACGCACAGCTCGGGTTCTGGAACCCAACTCCTTGAGAGGGGTTGGACTCTCTTCTATTCTGGAGTTGCCCATGGTGAGAGGCGGCGGGCTGGTGTGGGCTTGCTTATAGCCCCACAGCTTAGCTGCCATGTGTTGGAGTTTTCCCCAGTATGTGAGAGGGTCGCCTCCCTGCGCCTTCGGGTTGGGGAGAGGTCTCTCACTGTGGTTTCGGCGTATGCGCCGAACAGCAGTGTAGAGTACTTGACCTTCTTACAGTCTCTGGGAGGGGTGCTGGATGGCACCCCAACCGGGGACTCTGTCATCTTGCTGGGAGACTTCAACGCCCACGTGGGCAGTGACAGTAACACCTGGAGAGGCGTGATTGGGAGGAACGGCCTCCCCGATCTGAACCCGAGTGGTGTTTTGTTATTGGACTTCTGTGCTGGGCATGGTTTGTCCATAACGAACACCATGTTCGAGCACAAGGTTGTCCATCGGTGCACCTGCCACCAGGACACCCTAGGCCGGAGGTCAATGATCGATTTTGTAATCGTGTCAGCTGACCTTCGGCCTTGTGTTTTGGACACTCGGGTGAAGAGAGGGGCTGAGCTGTCAACTGATCACTACCTGGTGGTGAGTTGGATCCGTTGGCGGGGGAAGAGGCTGGACAGGCCCGGCAGGCCCAAACGTACTGTGCGGGTCTGTTGGGAGCGTTTGGCCGAACCCGCCGCTAAGGAGATCTTCAACTCCCACCTCCGGGAGAGCTTCACCCAGATTCCGAGGGAGGCTGGAGACATTGAGTCGGAGTGGACCATGTTTTCCACCTCCATTGTCGATGCAGCTGTCCAAAGCTGCGGCCGCAAGGCCTCTGGTGCCTGTCGTGGCGGCAATCCCCGGACCCGGTGGTGGACACCGGAGGTCAGGGATGCCGTCAAGCTGAAGAAGGAGTCCTATCGGGCCTGGTTGGCTTGTGGGACTCCTGAGGCAGCTGATAGGTATCGGCAGGCCAAGCGTGCTGCAGCGAAGGCAGTTGTAGAGGCAAAAACTCGGGCCTGGGAGGAGTTTGGGGAGGCCATGGAGGAGGACTATCGGTCAGCCTCAAAGAGATTCTGGCAAACCGTCCGGCGCCTCAGGAGGGGGAAGCAGTACTCTGCCAACACTGTATTCAGTGGGGGTGGGGAGCTGTTGACCTCGACTGAGGGGGTGGTTGGACGGTGGAAAGAGTACTTTGAGGGTCTCCTCAATCCCACCAACACGCCTTCTATTATGGAAGCGGAGGCTGATGACTCAGTGGTGGACTCGTTCATCACCTGTGCTGAAGTTGCCGAGGTAGTCAAAAAGCTCCCCGGTGGCAAGGCACCGGGGGTGGATGAGATTCGCCCTGGGTACCTTAAGTCTCTGGATGTTGTGGGGCTGTCTTGGTTGACACGCCTCTGCAACATCGCGTGGCAATCGGGGGCAGTGCCGCTGGACTGGCAGACCGGGGTGGTGGTCCCTCTTTTTAAAAAGGGGGACCGGAGGGTGTGCTCCAACTACAGGGGGATCACACTCCTCAGCCTCCCTGGGAAAGTCTACGCCAGGGTACTGGAGAGGAGAATTAGACCGAATTAGTCGAACCTCGGATTAAGGAGGAGCAATGTGGTTTTCGTCCTGGCCGTGGAACGCTGGACCAGCTCTATACCCTCCGCAGGGTGCTGGAGGGTTCATGGGAGTTCGCCCAACCAGTCCACATGCAGGTGCAGCTTCCGCAGTAATGCGGTCGCTGTACCGGTCTGTTGTGGTGAAGAAGGAGCTGAGCCGGAAGGCGAAGCTCTCGATTTACCGGTCAATCTACGTTCCTACCCTCACCTATGGTCATGAGCTTTGGGTAGTGACCGAAAGAATGAGATCGCGAATACAGGCGGCCGAAATGAGTTTCCTTCGAAGGGTGGCTGGGCGCTCCCTTAGAGATAGGGTGAGAAGCTCAGTCACCCGAGAGGAGCTCGGAGTAGAGCCGCTGCTCCTCCACATCGAGAGGAGCCAGCTGAGGTGGCTCGGGCATCTGGTTCGGATGCCTCCTGGACGCCTCCCTGGGGAGGTGTTCCGGGCATGTCCCACTGGGAGGAGGCCCCGGGGAAGACCCAGGACGCGGTGGAGAGACTATGTCTCTCGGCTGGCCTGGGAACGCCTCGGGATTCCCCCAGAGGAGCTGGAGGAAGTGTCTGGTGGGAGGGAAGTCTGGGTGTCCCTGCTTAGACTGCTGCCCCCGCGACCCGGCCCCGGATAAGCGGTGGAAGATGGATGGATGGATGGAGTTTCTGTTTGTATTTGTTTTAGTTTTACAAGTCACTTCCTGTTTTATTTTGAAACTCGATCTTCCCCTTGTGTTTCAGTTCTATTTACTTCCCCTTCCTCATGTGTGCTCCCTTCCCCCTCCTGTGATTACCTGCTCCGCCCTAATGTGCTTCACCTGTGTCCAATTGTCTTCCCGCCCTCCTGTGTATAAAGCCTGTGTGTTTCCTGCCCCTTGTTGCCAGTTCGTTTTGTGAGTTATCCATGTGACACAGCCGTCCAAGTAGCCTTCTGCTCTTGTGATTTCCCCAGTGAGTTTTCGAGTAAGTTTTGGATCTTCCTTTGTATCACCTGTTTTGATCGGACTACTGTTTTTGCCTTGCCCTTTGTGTTACCTCTGCCTCGCGGACTGAACTCCTGTGTACCGATCATTGCTTTGGACTTTGACCACTGAGAAATGACACTCGAGAGTGAAAAGAAGTGTCACTTTTGGTTTGATTATTAAGTTATATGGATTTAAATGTATTTGTTGAATAATTCACATTTTAATAACAGTACATTTATGTAATTCAAGCATACTTTAAAGTTACAGGAGCAGATTATAAATCTGTTTGAACATTTCTGATGTTGCTGGCTTTGTATAGAAATAAATGTGAATATATAAGGGGTTGTCAACACTAACAGGTTTTAAAAAAAAATGTAACTGTCAATATTTCAATATAAGAAAATTGAAGGCTGTCAAAAAGAGACATTGGTGCAAATGCAGTTCCTGTTTTCAGCTGTCAATGTTGTTGCTGTGTGCAGTCCTTTCTGTGAGTTAAACCGGACGAATGATAAAAAGAAAAAGGTAAATGTTGGTTTAGTAACTTTTTCATATCATTAACCAGGCCAGTGCTTCATCAGAATTACCAGAATTGATCCTCTATTTGACCAAATGTGGTATGGAAATGACAATATGAAATTGTTAAACATTTTAGTTAAGTAAATCCCATATATACTAAAAATAGAATATGTCAGAGATCCAGCACATAATCTGGTATATAATACATGCTCACACTTATAATTAACACTTATAATGGTGAAATTATCAATAAGAAGTCACTGGAATATAATCCCCACCCAAAGAGAATCCAGTCTCAATCCAATGTAATTCTGTGCAAAATAATGCAACCTCAATCATGATCCTCTATAAAAGGACAGTATAGGATTCACTTACTATATATATATATATATAGATAGATATAGATAGACTAAGAACTGAATGAATGAGGAAATGGAACAGGATTGTAGTTCTCCAAAGAGGAGGAGACAAGACACAGTCTGGGCTTATTAAAGAAGGTTATAGTCACTAAGTTACCACAATAAACACTCTCTCTTCACATTTCATTTTTGTCTCTTCCATCGTCACTGGTGAGTTTTAGATGCCTTTATATGTTGTGGTGTGCAGTCTGATAGCTACTAAATTCTATGTGTTTATGAAGAGAACACAGGAAAAATCCACTTTGTACAGAGAAATGAGAAAGCTTTTTGTGAAACTAAATTGTTTGATAGATTTATTTTCTATTAAAAATGAAAACCCCATATAACTAACATAACCTGGTCAAAGGACATATTGGCATAATTATTTCACCATCCTTTTTCAGACTTTTTCAGTCTATATTTTGCTTTTGTTTAGATCCTTTTGGTTTTGACCTGGTGCTGCAGACATAAGCTCTTCAAATCTAACATCACTTTCCACAAACACATTTGGTTCATTTACATTTTGGAATGCAGAGAAGTTAAAAGTAAAACAAAACTTTTGTCAAACCAGTTGTGAGTCCAACAGTGAAAGAGAGAGGACGCACCACCCTACTTTAACCAGTCTTCATCACACTGCACTGAATTCTCTTCTAACATGGCTGGTGAGTAACATTTCTTTGATTTTAATTTTGTTTTGGCCTTCCTCCCACATTCTAAAGACGTGCTTAGGTTAATTGGTCACTGTAAATTTCCCGTAAGTGTGAATGGTTGTTTGTCTGTGTGTTACCCTGTGATGGACTGGTGACATGTCCAGGGTGTACCCCACCTCTCATCCATAGTTAGCTGGGATAGGTTCCAGCCCCCCATGACCCTGCTCTAGTGAAGTGGGTTAATGGATGATGGATGGATGTTTTTATAGTTAACAGGCAGGCTGTGTGTTTCGTGTGGTCTTTTCATGTATTCTACATTCTGTTAACTCTGACGCTTGTTACATACTCCACGAGAACAGAGAAATCTGTGTTCTCGAGGTGGAAAAAACAAGAACAAAGCTCATTTTGGTCCGGACATTTCAACAAGAAACGTGTGTGCAGAACGGCAACAGAATATGTTTGTTGCCACTATTTGGAATTTAACCGTTTTACTAGTTTTCCAAATATCTGTTTTGTCTGAAAGAGGGATGATAACAAGCCGATAATGATCAGGGGAGTGGACGCGTTCATGCCAGTAGCATGATTGAACAACAGGTCTGGCAGACTGTATTGTTTGACCTGTGTGGGTTTTGCACACCTGAAGACGTTTTTCCGCTCTGTTCTCACAGAGTATGTAAAGGCCTTAAACAACACAAAAGAAAAACATCTTAACTATGTTGTAATCTTGTATCTTCATTCTGACATTGCATTTTAAAACTCACAGTGTTCAATACTTAGAATTGTTTTCTTCCTGACAGTCTGACTGATGGGAAGTCTCACCACACCCTGAAGCCATTTTGTGCAATTTGTACTTGTCTCATTTCTATGGCAGCCATCTTAGATATGTAACAAGAGAAAGTTGGATTCATGGACAGCACACCATCACTTTATATATCTTAGTTTCTTGTCAGGGACACTACTTGTTTAACAAAATTGACTACAACCAAAGCTTAAGTAGGTGTGTACTAGGGCTGTGTATTGACAAGAATCTGGTGCCATGTCATTCTCATATATATAAGAGTATGGAAAGCTTGTTTGGAAAGCCTCATCTGAATACTAGTAATACATCTTTCACAAGAACAAAATGTTTAATCATAATTATTTTAAGTATTATAAGAACATTGCACAATGTGGCTGCATCTCACATTCAAGTTTTTTTTTATGCTGAAAGAGACAGTGTGCACCTCAAAAATAAGATTTTGAAAGTAATGTTTGCCACAACCAGTATCTCCAAATAAAATAACGCGATATATCACAGAATCGATTTTTTATTACTCCCCTAGTGTATATACACACGTTTGCCTATAATCTAGACTTTTATTTTGACATTTCTATGACTTAACATCTGCCAAAGTTTGGTCTAGATGATTTACACTGTGTAGGTGGAAGTGGCTGTCCTCAGACAGTCACCCACTCTGAGTAGCATGTGTGAAAGGGACACACTGGACAATCTCTAGACTTCTTAGATTATCTGGATCTTACCTGGAATTTATGACTTAAAAGGGCCTAAACAGGTTATGATGGCATGCTGGTAATTTGGGAAATTCATAATATGTGAGGTTCCTTTGTTACTGTACTGTAGGTGGAACACATCAGAGCAGTATATCACTGATTAAGGGTCATTATTGTCTTATAGTGTCAACAACAAGGATTGTGGTTTTGGGAAAAACTGGAGCTGGGAAGAGCAGCCTTGCCAACACCTTATTTGGAGAGACTTTATTTAAAACAAACGATTTTCCTAAATCTGAAACAAGCAAATGTACTTCAAAGTCACGATCTGTCCAAGGAAAAAACATCTTGTGGATCGACACCCCTGGGTTTTTTGATACAGGGAGGTCAGAGAAGGAGATGAAGCCTGAGATAGTGAAGTGTATCACAGAGTGCGCTCCTGGGCCTCATGTGATTCTTATTGTGCTCAAAGTGGAGAAATTCACAGATCAGGAGAAAGATGTCTTAGAGAAAATAAAACAATATTTCTCTGAGGAAGTTCTGAAGTACAGCACTGTTGTCTTCACTCATGGAGACGAGCTTGAAGATGGGATGAAGATTGAAGAATTTGTGGCACAAAGTAAAGATCTGAGTGATCTGGTGGAGAAGTGTGGGAACCGCTGCCACATCGTCGATAATAAATACTGGAACAACAAGCACCCAGCTGAATACAGGAGCAACCAGAACCAGGTGACAGCTCTGCTCAAGACCATCGACAGGATGGTGATGGAGAATAATGGAGGCTACTACACTGCAAGTTCCTGGGTCCACGAATGGCTGAGAAATGCAGGACTAACAGTGTTGTTAATGGCACCCCTTGTTGGGGCAATGATATTATTAAAGAAATGAGATAGCCAGTAGCATTAGCACTGGAAGCAGAATTAGCTTGAGCAAATGCAAACATGGAAGCTAACATCATCTCATGAGCACCCCAAGATTTTAATCACATACAAGATTGAGGGTGAAATTAATTGAATGTTTTTTTGTGGGTATTGTGAGAATTTTATAACATTTGCAATCAGTGCAGGAAAGAATTACAGTATTCAGTAATCTGTCTCTTAATCCCCACATGTAAGACTCTGTGGTTTTATTATTATTTTGATTTGATAAATCTTTAACCTGTAAATTTAATCATTTTTGTGGACATTTCAAATTAAAGAATCAGCACATAATCCTTGAGCTTACAGGTGTCTTTCTTCATTACTCTTCATTACTTCCGTTTTACTTTCTTCTTTTTGTATGATTCACTGTAGTATGTGTCCTTCAAGGGATGCAGCCCTGAGACAGCAACTGTTTGTACCAATTCCACTGCTGTGTTTTGTCACTATGCAACCTCACTACACAGAGACAGCGGTTAAATATAATGCTCAGCTGTAACAAAGAAACCTGGCTAATGCTGCCAGACTGGTGTGGTCAAGGAATGTGATAGGATCAGTTGAATACAGTAGCAGACCTGCACAAGAAGCAGTCATGCATTAAAACTGAAAAAAGTTTCTCTTTCATACCTTTTCAACCAAGACTTATCCAGGTGGTTGAATGTGTATCTTATCACAGCTTGTCTTTGTCACATGTGGCTTTTTGACTTATAAACAGAACAAAGTTCACAGCTGTTGAGTCATCACTAACCTTGTGCAGCCATTTTTAGGTATTACTAGAGAGAACTGTAAATGACAACAAATATACAATTAAAATGTCAGGTTATTACAAAAGTAGACATATTTTTGATAACCATGTTGAGTCGTGTGTAAAACGAGATGGAAATTGCTCAGTAGGGAGCTTTATGTTGTCATAGTATAATGACACATTCAGGGAACGGATAACCAAAACACTGATTTACTGTCATTACTGTCTTCTAGTGGTGAACCCAACACGGATCGTCCTACTGGGAAAAACTGGAACTGGAAAAAGCAGTCTGGCTAACACCATATTTGGAGAGGCCATATTCAAAATTAAACGTTTTGATGACCTAAAAATGTGTTTTCCTCAAAGTGAAACCAAATCTGTCAATGGGCAGAACATCACTTTGATCGATACCCCAGGGTTCTTTCACCCAGGCAGGTCTAAGGCAGACATGAAGCTTCAGATGGCGGGGTGTACCACACAGTGTGCTCCTGGCCCTCATGTTTTTCTCATTGTGCTCAAAGTGGAGAAATTCACTGAGCATGAACGCAAAGTTATCACCAAAATACAAGAGTCTTTTTCTGAAGAAGCTTTCAAATATGCTGTTGTTGTTTTCACTCATGGTGAGCAGCTTCATGATGACATGAAGATTGAGGAGTTCATCGAACAAAATGAGAAACTGCATGATCTGGTGAAGAAATGTGGCGGCCGCTGTCACATCGTTGATAATAAATACTGGAAGAACAACAAGCAGGATGAATACAGAAACAACCAGGTCCAGGTGAAGGCCCTGCTCAACACCATCGACAGGATGACTGAAGCCAAAGAAGGAGGTTACTACACTAATGAGAAACTTCAAGCAGTGGAGAGAGAAATACAAGAAGAAGAAGAGCACATCAGACCGACGGCAGGAAACATGTCAGAGAGAGAGATCAGAGAGCAGGCAAAGAGGAATGTCTTCAAAAAGCAGGTGGAAAAAGCACCACAAACATGGATTAAAGGTTTTATGGGCATAACAGTTGTGGTCGGTGTCATTGTAGTTGTAATGGTCAAACTGAAAACTTGTAAGATATCATTAAAGGTGCCAGTATCCAACCAACTCCAACCACTACTGGAGGCAGTAGAAGATCGAATACTTGAAACACCCTTAAGTGCTGTTCCAACAGCCAGTGCGATCATAGAGGTAGCTGAGGAAGCTATCACACCAGTGAGGAGAGTACTGCAGACATTTGAGTCTATCATGGGGAGACTCAGAGATTTGTATGAACATGCATATGACCCTTGGAATCTGTTTGAGTGAACACAGAGGCAGCTTCACATTTACTGCAGAACACATGGCTGTCATCAATGTTCTAATGTGTGGGTTAAAGGTCTGGGTGTTTTTGCCTTCTTTGTGTTCATATAACAATTTAACTGCTATTGCTCTTCTAAACATACACAAATGTATATATTGTAGTTCCATAATAGAAATCTGAAATATGAGTGAACACGTATCTGAAAAGTCATCGGGTTCCTTTCAACTTTTCATCTTTGTGCGTTTTGATCCTGTAAAAGTAACTCTGTAATGTTGTTCATAAATGTGTTATGCAGTAACAGTTTGTTGGTCATACATCTGTGTGACAAAGTGTTTCTTCCTTTACACAAATTCATTACATGATCATTCCCAATAAAAAAAAAATAAAACTGGTATCACAAAACCTTATTTAATTTTTCTAATACAGCTCAAATATCCAAACAATAAATAAATAAATACATGATCTATACCACTGCTCTTGCACACAGTACAAAATATGATTGAATCCAACACAATGATCTGAATAACAACTGTTTTAGCCTAAAACTGCTGCTTTAGCAATTGATCAACACAATCAACAAAATATTGTTGATGATCAGTTGGGAAATGTTTTTTGAAATTCAATTTCAAAATGTACTAAATTCCATTTCTCTGTTCTAGTGATGCTTTCAAGGAGGATCGTCCTGCTGGGAAAAACAGGAGCAGGGAAAAGCAGCCTGGCTAACACCATATTTGGAGAGGATGTGTTCAAGATCAGCCACTCTCCTCTGTCTGAACAGAGTCTGTCTCAAGCAGAAACCAAACACATCAATGGAAGAGACGTCACTTTGATCGACACCCCCAGTGTTTTTGACACATGCAGGTCTGAGGCTGACCTCAGGGCTGAGTTACTGAGGTGTATCACAGAGTGCTCTCCTGGGCCTCATGCTTTTCTCATTGTGCTCAAAGTGGCTAAATACACGGCACAGGAGATGGAAGTAATCAACAAAATATGTGGGTATTTCTCTGAAGACGCTCTGACATACACCACTGTTGTCTTCACACATGGCGACCAACTCCCAGATGGAACAACGATCAAGGACTTTGTTAGTCAAAGCAAATGGCTGAGTGATCTGGTGAAGAAGTGTGGAGGCCGCTGCCATGTTGTGGATAACAAACACTGGAAACACAACGAAGAGGACAAGTACAGGTGCAACCAAGTCCAAGTGGCAGAGCTGCTCAGGTCCATCGAGGCAATAGCTGAGACGCACAATGGAAGGTGCTACACCAATGAGTTTTTAGAGGAAGTGGAAACAGAAATACAGAGAGAGGAAGAGCTCCTCAGAAGTTCAACAGGAAACATGAAGAAGGAGGAGATCAGACAGAACGCTAGAATCAGCGTGTCTGAGAAGTTAATGATCAGGTTAGTGGGCGCTGCAGCAGGGGGGTTATTAGGAGCCCTGTTGGGTGTGGCTAAGGGGGCCTTATCAGCAGTAACAACATCACCTCTTCAAAGTGGGGTAGAGGGAGCTATGACAGGATTCAATGCAGCAGAAGATGCACAAAGCCCAACAGAAGCTATGAAGAAAGCTCTGAAGGCTGTGTGGAAGGACTCTGCTTGATGACATGATATTGATTAACTGATGATGTATGGGAAACATGGATGTATAAGACACAATAGACTGCAATATTAGTTCTGTTATATAATGTATCTCCTCCTACAAATTTCAAGCTACAGACTCCATTTTAGTCTTAAAACGCTCATTAGATGCTGCTCTATCAAACTTGTATTCAGAATTTTCTAATTCCGAATCGTTTCCGCACGCCAGGCTCTCAAAGTTGGAGTGGTTTTTGAGGTCTCCTCTGATGTTACCATGGTGACAGGCTGACACACATTCTCCAGCAATTCAGAGCAATCCTTCACATCAGCGTTCAAAGCAATGCTTCAGCTGCAGCAATCAAACTTTGCATTCTTATTAATACATCATAGCATCATGAACGACACACCTCCCCCTCCTTTGTTAGACTAACCCCAACATCTATTACAAAAAATGAAAACAATGTAAAGATTCTCAAAACAAACCACTGAAAAACATCTTTCTTTGCTCTCTGGATGACCCTTCTACACAATGTTCTGTCTGTTAAATATGGTCTAGATCAGATGTAATAAAATATCTAATCATTCATACTGATATGTCTGATTTTATGGTGTCCATATCTCAAGTTTTTCATTTGTTTAAGCTGATAATCAAGTAAGCTGCTGTGAAAAGTACGCTCAGAGTGCACCACCTACTGGTGGTAGAAATTACCTTTGTGAGTTACATTTCAGTTTGTGAGGATTAGAAAAAACCATCATGAATTAGAGATCTTTCTTTTTAGTAATAATTTTTATATAATAATAAAATACATTTTAACATTTTTATTTTTAATAAAAATAATAAAAACATGAATTGTGACTTTAATGTGAAACAGTGTGTACATCTGCAGAAATGCCCAGACATCAAATTCAATTAAGTAGTAGTGTTAGTTTTTTTTCCACATTTTTGTGTTTAGGTTGTTCAAAAAAAAACTTTAATTGATAACTTATTCCAGGTGCGCAGGTCTTCGTGGCCCCTCCTCTTCCTCCCCACAGGAAATGAAATGTCGCTCTCTGCACACATGCTGGATTCAAACCTAAACGCTGAGCAGCAGCAGGAGGAGCAGCTGCAGGAGGTGCATGAGGAGCAGGTGCAGCAGGTAGAGGAGGCGCAGCAGCAGGAGGAGCAGGAGGTGCAGATGCAGCAGGTAGAGGAGGAGGAGCAGGAGGAGGAGTGCGGGGTGATTTTGAAGCATCATCACTTTTGGTGCTCGGTGTGTCTGGAGCTGCTCAGAGTCCCTGTGACCATCCAGTGCGGACACACTTACTGCTGGAGCTGCATTGAGGAATGCTGGGACCTGGAGGAGCCAAGAGGCCAGTACAGCTGCCCGCAGTGCCGGGAGAGGTTCCACCCGCGACCAGCGCTCAAGAAGAACAACCTGCTGGCTGAGGTGAGCCATCCTTTAAACTTAACTCCACTTAATATAATGTCGAGATTTGTGATTTATGCTTCAATATGAAGCATATTTGGATTTTATTTTTAGCTGAAAACATATTTAATTGACTTTTTTAATATAGATAAAATTATTTTGTTGTATTTATTCTGAAATTACCTGAAAGATATCACCATAATAAGTCATTTGTTTCTTCTTATTGATTGGAAGGCTTAAGTGTTTAAAGAAAATGACAATAAATGATGAATCAAAGCTGCAGTACAGGCGCCATCATGGCCTCCTCATTGCACCAATCCAGCTTTCTTCTATACAGCATTTGTTGTGAGCTTGTGCTACTGGTGCAACATGCATTACAAACAAAGGCTTCAAGTGAACAGCAGGCCCCATCTATTAGCTTCTTTACTCGATGCCCAGTCTGTAGTGAGTATTGGGGCCAATGTCTGATAGTAAAATAAGATGTATGGTGCATCACTATTAAAAATAAAGTCAGATAATAATAATATAGATAATAATAATAATAGACAGAGTCACCAGTGTAGGCTACTTGTGTGAGGAAAATGCAAAGTTAATGTGTGCTAGCATGGACCTCTGCAGCCGCTCTAGTCTTTTGAAGTTTTATCAGTGTATGGCACTAAGTCATTTACATTTTAATGAACATATAGTTGGTGTTTTTGAAAAAAAAACTGTGCACTGCTGTCTTTGGAGATGTTCATACTGATCCTGCTGCTGTAAGAAGGATGAAATTGGGATGTTCTGGCTGTTTTATACACAGGATGCTACAAACAGACATTTTCACTTGGCACAACAATCCCACTCATGGTATTCATCATGGGCATAATGTGGGACCGCATTCCTCTCTGTTCCCCTCAGGTTGTGGAGAAGCTAAAGAAGACCACCCCCCTGCAGATTCTTCGCCGTCCTGCTCCAGCTTCTGCAGAAGTCACCTGTGATTTGTGCTGTGGGCCTAAACCTGACAGAGCCACTATGTCATGCCTGACCTGCTTGGCGTCGTACTGTCCGCTTCACCTGGAGCCTCACTGCAGTGTTCCTGTGCTGAAGATGCACCAGCTGGTTTCAGCTACAACCCCGGTGCAGGAAAAGGTGTGCACCAGCCACAACAAACTGATGGATGTCTACTGTGAGGTGGACAAGACCTGTATCTGCTACCTGTGCACTATGGACAAGCATAAGGGCCACAATGTGGTGTCAGCTGCAGCGGAAAGGGTGCATGAAGAGGTAGAAGCACAATGAACACGGAGGAGTGGATGAAATCTGACACAGTTTAACACAGTATTGTACCTCTTGTTCAGGGGTTGCTGATTTTCCAACGCAACAAAGTCAAGAAGAGTTTCCAGGAGCGCGACACGGAGCTGAAAGAGCTGCTGCAAGCTATAACTGATTTTAAGGTGTGTGTGCTTGTTAGATGATCTGAATTTGCATTTTATGACTTTCAATAGAAATAAAGTTTGCATGTTTTTATCTTTAAATGAACAGAGCTGCTCCAATGGTGTGCTGACCTCCACTGAAAAGCTGTTCAATGACATGATCGGCTCCATTCAGCAAAAACAAACTTTGACCAAGCAGCTGATCGAAGCTCAGGAGAACGCCGCCATCTCACAAGCCGAGGAGCTGCTGCAGCTGCTGCAGGAGGAAACGGCCAGTCTGAAGCAAAGAGCTGCCAAACTGGAGCAGCTTTCCCACACTGACGACCACATTCACTTCATTCAGGTACCACACAGTGCTTTCAGACATGTCTGGATGAACCATGCTGGGTTCTTCCTAGATAGCTAGCCTCAGCTCCTCCTTCTCTTCTCCTTCTGCAGTCTGTTGTTACCTCTCTGGCACTTGCCTACAATGGGTGGTTTATTGATTTGATTGGTTGAAGTTGGTCTAGGATAAAAAGATGATTTAAGTTTTCTTTAAATGAGTGAAATGAATGAATGAAATACCTTCACAGGTAGTTGGTCAGCAAACAAGCATCCAGAGAAAATGGAGGGATTTACAGGCAAAGTAAATCAAACTCCCATGTTAATTGTGAAATCAACATCATTACAACCTGGTACAAAAACAGTTTGACACAAAGTCGAGGACAGAAACTGACTGACTTTGTTCCTCACAGACTTTCCAGTCTCTCTCCACCTTGTGTGAATCTCCTGACTTGCCGCCTGGCGCTGTTGTCCGTCCTCGACATTCACTTGAAGCGGTGGCCGACAGGGTGTCGACGCTGAGAGCGAGCATGGAGGAGCTCCTGAACAACACCTGGTCCAGCATCACTGCCGCAGGTACCTGATAGAACTCCGAATGCTTCTCATACAGGTTTTACTGTATTAACGGTTTTGTACTTTTTCATAGTGGCCGCCGTCGATGTCGTCCTGCCACCTGTGCCAAAGACCAGAGAGGAATGTTTACGATGTGGGTGAAGTATTTAATTAACTTGTGTGTATGTGGATGTTAAGGTTGCTTCATGTTGCTGCTTTGCTCCTCCATCAGATTGCTGCAATGTTACGCTGGTCACTTCAGCCAATCTGTACCTGTCTGTTTCACAAGATGGCCGACATGTGACATGTGAATTCAAAAGATGCTGCTCCGCTCCCTCAGAGGACCGGTTCATGCACATCAAGCAGGTGCTCTGCAGAGAGGGTTTGTCAGAGCGGTCTTATTGGGAGGTCGATCTGAGCGCTCACACTTGGTCGGTGGCGGTGGCTTACAAAGACACCACCAGAAGGTCCTACCAATCGGAGTTTGGGAAAAACAACAAGTCGTGGAGTTTAGAGTGCTCCCAAGAGGGGTACATGTTCTGGCACAACGCAGTAGGCCGGGGAGTGGTGGGCCCTACGTGCTCCAGGATCGGGGTGTTCCTAGATTATAAAGCAGGTACTCTGACTTTTTATAGCGTCTCTGACGAGACGATGACGCTACTCCACAAAGAGCGCACCAGCTTCACTCAGCCTCTCTACCCCGGCCTCGGCCTGAAGGAAACCGGACGTGGTTCAGGCAGTAGACCATATGCAGAACTCCTGAAGCTGTGTTGATGAATGACTTCCTTTATATTTTAATCATCATTAATATGTTGTTCGCTTTTGCTGTTCAATGAAACTATACCGTTACAAATCAGATCATATGATCTCTCGATCTGGAAAGGACTAGGCATGATAAAGGTTCTGTGCTGTGTAAACCATTTACAAGGAGAACTTTTAAGTCATTTCAGTCATGGTCATATTCAGCTTTGATCAGAGGTACTTATTTTACTCTGTTCACAGTACATGTTTTGCATGTTTTTTTATTCAGAGTGTCTGTTTCCTGTTGCTGTTTTTAAAAATTAAATAAATAAATCTACATTTATTGATTTTATTTATTGAAGTCTAGATTTTAAAAATCTAAAAAAAAATATAAAACAGTCTGATAATGAAAAGGATTTACTGGCCTCCGGTGGCCCTCTGAGGTACTGCATTTTTTTTCTTCCCCCTCCACTGCGTGACAGTCAGCCAGTTGCACTGCACTTTAATCAAAATGTTTGGACTTTTTAGTGTCTGTAAAACGATTTTGAGTTTTATTATCGGCAACAATCCCTGTGGACAGGGCGGGACTTGTTGCCACAGCGTTTTGTGATTAAAGTGCGACTGCAAGCTGAAAGTGTGTGAGTCCTGTCTGTCTGTGTGGGGTTTGTTTACGGCCCTGCCCCCTGGTAACAGCAGTTGAGGTGCGCGGCTCTCCGCCCAGTGGTGGAGACGTACGTGTCCTCTCCACTCGCGCAGATCCTTGACTGCGCCTGACAGAAGGACGATGGCTGATATTTACCAGTATCCAGTTTTCTTTGAGACTCACAGACAGCTCGACGAACAGCAGGAGAAGAAAATACGAAGATATTTTAATGTTCGGCGCCGCTCGGGCGGAGGAGACTGCGGGCCGGTGAAGAATGTGAGAGACAAAGTCTACAGCGTTTCCTTCAAATATCAGAGAGGTAATTATGCACTGTGCGTTATTAATATTGTACTGCAGGAACTGTAGTAACGACGCGCCCACTTGTATAAAGCAGCCAACCCGATATATTTTATGTGTGTTTTAATTTACAGCAGCCAGAACGAACATATTTTTATGGTTATTATTATATTATTTTTTATCGGTAAGTAAACACTGGATTGGGAATGTTTTGGCCCAAATGAAAAAGCAGGAAGTTTATGTGGAAAGCGAAACTTAACTCCAGCGCACACACACACACACAGAAGAGAGAGAGAGAGAGCCTGGCAGCCATTACAGGTTATTATAGACCAGGAAATCATATAAATATAACTGCACTGCAGCCGATAAGAATGCAGTTTGAACCACATGATTAAAAGAATCATAACGACGTTCTGTTTGGTTTAACTGCTTTTTGAAGTATGGAAATCTGGGTGTGCTTCTAACCTAACTTGTTGGATAAGATGTGAGATAGTGAGCACACACACTCTAAATCCATGTCCACAGCATGCAAATAAAATCTGACCAATATGCTGCTGCGTTTGAGATGAAATAGTGCCATAACATGTAGTTCCCACCATAGCCTTTAGGGACTGATTTATATGTCTGAATCGAGTGCCTTAGAAACCTAAACCAGCTGGCATTTGTCTGCCACACTACACTAAGTAATTTGACATGTTCTGTCTTAGACCAGCAGGAAGTCCTTCGGAGGTCAAAGCATGTTGTGATGTGTGCAAACGGTCAGATTGAGTTCACCGTCCAAGAAAGCCTGGACCCTCTCACCACTGCCCCCACAGCTCTAACAACGGTCAGTATAACTGAGTCAGTTTTCTACCTTGATGGCATTCTTGACGATAAACTGGTATCATTTTGCTGTCCCTTCATCACAGAGTCTTCCAAACACTCCTACCTCAACTCCAAGTCCAAGCACTCCAGGTGAAGTTAGAAATAGGACAGAGGAGGCAGACCAACATGATGTGAACCCTACAGGTTTATCTCCAGCCTTCAGTTCTCTCCAGATCTCAGATGACATGCAAACCAAGGATCAGGAAATTCCCAGGCCATCAGGTGTAGACAGATCATATTTAAGCTTGCCACCTCTGAGTCTGTGTGTCAGAAACACAACAGTTGCTAGCTACAGCCTGGGCGACAGGCTGCAGGTGCAGGTGTGTCATGGTGACATCACCAGACAATATGCTGATGCGATTGTGAACGATGCCAATGAGGATTTAGAGCACTGCAGTGGGGTCGCCGCGGCTCTGAGTCAAGAAGGTGGGCCTGAAGTACAGGCTGAGAGCAGGTCTTTAGTGCAACATATAGGAAAAGTGCCTGCAGGTGATGTGGTTTTGACAACAGGTGGAAATTTAAGGTGCAAGAAACTGCTGCATGCTGTTGGGCCTGTAGGTGGGAGGGAAGGGGGCAGAGAGAGTGTGTTGGTGAAGAAAGCTGTACGCGAAGCACTGAACTTGACAGAAATCATGGGCTTTCGGTCCATAGCCATCCCCTGCATCAGCTCAGGTGTGGGAGGTGTCCCTTTTGCTGTGAGCTGTGAGGCTGTTGTAGCTGCTGTTATAGAGTTTGATAGTCAGGGAGGACAAAGTCTAAACAAAATCATCCTGATTGACAACCGAGAGGAGGTAGCGAGGGCCATGAAGGAAGCATGTGACAGACTCATCCAGGGAACAGATCCTGGACAAAGCTCACCTAGTGATTTGAGGTTTGACATGGATGCTGTTGACCAGGATGCAGGAGAAGGAGGAGCAGGAGGAGGAGGAGCTGCTGATGAAGCAGCTGGAGGAAGTTTCCAAGTCGAGATCATTCAAGGAGCCATTGAGACCCAGCAGGTGGGATAATTTACAGAATGAGCTCATGAAAATGGCCACCTTACCTCCTTTCAACCACAATCTGCTGCTCCTGTCCTAGGTGGATGCCGTGGTATCTCCTATGGTCGGCCGTGATCCTCTCTCTACCCGTATTGGAAATGCTTTGTACGAAAGAGTTGGGCCTGAGCTGATTGCCAGATTTAAAAGGGAAACAGGAGGCATAGTGCAGTTTGGGAATGCAGTGCCGATGGAGGACCTGCCCAGAAAGCCTGGAGAGCAGGAAGACTGGAAGGTGGTGTTCTTTCTCAACCTTCTGCCCTGGAATGGTGACCAAACTGGAGTTGCAGCTCAGGTGGGACTGTACTGTTTTTCTGCATCTGACTCTGTGTTGATTTGTTCTGGCCTTCTAGGTTGAGCTTCCCTGATCAATCCCTGTGATCAACTGTACTGTGCCATTGTCTCTACAGATTCTTCGAATGGGCATCAACAATATCCTTACTTCCTGCTATGACAGAGGTTTTAAATCGGTTGCTTTTCCTGTGCTCGGTGCTGGACTTGCCCTTCGATTTCCAAGCAGTGAGGTAGCCAGGGTTTTGCTGGAGGAAGTACGTGCATTTGAGCGGGACCGGGACAGCAGCAGGCCACTTCTGGTCCGCATTGTCATCCACCCAAATGATGAGGAGTCAGTTGAGGTAATGGAACTGCAGTGCACCACAAACACTGGTCATAGTTAATAATAATGCATGAAATGTATGAAATAATCCAATACTCCGTTGTCTCTGCAGAGTTTCAAGTCGGTCCTGGAGGGCTTCACAGGACTCACAGAAGGTCGAGATGAAGGTTAGTGTCTGATGTGGCTGAAAATCTAAATCTTACTCAGAAAACAAATGCACTGAACAGTTATTATTGTCCTCCAGTGTCGGCCACAAAGAGGATCATCCTCCTGGGAAAAACAGGATCAGGGAAAAGCTACCTGGGAAACACCATATTTGGAGAAGAAGTGTTCTCCGCAAGTTCTTCCCCTAACTCTGTGACAGACAATTGTCTGACAAAAACCAAAACTGTCAATGGTAGAAGCATCACTCTGATAGACACACCGGGTTTCTTTGACACATCCAAGACTGAGGTGGATCTGAAGCCTGAGATAGTGAAGTGTATCACAGAGTGTGCTCCTGGGCCTCATGCTTTTCTCATTGTGCTCAAAGTAGACAGATTCACAGAGCAGGAACTGACTGTCATCACCAAAATATGCCAGTATTTCTCTGAAGATGCTCTAAAACATGCTGTTATTGTCTTTACTCACGGCAACGAGCTTCCAAAAGGGATGAAAATCGAAGAGTTTGTCAGTCAGAGCAAGCAACTGAGCGAGCTGGTGAAGAAGTGTGGTGGGCGGTGCCACGTCTTTGACAATAAATACTGGAACAACAACCAGAACAACTACAGGAGCAACCAGTTCCAGCTGGAAGAGTTGCTAAAGACCGTTGATAGGATGGTGAGTGAAAAAAAAGGCGGATATTACACAAATTTAGTGCTGCAGCACACAGAGAAAGAGATCCAGAAAGAGATCAAGTCCATCAGGCAGACATCAGGAAATTTACCAGAGGAAGAGATCAGGCAGCAAGCAAAGGCTGTAGTGTCCAGTAGGCTTCTGACCCAGCTGGCAGGGACAGCGACAGGATTTGTGTTAGGAGCTTTTTTTGGTGTAGCAGCGTTAGTTGGACTCGTTATCACTGTTATTAGAAATGTACAATTAATGCAATTTATAAAAAAAGCTCCAGCACTACTAGGAGCACCTGCAGCTGCAGCAGCAGGAGGGGAAGCAGCAGTAGTAAGTACTGCAGCGGTGGTAGGTGTAACTGCAGCAGCAGCAGGGGTAGGAGGAGTTCTGGGAGGTGTCATTGGATACGATGCTGCTAAGGATGCAGAAACACCACTGGAGGCTGCACAGATGGCCGCGGCAGCCGTCAGAGAGAAAGCAAAATCCCCTTTCAATAAGTTCAATATTAAGTTTTAATACAGCTGTTCTCTAAATTGATTTTTTTTCATTATTCGGTGGTGGGCACATATAGTGTGATGTGTTTATCATGGATTATTTGCCAAAGCCAGAAAACAATCAATATGTGGACCTCAGATGTTTTATTTTATTATCATTAGTCAACAGAATTATTTAAAAAAACATGTTCACAGCACTTTGTATGTTTATTTTCTGTTTTAAAAACACTATTGAGGAGCATTTAAATCATTGAATCGCAATAAACTGATGGAGAATAGTTCTAATGATGGAGTCCTACTTATTATTTCTAGTCTATATAACTAGTCTAGTATAACTAGTTAATTTGTTAATTAATTTCAGATAGCCAAAGTGATTTAAAGATTAAAGATATATAGAGAATGACTTCCTGTTTTGCACTGATCTCTTAATAAAAGTTGATTTTTTTCCCTTTTCTTTAACGTTACAGTGTAATTGCACATTTTGACCAGCAGAGGACGCCCAATAGAAAGAAAACAGGCTTTGATTAATCACACCTTCCTCACAAACTCACATGTTGGTGTTTTAATAAAGTACTTTGATGCTTCTCACTGGATTTTATCATTTGAAAGGACAGTACTGTGCACTCCCTAACTGATTTATGTGTGTGTGTGTGCCTTTAACACTCTGAACACGCCCTCTTTGTAAGTATTTCAGACCAAATGAAACTCAGGAAAGCTCCACACCTGTCTGTTGATGAGTTACTACCAACAATGGCTGACAGGCAGGAAGATCAGGAGCAGCAGCAGCAGCAGCATGGAGTTCAACTGGACCATGATCAGTTCTGCTGCTCAGTGTGCCTGGATCTTCTAAAAGATCCTGTCACCATTTATTGTGGACATAATTACTGCAGGAACTGTATTGAGGGCTGCTGGGATCGAGAGGACGAGGAGGACGGTGAGGTCAGCTGCCCTCAGTGCAGGGAGACCTTCAGACCCAGGCCTGTTCTGAGGAGGAACAACCTGCTGGCTGAGGTGAGGATTGTAGCTTTTAAAATGCTACTATACTAACATACTAACAATTTTGTTGACGAATCATGTTTGTCATAGTTTTCGTTAACGACCTTTTTTTGCTGATAAAAATGAGACGATAACTAAATAAAAACTAACGCACGGTGCCAAAAACGAAGACGAAATGTATTGACACTTTCGTCAACGAATAAAAACGAGACGAAATTATTGATGGAGACGAGATCCAATCAGAGTAGATTTTGTTTGTGGAAAGGAGGGACGAATCAGGAGACGGCGGCAGAGAGCCAATCAGAAGTGATCTCTCTGTGTAAGGACGTTACCCCGCGATGCTGGAAGAAGGCGTCCTCATGCATGGTAACACAACACAGGAGAAGAACACACACACGGACACGTTTGATGTCAAGACAAACAGGACGGTTTGCAAACCGTGCGGAGCGACTATCAGCGGTAAAAACACAACAAACGTGAAGCGACATTTGCAGACGAGTCATCTTAACTTCCGTTCATACACCTGACAAAATCTATAAATTAAGACACCGCTGTGCACTGTTTCTAAGTTGTCACTGAAGTGTTTTGCTGTAGTTATGGAGTATTCATGAAGAAGGTCATGACTGAACAGTGTATTCAGGGAGAGCAGCTCACTGTTCACTGGTTCTTTTGTGAAAAGGTCATAGCAATTAAATAAAGAGCTGTGCCTGTTTTTATTGAACTTCAAACCTTAATTATTTCATGAAAAAATATATATCATAGAATTTTAGTCGACTAAATTTACAGCAGATTTAGTCGACTAAAAGTAAAACGGAAAGTTAAAAAATGTTGACTAAAATGTGACTAAAATCAAATGACATTTTAGTCACAAGACTAAAATAAAAACTAAATCAGAAATTGCTGCCAAAATTAACACTGCCCTCAGCAAAGGTACGAGTTTGGCCTACTGTGCGAACACTGCTGATAGGCTATCGACTGTTAAAATTGACCTAGCATACATGTGCAGTCAGCTAGAGAGTACTTTGATTAACTGACCAACATTATCTGTAAATCAACTGTGCTGGTGGAGGTAACATACTCTTCTGTCACATGTAGGTTGTGGAGAAGGTAAAGAGGATGGGCCCTGCTGCTCCAGCCTGTGCCGGCCCTGCAGATGTTCCCTGTGATTTCTGCAGTGGGCCATCACCAGACAAAGCCACCATGACTTGCCTGACGTGCTTTGCATCGTACTGTCCTTCCCACCTCGAGCCTCACTACAGCATTCCTGCGCTGAAGAAGCACCGGCTGGTCGCTGTTACAGCCCCGATTCAGGAAAAGATGTGCACAAAGCACAACAAGCTGATGGAGGTTTACTGTCTGCAAGACCAGCAGCTTATTTGCTCTTTTTGCACAGCAAATGAGCATAAACACCATAAATGTGTTCCTGTTGCTGTACTGAAGGACAAGACAAAGGTAGGGGCAGCCAGCTTTTCTAA
The DNA here is from genome assembly GCF_900634625.1 of Parambassis ranga. Classification (NCBI taxonomy): domain Eukaryota; kingdom Metazoa; phylum Chordata; class Actinopteri; family Ambassidae; genus Parambassis; species Parambassis ranga. Next base: position 6,938,726 of record NC_041026.1, on the reverse strand, counting down.
TTGGGCGCTAAGCCTGTTCTGATATAAATGAACAGACTTTCATCTATTGCTGATTTAATCCTGTTTTCTTCCAGAATCAACTGGTTTCAAGTCGAAAAAATCTCCAGGAGAAAGTCCAGCAGAGAGAAGAGGAACTGCAAGAGCTGAGCCAAGCTGAGGACAGTCTCAAGGTGTGGAGCAAATGGCCTTTTATGGATATGTTCATAACATAGTCAGGAATGACCATGTTTGATAATTATCACTAGTTTAATGGAGCCTGATATTTCGCTGTTTGAACCTGCAGTACCTTGTTTCCCCCAACAGAGGGCAGTAGAAACATACCTAGATTCTTATACATACAGCAGAAGCAGCGCATTTTATGTTGCCTTCTTATCTGGTGTAAGTAGTCAAGGGTCAAACCTAGCCTGTTCACAGCACATGGAGGTTTGGTTGATCATTCTCCAAATAATGTGGTCTATCAGGGCCTTAGTAATAAGCAACAGGGGGAGATGGAGGTTCAATCTTGATCGTGCTTTTTGTCTGAATCTTTGAATAAGTGATCTTTGTGTCAACAGTGTTGCGCTGAGAACTCCCTGAAGGACTGTGACAGGATGTTCGCAGACCTGATCTCCTCCCTACAGAGGCGGCGTAGTGAGGTGAAGCAGCTGATTAAAGTGCAGGAGCAAACCGCCATCGCTCAGGTCGTAGAGCTGCAGCTGCAACTTGTGGAGGAGATCACCAAGCTGAAGGAGAAAGATGCCGAACTAGAGCAGCTGGCGCATGTTGACAACTTCATCTATTTAATGCAGGTAAAGATGGTCCTCTGACACCCGAGGCTCCGACACATGCGCGGTAGCTCATGAAGCAGTTGTTTCGAACCACTGTGCCGAGGCTTGCTTCGGTCACGTGACTAGTGATGTTTGAACCACTTCAGTGATGTTTGAAGCAGTTGAGTGCTTCGAACGACATACGAGTCATGTGATTGGTTCGGGTTGTGAATTGCTTGGTGGGACCGAGTGTGTTCCCGGATAGGACATCCTTAGCAATCAATGTAGCTATATCAATATATAGTTATAGATCAATCAGTTAGATAGTGAAATATATTAGCTACATTGATACATTTATCAGTTTGATTGCTGCAAAGCAAAATATGAGTTAAATATATTACTTAGATGCAAACGATTCACATTTTTATTATTTATATCTAAGAATTTCATAGCATTAAACACAGTTAATCGCAATTTGTCATTGTGTACATTTTAGTAGAAGAAAAGTTATAGATCACGTTTTTCTTGCATAGGCGAAACTCTGTTTGTGTGTGTGTGTAGGACCTCTTGCTGATTTGCGTATCATAAGTTTCGAACCCTCTCGCACCCAAACTGACAATGATTCCCCTACACCACCATCCATCTTCATTCTCCGCCACAAATGCTTTAATTGTGTTAAACATTTTAATCGGATTAATCATGATGTTTGATTGGCCCTAATTATTATGTATCCACTTCAAATGTAATTTTGTAGACAAATTACATTTGAAGTGGATAATAATGTATTTTATTGTGTCAGCCTGAAACCATTCAACCATGTAGTGTAGTCAAACGAGACTGTGCACGGCGATTCAAATCCCAAACAATCCATGAACCAGTAACACACACCGCAGTTCATTTTATTCACCATTAGATGTCCTACTCGAGCACTGTGTCATTGAAGCCTCGAGTAATGAACCTTTTTCTTGAATCATGTGTCGAAGCTTCAACAAAGCCTCGAAAACCCATCACTAAATGCAGGTACCCCTGTAGTCAAGACGTCCTCCTAGCGCTTCACTTCACTTTCACCTACTGATCAAACGGGGTAATTACACAAGACCTGGTACAGTATTCCTCTCTCTTAAACTGAGCCCCTCTGCCTCCTCAGATTTTCCAGTCTCTGTCCACTTCCTGTGATTCTCCAGAGTTGACACCCGGTCCTCTACGTTCCCTCAGCGATGTGACTGACTGTGTGTCTGAGCTGAGAGATAAAATAGAGCTTGTGCTGAAGGAAATATGGCCCAGGATCACAGCTACAGGTAAACAATGTAAAACTGGTACAATTTAATAGTGTCCACTTGTGTTTGAAGTGTTGTTGTTTCTCTCCGACAGTGTCCTACGTTGACTTCTCACTCCCACCAGCTCCAAACACCAGAGAGGAGTTCTTGTGTTGTATGAAATTCAGTTGAACTTCTTTCAAATTACCCTTTGGATGTGCTTTTATTGTTAATAATCTCTGTTTTCCTTGCAGATTATCTTCCCCTCACTCTGGATGACACCTCAAACTACCCATATCTCTACCTGATGGACAACAACTCCCGGATCAAGCCGTTCTTGATCATCAGTCCAGCTCATCCACACAGGTTTACTAAGTTTCCTCAGGTGCTGTGTAGACAGGGTTTGACTGAGCGCTGTTACTGGGAGGTCGAGTGGCATGCTCGCACTCTGTCTGTGGCCGTGGCGTACAAAGACATCAATCGAACATCAGATGAGTCAAAGTTTGGGAAAAATGACAAGTCCTGGACTTTAGAATGCACAGGGAACGGGTACTCGTTCCGTCACAATAATGTAGAGACACTGGTGCCCAGCTGTCCTTCCTCCAAGATTGGAGTGTTCCTAGATTACAAAGCAGGGATTCTGTGCTTTTACCATGCCTCTGATCCCATGGTTCTGATTCACAAAGTCCAGACCACTTTCACTCAGCCTCTTTATCCTGGGCTCGGTTTGAACTATGAATGGTACGATACTGGAGTGTTTGCACAGCTGGTGAGGTCAAGGTAGAAGCTTAGATCCCACTTAACCGTGACCATGCAGGTTGCCGTGCAGAACCTGGCCTCCACATGAATGACTCTGTCTGTCTTTGTTTATGACTGGTTATGATTTGGAAAGATTTCATCACTGCATGAATGGGGGGGAGCTTGTAAGTCATTGCAGGTGCTGCTGAGTCATCATTTTGTACCTGGAAAGCTTTAGTTCGAACACAATCACACATGATGATAATTTGCTGCCTATTGTGAGCTTCAAACTGAATAATAAATAAAGGTAATCTACAATATGTTACCACTGGTTTTCTTTGCATGGATTGCATTGTTCTATCTGCTACATAGCAAGTGTCTAATTTTTAGATGGTTGCGTGAACTCTGCGTTGTCTGCGGAAGCACAATTCCAACATCTAGACATGTAGGTACAGCAACCTGCAACCAGTGTTTTTAATTTGCATGCACTGTGATCGGAACAGGATGGTAAAGAATACTGAAGAACCCCGTCACTCCCAAAGGAATTCATTAGCTATTTAAGCTAGCTCTTAGCTGAGGTGAGGATTGTAGCTTTTAAAATATTACTATACTAACATGTTGACCTGCAGTACCCTACCCTCAGCAAAGGTAGGAGTTTGGCCTACTGTGCTAACACTGCTGATAGGCTATCAGCTGTTAAAATTGACCTAGCATACATGTGCAGTCAGCTAGAGAGCACTTGGATTAACTGACCAACACTATCTGTAAATCAACTGCTCATGGAGGTAACATACTCTTCTGTCACATGTAGGTTGTGGAGAAGGTAAAGAGGATGGGCCCTGCTGCTCCAGCCTGTGCCGGCCCTGCAGATGTTCCCTGTGATTTCTGCAGTGGGACATCACCAGACAAAGCCACCATGACTTGCCTGACGTGCTTTGCATCGTACTGTCCTTCCCACCTCGAGCCTCACTACAGCATTCCTGCGCTGAAGAAGCACCGGCTGGTCGCTGCTTGTTCTGATATAAACAGGTTTCATCTATTGCTGATTTAATCCTGTTTTCTTCCAGAATCAACTGGTTTCGAGTCGAAAAATCTCCAGGAGAAAGTCCAGCAGAGAGAAGAGGAACTGCAAGAGCTGAGCCAAGCTGAGGACAGTCTCAAGGTGTGGAGCAAATGTCCTTTTATGGATATGTTCATAACATAGTCAGGACATTTTATGTTGCCTTCTTATCTGGTGTAAGTAGTCAAGGGTCAAACCTAGCCTGTTCACAGTACATGGAGGTTTGGTTGATAATTCTCCAAATAATGTGGTCTATCAGGGTCTTAGTAATAAGCAACGGGGAGATGGAGGTTCAATCTTGATCGTGCTTTTTGTCTGAATCTTTGTGTCAACAGTGTTGCGCTCGGACCTCCCTGAAGGACTGTGACAGGATGTTCGCAGACCTGATCTCCTCCCTACAGATGCGGCGTAGTGAGGTGAAGCAGCTGATTAAAGTGCAGGAGCAAACCGCCATCGCTCAGGTCATAGAGCTGCAGCTGCAACTTGTGGAGGAGATCACCAAGCTGAAGGAGAATGATGCCGAACTAGAGCAGCTGGCGCATGTTGACGACTTCATCTATTTAATGCAAGTACCCCTGTAGTCAAATCGTCCTCCTAGCGCTTCACTTCACTTTCACCTACTGATCAAACGGGGTAATTACACAAGACCTGGTACAGTATTCCTCTCTCTTAAACTGAGCCCCTCTGCCTCCTCAGATTTTCCAGTCTCTGTCCACTTCCTGTGATTCTCCAGAGTTGACACCCGGTCCTCTACGTTCCCTCAGTGATGTGACTGACTGTGTGTCTGAGCTGAGAGATAAAATAGAGCTTGTGCTGAAGGAAATATGGCCCAGGATCACAGCTACAGGTAAACAATGTAAAACTGGTACAATTTATTAGTGTCCACTTGTGTTTGAAGTGTTGTTGTTTCTCTCTGACAGTGCCCTACATTGACTTCTCACTCCCACCAGCTCCAAACACCAGAGAGGAGTTCTTGTGTTGTATGAAGTTCAGTTGAACTTAAACTCAAACGGTAATTTGAAAGAAGTTCAACTGAAGTTGTTGATGAAGATTCTCAGTCATCCAGGTCATCATTTAAGCAAGGCGTCTGGACTTGTAGAGTTCTCTACAAGTCCAGACGCCTTGCTTCAATCTTCTCTACGTATGATGACCTGGATGACTGAGAATCTTCATCAACAACTTCAGTTGAACTTCTTTCAAATTACCCTTTTGATGTGCTTTTATTGTTAATAATCTCTGTTTTCCTTGCAGATTATTTTGAAGTGTTGTTGTTTCTCTCTGACAGTGTCCTACGTTGACTTCTCACTCCCACCAGCTCCAAACACCAGAGAGGAGTTCTTGTGTTGTATGAAATCCAGTTGAACTTCTTTCAAATTACCCTTTGGATGTGCTTTTATTGTTAATAATCTCTGTTTTCCTTGCAGATTATCTTCCCCTCACTCTGGATGACACCTCAAACTTACCCATATCTCTACCTGATGGACAACAACTCCCGGATCAAGCCGTTCTTGATCATCAGTCCAGCTCATCCATACAGGTTTACTAAGTTTCCTTGGTAGCTGTGTAGAAAGGGTTTGACTGAGCGCTGTTACTGGGAGGTCGAGTGGCATGCTCGCACTCTGTCTGTGGCCGTGGCATACAAAGACATCAACCGAACATCAGATGAGTCGAAGTTTGAAAAAATGACAAGTCCTGGACTTTAGAATGCACAGGGAACGGGTACTTGTTCCGTCACAATAACGTAGAGACGCTGGTGCCCAGCTGTCCTTCCTCCAAGATTGGAGTGTTCCTAGATTACAAAGCAGGGATTCTGTGCTTTTACCATGCCTCTGATCCCATGGTTCTGATTCACAAAGTCCAGACCACTTTCACTCAGCTTCTTTATCCTGGGCTCGGTTTGAACTATGAATGGTACGATACTGGAGTGTTTACACAGCTGGTGAGGTCAAGGTAGAATCTTAGATCCCACTTAACCGTGACCATGCAGGTTGCTGTGCAGAACCTGGCCTCCACATGAATGACTCTGTCTTTCTTTGTTTATGACTGGTTATGATTCAGAAAGATTTCATCACTGTGTGAATGGGGGGGGGCTTATAAGTCATTGCAAGTGCTGCTGAGTCATCATTTTGTACGTGGAAAGCTTTAGTTGGAACACAATCACACATGATAGTAATTTGCTGGCTCAGCTTTTGCTCTTTTGTGAGCTTCAAACTGAATAATAAATAAAGGTAATCTACAATATGTTACCACTGGTTTTCTTTGCATGGATTACATTGTTCTATCTGCTACATAGCAAGTTTTTGAGTTTGTTCATGCTTTTTTTTTGGGAGGAAAAGGAAGAAGTCTACAGGGCTCTGGCATGTTTTACATGCTCAGGCCCTAATTATACATGATATTGTGTAGCAACTTTTGAAGGGTGAAAGAATTTATTCTGCATGGTGTTAACATGCAGTGTGTGTTCAGTTATATAGGAGTGTGTCCCTAAGTCAAAGTCAAAGAAGAGGGGGAGAAAGTGGGGCACAGCAGGGAGAGAGTTCAGCTTCCTGACAGCCTGGTGGATGAAGCTGTCCCTCAGTCTGCTGGTCCTGGCCCGGAGGCTGCGCAGTCTCTTTCCTGATGGCAGCAGACTGAAGAAGCGGTGGGTGGGGTCTCCTGTGATGCAGAGGGCCTTTCGGGTGAGATGGCTGTCGTAGAGGTCTTGGAGGGAGGGGAGAGGGACACCGATGATCCTCTCAGCTGCTCTCACTATGCGATAAAGCGTCTTCCTGCAGGTGGCGGTGCAGGCTCCGTACCACACAGTGATGCAGCTGGACAGGATGCTCTCAACAGCCCCTCTGTAGAAGGTGCACAGGATGGGGGGGGGCTCTGGCTCTTTTAAGCTTGCGGAGGAAGTAGAGGTGCTGGTGTGCCTTCTTGGTTACTTCTTGGTAACGTGAAGTATTCATGTTTATATGTGTTTATCACTTCATAATGTGATTTTCATAAGTGTTTATGTGTTAGGAAGTTTTATAGAAAATCAAAGTAATTCGAGGATACTGAATGTATTAAGAAGTAATTTCATAGTGTGTCATATAACTTTGTTTTGCAGTTCAGGCTGTGGCAGATGAGATCAGTTGTTTTTCTGGAGAGAGCTCCGGTTGGTACGAGATGGTCATAAATTCAGACTAAGGACAGCAGCACCTTTGACCTGATAAAAGCCAGATTCTAAAGGAATGTGTTTTTCTCCTGAGTGCTCAGTGTATGGTCACCCCCAGATCGGACTCACAACCTATGAGATTTAAGAAATTGAATCTTTACCTTATTAGTAATAGTCTATTTGCTGTATGACCCAGGGTCTGCAGGGGGGGCAGTAGATGCCCCTGTGGGCTGGCAGGCAGGAACGCCCCTGTGGTATATCAATGTGTGATTTCCATGTCAAGTTGTTGTTGCGTTGTTCGTTGTTATTGTGTTGGTTGTTCTGTTTTTGTGTTGATCTTGTTTGGTTCTTTGTGTGCAACAACCCAGAGCTCTGTGTCTCAGAATCTGCCTCATTGTTCAATAAATTGTAATCTTGACCAGACCAGAATTTATCCCCTCCTTCCTCATAAACCAACTCGGGAGGTGATCAGAAGAAAAAAGGGGAATTTTAACCCTAACACTTTGCACTATACTAGTAGCTAACTAGGTATGTATAGCTAGCCTATTAGCTAGTTACTGTTGTTTCCTTTCATTTCCACTGATTTTGTATAATACTAAAAAATTGTCTTTTGACAAATTTGAATACTAAGATTCATAAATAAGGCCCTTTTTCTATCCATAAGTAGAAGTTGCGTGACATCTAAGCATTTTTTGTATGTTTGTATGCACATTCTCAGTGTTAAACAATGGTTTAAGTACTTAAAATTGTAGCCCAGGATGGTGGGGGTATGTTTGGGAACTTTTTCAGCAATATTTGAGTGTACATGTGATATAACTGAAATGTATGCTGTAAGGTTGATTTAAAGGTGTGCTTTTGGGTGAACTGGCCCATTACAGCAACACTCAGGAAGCAGGAATTCTTTGCTTGACATGTGAAGATGTTGACACAGGGCAGAGGCAGGCCAGGTAACTGAGGACACACCTTCTCCTCTCACTACAAGTTAGAGCAAGCATGACAGATCAATGAAGAGCGAGAATGTGTGTGGGGGAAAGTGAAGAGCAGAAACAGTGAGAAAGAGGAGGAAGGAGGAAGAAAAGGTAACATCCACAGCAGACCCAGGCCTCTTTTCCAGCCCGTCTCTCCTGTGCTGTGATTCATGGTCGGTGAGTGAGTCTCATTTTTCTGTCTGTCATGAGGTGGTGTCGTTTTCTGTCACAACACAACGCTGATTACAACACAGATGAGTGGAAGCAGGTTCTGCTGCTACTGCTGGAGGAAGAGTTCTTTCTGCATGTTTTAAAGGGTGCTGTAGCACTATTACATATTTATTTAGTCCATCTGAGCACATCACATGCACATTTCCTCTGTGTGTTGTATAGTGTTTGTATGTATGCTTCTTCTCTGTAGGTGGAACAGCAGCAACTTTTATGTATGAGTCACAATGCACACAACGCACACCTTCAGTCAGGTTTTATAGTCTTTACATTGTTACAAGCACCTCCAGTTGAGCAACTAAGGATTTGTCAATGACATCAAGGGCCTGGTTATGTTACAAAAAGAATGCCATTGTTGAGAGTTTCTAATGCAGTTTCAGTGTGTGTTGCTCTATTGATGTCGCTGCCAATGTGGTTTGACCGGCTTTCTGTACTCTTGCCATGTGGTCACGATGCTTTCGTCTTTTTAAAACCCGAAGAACGATGAAGTGAAAAACAGGAAAGAGGATCAGGGCCAGTGAACCAAAAAAAAAATGTAGTTAAAGGTAAAAATTCTCATTTTAAAGAACACATTTTGAATTAAAAGTTCAATTTCTGAGTTTAAAGTCAAACTTTTTTAATGTAGGTCAGAATTTTAAACCCTCACTTTTGATTTTTAAATGAACAATTCTCAGTTTGAAATCAGAATGTGGAGTTTCAAGTCAAACTTTGAATCAGTCAGACTTTAAACTTAATATTTTGACTTTAAACCTCAAATTCAAACAGCTGTTAAGTCAGACTTCTGACTTTAATCTAAGAATTCTTTTTTTTCAGATCCCTGCTGTCCAAAATAATGTTAAATGTGCTTTATAAATAAACTTCCTGACCTAAAAATAAATAAAATCTCAAACTGTAGTTACATAAATAAAATACCTCACTCGCCTCTATGGTCCAACCCCTCATGTGTGTCCTCTTCAACTGCACAACTGCACATCATAACACTGAGCCATGCTGTATGATCTCAACATGCAGTGAAAGAATGGAATCATTCTGTCCCTCTATTATATCTGTAATCTGTATTTACATGCATTTATACGTTTGGCTGGTTCTGCCTCTGTAGTGGACTACAAGGTGTCTTTAGTGACATGTGATGACATTTCTTTTATTATTATGACGTGGTTGCAGCACACGTAGCCTGCAGGAGCTGATTTGTTTTTTGCTTTGTGACTAAAGTTAGTCATTTACTGTTACAGCTAAGTGTTTCCATACAGTCAGCCCTTTGGAGTGATCCTTAGGCTTAAAGAGAGAGAGAGAGAGAAGATAAATCTTACTGCTAAAATCCTGACAGCAGCACACAGGTTGCCGCTCTCTCATGTCTGGTCTAGTTGTTGAGGAATTAAGGATCCCCGTTAAAACCTGTTACACTTGCGCCACACTCCCACGCTTTCCTGGATACAAAGTTATGCTGTGCCCGATGAAACATGGAGGCACGGCTTTCTGTCAACCAGAAAATCTCACCTACTATACACACTTGTTTTGGAACCTGTCTGGTTTTGTGTTTGTAAGGAGGTTTACAGATGTAACCCTCTGTTTCTTCTTATTGGCAGGTGATCAAAATGGACCAGAACAATTTTTTTTCTGGAAACTCCACACCCTCCACACTCACTGTGGGAAATGAGACCATCGTCGACAGTCAGGCTGGCACCAAAATGGGAGCCTTCATCCTCAGCCTCGTCTTTCTCTTGGGCTTCCCTGGAAATCTCTTTGTTATCTGGAGCATCCTGGCGCGAGCCCGAAAGCAGTCAGTCACTACCCTCCTCATCCTCAACCTAGCCATCGCAGATGGCTCTCTGATGGCTCTCACCCCGTTCTTCATTGCCTACTTGCTTCAGAAGAACTGGATCTTTGGGAACGTGATGTGTAAGCTCCTCTTCTACCTGTGTCTGTGTAACATGTATGCCTCCATCCACATCATCATGCTGATGAGCATCTACAGGCTGGTGGCAGTGCTGTTGCCACAGCGTGTCGGCGTGATCAGCCGCCCCAGGACTGTGCGGCGAATGCTGGTAGTGCTGTGGGTCCTGGTGATGGTCGCCTCCGTTACTGCAGCTATCTTCAGAGAAGTCAGGCCCAAAGGGCCTCTCATCATTTGCCAAGCATTCCATGATCTATGGAGCTATGTGAGTTGAAAACAAACACAAAGTTTAAGTCTGAATAATGTCCATCAAGCATCCAAATTTTTATAAAGATCATTGACGGGGGCTGCTAATCATGCCCTCATGTAGTACCACTAGAGGGGCTAGTAAGGCAATGTACCATCAAGTCCAGGAAGTAATAGTAAGTAAGTAAGAAGTAATTTTTACATCGCCACAACTCCATGTCTGTCTTCTCCTCCCAGGTGGTGGTGCACTACATGCTGGAGCTTGTGCTGGGGTTTTTGATTCCCTACGTGGTCATCATAGTCAGCTACGTTTGCATCTTGCGACGTATCCGGCAGACAAAGTTCCAGCGTCGCATTCGTAGCGAGAAGCTCATCCTGGCCATTGTGTTGACCTTCTGCCTCTTTTGGCTGCCTTACCATGTCATCAACATGGTGCAGGTGTGTCACCTGTCCTGTTTTTTCAGTCTTGATGTTAATAGCTGATTATGTTCACATGTAGGCCTATTAATGGAATAAAAACTTATTTTTTCCTGCAGGTGGCGTGGGCTTTCTGTCCAGATGATTCATCAAAAAAAATTCTGTAAGTTATGATTACTTATTTAGAGAACTATAATTAAAAAGCCCTAATTTGTCACTGATTTAAAGCTCTCTTCCACTCTTCACTGACCAGGCTGGAAAAAATATGGCAAAGGAGTCGTGCCGTCACCTCCTCCATAGCCTTCATCAGCAGCTGTGCCAACCCGGTGCTCTACTTCTTTGCGGGAAAGTCCTACATCCGACGGGAAGGGCTGGCCTTCATGGCTCGCTTGTTTGAGGGCACGGGGATGGACTCCTCCAGGAAGAGCCGGCAGAACAGCCAGAACAGCCGTGAAAAAGACAAAGACGCAGACGCCATCACACTAAAAGACAAAGACCAAGACTCTGTCACAAACTCCAGCTCTACTGTCAAACCGTTGAAGGGCGGTAAGTAGAGGACACCCAAGGTGAGGGACTTTGATGGTGCTGTCCTTCTGTCCTCCATCCAGTGATGAGGGGGGAGGTGCGGGAGATCAACCGAAAGGCTTTTATATGTTTGAGCTTCAAAATTCATATGAACTTGTGGAGTTTAATGAAAGATGTTCACTCCTCACCACCCAGAACATTTTTTACCGAAGCTTTGTTTTTATTCATTTCATTCATGAATTTTTTATTTTATATGTTGTTTTTTCTTCATTTAAAAAATGTGTAAATATGATCAAGATCCAGGTTCTACTGTTGTTAATAGTATTTTGAATACACTGATGTGTTTAAAGACTTTGTTTTTTTATTGTTGCTCTTTTTGTTTTTGCTTGCTTTCAGTCACCTGTGACTCAAAGTAGAGACTAATTTAATGGCTGTTATACAATAAAAAAGGTCACTTTTATAATGTAAAGACTAGGGATGCACCGATCCACATTTTTTCACTTTCGATCCGATTCCGATACCTGAATTTGGATATCTGCCGATACCGATAGTATTCCGATACCATAGCTCTATTTGCTTTTATATCACTATGATTATTATCATTATTGTTGATTTTACGAGGCTGTAATAAACTTCTCTCCAAAAAGCAACTTGAGCTAAGTATGAGGTTAGAAAACGGCAGAAATCCCATCCTGAAAACAAATATGCAACTTTAAGGGTTTAAATGGATATTTATTTAAATTCTATGTGTATCTGAATCAACCCAATGCACTGTGAGACTTATCAGTGACATTGGGCAGACATCTGAAGTCCAAATATCTGTGGTAAAGCTCAGGGCTGGAACTCCTTTTAGCTTATCGGCTAACTTGGTTGACACTCTGTTGTACAGTTCAGGTAGCGCCGTCTCTGACAAATATCTCCTGGACGGTAAACTATACCTGGGCTGCAAGTGTTCAATCAGGCTGCGAAACCCCTCGTTTTCCACCACTGATAAGGGTTGGTCATCAAGTACGATGAAGTTGAGCAACTTCTCTGTAATCCCTTTGGCTTTTACGTTGTCTGCTGGAAGTTTATTTTGCCTTTTGAATGATTCCAGAAGTGATTCTTGGCGGCTCTTCTCTTCTTTCTGCCCCCTGGTTAAAAAGTCCTCGTGCTCTCTCGAGTGGTGCTTTTTCAGGTGTTTAATTATATTTGTAGTGTTGAACGTCGCAACGGAGGTTCCACCTCTCGGAACGATGGCTTTGCAAACATTGCACGTTGCTGTCTTACTTTGTGGCGTTTCGACCGTAAAATATTTCCACACAGCGGACATGTTGTATGGCGCTCAATGCTTAAACTGCTACTTGCAAACTGCAGAGGATTTCCTTAAAGGAGGCGTGTCATCTCTGTCAGTGTCTCATTGGAGCACAGACACGTCACCTAGCCCGGGATCACGTGTGAGTCATTAACTCTGGATCGGAAATTTCTCCAGGTTGGATCGGAAATTTCCGATCCGTTAATTAAGCTGGTATCGGAACCCGATACCGATACTGGATCGGATCGGCCCCATCCCTAGTAAAGACGTCCATTTAAAAACAGAGGTCTGGGTGGGATTGATTCACTTGTGCAGCTACCCTCAAGTGGCTATTTGAGTAACTGCAGCACTTGACCCCACAGATTCCCACTAACATGCTTGTTTCTGCTGTAAAGTATGACATTTTAACACAGATGGGTTTTGTGGATGGACTCGAGACACCCTCTAGTGGTCACATTAGGAACTGCAATTTGTAGCCCTGTTGTTGAGGCTTCATTTCTCAGCCACAGATCAAAAATATTGACAAAAAATATGCTTGCAGAATGTAGTTGCTCTATATGTCCCCTCACCACCATCGTGGGTGAACAGAGCTGATAACAGGTCGTACGGCTGCCTACTGTACTGTAATAAGACTTAATTGATCTCTGAAGGAAAACCGTTACAACAACCAACAATGAACAAGACAGAGCAAAGATACTATTGGGTGTGATAGAATATATAAGGTGGAATGATGCAATAAACAGTGGTGGAAAGTAACTAAGTATTTGTACTTTGTTACTGTACTTAAGTAGATTTTTATGTATTTATACTTGAATACATAATGAATTTTTACTTGAGTAAAAAATAATAGTGCATACTTTATACTTTTACTCCATTACATTTCTACAATGTTTGTAGTTACTTGTTACATGTGATGAACACAGTGCTGGACTGATGTGAGGTCAGACTCTGCATGGAGGTGGTGTCACGCTGCCAGCTGTGTTTCTATAATGAGCCTCAGTCATGATGCCGGTGCTCTGGCTCAGTTAGCTAACTAGTTAGCTGCTGTCTGCTAACACAGGTCAATCCATTAATGTCTGCTTAACATGAATCTACAGCAGGAACACTGACACAGTAAAAATGCCGAATGCCTGTTTATTTATTTATTTTATTGCCATTTATTAATATTCATTTACCAGCCTCTCTGTTCACCTCATATACTCCTCATATTCGGTGCATGAGTACTTTTACTTTTAATACAGTACATTTAAAAGTAAGTACTTAAGACTTTTACTTAAGTAGGATTGTTGATGTAGCACTTCTACTTTTACTTGAGTATATATTTTGCTGGGTAATTGTACTTTTACTTAAGTACTAAGCTTCAGTACTTCCTTCACCACTGGCAATAAATAGTATAAAAAGCATGAAATGACAGTTAACATTGTGGGTAAGAAATGTGGCTTTTAATCTTACAGGAAGATTAATTAAATAAAAAAAGATGAATGAAATTCTTTACAACAAAGCTTTCTTTGATGGATAAGGAAAAAAGTTTGCAGGTAAATATTTCCCCTGCTGTACTATAGTGTGTGATCAATTATGAAATCACTCCATTGAGATTTTATTTCTAGATGCAACTGCTCTCAGAAAAAAAAAGTACAAAATGATGCAAGGCTTGACATAAAATGTGTTTTTTTTTATCTTTGCAACTGAAACATTTTGTCCTTCACACACAAATTGACACAAAGGGGGTTATGAGGAAATAGACATATGTGGTAAACATGTGGCAAAAACAGAAGTCTGGTGAAAGAGAGACCGACGACGACATTCAATAAATATGTAATTTAAAACCCGTGTATCATCAGGTTTACAGGAAAATTCACCCCCTCACTTATTCACCCTGATGACGACACCTCGTGTTCTGTTCGTTCCTGTTCTTCTATCAAACAGATGTGTCACTGGATGACTTTTCTCTGTTAACTTTAATTTAAAAAACTACAGTATCTCACACTGTATTCAATTAGAGTCTCATTTTCTGGATGACTGAAGAGCAAACAGTGCTCCACAAAGACCAGCAGATGCCGTGTCAACATGTGCTACAAAGCCGCCGAGCTTTCCAGCTTCTCTGAGTGTTTATCGCATCAGAATGATAGGAGGAACAACTGCTACAAACACACACTGTGGTGGTGGATTTCCCCTCACATGACCCCTCTTACTCAACAGATATATTATGTCTTCCTCTTCACTCTCAGTCCTCAGAGTGAAGGAAGAAGCACATGAGTACAGACAAGGTGTAAATACACAGAAAGTCTTCCAGTGGATCTACTGTCAAGATTTTAAGGATCACAGGTTCAAGGTCTGTATGGAACCTTAGTACCATTCCTATTTCCACATAAATCTCAACCATGTTGTGTTATTTTAGAAAATGTATAATTAGCTAAATTATTGTCACATTTTATTACTGGTTGTGAAACTTAATGTGACCGTTCATCCACTTCGTCGGGCTTCAGGTGAAGCATAAGTGTTCTGTGAGGAACTATCAGCAGCTATGCGCTGGATTTTGGGTGTGACAGCAACAAGCGATCTGATTGGTTGAGCTGTGATGGGTATTGATGTGTGACGGCACCGACCTGTCAATCAAAGAGGGCGCACCCTTAATATGCCTGTCAGAGCTATCAATGGGAAAGATGCAGCGTAGCCTGGTGCCTTGTTGCCACCCTCAAGTGGTCATTCGAGGAATTACATGAGTGCCTAGGTACTGTTTGGGAAAACTGGTGTGTTTAAAATATATATATATTTGGCAGGTGAACACGAAGTTAACAGGAAGTCACAGAAGAGCTTTGACAGCAGGCTAGCAGTTAGCACATCGTTTTCATCAGTATTAGTACTGCAAAAAAAATTAGCGAATGAGCTCTACGGTCGAACAGAACTTCCTCACAAGACACTGATTGGTCTGAACCACCCCTGATTTGACTTGTAGCCTTCAAGATCCGATTAACTATTCTTTAGTCACGTTAAAAAAGGTGTTGTGCAAGCCCTAATGCAACATATCCTGTTTCCTGCCTCCCTTTGCTCAGAGTCAGTGTGTTTGTTTCACAGTTCAGAGACTGTTATGATGCCGTCCACCGCCAACATCACCGTCCTCCCTCAGCAGCCCTCCTCTACCTCCTCTTCTCCATCCATGAGTGCCTCAGCTCAGGTTGGCTTCAGCATCCTGACGCTGGCGTTTGTTCTGGGCTTCCCAGGAAACCTGTTTGTGGTTTGGTCGGTGTTCTGCCAGGTGAAGAAGCGCTCCGTGACATGTTTGCTGGTGTTGAATCTGGCTATGGCGGACGCCTCCGTGCTGCTCAGCGCCCCTTTTTTTCTCCGGTACCTCGCCAACGGCTTGAACTGGGAGTTTGGCTCTGCTGCCTGCAAGCTGGTGCATTACTTGTCAAGCGTGAACATGTACGTGTCCATCTACCTCATCTGTCTGATGAGCATGGACCGCTGGTTGGCTGTCACCAAGCCTTTTCTGTCACAGAGGATGAGAACCAAGCGCTCCCTGCTGTTCCTTCTGCTGGGGGTCTGGGTGTTAGCGTTCCTTCTGTCGCTGCCGATGCCTTTCTACCGCAGGTGAGATTCCAGTCATGTGAAATAAAATTTAAATTATGCCTTATATTTTTGCCACTGTTTGACTTCCGTACAGACTCACCTGACTGCACATCTGCTGCAACATTCACTGTTCATGTTTTTCCTCCTTGCAGCAATTTGAAAGTAGTGACAAACAACATCACTTTGAACGTTTGCATCCCATACCACTGGAAGAGTGTGGGCCACCGGGTCTTCCAGTACCTGTTTGAGACCATCATGGGCTGCCTGGTGCCGTTCTCTCTAATCAACACTTGCTACTCCTCCGTCATCTGCCGCCTGCAAAGTGCCAGGTTCCAGCGCAAGAGTCAGGGCAGCCGCCTGATCCTCATGATCATCGGTGCCTTCGCAGTATTCTGGCTGCCGTATCACATTGTCAACATCATAGAGGTGATTACTTCTTATTTTGCTTTACGGTGATAGGATGCTTGTCAATAGTGACATCTGTGGTCATTAATGGAACTGCAGTCATCATGCTGTCTTGCAGCATCATTACAAATCAGTTAAATCTACAATCATTAAGGTTAAAATCTCTGGAGTTGAGTTGAAACCCCAAACACTAAGCTAATTAGCAGCTGTCTGCTAACCCACCCTGCCTTAATTCCCTGATTGGAGTTTTTAGCGTACACATTTGCCTTATTTTGCATTTATTGTTTGTTTGTTTGTTTGTGCGTGTGAAGCAATTAGCTAGCTAGCCAACTTAGCAGCCATATTAGCCTGAGGATGAATGAATGAATGATGTTATCTACTTAAAGCAGTGTGCTAACATTAGTTTACTAAACAACAGTTACCTACACTGTGAACGCTAAGCTATTCAGCTGCCAGATTTCTCCAGTCTGGAGAAAGTCGGTGTCTTTTACCAGTGGGGATGATTTCATCAGACTTTTAGAGAACTTTTTTGCTGTCCACGTAAACAATGAAGTCTTCTCTCCCTCTTAGGTGGTCGGGCTGTTGCAGGGCAGTGATTCAGTGCTCAATGCAGCTAAAACTGCCCGTGCCAATGTCACCGCCTTCGCCTACTTCAGCAGTGCCGTCAACCCCATCCTCTACGTGTTCGCCGGCAGCTCTCACATCCGCCAGGCCGGGCTCAGCTTCATGGGCAAGCTCTTCGAGGCCACCAACTCTGAGAGCAGGAGCACGTCTGTGTTCACCCGCAGCAGCCGCAGTGGATCCTCGCCGGACGAGGCCTCCGTCCTGCACACACTGTCGGTCAAACTGGGGAAACCTTTCAAAGGCAAGAACAAGGACCGGAGCGACAGCGTGCTGGGCAGAGACACCAACGAGCCCGAACTCAAGACTCTTGCCACTGTGGAGCAGCTAGAGTAGCACATAGATTGATTATTCTTCACTTCCTCTGAGCTTATTTTTAAAGGTTGAAATATAAAAAAAAAAGAGATTTTTTTTTCCATGAAACAATGGGACAAAGTCCCATTTACAGAAGCTTAAAAAAATATTTATTGTTTGATCGCTTGATAAAAATGAATTTGTATATTTTGGATTTTTTTTATATTTTTATAAGTCTCTGTCATAACATGTATGTTTCAGTGAGTTAATATGCAAATAATTTAAAAGTCGAAAAACATTTTGTCATAAGTTTCCACACGTCCTGTGTTGCATAATAAACTGTCCTTTTTATAAACTATACATTAACAGAACATTACATAAGAGGTTTTGCCAGTGCATCCTTCCTTTCAGCACTCTGTGCATCACTTTGCCCTCCTTCACAACACCACATTGAAATAGTTACAACATTTCATGTGGTTTCTCACTTTTCATGGGGCCGGAGCTGACGGTAGTGCAAATTACTGAACAAAAAAAAAAGGGAACACATTCGCAGGAAATGGGCTGCTTCCGTGCCGCACACACACACACACACACGAAGTTGAGAGATAATAAGAGCTGACCTGACACTGCAAGTCAAATATATTCAGATGTGTATCTATATTTTTTAATCTACTACTCACAGTCATTATAATGAGAGCCAGATCAGCATGAAAATGTGTTTTTAATGGTTTCGTGTGGTTTTTAAAAAACACTCAAAACCATTAAAAAACACACAATGAGCAGCCGCAGTGACTTCAGAGAATTGTACATGGCATCTGCTTATAACAAACAGCCAACAGGAAGCTTGGCGCTGCGTAGAAAAACAGATAAATAGGTCAAAACAGTTGTCATCGCTGCAGCTTCTGTGACCTCATTTAACGTAATTTTTGGACTGATGTGACAAAAACAATTCTTTGATGTATTTGAAATTTCCTGAGCTTTTATGACAATATGTAGCTGGTTTTGATTGATGCCGATTATAGCACGTCATCATTGTTTGTGTGACACACAACAGCCTTATCGGCTGAAATGATATTAAACCATAGATAGTACATTTCAAAGGAACCTTATAAGTAGACCTGTCAGTTTAAGTGAGATGACGAAAAGACGTCAGTCAGAAAAAAGAAATACAGCATTTGACATACATAAAAATGTGCGGCTGGCACTGGAAAAATTCCACAAATCTAAAATAATTACAAAAATAATATATACAGCAATACGGTGGCAACTGTGTCAACAAAAAGCCAATCAATCACTTGGCAATCAATTAAAATCTATGTTAGCAAGATAGCTAACAATGTTCACAGTAAAATGGTAACATTTTTTTTTGTCAATTGCTGTCATTGTTTCAAGCTAGGTTAGCTTAGCTTTAGATTTTTTTTGTCCACATTCTTAACCACAGACAGTCCAGGTATTGCATTATATTCTGTAACCCATCAGCTGTAGGTGTACATCATATGCATGTGTTTGTGTAATTACTGTAATTGCCAGAAGGGTAACCGTAAGAGTTACTGTTACTTCATGTGGGTGCCGAATATTATCCTGGGTGGCTTTTGTAAGTTAGAGCATAATTTGAAAAAAAAATGAAAATATTTCCTGAAGTTTGATTTTTTTTTTTTATAATTTGTCTTTTAGAGACTTCTTGAGAAACAATAAAAATCCTTAAATTAAAAACGTTTCTCAAAAGGAAGCAACAGGGAACATGCTGCCAGATCAGTATAGGGGTGAGGCATTGCACCTAGGTTTTCCCAACATTCCTCCTTAGGATCATAGCAATGCACCCACTTGGTGTCCCTCGCTGTGTTTGCTGAAGACCCTCCCACCACATACAACCGTCCATCAAGTACAGTTGCTCCTGGCGACAGATGAGGCCGTGGCAGGGTGGGGAAGGAGGACCAGGAGTCATGTGTTGGGTCGTACATCTCACACAGGAGTTGGTCTCCAAAGCCCGTGCAGAGTGGCTGAAGGCCTCCAGCTACCACTAAACCCCTCCCCAAAGCCAGCATGACATGGCCTGCACGTCCAGTTCCCACAGTCATAGGAGCTCTGGGCACACAGCCACGCAAAGGATGATAGCTCCACATGGAGGAGAGGCAGCGGCCATGGGGGTCACAGCCACCTGAGATGTAGATCTGTCCATCCAGTACAGCTGCAGCGTGACCACAGACGGCGGTGTCCAGAGGTTGAGCCGGCCTATGGAGGGAAGACAGACCAATGAAAAGTAGGGTAAGTGAATGAAAAGTGTTATTGAATTTTAGTAGAATTTATGGGACTGAATATATTAAAATAAGCCAAGAAATGTCTGGTCCTTTAGGTTTTGTTAGTATTTCCTGCACCTCCAGGTGTTCTCCTCAGGACTGTAGTACTCCACTGCATCCTAGTATCGGCTGTCGTCATGGTTACCACCAAGGGCAAAAACCTTCCCGTCCAGACACACAGCAGAAAAGTAGTCCCTCTTAGACAGCATGTCAGGCAGCTTCTCCCATTTACACTGCGTCAGGTCAAATCTGTGGAGAGGGACACTGTTCAAGTCTGAGCTGGAACACATTTAGCCTTAAACCTAGACTGTAAACAGTGTAGTAGTATCCTTTTGCCCTGTGGAGCCCCCAGACTGTGCTGTTATCTTACCTCTCTGTTTATGTGAGTCTGAAGTGCTTGTACGCACCTCACAGCAGACTTGAGTATGTCCAGAGCTCCGTAGTACTTTCGTCCTCCCAGAACATACAGTTTGTTGTTGAGGAGACACACACAGTGTCTGAAACGAGCCGGTTCAGGGATCTTTGCAAAGGCCGTCCACGCTATGTTTCTGATTAGACCAGGTCCACGGTGAAACCGCTGAGCATACCACAAAGTCTGGCTGGGAACCCTTTTCATGAAATCCTCATCAACAGTATCACCACAAACCAAAACCAGGACCTAAAGAGAGGATAATGGTTTTGTTGATTTCTTATAATGGATAATATGAGTGTAGACTCAGAAAAGATTAATCTATGGACCTGGTTCTGAATGCGAGGTCGGATAACAGACCCCTTATAATCCCCTTCCATGAGTCTTTGGAGGGCCTTCAGCGTTCCTCTGACGTCTGGGTTTCTATGTAAGAGCTCGCAGCTAAGTACTTCCCGGAGCTCGGACTTGCTGAGGAGTGGGATTCGAACATGGAGAAGGAGGCCTGGCAGATATGGGAGCCTTTCTTTAGGGTGGTCCTCCACCCAACTCACTACTGCCCTGAACACCACAATCTAAGTATGAAAAGGAAAATTCAGACAGACAGGTCCCAGAACTGAGGAACAAGATACAAATGTTATAGGGTCAAAGTTAATGACATGCAATTCTTGCTTTTACCAAGAGAGTCGCCAAAGTAAGACCTTAAAATCTTTCACATACTGTGTGTGAGAGCCACATACTACCTCACTGTCTGTACATAGTGAGTCCTTCTCCAGCAGCCTTTCCAGGAGAGAACAGGGGACATCCTTGAACTTCTCCCCAGCAGAGACACACTGGAAGTGGGCAAGGACATACTCCTCTGCAGCCTGCCTTAGTTGGACCAACCCATATGACTCAGCGAGGACCAGAACATCCAAACAGGTGCTTTCATCCATTCTTTCTCTCAGGAAGTCGATGCACAGTGAGAGCGCCCCCTCCAGCTGGAACTGAAGCACTGCGACTGTGAGCTCCCAAATCCTGTTCCAGCCCAGTTTGAGGTGACCCGTGTAGATGAAACGGAGGATGGTTTGGATCACCCAGGATGCCACACCTCGTAGGCACACAACGTCCTCGCTTGACTCCCGTAACCCTCCGCACAGCAGTGCACGAAAATAGTCCCCGCCTGCTGCTAAGACCACACGGTGGGCTGAGACAAGGAGAGGAGAGACAAAAAACAAGAAAAATATTATACACGTGAAAAAAAATGTTTGTAGGCGTGTGAAAAGGCCAAACTTTTGTAGGCCACATCCTTCATAGTGCTTTGTTTGCTAAGATGTAGCCTTTTAAGGATGTAGTCTTGGCCGGCCTTCAGTGGACATATGGCCTTTTAAGGACTTAGTCTGCTTCTTTGACTTGTTCAGGTGCACCTTACCTGAAAACCTCTTTCCAGTCTCTGCTTGTATTGCGACATCACACCCGATTCCTCTTTTCCACATGTCCTTGATGACCGCCAAACTCTTATCTTTCTCCGTTGCTGCAGAATTTGTGACCTTGGACATGCAGATGTCCCTCAACCTCTCCATCTGTAGACACTGACAAGCCTGCAGGATCTCCTCTATTACCCCCTTGTTACTGAAGTCCACAGTGAAGTTTCCACAATAGGCAAACTCCAGAACAGCTCCTAACCCAACTGGGGTCAAACTACCTGCAACCTCCTCCAGTCCCATCCGTAAAAATGCCATTGGATTTCGGCTGGTTGCTGCCAGTACTAGTTTGTGAGCCTGGAAGGAGTTTCTTTGAAGGATAAAGGTGCAGTCCAGAAGTAGTTCTTCTTCTCGAAGTCTCTGTAAGTTTGTGAAGAGGGTGTCGGAGTGAGAGGGGAGGATGTAGGAGAAAAGGCCGGAGTCTGAGGATGAGGGGTGAAGATGGGCTTTAGAGTTTGTTGCATACGTTATGTCTCTTTCTTTACCATCTTTTTGGATTTGTAGGAGAGGTTTTAACCTTCCTTTTTGTCTGACATCACCCACAGCTCCATCTCTTATGCCACCTTTTTTCATAATGTCCACAGTCACCAGGCCCACGAGGAAGATGTTTACTGTTTAAAAAGAAAGAAAGGGAGCAGTGCTCCTGGAAATGTCACACACATAATCACTGCACTACAATTTACTTTGACACCAGGCATGCACTGATTGTCCTCTTGACCTTTGAGGTGTCTCTTTTGCTTTGTAAGCTACACTCTCACTCTCAAGTTCAAGGAGGTCACCAACCTGTCAGGTGGTAGCTGACACCTCTCTGTTCTGCAGAGGTCAAATTACGAATTAAAAATGAACCACCTGAGAGACATTCAGCAGCCTGTTGTAATTTTTTGAACAAATGGTTAAGATCTCATTTTTTAACCTACCTTACTGTTTCCTCTACCAGCGTGGGAGTAACAAGTGACTTTGACTTTGCACAATGGCATTGTGAGCATGTAGGGTGCAGGAGGCAGGTTTAATTATAGCATGGTGCTGGCACTATTAAGAATACACTGCAAAAAGTTTCCACCTCAGTCAGTATGGGGTCTCTACAGGAAAATGTATCACGGCTGGATTTTTTAAGAAAAGTACACCCAGTCCTCCATGCTATATTTAACATGTGACAATTATTAGCTCATTTTTGTATAGGTATTGATTGACATTGTTGGCTGGCTCTGGGAGACAAAATTGTTGAAACGTTGGAACAATTGATTGATTGATTAAACATCATACAAACTTTGTATTTATAGATTTTATGTTTCTAGGTCACCTGGTCATACTTTATTTTTAATATGTCAGGATTGCCTTCATCAATGTTGGGACAAATGAGAGTCAAGGATTAAGATTGAGACTGAGATCAAGATTCCTTACAACATGAATTTTTAGAATCTTCAACTTTAATGAAGTGCAATTTTTTCTACTTTTTCTGTTTCTATGGAGGACATTTTTATCATTATAAGACACATTTTTCCTTCTTAGTATGTGAAAACATGTGTAAAATATCCACCTTTTACGCAGTTTCTTCACATTGGCAGGAAGTTTACAGAGCATACAGCAGTAAATACCTCTGCTCAGCTGTCACTAACGGCCCTCATGTTCTCTGTCGCTTTGCCGTCACAGGAAACATGGCACTCAACTCCTGTGTTGCTAAAGGGGAATTATTTAGAACACCTACCAGCAGCCAGGTATGGAAAATAGAAAAAAAATGTAAATAAATATTATAGTGTAGAAAATGATATTAATGTACATAAGTGCTGTTTGTTTCAGGCCCAAAATATAAGGCTTTATTTAACACTGTAAAATATGCTGTTATGAAATGATCTATTATGTGTGTAGGCACGAAAATGATAGTGTGTGTGTGTGTGTGTGTGTGTGTGTGTGTGAGGGGGAGGGAGGAAGATGAGGTCAATGGGAGGGGGATGTTACCTACCTCACTGAAGGTATAAATTACAGGGGTTGAAACTGGAGTTTCAATGAAAGAAGCAACATATTTGATCTGCAGGCTTCAGATACAGGAAGTGCCGGTGAGTACATACACATTTAATGTTTTTTTTTTTAGTTTTGCAGTTTTTAATAGTGTGTATACAAATTTACCTCATGTGTGCTCAGTCTGTAACTTATCAGAGGAAATAATATTGCAGGAAATGATCACGCATTTTAACGCTAACCCTAAATGACTCTAATATCTCTTTCTGGTGAATGTTGTCTTACAGATGTTAGACTTGTACAGTCACTGTGTCCATGGTGTGCTGTAGATGAGCCCAGTTATCTTTAAGAAACTCCCACACACCACTCTTCCATTCAAGGCTGAATCATCTGCAGCAATTAGTCAAATGAGGGCTCCTTTCAGGTGCTGCTAAAAAAATGGCCAAGAGCCTAAAAAAAGCAGCTCCAATCGATCATATTCACAATAAGATAAGAGCTTATATGCACCACTGTGCTAAACAGATGAAAAAAAAATGAATTAAAAGTTGGCGATAAAAAATGGCGGTAGAAGAGGCCATCTGTAGCTCCTGTTTTTTACAGGGAAAAAAATCAAAAACATTTTTTTAGAGCATCTTGGGGTGAAAATGTTCCTCCTTATTTGTTGGCTAATATGTTAACTTCATAAGTTTCTTTGTTTCTATGGAAACAGGATTAAAACGAGGCAATGGGGCAGTTCACCTCCAAGAGTAATGGGTTAGCCCCGGGTGGAGTACCTCAAATCCGATTCTTAACCAATGAAGGACCTCCCCGGTACTTGTCACACCATTTTGACACCAACAGCAGACAAGATGGTAACCTGCAGACCCCTCCAACCATCGTCGTTTCAGACGAGGAGTCAAGGTTTGAGTTGATGATTGTTTAGTGCCTGACAGTAAAATGCATTATTTTTTTCTGCACATCAGAACCATCTAGTACCCATTAGAGGAACTGCAGTTTATACCACAATGAAGAATTTGTTTCAGTTTTTATCACAGTAATAATTAATTACTGTGAACTCCTAAATCAAACAGTACATCAGAGCGCCGAGGCTCAAGGATGGAGGTGCGGAGGTCTTCCTTCTACAGCACCATAGACCTGGTGCCACAGCTGGAGCATTATGCCAGCACACTGCCGCGGCAGCAGGCCAGGAGCCGGCCTTCTCTGGAGGCTCTCCGCAGGGCATTCGAGGTCAGTTTCTTTCACCCGTGGGAGTAAAATCTTACTGCAACACTTAAGAATGAATGTTCTTTTTTTTATAATAAAATTGAATCTCCTCTCTCTGTATTTACCTCAGGAGGTGGAGGTGGGAATGGAGGCAGCAAACACCACCACAGATTCAGGAGTTAGCAGCCTGCCAGCTACTGACAATGAAAATGAAGAGCCTCAAGGTTCAAAGGAAAAAGCTCCAGTTCGATTTGGCTGGGTGACCGGAGTCATGGTGAGAAAAGCTTCTATGGATTTGAGACCAAAATACAAAAACTTCATAAACCTAAATTCAACAACTTACTTTATGGCTTTGGTTGCAGGTTCGCTGCATGCTGAACATCTGGGGAGTCATCCTCTTCCTCCGCCTGTCATGGATCACCTCTCAGGCTGGCATTGGTGAGTCATCCTCCACTCATTCAATAGTCTCCTCTGTTCTTATCTGTGGCTTCTATTGATTTACTTTGTGAGACCATTCTGTGCATGTGTGCTTTTAAAGGAAACAAAATCTTTCCCATACACAGACAATGGGTTCAAACATTCCACAATAAAAGTTGAGAAGGAAACAAAAGCAGTGGAGACTTCTTAAATATTGACAACTTAATTCCCACTTATCACACAAAGCAGTGGTTAGTATGGTGGGAAAAAGGTTCATTATCTTACATTCTGCATTCAGAGCTGAGGCTATATGTGAGTTTTAGTGAATGTGCGAAGATAAGATCAGAAGAGACTTAATTTACAAAAACAAAAACATTTAACTGAATGTCAAGTAACACCTCAGCCCCATTCTGGATCATGATGTAATACCACTTTGTACCACATGGTGGGATAGTAAGCCTATATAATTCTGGTTTTACGACGTCATCATAGATGTCCCCATAGAGAGCTGAGGTACCTCATCCATCCAGATCAATAGGCTGGTTGGTGGCTGGAGGACAGTTAACATCCAAGAAAGAGTCCAAACGGAGACTATAGTGCCCCCATCTAGAGACGGATACTAGTACCAGTAGAACAAACAAAATAAATAAGTAAATAAATCATATCATTATTAATATTTATACCTTCATTCTTCATCTGTCAGTGTTGACCTCGGTCATCATCTTCATGTCTGTGACAGTGACCTCAGTGACGGCTCTCTCCATTTCTGCCATCGCCACCAATGGGAGGGTGATCTCAGGTTAGTCGCTCTGCGAAGCCAGAACTTCTTTTAGGAACAGATTTCACTTAGCATCGCTTATATTTCTATTTATAAACTCCTTTTTCAGGCGGGGCCTATTTCATGATTTCCCGCACTCTGGGTCCTGAAATCGGAGGACCGATCGGGATGGTCTTCTCCTTCGCCAATGCTCTTGCTTGTGCGCTTAATACTGTTGGCTTTGCAGAGGTGGTCCGTGATCTGATGCAGGTACTTTACCTGAAATACTTCTCTACATTCACCTCTTTATGCAAACATGTAACAATGATTTTCAGTAATCTGACTGATTATTACAGGACTTTGGTGTCATCTTGGTCGATTCAATCAACGACGTCCGTATTGTGGGTGTAATCACTGTGACACTTCTTCTGTTCATTTCAATGGCTGGAATGGAGTATGAGTCCAAGGTGAGTACAAAATGTGCTTTGTGTGCCCAGGATGAGTCACAGATCCCCTGCTAACCCTGTTTTATTTGTCTTTGGTTCCACAGACACAATATTTGTTCTTCCTGGTTCTCTTGATCTCATTTTCCAATTACATTGTGGGCACAATCATCCCTCCCGGTCCAGAGAAACAAGCCCTGGGCATCTTTGGATACCGCAGTAAGTTTTAACAAATCTGTTTTTCTTCATTAAAAGTCCCTCAGTATTGTGCCTACTGACATTTTTTAACAGGTGAGATCTTTGTTGAGAACCTGAAACCAAACTGGAGAGGACCACAAGGCAACTTTTTCCAGATGTTTGCCATTTTCTTCCCCTCCGCCATCGGCATCCTATCTGGAGCAAACATCTCTGGAGACCTCAAAGTATGACTGTAATGAGTAGACGACTACAAAGACCAAGACGTTAACATGAGCGCTGACTTGTTGTTGTTTCTTCCTGTAGGATCCTGCTACTGCCATCCCCAAAGGCACCCTTGCAGCCATCTTTGGGACCACACTCAGCTATTTAGTGATTTCTGCGACTGTAGGTGGGTTAAGTGTGGATTTGGTTTAGTTATCTGAAGCAAATCAAACACATCAGGTGCCTGTCAACCATAAAAACCCTTTGCTGAAACATGACACTGATCATTTTTTACATCTCCATCCTCCAGCATCATGTGTGGTGCGGGATGCTTCTGGAAACATGAGCGACATCATGACTGGAAACATGACGGACGGCTGTACGGGACTGGCATGTAACTGGGGCTGGAACTTCACAGACTGCATCCAGTTGGAGTCCTGTGAGTTTGGTCTGTCCAACAGTTTAAAGGTACAGGTCAAATCAGTTCAGATCTTTTGTTTTTTGTGTCTGCTCTGAGTTTCTCCTGATGATGAGTTTTTCATCCCAGGTACTGGGCCAAATTTCTGGTTTCTACTACCTCATCACTGCTGGTGTCTTTGCAGCCAGCTTGTCCTCTGCTCTTGGATTTCTCATCTCTGCCCCTAAAGTCTTTCAGGTGAGACAAACCTTAACCAAAATTCTGCTTACATTAAGTGGATTTACAGCACACTCTGCTGGACAAATTATATCATGACACCAAATCTACATGCTGACAGGCAGTGATATAGTAGATCAGGCTCTACTGAGGCATAATCAATAGTATGGATATAATTATTGTAAATCATTAAAGGTATGCTTTCTGTCTTTCAGTGTCTGTGCAGAGACCAGCTCTATCCATACATCGGATTTTTCTCAAAGGGTTATGGAAAAAATGATGAGCCACTCCGGGCCTATATACTCTGCTACCTCATAGCTGTGGCCTTCGTTCTTATTGGTGGGTGTGCACCAATAAGACACAGTATTGATATTTAGCCATACAAATATGTGTTAATATGTCTGTCTGTGCTGTCACAGCTGAGCTGAACACCATCGCAGCCTTGATCTCCAACTTCTTCTTGTGCTCCTATTCCCTGATAAACTTCAGCTGCTTTCACGCTTCCATCACAAACTCCCCTGGTGAGATAATAAACACACAAAGGTCTTCCAGATCAAATTCCACAGTTAGCTGTTTGGCTAATTTTAAGGTTTACATTAAGTACCATTGTTGTCAAAAGTCCTCCTTTGCTCTTTGTTGCCTCCTTCAGGTTGGAGGCCATCATTTCATTACTACAGTAAATGGACGGCTTTGTTTGGAGCAGTGATATCTGTCGTTCTGATGTTCTTGTTCACCTGGTGGGCAGCGCTCATCACCTTCTGTATCATCTTCTTCCTGTTTGGTTACATCAACTACAACAAACCAAGTTAGTAAACAGAGCAATAATCAAAAATATATAGCTGTTTTTGGTTCTTTAGACTTTCATACCTGCCTTATTTGAGTGTTTTTTTTTATATCCACAGAGGTGAACTGGGGCTCATCCTTCCAGGCTGGTACATACAATATGGCTTTGTCATACTCTGTCTCTCTGTCAGGTGTAGAGGATCACGTCAAGAATTTTAGGTATCGTCCAGTACATGTCGCACTTTTTACACAAGTACCAAGCAGCAATGTTAGGAGTGCTAAAACCTGAACTTCCTCAAGTGGCCACTTGAGGGTGGCACCAGAAGTGAGTCAATACTCTTAGCTGTCCATGTCTTACTTACATAGGAATACATAGATTACAGCCTGACACAGAAACCAGTTTTTGAAGACACCCTCATGTGGTCATTTATGGAACTACATGCTTCCGAATTATTGTATTTGTCAAAAGCATTTTAAAATGAATATATTATATTTAACCTCGTAATAAACAGTAGAAAATAGCTGCATTTACACTTTATCGCCACTTGACCTCCATCTTTCTCAGACCACAGTGTCTTGTGCTGACTGGACCCCCAAACCAGCGCCCTGCCCTGGTGGATTTCGTTGGTTCCTTTACCAAGCACGTTAGCCTCATGATCTGCGGTGACATCGTCATGGTCAGTCGTGGTGTCAGAATCTTATATTTGTATTAGACTAAACTAAAGACATTGCTGACTCTTGTAGGAACAGGACAGGCAGACACGGGGGCATGATGCAACAGACTCCTTGGTAAAATGGATGAACAAGAGGAAGGTGCGCTCGTTTTACACTCCCTTTACTGCTGACAGCCTCAGAGCTGGAGTTCGGTACTTGCTGCAGGTACGTCCCGTGTTTGTTTATCTGTGCACAGTGTAACTGTACAGCAAATTCGTTTAATTTTTATTCAATTGTTGTTTTGACATGACTGTTTTTGCATCCAGGCTTCTGGTCTGGGCAAGCTAAAGCCAAACACTTTGGTCTTGGGCTTCAAGTCAAATTGGAGAGAGAGCTCTCCTGAAAGCATTGATGATTATATCAACACAATATAGTAAGCTCAAACAAAACAAACCTTTTATTCTTGTTTTATGTTCATTTCTGACTTTCATTTGTTTTATTTGCAAAAAGTGGAACACACTCTTCCTCTTTCTGTCCTCCAGTGACACCTTTGATGCAAACTACTGCTTGTGTATCTTAAGGATGACGGACGGACTGGATGTCTCCGACCAGTTCGATTTTGAAGGTTTGATTCTTTATCATCATGATGCATAGCACAACGAAATGTTTAAACTCAGAAAAGGCAATTAAAAATGGAACAATAATACAGATAGTGTAACGCTTGTCCTTTAGTAAACCAGGGCTTTGAACCTGATGAAAACGAGGACCAGCAGAGCCCTGACAGGGACTCAGGTAACAACATGAGACAAACAAATGAACACAACATTCCTTTGTGTCAGTGTAAATGCAGCTGGTGCACCTCCTTACTCTCTGCAGCTGATGACGTCTCTGATAAAGGCACCAGTGATCAGGTCAAGACAGTGTTTCAGAACCACCAGGGAAAAAAGACCATTGATGTCTACTGGATAGCTGATGATGGAGGTGAGCCTCCATCTTATTTGTGCTTATTTGAATGGTGACTGCTGGCTTTTTTCTAAACTTTCTTCTTCGTCTTCTTCTCTTTAAGGTCTGACATTGCTGGTGCCCTACCTGCTGACCAGGAGAAAACACTGGCGTGGCTGTAAGATCCGGGTTTTCATCGTAGGAGAAGAGCAAAACATGGAGGAAGGCCGTAATGAGTATGTTTTTCTGTTGTTTTCATGATGTTTTGAGCCAGATTTCCCACAGATTTTCTGTTTGAGTGAAGTAGATGTTGCCTGTGGCATTCTTTCTAATGGCCAGCAGGGGGCACTTGTGGCAAAAAGTCTGCTTTTCGACATGACCCTGTCTATAGCATATATTGATCACATTGGCAGTATCAAACTTATAGAGTTACAAAACATATTTTAGATATTGTTGTGTTGCACCATATACATTAAGAGTGTGTGATGATGTGTTTCTTCAGGATGATCGCTCTGCTGAAGAGGTTCCGTCTGGATTTTAATGACGTTATAGTCATGACGGACAGCGAGAAGCGTCCTCAATCCGAAAAGTATGTTACGCTAATAAACACCAACAATGTTCATTAAAACACAAACATAATGAGGGATTTTTGTCATTGTTTGTCCTTGTTGTCTCTCAGCTTGAGCAGGTTTGTGGACAGTGTCGCCCCCTTCAGGCTGCATGATGAACAACAGGAGGGAGTCTCAGTTCATGAGCTGAGACAAAGGGCCCCGTGGAAAATATCTGACAAAGAGTTCGAGGCCTTCAAACTGAAGGTGTGTGTCTACTGTTCTTACAGAAATGTCATTCGGTCTCTTCTTTTCTCATTTCTTTCTTTAACAAACAGTGTTAGTTTGGTGAGTCTACTTTTAACATAAAATGGCACATAGCATAGCTAGAATATGTCACAATATACATGGCTGTAAATATGATGCATGTGAATAACTGCAAAAAGCAGAATGTCTTCATGTGTGCAGGTAATTCTGTTAATGTACATTCAGAGGTGGTGTTCATTTACAGCTTGTTTGGTTTCCTCAGAAAATACATGATCCATAATCTTCATAATAATCTGCATAAATAAACTGTACACATAGTCCAATACAGACAAACAAATGAAACCAACAAACATTTAACAGAGTAAAGATGCTACACAGCCTGTAAGATATTATATTAAATATTTAAATTATCTCATCATGCAATTACTCAGACAGCCTCAAGAGGTCACTAGCTTTAAAAAATGCCACCAGAATTTCTTGGATGCTTTGGTCTGAAATCCTCTGTTTTGTCATGTGAAATAATTCAAGGGTTCATAATTAGCTTTTCTTAGTGAGCGTGCATGATATAATGTTATTAGCGCCCTCGCCTTCAGTATGCTCATGACGTCCACCTCTGTTTAAAATCTTATATGCAGCAGAATTTTAATAAACAAACACAACAGCAAACACTAACTGCAAGGCTCACAGTTTTTCCCTTGAACTATGTAAATTTCCCCCGGTCATAAATGGTGGGTTCTTCTTCTTATCTAAAATTTTATAACTCCAGAGTTTTAATACTCAAATTAGCATATGCATGAGTCTCTTCTTATTTCATTTCTTTCAACAGTCTGAGAGAAAGGTGCGTCTGAACGAAATCATCCACAGAAATTCACAACACACTGCACTGGTGCTGGTGTAAGTACATGTTTACAGTAGCATTTTCAATAATGAAATCTTACCCATGCATTTTTGCCTGTGGACTTACCAATATATGTATACAAAATGTTCCACCTATTTGCAGGCGGCACCACTGTGAGTGTGTAGCATTATATGCCATTTCTACAGTATCATAGCCACCACACTTCTTTGCATAAGAGCATGCTGTATGTGATAACTTGTGGTTTGCTCGGCTCCAAAATGATGTTGGACGAGTTCGAATCAAGCCTTTGTTCATGTACAGTCATTACATACAACCAGGAGCCCACATGAATGCACAGTTAAACACACACACAGGGTGTCACAATGGCATCTTGTTTGCATTAATTTTACTTGTGTCCGAGCAGTGTTTACTTTTGTTGCGTTGCTTCAATTCTCATTTGACTGATGTTATGCTGATGTAAATATTCTGGGTTTTTTATAGGAGTCTTCCAGTGCCGCACAGAGACTGCCCCAGTGCTCTGTACATGGCCTGGCTGGACACGCTGACCTGTGGCCTCCGTTGCCCCTCAGTGCTGATACGAGGAAACCAGCAGAACGTCCTCACTTTCTACTGCCAGTAAATAAATACTTAATTTCCCCACAGGGACTAATAAAGCAAATCCTAATCTTAATCTTAATCTTACATGTAGATACAACTCAAACCATTTCTAGGTGCGATTCGGTAGTCGTCTGAGAGTTTATCATATCAAAGATTTGCTGTGACATGCTAACTACTTAGCTTTCTAACTGCACTGACTGCTAGCTAAGCTCAGGCAGATTCATCCTGCCAAATATTTTTTTTCTTTACAGTTTCCAAGGATGCCTTCTGCATCAGGTGAGCACATGCTCCACGTTATCATCATATTGATATGGCCTCCTCTACCTACTAGCGAGTTTAGCTTCCATATAAATCTTACAGTTAGAACTTTAACCATTTAATGTGTTGATCTCACCGCCACCAGGTACGAGAAGAATATTTGGTAACAGCTGAAAAAAAATCCTTTTATTTATTATATATTGTTTCCTTTAATTGATCATGTATCTGCATGTATATTCTGTACTTCTGCCCTAGCATTCTGTTTATTTGCGTGAATATAAAAGCAAGCAGTATAATAAAGAAAAAATGATTAAAAATCTAAAGACAGACAAAAAAATACTGAATTATTTTAAAAATAAATAAAAAAACACTGTATTGTAGACTGTATATATGTAATATATTGATAAACCCAGATTAAGTCAGATGGTTCCCAATCAAGCGCACTTTTGTGTAGGTTCGGTTAGGTAAGTTATGAGAAAAATGCTTCTTTTGTTTGTGTTGTTTTGTTGAGCATTAGGCTGATGTTCACATAATAAGTCAGTATATATTATATTACTGTTAGATGTAGATACATATTGGGTGCAATTTATGAATGCAAATGTGAAAAATAAAATGAAGCTGTAGTCCAATGAGTGACATAAATAGTCTGTGTGTCCGATGTGTCCAATGCAAATACTCCAGTCCAATGGTGGTTCTGTTGTAGCGCATAGACATGCATGAATGACTTTTTCAAATTGCTGTAAATTGAAGTATCAATCATAATAATAATAAGTTCTTCAGATACAGTGACTGGACTGTGTGTGTGTGTGTGTGTGTGTGCCTGTTGGCCTCTGCTCTCAGTATCTAACTATGCAAATTCTTACATCATTCCCACATTATAAAGAAGATTAGAGGACTATTGTGTTAGCAGAGATCTCAGAGGAGAGAAGGAAACAACTTCTTAGTTGTTACCATAAAGTTATGACTTTATGGTAATTTAAATAGATAGTCAGCACAGTATTTTCATTTATTTTAACGGTTAAAGTTTTTTCAGTCATTGCCGTTGATGCATTTGACAGAGCCAAGATGCAGCTGACTGTGCTTCTGCTCTTTCTGATGGGTAAGTAGATTAGGCAGCAGTAACAACTAAAACTCTTTAATCTGCATTATTGACACATAAAACTCACTTAAATAAACAGTTTTTGTTTTTACTGTAGCAATTGTGATGTTTTGTGTAAGAACTTAAGGAAAATGTGTGTTATGTGTGAATGCATGAATAAAGAGGGTGAAGATTAGGGCCACTGACAAAAAGTTTAGTTGTTTTGTTTGTTTGTTTACATTGTAAAATTTAACGATGTTTCAGGGATTGTTGATGTCTTTATGAAATCAAAGAGAAAAGGTTTGAGTCGTGATTTCAAGTCAGATATTAAAGTCAGAAGTCAGAATTTATTCCCAAAATCAAAACTTAAAATGTTGAAATTTGAGATTCATTTTAGAATGTATCTTTTTTAGGTCTTTAGGTTTTTAAAGTCTAACTTTGAGCTAGTGGTGCTGGAATGTTGAGGAGACAAGAAAATCTATTAATTTTGAAATTCTAAATTTTTAACTCAGATTCTGAAAAAAATGAATTTTGAATCTTCTTCTATTCTGTGTGGGGTTTATCCTGCTATTTATCCAGTATAAATGCTGATCTTGTCAGTTAGCTTACCATATGTAAAGTAAATGATTAGTGATGTACATCTACCTGTATCAGCCTATTGTAGATGATCGCCAAGTCATCACCGGAGTGGAATTGATAGTTGGCAGGTGTAAGAATGTGTGTGACTCACCGTCAGCTAAACTGCTAGTTTTTGTCTGTTTTAGGTCCATGTTGCGTTATCACATCTCAGCTGTATGAATACCACTATATTAACGAGTCACAGAACTGGACGGAGGCCCAGAACTACTGCAGGAAAAAACACACTGACCTGGCCACAGTGACAAACATGACAGACGTGAAGAGACTCCCTACAGTTCAAAATAATACTCAAGCCTGGATTGGACTGTACAGCAGCACAGGCATCAACAGGACGTGGCACTGGTCTCTGCCTGGGGTGGAGTTCAATGAGAGTCAAATAACATGGAGCTACAAAGAACCCAATGATGTTGGAGGTCCAGAGAACTGTGGGTTCATACGGGAAAATCGGACGCTGGGAGATGTGTCTTGTGAGGACAACCTTGGTCTCTTCCTCTGCTATAATGGTGAGAATCTTCTCATCGTGTATAATCATAGAAACTCTTTACTGTTCACATTCATTCATAAACATTTATTTATAAAATATTTAGTAATGAGACTCAGACAGAATAAGACAAAATTATCTGTTTGTTCCACAGAAACAAATCAAAACGAACCGTTCTATTTGATTAAGGAAAGGAAGAAGTGGTTGGAAGCTTTGAAGTACTGCAGAGATCATCACGCAGACCTGGTCAGTGGACCAAAGCAGCTCAATGACCCAAAGCTCAACACTGACTCCACTGAATTCATGTTGGTCGGCCTGTTCAGAGACACCTGGCTGTGGTCAGATGGGAGCAGTTTCTCTTTCAGGAACTGGGAGGTGGGATTTACAGATTGGCAAGAACGTAACAAATGTGCTGTGGTTTGTAAAAACAGCACATGGAACAGTACGGAGTGTGATGAAAAGAAACCCTTCATCTGTTATGAAGGTGAGTTTTTAAAGCTTTTCTAACATCGGAGGTGACGTAGCAGTCACTTCCTGTAACTGTGTCACATGGGCCAACAATAGTCACATGTAATTCATCGATGCTTTATTGATTTGATTGGAACATGATAATGAAAATATATGAAACATGCTTTACAGCAAATAGCTAATTTCCATCTGTCGTTGATGCTCCTGGTGCTAGCATGCTAGCTTCTCTGACAGCAGCTCATTGCTTCGTTTCCTCTTCAGTGCTCTCTCATGACATCACTCTGTATAGATACAGGATTCATTGATCTGATTGGTGAAGCCACTTCAGTGTGTGTTAAACTGCATTGAGGAGCTCCAGCTGCTGCTGATTCTGTGCTGACATGTTTTCATTTCTTTCACTGACAGACAAAGTGATCCTGGTGAAGCAAAACAAGACCTGGGAGGAGGCCTTAGAGCACTGCAGACAGTACCACTATGAGCTGGCCTCCATCACTGACCTCAACCAGCAGAGATGGATCCAAGACCGAGCCAAGCAGGCTGACACTGAGCATGTCTGGATGGGACTGCGCTACACCTGCACTCTGGGTTTCTGGTTCTGGATCACTGACGAGGTCGTCAGCTATAAGAACTGGGCCCCAAATGGACAGCGTGACGAGTGTGACATGTCTGGAGCCATGGAAACCAAAGGTCAACATAAGTGGATCAGTAAGCCTGATGGGGAGATGTTTAACTTCATCTGTTTTAAAAAATAATTCTTTTGTTTCTGTTTTCAGCAGTTTGCTTTTATCATATATGCTCTTTATCAGGTACATACATGTATCGGCTCTAATGACTGGAGAGTTGCGGTCTTCATTCCTTTGTGTGCTGTGGTTGGGTTTTTTAGGTGTCATTTTAAAGTATAATATAGTTTTTTTCTCATTTCTCAATGTGGTTCTTAAAATAGACGACAGAAATGTAGACTTGTGTAATTGACTTTTATGTCTGATTAGCTTTAACCAAACAGATAGTCTGAGTCCAAAGTGTGAACGGACAGTGATTGTTTGTACATTTAACAAGTTAACGTTAAATAAATAAATAAAAAATCTAAATTTTGACTGTTTCCTTCTACCACTTCAGTAGACTTGTTTTCAAAAATGAGGAATGCATAAACATGGTTTAGATTATACTGCTTCTGTTTTGTATTAACTGTTATTGTAAATCATGTTTATTGACTGGAAATCTCTTTTACTGAATACATTCTTACTGTGGAGGTTTTTGCCTTCTGTACACACAATAACTGTGTTTATGAACCTGAGTATGAGTTGCACAAAAAATAAATATCTTCAATACTTGTCATATTATTGATTTGTTATCTAATGTCCTGAGTAAATAAAGCTTTTAAAATGTATCAAACAACAATGAAAAAAATCAACAATCAATTTAAGAAAGAATTCTTAAATTAAAGTCAAACATAGTCAAATCAAATATAATGTGATATTAAAACCAAACAGCATTGGTTTGGCACATAAAATTGTCATGATCCTGTGTTCTTTTGGGGTTTGTTTCCTTGTTTTGGCCTTGTCTGGTCTTATATTTACCTGTGGTCTTTTACCCAGTGATCCTCAGTTAGTCCTCGTGTTTTGCAGAGTGCCTTTTGTTTTGTATTTTTGGATTCCTGATTTTGCTCCTTTGGATTTTCCCCGTGAACTCGTAGACGTCGCTAGCCCTATTTTAGGGGGGCTTCAGCCTCCCTAAAATAATCCAAAGCCCCCCTATAATTTGCGGCAATATTTTATGTATTATTATTATCTTGATTATTTCGGAGTTGACCACGTCGTATACGACATGAGAGCATGTCTTACAAAGTCGCTCATACATTAGGAAAGTAATAGCTAGAGACGTTCTGTTTCTTTCCTCGAAAAGAGGACACTTCAGGCATGTCTGTGTGATGTAGACCGGCTGTATTATTCTACGGGCAAGTCAGTGTCCAATCGGACCATCGAGCGATATCACAAGGGGCTCAAATATCCAATTGTAGAGCCTTGTGCCTCTGACGTGATGTATCAAAGATGTCTTCTGAAGACAAGAGAAGTATCTCCACTATCTAGCTGAGTCGTCTACACATCTGAAAAGCGGCTCTGAACGCAATAATAGACGCGTAGCGGACTGTTATCTCAGCCGGAAGGTGCATTGTTCTGCATACCCCTGTTATACACTGTTATTCACTGTTATTTCTTACTGGAAACTTTTATTTGACTTATTAGCGCTGCTATGTTTTGTTACGCTAACCCGGAAGTTACGTCAGGACGTTCCGGATGAACAGGGGAGCTCGCTCTCAGACGCTCACAGTAAACAGCGCTTCTTTCATGTAGCACAGCTTCATTTTTCAACTTTTGCCACACAACTATTGCAGGAACAAAAGAGACACTTACAGCGCGATTATTTCTGAAATAATAAGAAAAGATTATAGACTGAGATGCTGTTTCAGAGTCACTGGCAGAAGACTTTTCCACAGATGTATAGCTGGATTGGTGGTTGATAGGTGCAATATTCACACACCACACTATACAATAAATTACTTATTTGTTCTTTTGATGCACTATGTACAGTTTTCTACAAACCACTTCTACCTCCACTCATCTGTGCAGTAATTGTTAATCTGTAAACTGTTTTTTTAGTGTATTGCATATTATCGGTAGTTTATTTTATTATGTATATAGCTTTTCTTATCTTATCTTTTGCTTGCTGTAACTGTGCTGTTGCAAAAACGCAATTTGCCCATTGTGGGACAAATCTGTGGGAAATTACCTGGAGCATCTGGAACCATCTGAAAAATAATATATATAATGACAATAAGAAATGAAGTAATCATAATGTGTAAATATGTATTTTGTTATACTTATTTGTGTTTCTTACATTTATTTTATAGAAAAAAGTGTCCGTCGCAAATTCCACCCCCCCCCCCCGAAAAAAAATCCATCCACATAATCCAATGATCATCTAATACAGACCAATAAATGAAACCAACAAACATTTAACAGAGTAATGCTGCACAGCCTGTAAGATATTATATTAAATATTTAATTCATCTCATCGTGCAATTACTCAAACAGCCTCAAGAGGTCACTAGCTTTCAAAAATGCCACCAGAATTGTTGTGTTCTTGGATGCTTTGGTCTGAAAGTCTTTGTTTTGTCATGTGAAATAATTCAATGGTTCATAATTAGCTTTTCTCAGTTAGCTTGCATGATAAAATGTTGTTAGCGTCCTCCCTTCGGTATGCTCATGACATCCACCTCTGTTTAAAATCTTATATGCAGCAGAATTTTAATAAACAAACACACAACAGCACGGCTCACAGTTTTTCCCCTGAACTATGTAAATTTTTTCCCTGGTCATAACTGGTAGGTTCTTCTTTTTCTCTAGAATTTTATAACTCCAGAGTTTAAATATTCAAATTAGCGTATGCACACAGTTGTTTGCTGTTGAGAGCAGTCGGCACCATCACATCGAGGAGAGGCGGCACAGTGGAGCAAAGAGAGGTGGAAGATGTGAGTGAGCTGTTTGTAATGACGATATTTCTTCTCTCTCCAGTGTTTGTGATGAATACTTTTATATTTTAAAAACATATTGATTCTCAAAATCATTGATTGATTTTTTTGATTGATGCTTTACATACAAGAACCAAGAAGAATCCTACAAGCACTTTGATGACATATAGCATGCCTCAGCTAATGTGGTCTATGACACAAATAAATTATGTTCTATTTCATACATAACATGACATTTACTGTTATAGCCAACATCCATTCAAAGCTATGGTGATTAGCTAGCTCCAGCTTAGCTACACAGCTTGGATCATTAGCTTGATTATTATATTACAAGTGCAGAATTGATCAAATCAATCAGTACACTTGTGAAATTCTTAGCAGTGCTGTTACTATGTTGTGTATTTGTCTTCCTGTATCCTAAAAACTTTATTGCATGACACAAAGAGCCTGTTACTATGTTTCTGTGACTGTTTGGCTTTACATATTTCCTGGAATCTGATATTTATGTTCCTCTTTGGGACAAGGAGTTGTTACGATGTTGTGTTGTTTTCACGCAGCTCAGAGGAGCTGCTGGAATTGTGCGTTTGTTTCACAGCTCGCAGCTTCACCTGAGCGGACCGAGATGCAGTGGGTTATGTTTCTGCTCGTTCTGACGGGTGAGTGGAAGTGATTTAATCTGAGTTAGATTACCTTTAACAACCATTTCAGTTGCACTGCAAACCTGACCTTTGTTCTTGTTTATAGGCCAGTGTTTCTTCTCCGTGTGCCACCTGCATGAGTACCACTTTATTAATATAAATTTGACATGGGAGCGGGCCCAGACCTACTGTAGAGCAAATTACACTGACCTGGCTTCAGTGTTTGACAAGACAGACGTGCAGAGAATGAGAGAGAAAGCTGAAGGGTTGGAAACTGATGCCTGGATCGGGCTGTGCAACTACACAGAAAGAGACAACAGAACGTGGCATTGGTCTCTGCCCGGGATTGAGTACAATCAAAGAGAAAGTAACATCAACCTTTATGAACCAAACAATGAAACAGAGAACTGTGTGAAGATGGGTAATGATCTGCAAGATGTCAACTGCAATAATACGTATAAATTTGTCTGCTATGATGGTGAGAGAATGAGAATATGCGTATTAACCCCTGAATCACATCGTCATATGATATTATTTTATAATACATTGGTAATTGTCATGCAAGGTCTCCTCTGTTTCCTCCTTAGAGAAAACCCCCGGGAAAAAATTCCATCTAATTCAGGATAAAATGAACTGGTCACAGGCTCAGAACTACTGCAGACACAATCACACAGACCTGATCAGTGGAGCCCAACAGCTAGCGGAGTTTGAAAAGGAGAGAGGCTCCGAGTATGACCTGTGGATCGGACTGTTCAGAGACACCTGGAGGTGGTCTGATAGGAGCAATTTCTCTTTCAGACACTGGGATAAGGAGCCATGGAGCCAGGATAAACAAATTGGCGAGAAATGTGCAACAACTCTGTTAAAGGGCGGGAAATGGAGCTTTGATAATTGCAATGAACAAAAACCCTTCTTCTGCTACAAGAGTGAGTTTTACTGAGATTTATATTGATGGTTTTTATCTGTTGGATTACTCAGGCTGATTTAAGCCTGTAAAACAGACCTGGGCAAAGTACGGCCCGCGGGCCACATCCGGCCCGCTTGCGTCTTCAATGCGGCCCGCGGACCGTACACACAATAGAAGAAAAAAAAAAGAAGAAAAAAAGAAAATAAAGACGGCAGCAAAAGTCAGCTGTGAGCACGGCATTACCGGTAACGTCTTTCCAACCCTCCTTGTCTCTTCAAAGCTGCAGTATACTGCTTCATCCCATCTACTCTCTGGAGAGACACGGTCGCGCTGTGTACACTTTAAAAAATGCTGCGCGACTATGCTGAAATGTACGGTAAAGCGGATTTGATCGTTTTTAAAACTAGTTTTAACTCTAATGGTTTTCTTCTGTAAAAATATCTTCACATCATCTGTGCTGCTCTGTGCGGGAGTGTGTTTCAACATACAACCAGCACACACTCAGAGTGGACCTGGACACACACACAGAGGACAGAGGAGAGAGCAGTAAACAACACACAGACCAGTTCACATCATCAACACCCTCCGCCACACATTGAGTCTGTGTTTTTTTTTTCCGCCAATGCGATTTTATAATATAGCTCTTTCCATTCATTCAACTCCGCGCAACTCTCTCTCTCCCTCCCGTCCACGTTCACACACACGTGCACACATAAGCGCGGATATGTTCACAGAGAAGACGACCAACGTTCTTGATAATGGAACATCGCGCACCCTAACTCAGCACAGACAGAGCTGGTAACGCAGCAAACATTAGGTGATTTAAGGTGAAACGCGGTTACTGTTGAGATAAACTACGTCATATGACAATAGTCACATATAAATAATAACACCAAAAGCTGTTTTATTAAAAGTTAGTTGCCTTGTTGTAACTTTAGTAGTTCCATATCTGATTATAGTATTTATGCTATTAATGTATTTATGTGGTTAAATCACATTATTTATTTTAACCTTTATTTTACCAGAAAATGTCATTTTACAAAACAAGAACAGGCTGATATATGAGGTCAGTGTTGACTTCATATAGTGAAATAAAAACCTTCAGCTTCAGTTGTAATCCATTCCTTAGATTAGAACTAAACTAGGCTCAAATTAAAGTAAGAACTTTAATTTCAATTTGGTGAGTCATCCAGGAAACATGAAAAAGGACAGGTCTGTATGAGCAAACTCATTCTACTGGCCTGTAATGTATGGAGTTGAGGTGGGGGAAGGTCCTGGCAGGGTTCAAGTAAGCATGTATTTATTCGTCTTATCACTCAGAACTAACTGAGAGAAGTAAGATTTGACTAACAACTCGATTCAAAAATTGTCATAGATAAGCATACAGGTGTATATTTGACCTTTATAAACCCCAATGACCAACTCGCCGACCGATGTGACACCGAGATGCCACCACACACTGCTTGCAGTGATGAAACAAGAGCATATTTATAAAGATACTGTGCCAGTGATCTCCAATTCAATTCATATTATTATTTATGAAAGAAATGTGGCCCTTTGCTTTTCTAATGGAAGTCTATGTGGCCCTCGCAAAAAAATAATTGCCCACCCCTGCTGTAAAATATCAGATCTGGGGGCTCTGCCCACTGTATGGAGGGGGAACGTACATTCTGCTATCAAAGGTGTCTATAAGGAGATCTCTTGCACTCTGTGGGCCTCCTTTTCCATACGGGGCACTCTCGAAATAGTCCAGAATGAATGTTCATGATCTGACACCAAAAGCCATCAACATCTTTTAGATGGCTTTCCAGGAAACTGTATATGGAATATGATTTTATAGGGACTTCCTCTTCCTCTGTTTAACAATGGCAGGTAAACTGGTCCTCGTCCAAGAACTAAAGACCTGGGAGCAAGCCTTGTATCACTGCAGAGACCGCCACCATGACCTCGTCACCATCAGTAACCCTCACCAGCAAGGTTGGGTTCAAGAGACAGCCAAGAACGCCACCTCTGAATTGGTCTGGCTGGGACTGCGTTACACCTGCGCTCTGGATCTCTGGTTCTGGATCAGTGACCAGCTGGTCTGTTATAGTAAATGGGCCAAAGAGGAACAGGGTCAAGCCTGTGACATGGCGGTCGCCATGAAGAAGAAAGAGCAGCATGAGTGGGTCA
Organism: Parambassis ranga; assembly: GCF_900634625.1. Lineage (NCBI taxonomy): Eukaryota > Metazoa > Chordata > Actinopteri > Ambassidae > Parambassis > Parambassis ranga. Next base: position 6,896,533 of record NC_041026.1, on the reverse strand, counting down.
GGAAAGCAGACACTAACAAGTTCAGCTTTATCTGTGTTGAACGCTAAAACTGACCAGCCTACCCCCCCCCCCCCCACACACACACACACACACACAAGGGGGCGTGGTCAGCAGCAACTCATTTGCATACACAGCTACATACACTGAAACAGCCTGATGCTAAAGGTTTATAACATATAGACACGTAGAATATATTCTTTTTCTTTTAATATTACTTTATATAAAATAATAATAATATAAATAAATAAAAATTCTAATATTTAATATTACTTTTTAATTACTTTTGTTCAGGTGTTGGTTATCACTTTACTTTGTTAATGTCAACTATATTAAGGATTTAAAGCCTAAGGTAACACTGTAGTGTCTCTGATTAGAAGCATGTAAAACCATTGTTTTCTTATAATTACATAAATTGAGTTTTACTGTATATGTTTAATGATAATAAAATTTTAAAAATAAAGAAGTGATGCATCCTTTTAACCTTAATATTCTATATTTCTCTCAGGACTTTTTTTTTTAAAATGTACATCTACTTTTTGGACTTTTCAGACTATGACAAAGTTCATAAATATTACTGAAGATCTAGTAAAAAGTGACTTAATTAATATGTGGCAAAATGATTGTTTGTTTGTTTATATTTTATTGTAAGCCGTGTAAACCTACGTTTATTTGACTATTTGTGTGTGCGTCATGGAGGAAAACTTTGCAGCGCACCTGCGCAGGAAGGAGGAGGAGGAGGAGGAGGAGGAGGGGGGGGGGTCAGAATCAGACGGAAGGAACCAGGCAGCACGCTCAGTGAGACGCCTTCATGTCTCGGACGCGTATTTGACTGAATTCTGTGGAGTTTTCAGGATGACGGATTCTTACCAGCACCCCGTTTATCTGGAGTGCGCCGCTCTGCCCTCAGACCGGAGGAAGAAGGTGGAAAGCTATTTCCACATTCGGCGGCTGTCAGGCGGAGGAGACTGCAGCCCGCTGACAGAAGTTGGAGATAAAGTTTACAGAATTGCTTTTGCAGAGAAAGAAGGTAAGAGAAGTGCGAATAAATGATCAGCTCGATTAAAAACGAATCACTGTACTCGAGTTCAGGTGAAAGTGAAAGTATGTGCCCCCAGGGAGTGGCTCCACTCGACTGTTCGTACATTTTTAGATAATAAAGGAAATCACAGTCTGTCTGCTCTGCTGCTCATTCTCCTGCTCATTTGTTCTTTTTTCCCGCTGTTAGTCTGAATGTCTGAATTTAGACGCACAGCTGATGTTTAGTTTCACTTTCGCTGGTCAGCTGTTGACTAGCTGTTGATTTATCGAGGAGGGGGGGGGGGTTACATGAGGAGGAACTCATGGCCTTTACTGTAAACCACAAATCCCCAGCATTGCATTTTTAAAGATTGAGCACCTTGATATTAAAAATCAACATAAAACACTAACTGTTGAGCAGCTGTCTGGGGAGTGTCCTCTTTTGTGACAGCAGCAAATCCTTAAAACCAGGAAGTTTATAGCCTCTGACATAATAGGCCTTCCAGTAATAGAGACTGAACAGTGACGTCAGAGTGGCCCTTCCATTTTGTTGTTTCTCCCAAAACCGATTTTGGCAAACTGTACTGCCAAAAAGCTGGTACCAGTCCCAAAACTACACTACTGGTCGGACTCAGTGTTGCAGATTCCGCTGAGTAATCATAAATCAAGTGTTGAGGAAAACCCTGAATTTCATAAGGTATTTTAAGCTGTGTGTATTGGATTTTCTGAGGCTGATACCAAGGACTTTGGAGGGACAAGAAAGCTAAAAAAAAGTTGTTCTCTTTTTTCAGCTCAACAACGTGTCCTGCAAAAATCTGAACATGTGGTGGAGTTTGCAGATGGACCTCTGGTTCTGAGAGTGCGAGACAGCCCCTCTCCCATCAACACCTCAACTGCAACCAAACCAAACCTTGACCGAACAACCTCTCTACAGGTGATCTCAGTTTGTTTTGAACACAGAACCATTATTGGTGCTGTCTATTGTTTTGTGCTAAAAAAATATCTGCATCTTTCCATCAACAGGAACAGCAGACTGTTCTTGGACCAAGCCTTCCGTCAAGTGCTGATGAATATAAACTAGAGCTTGATAGTTATATTGTCCGTTACCTCCAGGAATGTCCGGAGGCTGGGAAAAAACTGAACATGAAGCTGGCTTTGGTGGGCTGCACTGCTCAGTTTTTCCTTGAAAAAAGCAGAGAAAAGAGCTTGGTTTCAGTCAGGGGTCTTGCGAAGCCAGGTGCTGGAAATGATTGGAAAGCTGAGGTAGACAAAATTTTCAATGGCTACAAAACCTACTATGAGTCTAATCCTCGAAAAGTCAGCATTTTACTTCAGCCCTGTGACTCTAATCAGACCACAGATGAGATTAAAGTGTACAGTGAGCTTGGGATTGCAGTGGTAGTTGGAGAAAGTTCTCAAGTAGAGAACAGGTTGGAGGATGTTAAACGCCGAGGGTCACGTTCAAGCCAGAAGCAGACAACTGTGTATCGACTTGGTGAAGCCAAACTCCGCCTCCTTTGGAAGAAGATTGAATGCAGTGTGAGACAAAACTTTCCAGATGTGAAGGTCAGCCAGGGAGATGATGGTTGCTTAATTTTGGAAGGATCAGTGGAGGAGATTTCTATGGCAAGACAGGTGATCTCTGATCAGGACAGTTTGGTGTTTGAGAGGACAGTTTTTGACAAGAACCCCCATTTCTTAAGCTTTTTGAGAAAAGTTTATGGAGGACCAGGGGTGCTGGGTGACTTTTTAGGTGTCACTACCAAGGTTGAAGTTGAGATACGAGACACAAAGCTTAATTTTTTCGCCTTCTCTGCTGATAAACTGAATTACGCGGTAAAGAAAATGCAGGAAAAATTCAAGGATGTCAGGGTTGAAGTTCCTAACTGCTCCGTTGTGCCACCTGAGCTTCGGGAAAAGCTCAAGTCCAAAACAAATGACATGAACCAGGGGCAGTGCAGGGCTCATGTTGTGTTGGGCTCAGATAATACGGTGTGGTTACTGGGCCACACCAAAGAGGTGGATGAGCTTATTGAAACTGCCACAGAGTTCATTTTGGACCACTCAAGCATTGGGGGAAAAGTCGTTCTCCCTTTTCCAGAGATGCAACAACTCCTACCGGAATTTTTACAGCTGCAAACATTTGACCATTCAGGAGTCACCTTCTATCCTTTGACAGCTTCCTCTAGGCCCATGGTTGTGTTAGAAGGTCAATCTAACAAAGTGACTGAGGTGAGGACTCGGCTAGTTCCACTTCTAGACTCTGTTATGAAGACTAAAGTCACAATTGACCTGCCAGGTGCTGTCAGGTATTTTGAAAGTCCCTCTGGAAGAGAAAGCATCTTACGGGTTGCTAATTCTCACAAGTGTCTCGTCAGCTTCGAAGAACAGCTGCACACTAGCAGACAGAATTTGGGAGTTGCGAAATACAGCCTCCAAGATGGGCTCCAGGTGCTGGTGTGTCCTGGTGACATCACCAAACAATATGCAGATGTGATTGTGAATGCCGCTAATGAGGATTTGAAGCATCATGGTGGTGTAGCTGCTGCACTGAGTAAAGCGGGGGGGCCTCAGGTGCAGGAGGAGAGTACAGCTTTAGCAAAGCATGGAAAGATTCCTACAGGTGAGGTGGTAGTGACCACAGGGGGGAACCTAAAATGCAAAAAACTGCTGCACGCTGTAGGGCCAATTCGTGGAAAAGTAGGTGGAAGAGAGAGGATGTTACTAGAGAAAACAGTCCGCAATGCTTTAGATTTAGCTGAAACGATGGAGTTACGGTCTATAGCTATCCCCTGCATCAGCTCAGGTGTGTTTGGTGTCCCGATCCCTGTCTGCTCTGAGGCTATTGTGACTGCAGTTAACGAGTTTGCTAGTGAGGGAGGTCGAAGTCTGACCACAATCATCCTGATTGACAACAGAGACGAAGTGGTGAGTGCCTTGAAGGACGCATGTGACAGGCTTCTCTCACAAGCGACTACCGCACAAGGCATGCCAAGTGGTCTGGGGTCCAACATGGATGCCACTGGGGAAAACACAGATGGAGGAGTAGGAGGAACTGGTGGAGCTCCTGTAGGTGTCCAAGTAGAGGTCATTCAGGGAACCATCGAGACCCAGCAGGTCAGAAACTTGCAAGCAGATTCTACAGGGACTACAGCTTGGGTTGAAGTAGGCCTGGTGCTTAGTTGGATGATTTTTTTCATTCTTTAAGATGGATGTCCTGGTGTCTCCCATGGCTGGTCATGATCCTGTCTCCACCCAAGTTGGAAAAACTTTGGACAACATAGTTGGACCTCAGCTGACTGCCAGGTTTCGTATTCATGCTGGAGGAATCATACAGCCCGGTGACACTGTCCTAGTGGAAACCTTGCCTGCAATTACATCTAAAGCTGTGACCTTCCTCAGTCTGGTGTGCTGGGATAACAATGAAAACGGACCTGCAGTCCAGGTGAGGTCCTACTAACAGAGCAGGTTTACTGTCTCAAATTTTTTGTTCAGTAAAAATAAACCAACTTTGAATTTTCCAGGTGCTGAGACAGGGGATCAGAAGTATTCTGACTTCCTGTGAAAGCAGAGGCTTTAGGTCAGTTGCCTTCCCTGTGCTTGGAACCGGTGCTGCCCTGCGTTTTCCTCACAGGGTGGCGTCCAAGGTTCTTTTGGAAGAAATTGGGTCATTTGAACAGAATCGAGCTGGCAGTTCTCCTTTCCTGATCCGTATCGTCATTCACCCCGGGGACAAAGAATCATCTAAGGTGACATTATATCTCCACCCCAAGCCCATTTTTAAGGCATGAGCTTCAAAATGTGAACTAGGACGGGTTGATTACGGTGATTAACACCTCTATCAAAAGGTCAGAAGCAATAGATTTGACAGGTAGTAGTAATATTAGTGCTAGACTCACCAATGACCAGCCACATGGAAGGAAATGCATTTTATGCTAAACGACCCTTGCCACATTCTCCCCCTAAAAAAGTCCTCCACAAACATAATAAATGTCTAATCCTAATATTTTTAGTCTTGAATAAACACAGACATGTTGGTCTATCTGAACCAAGCATTTATTGCGCTCAAATATGACTGATTATTACAAATTTACAAAGAAAGAAATAATTTTTTGTTACTCGCTGATTTTTTACTTTTATATTCCTTATATTCTAATTTACCAAATGTTTATAATATAGCAAAACAACTGTAACAGTGTCAACTGGGAAAGTCCCAGCTTTCATATGACACCTTGTTTGTGTGACATGAAGTATCAGAGAGCTAGCAATAACCATGTGGCAAGTGTGTCGACTTTGATATGAGAGTTTTATTTTGATGAGTGATAATTGAATTGCATAGTGTTGAAGTTATGTTTGATGTGTGTAAATATGGCTTATATGTGCTTGTAGTAAAGTTTCTCCTGTTTAATTTGATATGCAATATGATTATTTTTTTACATGGTTAGTACAGTGTTATATGGCTTTTATTTTTGGGTGCATGAAAAAGCCCCCATTAATGGGTCCCTTCCACAGTATAATAAATGAAGGCTTTTCCTCTGCAGGCCTTCCAGGCTGCCCAGGACAGTTTGCATCTCAGAGGATTCACAGATGGAGCCAACCCTGCAGGTGTGTTTATTGTTTTGATGTATCCAGGTATTATGTTTCTGGGTTGTCTATCTATATATACATATCTCAGGAGCACGCATCTCTTTGGATTAGATCATTACATTTTGGTGGTCTAAAGTAACTGGTACATGTAGACACTACATGCATTCATTTGGACTCAAGCTTGACTTGACTGCGGTTTGGTGGTCAGAGGTCATGTCACTGTGATGAAACGCCACAGCCAGATATGGTTCTGGGTCATTTTTAGAAAGGACTTGGTGATTCACAGTTTTCTGCCAAACTTTGGGTAAAGGATTTTTGGCCCTCTGTTTTTGGTTCTAGCCTCCTTTTACAGCCATGTCTCTGTAACCGATGATGAGGTCACAGCCATGCTGAGTGGAGTCAAGCTTCAGATGATCCGTGGTGACATCACAAACGGGGGCACTGATGTCATTGTCAACACGACTGACTTCCGTAACAACCAAACTGGTACTACCTTAATGATTTGAAAGATTTGGAACCCAAGTGCAAGTCCAGTTTTTTACTGTACATCTCTGAAATCCATAGATGTCTCTAAGGCCATTCTGACCGCAGCAGGGCCCGCCGTCCAAGCAGAGTTGGCACAAAGTAAGCTTTGAAAAATATTAAAGGAAAATGGCTTGATGGTAACATTCACCAGCCACCACTAAACATTCAATGTGTTTTAATGTTTTTATTTTTTTATCAGGGGGCATTCCTGCAGACCGCATTTGCAGCACAGGACCCGGCATGCTTGGATGCAGGGAGATCATCCATGCTTCTTTTAATTCAGATTCTCAGGTGATTCTGAAGAACTGCATCAGGATACTGAAGCACTGTGAGATCAAAGGTTATCAATCAGTGGCCTTTCCAGCCATCAATACAGGTATGTACTGTCTATCCAGGCTATGACCAAAATCCTGACCTCTCAGACATAACAATGTCTGTCTTTATATCCAATCAGGAGCCGCTGGGATGGACTATGCTAAAGCCTGCAAAGCGATGCTGGATGGGATGGCCACGGCTGTTAATGACTTGAAACCAAACTCTCTCTCACTGATCCGCATTGTTATCTTTAAACAGCCGGTCTTTCAGTCTTTCAGGTTAGAAATAAACCCTGTCCAACAAACAGCAGGCAGGGCGGTTATGCCTTTTGAACAAGCCTTTTGTGTTGTTTGTCTGATTGTATCTGTAACTTCCTGTGATTTTTGCAGATCAGAGCTTGAGAAGCGCTTTGGACAAACTGGTCCTGTCTCTCTCAGCCTAAGAGGTTTGTTTTCTTTCTTGAAATTCTTGAACTTTCTCTCAACGTTTTGTAGTGCAGAATCCCAATCTTAACTCTAAGAACCTTACCCTAACCATAATCAGGTCAATCATCAATGATCATGTTTTTCATTTTTAGATAAAGCTAAAAAAAGGATGAAGAAATTTCAAGAAAAGCTTCACAGGACCTTCTCATCTTCATCGCCACAAAGCAAAGCCTTCCTCTCCTCAAAGCCCCAGCCAGCTGTATTAAGTGTAATCAGCTGTGGTCCAGATGTCGTCAAGACCATCCAAAGAGAACTGGAGGCAGTCCTGCAGAAGCAGCTCGAAGAGAGAAAGGTGGCAGTGAATAAATTTTCCAGGCTCGATGACATGGAGCTGGACGCAGTGCTGGCTAAAGTCAAAGTTTTGGGAATCAGCCTGGAGCACATTCAGAGTTCTGATACACCATCTGGCAGCAGAGGCGGAAACGTAGCTAGATCTGAAAGAAGAGATCGGTGCGGGTCAGCCGAGGACCTCTATGTGCTGAAAGGACTAAAAGAAGATGTTTTGAGCGTCACTGAGCTGATATACAAAGCCATCGAAAGAGAATCTCAGGACAAAGAAGAAGCACTGATAGGTCTAACAGTTCAGTGGTCGATTCAGCATATAGATGGAACCTGGCAGGAGCTGAGCCTGCATGACAACTACCTCCTGGAGCAGGCTTACTTAAAGAAACAAGCTCCTTTCCAAATGCAGATGCTGGGTGGCATGCCGGAGGTGACTGTTGACCCGACAGCAAAAGAAGCCAGACATTTGCGGACAGGCATTACACACAAGATGAAACGGAGTGTATCTGAAACAGGTTCGATGAAAATGTAGCAACTGTAGCAACAAAAATCTTCACAATCGTATTAACTTTTCTGACTCTCTGCTTCAGCCATAGAGTTACCAACAAACTGGGAGCCTATGAATGGAAATGAGTTTGTTATGGTCGAACTGCCCCCTACCCACCAGGAGTACCAGACTGTAGCCCAGGCTTTCCTCCAAGCAGCTAAATACACCATACACAAAGTGAGTATGATTACACAATAGAGTGTGCAGTAGTCTATGCTACAATAATACAATAAGCGTATATTTCCCTTTTTTCTTTCTTCTAAATTTAAAGATTATGTGTAAAATCCAAACTTTTAATTTAGCTTGTCCAAAACCATAAATAATTAACTTGAGTTTTCCTTGAGCTCAGATTGAGCGTGTGCAAAACCAGTACCAGTGGCTCGCCTACAGTGTGCTGAGGCAGCGCATACTGACCAAGAATGGTTTGGCAGAGCTCGGTGAGAAGTCTCTCTACCATGGCACCTCATCAGAGTCCTGCAGCTGCATAGCAAAAGGCAGATTTGACAGAGGATTTGCAGGAACCCATGGTAAGACTTTTTGTCACATGACCAGCAATGACTAGGACCATGAAAATAATTACTGCATCTTCTCTGGTTTAATTCAATCACAGCTGCCAGATATGGGAAGGGAGTGTACTTTGCAGTGAATGCTGCGTATTCGGCCAGATCGTTTTCCCCAGCAGACACATCCAGCCTGAAGCGGCTCTTTGTCGCTCGTGTCCTCACAGGGCGTTACACAAAGGGTGATCGCAATATGGTAGCCGCCCCTGCTCGAGGCCCTGACACTACTGACTGCTATGACAGTCTGGTGGACAACGAGCAGCAGCCCTCCATGTTTGTGATCTTCCACGACGACCAGGCCTACCCAGAATACCTCATCACTTTTAGCTGAAGGAGACCATGGTTCATTCCTGTACTGTGGGCTCACAAGGATCCTTTTATACAGTAAAAAAATACAATACCTCATACTAGTGGTGGGATTTTAAAGTGTACATTTCCTAAGATTGTCAGGGTTAGTAAGATGGCAGACACAAATGCAGATTTAGCCGGAGGTAACAGAAAACTTCTTTAATTCAGTCCAAGGTTCGGTACACAGAAAAGCAGTCGGCGAGGCAAAGGTACAAAAGGGCTTAAGCAAAAGCGATAGTCAAAATCCAGTCCTGATCAATACACAAGAAATCCAAAAAACATTCAAGAGGAACTCAGGAAAATACTAAGGCTGACCTTAATAACAAGTTAATTGTTAAGAATAAGACTTTATTCGTCTTTCTGTCAGGAAAAATAACATCTGCTTTCTAGTTGATGAAAAAGTGTATTGAAAATAATCATACTTCGGAGTGAAAATATGTTTTTAATGTATTTGGTCATTGTATAAGCATTAGTTTGTGTACTGAATGAAAAGAAATGCCTTTGTTTGTAAAAGCAAACATGTTTGATTAATACATTGTTATCAGGGGGACTAAATGCAATTAAAGGGTCATTTGTTAATGAGATTTACAGTTTTCTTCCACATTGCAGCCTATCTGAGTATCTGTGTAATTATAATGTCCAGAACTGGCAGCACTGGATTCAATCAAATACACATAAGTATTCAGTAATAAATTGTCTTTCACATGGGGAAAAGCAAAAACCCAGTGAATGTGGAGTACTTGTTTCCACTATCACTGATCCTATTTTGAGCCCACAGACGAACATTGACGTTGTCGCCAGCTTTAAGCAGCAAAGCAGCGCTGTTAAATCCAGATGTGGGGTGAGTTGAACTATGACCATACCACGATGCAATAAATATTCCATTGTGGTACAGACTGCCACCACAGGTTCCTTGGTTTGTTGCCCAGCATATTGAATTAAAGCTGAAATAGTAGACTCCTCGCACCGGTGCTGTAAAATAACCTGTTAGTAAAATAAGTAATAATAATAAATTAAAATGCCAGACAGCCAGACCAGACAGCACTTTACAAAACATATACTGTTAACAGATCTATGTTTTAATATAAAAAAAGGCTTATAACAATATAGTAAGTATCTTTAGTGCATCCTTACTGAGGTCAAATAGAAATTCACACAAACCTGTTACTGGGCTGTAATGTCCTCCAATATTGATGTGTATGTGTCTGTACACCAGAGGGAAAATAACATTTAAAGGGCCAATGGTGGACTCTGTTGGAAGTGCAACCGAAAACGCAACCCGACCTTGTCCTGGTAAAGTACAAACATGAAGTGAATGAAAATATACAGGTTTATACAGTTATTCTGTATTTTTACAGTTTGTGACTCTGTAGCTAAATTACCTTCATATGTTCTCCTAAGTTCATTCAGTGTGCTGTTAAGTGTCGCCACTTGTGTCTCGCAGGTAGCCAGACTTGCCTCCAGTTTTTGGTTTGTTTCTTCCAGGGCTCTCTCAGTGGCCCTCTGTCTCTCTTCTAGAGCCCCCAGCACCATGAAGATGCTGGCTTCACATCCTGTCTGGCTGGCTGATGTATTTAAAGTCAGAAGCTCTGGTATTTGTGGTTCTTGGTCGAAGACAGCATCGTTAATCTCCTCTGTCGTGTCGGCAGGGTCTTCCAGTAAGAGTGCAGTGATCTGGGTCTCATTGTACTCGCCCTCAGTGTGGCACTCAGACCAACTGGCAAGCAAACACACCACTATCAGCACTGACAGTCTATCCATTCTTCAGGCTGGAAGGTGTCTCTCTGATTTGTTTACTTCAGTGAAGTGAGCTCAATGATAAAGAGTGGAATCCATTTATATGAAATTCTACGTTAGTTATTAAGTGTACACAACCCCCCTGCAAAGTCCAAACTATCATATAACTTTTGGACAACAGGATTATACTTGACTAGTTTCCTTATTGCATATTTGTTGTTCAGGACATTTATGATTTAACCACAGCCTGTAAAAAATATGGAGGAACCAGTCATAATGTTACTCATACATTTCTGAAGAACCACTTTGTGAAAGACTCCAATCATCTGCCTGTTGGCAGGGTCTATACCTTTATTCTTGCTTAGGCTATATGCAAAATTTGAAGTTTTGATTTAAAGAAAATTCATTATTTTATAATTCATACCCCTGAACCCCTGTTAAATTAATATGCAGCTCTCTGAGGATTGGCCCATTTTTGGAGCCAGCCCCACATCAAGTATTCCACAAATATTCCAAAAAAAGTACAACTGGTCCAATTATCTCAATCTGTATTAATAACAGGTCAGAACATGAACAGGTCTTCAGAACATAGAACCTCAGAACCTCTTAGTTAATCACGTTCCAACCACATGAACAAGTTGGCTAACTTGTCAACAAACACCACCAGAAGATGTCACATGCCTGAGCTATGGTAGCCTATACGTGATAAAACAATATAAAACACACAAGGCAAGCCTCAGCAAATAAGTGTGTGTGAGAAAAATGTGCGGGCCACACTAACACTAAACTTTGATGTCAAGTGGGGGGGCCACAAAATATCTGCCCTGGGGCCACAAGTGGCCTGTGGGCCACAAGTTTGAGACCCCTGACATAGAGAAGCCACAATCAGTCTATTATTGGTTGAGAGAAGGTTCTAGAGGTCTTCCTGGATTGTTGTTGACTGTGTTTAAAGAATACTAACAGAGAACTGGTTCCTATATTTATGTTATTTTGATGCATAAGTCACTGTCACTTTGTGAGGTAAGCCTTAAAACAATCTGACATGAACCCAGACCTCTCAGGTGAAAGTCTGGACTTGTGTTATCTTGATCATCCACTGCCAACAATGTTTAAAAGTGGACCTTATACTGCAGTTTATTAGTGAGCATGTGCTGAACAATCAGTAACATAATCAAAGTCCATCCTTTCCTGATGAACAGTACAATGCATGCAAAGTGCATGCAAAGATTATGCTGAAACTGAATCTCTCTGACCCGATAGCTATGAATAGCTGCTTGTTTATGCAGTGAGGAAACTTGAGTCAGAGGCAGCGAGAAGATTTGAGAGTGGCAGAAAGGTTTGTTTAGGTAAACGTTGGAAAGATCAGTCATTTTCATCAGTAAATGTAAAGAATCTGCATAAAATGGTGGCTGTAAGGGTGTAACACAGAGACAAAGAGACAACAGCAACTGACATGGAGTTTACCCGGCATTACCTACCCATGGAATGGGAAGAGCGATGGAGGAGAGAGAAGGAGAGGAGGAAAAGAGTGATTGAAGAAGGTGGAGAGGGGATAGAGCAGGACAACCGCGAGCTGAGGAGGATTGTTGCTTACAATGACATGAGGATGGGCCTGACGACTGGGAGGGATAAACACGAAGGGGCAGAGGTCAGACCGAGTGGTTCTTCTGTTATGACTGAGGAGACATTTGGACATGACATTCACACATGCCGCAGCCGAACGTATCCAAAGGAGGTGTTTGAGGTCCTGAAGGACTTCTGGGATTCATCTGTTCTTACAGATCTGACTCTGACCACTGGGAGCGGGAACAGCTTTGATGTGCACTCCATTATCCTGGCTGCTGTCAGTGACTTCGTTCTGAAGAGACTGCGGGACAAACCAGATGATGATCACACAGGAGTCCATAAGTGGTCCATACACATGGGCACTGAGGTGGACTGCGTTGGACTTCAGGCTGTTATGGAGTTTGCCTACACCGGGGTTGTATTATCTTTAAACAAAGACACCGTGGCCCACATTAAGGCTGCAGCTCAAGTACTGGTGGTCCCACGTCTGGTGGAGCTATGCAACAAAGTGGAAAGAATGAAGGAAGGTTTTGCGAAGGAAATGTTTTCTGGGCTGGAACAGATCAAGACCACTCTTCAGGTCATCGAGCAGCTGCGGGTGGACAGAGTTAGGTGTGATGTAACTCTGGATCTGGATGGCACTTTCCTACATGGTTAGTATGGCTTCATTCTTTAGGTGTTCTCATTGTTGTTGATGATGACTGTTCTCTTGTCTCCAGTGCACAGAGTCATCCTGGCAGCAAGCAGCGACTACTTCCATGGCATGTTCACCTGTGGAATGAAGGAGTCCCATCAGTCTTGTGTTACCCTCCCCTTCCTGTTGGGCTCTGAGTTAGAGGCCCTTATTTGCTGCTCCTACAGTGGGACCCTTCTGCTTAGTTGGGACTCTGTTTTCGAGATCACCTGCATGGCTCTCCAACTTCAGTTTCAGCCCGCTCTCTCCCTTTGCTTAGGCTTTATGCAGCAAGAAATAAATGCAAGCTCCTGCCTGGATGTGGCATCTTTTGCTGAAGCTTATGGGATGTCAGAGCTCCTTGAGCAAGCCAATGACTTTGTGCTGAGGAACTTCAGAGAAGTATCAGTCACAGCCAAGTTTCAGGACTTACCAGCTGAGAAGCTTCTTGACTTCCTCCGCTGTGACGGTCTGTGTGTGCCATCAGAGCTGGCCGTGTTTCGAGCTGTAATCTCATGGATTGAGGCTGATCCTGAGGAGAGATTGGCCCAGGCTGGTTTACTGATGACCGGGGTTCGCTTCCCACTCATGACCTTTCGAGAGTTCAGAGAAGTCAGAGCCATTAATCTGCGCATGGAGTGCTTTGGAAACAAGGAGGTGGAACTCTATGGTTCAGCACTCAAGGAATTTGGCCTTCTGAAGTCTGAGGACTACTGTCGGGTAAGGCGGCCCAAAGATGCTGTGGTTGTAGTCGGAGGAGACCAGCTGAACCCGGATGTGGGTCAGCGCATCCCAAGCAGGGAAGTGTGGTTTGTAAACTCCCTACGCAGTGGCACGGGGTTGGTGAAGGAGATAGAGTGGAGAAGACTTGGAGAGATTCCAGACAAGCCAAAGTTCAGGCATGCAGTCGCAGTAATGGATGGAAGGCTGTATGTAGTCGGAGGGTGCCACTTTTATGCTAAGGATGACATGATGAACTCTACCTACAGGTAAATGGGGACAAATCTGCATCACTGTTATCATGATTATTCAGGATGTCTCTCATTAGTTGGCCAAAAGTTAAACTCTCTAGAATATGGCAGCACAGAATCAATGACGGCTCCATGAGTCACATGTCCAACCTGCTATTTGATGCCACAAGGTGCACAGTCAGACAACCAGAACTGCAGGCTACTCTGCTCTGTGGTCACCCCTGTTCTGGTTCAAGCTAAGTTCTCATTCAATCACCATTTAATATACTGTATGTACAGTGTCATTACAATATATGTAAAATAACTAAATTACAGATTGGCTGCACTCAAGTACAATATTCATATTCATAAATTCAAATTCATAGTGTCTGTCTTGATGGACTTCCCATTCTATAAACATGGTACCATGAATCCACCAGTCAGGCATGACAAAAGTCACATCTGGTTCCTATTCTGCATAATGTTTATGTTAATATGTGTGTCTTAAATGTTCAACAATCCACCTTGTAGATTAACCAAGTGGCCATCTCTGGGGTTTAGACTTAAAGCCAATGTATAAGTTGCAGTTCACACCACAACCACTGGGGGCTGGCTCCAAAAGTGAGTCAGTTCTCATAGACTCACATGTAATAATACACCACAGAAATAAACATGTTTACAGCTTGATTTAAAAGATGATGGTCTCCATTGTACATAGGGTGATTTATTTAATAACTCACTAATTTTGAATATATTCTACATAAAATTCTGCATAATTATGGACGTTACTACTGCTATTTGTTAAAGAGCCTCAGACCAAACCTCAAAACAGCTCTTCAAACGGGAAGCTTTGTCTACAGTTTTTACAGCCGGTGAGCTTAACACTTAACTGTGATGTCACATTTTGGTAGTTATGACCCCGCGAAGGACAGCTGGAAGAGGCTGGCCGAAATGCAGGAGTACAGGAGTAACTTCTCCTTGATGGTGCATGAGGAGCGACTTTATGCTATTGGTGGAGATAAGGACATCAACACCAACGTGGACAGCGTGGAGATGTACAACACAGACACAGACTCCTGGAGGTAATGTCAGTAATTAAAAACATGTGAGGGCTAACTGAATCAATGGCTAGCACTAGCATGCTCAAAATTAACCCTGATGTATCCATCCATCAGTTTTCTTAACCTGCATTGTTCTGTAGAGAGGCACAGGGGTAAGAGGACCGTTTGACAGAAGTAAATTGAATTAAATAATAATAAAACATAATATTTGAAGAGCTATTGATTACTCTATATTAATCTGTAATTGTCATGGTCATTTAGCCAATGCTATTAGATCAGCTGATGGCAACAGTATACTGTACAATACAAGGTTTTAATGAATTATTTCCCCTTTCCATCCAAGTGCAGTACTGGTGGTTGCACAGCAGATGTCACCATTTGCCTTAAAAAGCTTTGTTGTGATTGATATATGATATTTGTATGATAATTGATCTTATTATCTAGACAGAACACTCCTTCACTCCTTCATCACATTTTTTCACACAGCTTTGTCCGGCCCCTGGACCAGGCCCTGAGCGGCCATGCTGTCGCTGTCACCAATGGAGGTGTTTTTATTTCTGGAGGTTTTAACTGTAAGTACGTGTGCTTGGTGTCCATGTTCCTGTACCACCCAGAAAGGGGCACCACCTACCTGGCAGACATGTCCCACGACCGGGCCCAGCATTGCATGGAGGCCCTGCAGGGCCGCCTGTGCGTCGCCGGCGGTGTTTGTAACCTGAGGAAGTTTTACACGGACCAACCGGCCTGTGAGGTGTACGACCCTGTGTCCGATTCCTGGTCTGCTTTTGCACCGCTGCCAGTGCCACATGTTGGTGCAGCCTCAGCCATTCTGGAGGACAAAATCTACATACTGGGAGGGTACTGCCAGGAGGACTACAGTGAGTCTGGGCTGGTTCATCGTTTTGATCCTTGTACACAACGATGGGAAAACATGGGCAAACTGCCAGGGGCTGTTACTGACATTCGAGCCTGTCTGCTCCAATTGCCCCAGCACTTCAGACAGTAACAGGACAGTGAGACATTTTTTGAGAACTGTTAAGAACTGTTAAGCAGATTTCAATGGAAGAGCATGGCTGCCTTTTGTATTATATTAGATGTCAGAATTTCAGGAAAAAAAAGTCAAAAATGTGAGGAAAAAATTAAAAATGATTCTCCTCTGTAGATAGAATTAAGTAAAATATATAAAAAAAATCACTAAAGGAGCCAAATTATATTGTTCTTCTTTAATGCCTTTTGTTATGAAGTATATGATTACATATTGATTAGTGATTGAAGCCACAGGAGTTGTTATATTCCCCTGAACAATGACAGAAGAATTTTTTAGAAAAATCATGAAAGATCAACAACATTATCAGCAGCTCGTTTACTCAGACCCCTAAACTATGAGACTGTGAACAGGAGGAAGCCGCTGAAGACCCCGGCGTGTATTTTCCCACCCTGCCACAGAATCATGTTGACGGTGTCGTTCTGGTTCAGTTGAAGGATGACCGTGTTGCTCGCCGTGTCGCTGTAGTCCGGCCCTTTGAATTCCCAGGTGCTCACTTGGTAAATCCCATTCTTCACCAAGATGGCTCCTGAGGTGTAGCTGTTGTAGCCAAAAGTCATGAAGGTGAACTGGTAGACGCCTTTCACCGGAGCAGTGAAGATGCCTGAAAATAGCAAAACAGCAGTGATGTCACATGATAACAGCTCAGCTGTCATAGAAACACAGTGCCAAAATATTTTCACTACCTTATCTTGATTATCAGATACATGATAGGCCTATACCTCATTTTTGTTTCAAAGAAATCATCTGATCATGAGTTCTCCAAACTTCTTATTTGTAGTAGAGCAGATTATATTCTGTATTTGTGTCCTACCTGTTTGACTGTTGTAAGCGTTGCCGATGTTTGTGAAGACGTTGTTGAAGACCAGGGTGGAGGACAAGATGCTTCTGCTGGGTCCAGTAAAAATATTCGCACCCTCAGTGATGCTGGCTGAAAACGCCACCTTTTGCCATGTGTTGACTAAAAAAGAAAAGTGAAGCACAGTGTTATGTTGAGTTTCTGAGCTTTTGGCTGTGACGAGTGTGTTTCATTGTCTGCATGTACCTGCTGCTTTAACTTTACCCAGCTGATCTTCCACATTCAGGAATTTGTTAGCTTGTTCAGTTAGTTTTGCCTCCAAAGCTTGAAACAAAAAGAATTTTCAGTAAGATTATTAAACAAACTGTTGTAAAGCTATGAGTCAACATAAAAACACTGACGTTACCTTTGTCAGTATTCTTTATCTTCTCCACCTCAGCTTCGAGGTTGGTCTTTGTAGCTGTCAGTCGGGCTTCCAGTCTGAGTTGGAGGTTCTGTGCTGTCGTGTTGAGGTTGGAAAGTTCACTTTTGTGCAGACGAAGAAGTTCTTTTGTGTCATTAAACGCAGCCTCAGTTCTTGTCTCCAGATTTTGAACCGTTCCTTTGTTCTCCCTCAGCTGCTTCTCGGTTTCATCAAGCCTCTTCTCAGTCTGATTGAAGTTTCCACTGGCGATCTGCTTTTGTGCCTCCAGGAAACTAACTTTATTCTTCAGGGTAGCAATCTCACCGTAGATGCTTTCAATATTCTTGTAATTTGAGCAGACAGTTGGCTGCGCAGCAGTGTTTGTATCCTCTGGGTCTATACACCTCCGCTTGAATGGAAGATCACAGGATACAAGCCCAGTTAAGCCAAGGAGCAAAAACACCTTGACGTCCATGTTCAGTACAGACACAGGTTAATGTGTGTCATCTGTTTGAGAAAGAGTTCTTATGCAAGAAAAAGCAATGAGGAACCTGCTTTTGTCTTCAACGGGACTGTCCCTACACACCCGACCAGGAAACAACACACACAATTGCTATACAAATCTCAGAGACAGATAGTGTAACTGAGCAGCACCTTGTTCACTTAATCATCTCGCCACAAAAATGATCCTGGTCTGATTTCAGCTGGGGCCTTTCTGTGTGGAGTTTTTTCCGGGTACTCCAGCTTCCTCCTACATTCTGAAGGTGTGCTTGTTTGGCTAATTGTGAATCTGTGAACTTTGTTTTTTTTGTTTTTTTCTCTTCAGAATAAATAAAATAATAAACCACGAGTCACAAGTCTGAAAAACATCAGAATCCTCAAGGGGAAAAACCAGATCACAAAATTAGATTTTTTTCTTTATTTAGTTTTAGGTGAAGTATATTATTACATATTGATTATTGATTGTAGGTGTTATCATATGCCTTTGTAAGAAGAACAATTATATAAACCCTTCTTAACAGAACAGACCCAAACACCTCTTCATTTTGTTAAAAGAAGTAATTATCAGAAAAATCATTAAAGATCAAGAACAACATTATCAGCACCTCGTTCACTCAGACCCATAAACTATTAGACTGTGAACAGGAGGAAGCCGCTGAAGACCGCAGTGTGTATTTTCCCACCCTGCCACAGAATAATGTTGACGGTCTCATCCTGGTTCAGTTGAAGGATGACCGTGTTGCTTGTCGTGTCGCTGTAGTCCGGCCCTTGGAATTCCCAGGTGCTCACTTGGTAAATCCCATTCTTCACCAAGATGGCTCCTGAGGTGTAGCTGCTGTAGCCAAAAGTCATGAAGGTGAACTGGTAGACGCCTTTCACCGGAGCAGTGAAGATGCCTGAAAACAGTAAAACAGCAGTGATGTCACATGATAACAGCTCAGCTGTCATAGAGACACAGTTACACATGAACACATTGCATTTGTTTGTTCTGGCCAACAAATGGAGTTAATGTCAGAGCCATGAAAACAGACTTTGTATGATGTACCAATTTGGCAAAAGGTAGCGTTAGTGTCATTAAGAAAAACAACAAATGCTTTTTATGGTTTTTAACCCCACAAAAACTACATCGCCTGATAATGAGTAATTCTTTTCCGTACTAGAGCAGATTCCGTCTCTGTTTCCTACCTGTTTGACTGTTGTAAGCGTTGCCGATGTTTGTGAAGACGTTGTTGAAGATCAGGGTGGAGGACGAGCCTGTTTTGGGTCCGGTGAAAACGCCTGGACCTTCAATGATGCTGGCTGAAAACGCCACCTTTTGCCATGTGTTGACTTAAAAAAAAAAGGTGAAACACATTGTTATGTTGGGTGTCTGAGCTTTTGGCTGTAATGAGTGTGTTTCACCGTCTGTATGTACCTGCTGCTTTAAGTTTATCCACTTCACCTTTGAGTATGGCATCTACAATGCTCTTTGTCTGCAGTGACAGCTTCAATTCTGTCAACAGAAACATCATGAAAGACACTTTCTCTTCACCAAATTAAGGTGTATTTAATCTAATTTAATTTTTACCTGCAATCACAATGTTAAGCGTCTCTATCTCAGTTGTATGTTTGTTCACTGTGTTGTTGTGAGCTGTCAGACGGTCTTCCACATTCTTGATTTTCTTGTTAGTTTCATTGCCAAGTTCGTCGATTTTTCCTTTTTGTTCAGTCAGTTTTGCCTCCAAAGCTTGAAACAAAAATAATTTTCAGAAAGATTATGAAACACACTTTTACACATAAACATATAAACACTGATGTTACCTTTGTCAGTATTCTTTATCTTCTCCACTTCAGCTGTCAGTTGGGCTTCCAGTCTGAGTAGGAGGTTCCGTGCTGTCGTGTTGAGGTTGGAAAGTTCGCTTTTGTACAGACGGAGCAGTTCCTTTGTGTCATTGAATGCAGCCTCAGTTTTTGCTTCCAGTTTTTGAAGCTTTCCTTTGTTCTCCATCAGCTGATTCTGGGATTCATCAAGCCTCCTCTCAATCTGATTGAAGTTTTCACTGAGGATCTGATTTTGTGCCTCCAGGTAACTAACTTTATTCTTCAGGGTAGCAATCACATTGCTTTGTGTTTTGTTAGTCTCTGAAATGTCTTCCTTCATTTTCCTGAAGTCTTCCATTAATTGACTGAGGTTTTGCTTCTGTTTGTTGGAATCTGTGTTCAAAGTATTGGTTATTCCCTCCAGGTCCCCATATAACTTATAGATGTATTCAATATTCTTGTAATTCGTGCATTCTGTTGGCTGCAGTCTGGTGTTTGGATCCTCTGGGTCTCTAGAACAGGTCCGCTTGAATGGAAGATCACAGGATACAAGCCCAATTAAGCCAAGAAGCAAAAACACCTTCATGTCCATTTTCAGTAAGAACACAGATTAATGTGTGTCATCTGTTTGAGAAAGAGTTTCTGTGCAAGAAATAGCAACGAGGCAGCTGCTTCTATCTTCAGTAGGACCGCCCCTATTTGTGATGCACAAAACCAGGAAACAACACAGATTAAAGAGTCAGCTTGACTTTAAACTTGTCTTAAGATGGATGCGTTCAATGTGCATATTTTCCTCCCTCAGGTCAGGAAAATGGGCGGGGTGGTGCAGGGGTGGAGTTTGCACGTTCTCCCACATTCTAAAAACGTGCTTGTTGAGGTCATTGGTGCTGCCCTATTTGTTTAGAGAATTATACAGTGTATACAGTTCAATACCTAGAATCACAAAATGAGACAGTGTTTTTCTGCTTTAATGCCTTTTATTGATTTTTATGTGAAGTATGTTACATATGAGTTATTGATTGAAGCTGTATGTGCTGTTTATGTTATCCATATAGAAGGCTTTATAAGAAGCAGCATATAAACCCTTCTTAACATAACAGACTCAAACACCTCTTCATTTTATTGAAAGGAGTAAAGTAATTATTAGAAAAATCATAAAAGATCAACAACAACATTGTCAGCACTGTGACTGTTATCAGACTGTGAACAGGAGGAAGCCGCTGAAGACCGAGGTGTGTATTTTCCCACCCTGCCACAGAATCATGTTGACGGTGTCATTCTGGTTCAGTTGAAGGATGACCGTGTTGCTCGTCGTGTCGCTGTAGTCCGGCCCTTGGGATTCCCAGGTGCTCACTTGGTGAAGCCCGTTCTTCATCAAGATGGCTCCTGAGGTGTTGGTGTTGTTGCCAAAAGTCATGAAGGTGAACTGGTAGACACCTTTCACCGGAGTAGTGAAGATGCCTGAGTAATAAATAATATATATTTTATATTATATTTCACTGCCGTATCTTGGTTATTAATTTAAGTCCTAGTCCTACACCTCATTCGCCCAGGGCAATCTGGGCTACCCAGCTCCTTAATCATTTCACATCATAATAATGTTTGATATTATATGAAGAAAGACAGCCCTTTTTCTCATTAACATGTCATATTTCTAAATGTATGTCTTCATAAAACGCTGGCAGTACAGATTTGTTGAAATGATGTTGTAGAGGAGATTGTGTAGATTGTCATTCAGAATTAAATGTAAATGTTTTCCCTTTTTGGCCCTATTTCAAGTCTTTGTGCTAAGCTATGCTTAGATTATTCAGCCTCTGTGTCATACCTGTTTGATTGCTGTAAGCATTGCCGATGTTTGTGAAGACGTGGTTAAAGATCAGGACAGAGGGCGAGCTGTCCGTTCTGGGTCCAGTGAAAACGTCTGCACCCTCAGTGATGCTGGCTGAGAACGCCACTTTGTTGTTGTCTAAAGTCGTCACATTTTGGAATTTGTTGGTTTGTTCAGCCAGGCTTGCCCTCAAAGCTTGAAACAAAAACATTTATTTGTTTTTGTTTTTTGTTTTTAAAAAAGAAGATCATCACATAAACAGAATCAGAATTGACTTAAAAATTACCTTTGTTCTCATTCTTCAGGGCAGCAATCTCACTGTAGATGTATTCAATGTTCTTGTAGTTTGAGCAGAGAGTTGGCAGTGTTTTGGTGTTTGTGTCCTCTGCGTCCATACATGTCCGCAGAAATGGAAGATCACATGACGCAAGCCCAATTAAGCTAAGAAGCAAAAACACCTTCATGTCCATTTTTCAGTCAGGGCACAGGGTAATATGTGTCGTCTGTTTGAGAAAGAGTTCCTCTGCAAGAAATAGCAACGAGGAAGCTGCTTCTGTCTTCAATGTCACTGCCTCGCTTTGTGATGCAACAACCAGGAAACAACACGCACAACCTGTTACCCAGATTCAAGAGTCAGATTGTGTATCTAACCACTCTTAGCTTGATTTCAAACTTGTCAGACCTGAGCTTTGATATGACTTGCATTTTAGATTTCTTCTGACTGTTCTGGCTTTGGAGGAACCAATAAATATAATAATCAAATATTATAATTATCTACGTTTGTGTACGACAGGCTCCAGTTAATAAAAATGTGATGTCCATATATATATGGTCATAAAGCCTGAGTAGAAGGCTAATGGCTGTCCAAAATGTGGAGTGGGATTTGGTGGGTTGTGCCTTTTGTTCAATTCTCATGAGGATTCATAATTCACATTCCTACATATTTATGTGTTTTCAGTCTCCCCTGTTGTTTTATATCCTTTTCAAAAGCTGTTTAGTAACATTTAGACACTAAAACGTCTTGTTTAGCTGTAGCTTCAAATATACAGTAATATACAGTAGGACCAAAACCAAGAAGTACAAAAATAAGAAGTACTGCCAGCCACATTTGAAGAAACGTTTGTTATAGAGCTAAATGTGTTAGCCCTGCAAAAGGCGGACAACTTGTCTAAGATGTACCCTGTCCGTTCCCAATTGATAGGTAACTAAACTAAAAATGGTCTGAATGTTTGACGTGATTTCCATCTGTACAGTTGTTAGATAATAACAGGGATGTGTTAGCAGGACAGCCCCAGATGGCTCAGTATCAGGAACCACAACAAGAAAATCTCAGAGCTTGTCATGTCAAGTCACGTCATCGCTCTCAATAATAATACACAGATGATTGGTCCAGCCTTTGGTTGTGCAGTCTTTGGTATGTAGCATGCATGTGACGCAGCCAACTCTTGTCTAGTCAAGGGATTGAATGGTATGCGGTGTGGGGCAATAAACACAATGATGATAGACTGAACGTTGGGGATTTTTTTAAGTCAAAAATGTGCCGTGTTTGTATGTTTGAAATGAGGAACATGAAGCAAAAGACAGGTTTGGTTTCTTGATGGAATGAGGATGTAGACGAGGAAAATGCTCATCAGCAGACACACAAGCCAACAGACGTAATTCTGCTATGAGAAAAAAGTTGAGCACACCAAGACACACCAACAATATTTTTTTTTTTTTTGAGTTTTTGTGTGGTACACATCCTGGTCTGCAAACTCATTAAAGTCTTTGTTTACTTAGGTCTTGTTAATTTCAGTAGGAAAATGCAAAATAAATGCAAAAACTAACTAAGTGTGTGGGATGTGGTGGGAGGGTACCTAGTTTTTTTATTTATATTTTAACATGGTCTCATCCTGCATTTTCTCTCATGTCATTGAGCACTTGGACCCCTTAGTTATTGACTTCCAGGTTCTACAGCAAGAACGTCTATATTGTGATCACTGAGCTCTTCCTTCGTTTTCGGAAAGAAGTAGTTGTTTCAGGGGACAAAGCAGATGCTGGATAATAGTGGACTTTCCTCCCATAGATGTCTCTCTGATCAGTGAAGTCAGGCCCTGTAAGATTGTAATTGTCCACCAGCTGAAGAAAGAGGGGTATCATGTTGTTGTGTCCACTGTCAGGTTGTTTTTTGGAATATGGTAGGAAGGGGTTGACTTTTCTTGTCTCTAAGTTGTGTTTCATCATGGTAAGGGAGTGTTTTTTAATTGTTTTTGAATGTGGTAGATGATTAGTGAAAGGGGACCTAAGATCAGATCTTGAGGAACACCAGTTAAAACAGGAACTGTGACCTGAAGCACTGAAATCTCTCAGGATCCAGCTCAAAACAGGCTGATTGGTAGCAGATGACTGCTCCAAAACCATGTTAACAGGGATACTTTTTTATGTTCTTAGTCATGTGTATAACAGCAGTTGTATGAGTCCTCTCCTTCTACCCAGAGCCACAAACCTTTTCTCTGCCTTCAGGCTTTGGTTTCAGACAGGAGACATAATCCAGATGTCAGATTTTATCAGCTGTTTGAGAAAAATATTCACTTAAAAGTGAATTTGTTTCACATCTGACAGGCCAACTGTCATGAGCCAGGGTTCTGGCTCCTTGTCATGTTATTTTACTGTTTATCTTGTTATTTAGTGTTGTGTGTTTTTCCTCTCTCCTCCCTCCTCTTTCTCTGCTCCTCCTCAGTCCTTCCCTCTCTCCTTCTGTTCCTCCCTCCTCTTTCTCTGTTCCTCCTCAGTCCTTCCCTCTCTCCTCCCTGATTACTAGCTCCTCCCTGATTGTGTTCACCTGTGTCTCACCCTCCTTATTTAAGCCTTGTGTTTCCCTTTGTCTTTGTCGGATCATTGTTTGCTGTCCTGCGTTGTGGCTGTCCTGTCGTCGCGTCCTCCCTGTTTCGTCCTCCCTGTTGTTTCGTCCTCCCTGTTGTTTCGTCCTCCCTTCTCTCCTTTGGGTAATTCAGGGTTAGGTTTGTTTGTTTCTTTGTTTTATTTTGTACCATAGTCCAAGTCGTTGTCTTAGTTTATCTCAGTTCCTAGTCTTCAGGTGAAGAGTAACCTTAGCTTTTGAATAAAGCTCGCCTTCAGTTATAAACTTCAGCTGCATTTGGGTCCTCCTTTTACACAGCACCTGACACCAACTTGTGAAATTATTTCAAGTTGTGTTGTGCTTGACTAATCCCCTTCTCTCATTTTTTATGCATATATGCCACATTCCCTGTTGATATTCCACAGGCGTGCACACTCATAAAAAAACAGCAGGCGTGTTGGGGCACGGGTCCCTCGAGGCCCTTCAGTCTGTTTACTCACTGACATCCAAAGGACACCTCCCCAAAGAGTAAGTCTGAGCAGGTATAAAGCCCACCGAGCAACACAACCACCCCCAGATCACAGATTTGAGACCGAAGACATGAAGTTCAGGACACTGCTTCTACTGACCCTCCTGGGATTCCTAGCCGTGGAGCTGGGGTTTGGACAGAGAGGTGATACGGACATCAATCAATGGATGAGTGCAAAAGATACGCTGATCAAGAGTTTAGAGGAAAAAGTGAACAAAGTAGAAAAATGTCAGGAGGATCTTGCGGGTCTGGACAGCAGGCTCAAAGCGACTGAAGACAAGCTGACGAGACAGAAGGCTGAAACTGACAAACTGAAGGAGGAGAATGAAGGTACATGATGATGTGTAAGTCATTGTGACGTATTCATAAAATAAATGTCTAAATTTTTTTCATCATATAGGTTTAAAAACCAGACTGGATGCTGTGGAGAAGGAGCTTAACAGGCTGGGGCAGAGTGTTGGTAGAGGTAACATTACCAGTGACCAAACCTAAGCTGAAATAACCCTTTAAAATCTTTTTATCTTTAACACTTACACCATTATGATGTAACTGTCTGTCCACAGCTGCACCTCAGATCGCATTCTCCGCCTCTTTGGCCAACACTGGTGAGATCTACAGAGGACCCTGCACAGACAAGGCTCTGATTTTCAAGAGGGTCTTCTCCAATGCCGGCAATGGCTACGATTCAAACACAGGTATAGTGAGTGCATATATTGCCTAATTTGTTTATGTAAATGACCGTGTGCACCATATTTATAATCAGGTTGTGCTAAGTTAATGCATTACTCATGAGGATTTATTGAGTCCTAAGTATCATTTTCTCATTCTAGACGATTATGGGGAGTTCACTGTGTTTGTGGTCAGTAACAACTAATAAAACATGTATTTATTCATCTGTTTTTTTTCCTCTGTTGATAAGAATGTGAATATGTTCCTGTTATTTTCTAACAAGAAGAACAATCAGTCAAAAAAAGACTTTTTTGTTTTTGTTGCAGAGAAACATTCATAGCCGCAGGCCTGTTGACACCTTTGATTTTTGACCATCAGTTAGACGCCACACAGGAATCAAGCAGCACCGCACAATGTTACAAGATACAGATCATGTTTTGTTCTGCACTCTGGCGTAACTTATTTTAACTGAACCAACATACCTCGAGGCTATAAAACTCACTCATCAGCTCCTGGTATTTTAGACAAGAACAAAACAAATGTTTGTTCTTGACTCACGTAGGACCGGAAGCTATAACTGCACCACTTAAACATTTGTATGCAAATTCTGCAGCTTTTTATTCATATATATGCAACCTCCTGCTCTCTTTGCTTGTGCCACAGGAATCTTCACAGCGCCGGTGAACGGCCTATACCACTTCACCTTCAGCACCTATGGCTACAACACTCACACTGTGGGGGCCATTTTGAAGAAGAACAACGTCCATCAGATTTCCACCTACGATAGTCCTTCATCTGACAGCTCGGACTTCAGTAGTAACGCTGCTGTTCTGCAGCTGGCTGCTGGTGATAGAGTGCATCTGGAGCTGTGGGATAACGGCAGAGTGTACGACAACCTGAACGGCCACACAACCTTCAGCGGTTTCCTCCTCTTCACTTTGAAAAAGTGATCCTCCCTAACCTCATACTGATAGAATAATTCAAAGTATTTCCCAATAGATGCAGCTGTAACTAGTACAGAGTAATAAATCCAAAACATTAAACCTATTGTGTTCATCTGCACATGTGTTCACCTGCCTCCCTCCACAGCCATAAACACAAAAGAAACAGCTCCCTCTTGTGTTGATAGATTGACATTGCAGCAATGGGAGTAAAACCATTTTATTACAGAAACTTCACAATACAGTCCAGGTGATTTTAATGTACCAACAACATTACATCGATATCCTAGAATGACATGCACAGGCACAATTATAAAACACTATGTAAAGGAGCAGTTTGTAAAGACGAAGAAAAAACTATTGATCATGATGTTGATACAATGATATATAAAATATATTTTATTGACTAGAAGTGTAATGAAACCGTGTAGGCGGAAAGAAAAATTATGTATAAAAATAGCACACAGGATGTTCAGTAGATGTATAAAGAGATAAACATACATACTGCAATAAAAAGTAACTCAAAAATAGCACCAAGTGGATGTAAACACACTCACACAGATCTGCATTTCTGTGGTGAAAAGTGGCAGTAGTGCACCCAGAACTGAGTCACACGTAATCCACTGAATGATGTAGTTCAGAGAGCAGACGCTGGCGAGCAGGATAAACAGGAGAGCTACGGCTATGGTTTGTTTTGAGCCTAGCATGGACTTCACTGCATCTCCCTATGTCTGCTACACTGGCTAATGCCCCTGCACCAATATGGTTTAGCTTGACCATCAAACGGTTTGTTCATTCTACTTTTTACATCTTAAACTGAGGTCAGATAACATGCTGCATTGACCCAGCTAGTTGAATTATGTGGTATTATACTAAAAAATTAAGAATTAGGAAACCTTTATTAGTCCCACAATGGGGAAATTGCTTAAGGCAGCCCAGCAAAGAGCACCATACACCAGTGAGTACACTAGAGGCTATGCGGTTAAAGTGCCTTGCCCAAGGACACACAACAGTGACTACGGAGGAGTTGGGCTCGAACCACCATTATTGGACAACCCTGCTATACCACTGAGCCACTGCTGCCCTACGGCCAAGAAAATAAGATGGTGCAGCAGACCATGTCAAGCTGGTTAGCATGCTAACTTTATTAGCTATACATAGATGTAATGCATATATTGTGTTGAGTCATTTGTTCCAGTCTTAAATGGCTCCTCTCACATGCAATAAATGCACTGAAGTTACAAATAGTGCTGCACTTGTCTCCTCATCTTACGATCGGAAATGTTTTGGCAAACACAGCACAGATGCTCGTATGTCATTGTTTGGCCCGGGCATCTTTCCCATGTTTTCCCATTTCCAAGTGGTGGCGTCAAACCGGTGCACCATCTTAGTGTCACTGTAGTCCTCCTGGCTGTACCCACCCAACACATAAAACTTTCCCTCCAAAACCGCACTACCAGCACCAACATGTGGCACCGGAAGTGGCGTGAAGGGTGTCCACGTGTCGGCTGCTGGACTGTACACTTCACAAGCTAGCTGGTCAACGGCAGTCACATCGTCAACTGTGGTGATCCCACCTGCTACATAAAGAAAGTCACCCAGGGCCTCCATGCAATGATGAGCTCGAGGTTTACTCATGTTTGCCAGGTAGCTGCTTCCAGTCTCCGGGTGGTACAAAAACATGGATGAGAGACACAGGTAGTCGCTCTTTTGGCCTCCAGAGACAAAGATACGCCCGTGTAAAACCTTTGCAACATGTCCGCTCAGAGGTAGATCCAAAGGCCACGTGAAACTGAAAGACAGAATATTGTTAATGGCATGAAAATATGATTTACTTGAAGATATTCTGTCCAATCTACCTCCAGGAGTTTGTAGTGGGGCAGTATTGTTCTACAGAATCAATGTAGTCAGGGTCACAATGTCCACCGATGGCGTATATCTTTCCATCAAGTATGACCACTGAGAAAGAGCCTCTCTTTTTCTGCATTTCAGCCATGCACTGCCAGCTGTTCTGAAGGGGATCATATCTGCAAATGTTGTAGACAAATTTAAGTGGGATGTATATTTAGATGGTTGTGTTTTGGTTACACTCTCTCACCTGTAAACAGAGTTCAGGGTGTCGCCTATGCCGTAGTACTTCTTGCCTCCAAACACATACAGTGTTCCGTTGAGCACTGCCACCTCATGGCAGAACCTCGCTGGCTCTGGCATCTCTCCCAGCTTTCTCCACTCCATGGCCTTCCTTATCCCTGTGTGGTTCCTCAGGGAATTCCCAAACCAGAGCTCTCTGCTGATGCTGCGGCTGCCCAGGTCTTCAGAGATCTGGTCGCCTCCGATCAACACCAAGCTTTCTTTTGGCAGATAGACGCGGCACTGATTCTGCACTGTAATCTCATTGGAGCAGAAATCCTCAAAGACTGCTTCATACAGCTCTGCCAAGCTGTGATCGGACCACATGTCCTGAGACTGGACCTCTTTAAATTCCTTGAATGTCATCAGAGGAAAGTGGATGGTTTTCATCAGTTCTTTAGCAAGTCTCAACCTTTTCTTGGGCTTCGTTTGGATCCAAGCCACCACTGCTCTGAAGACAACAAGCTCAGATGGAACACAGAGGGACCGGCTGTTCAGGTATTTGAACAGTTGTTTGGCTGGCAGGTCTTTGAACTTTAAGGTACAAGCCACTTTTTGGAACTGCCGCAAGACGAAATCATCAGCCACCTCAAGAAGCTCCACCATATCATAGGCTTCGGCAAATGCAACCACATCCAGGCAGGAGTCAGGGTTTAGCTCTTTTTGCAGGAAGTTGAGGCACAAAGAAAGAGCAGGTTGGTACTGGAGCTGGAGTGCAGTGCTGGTGATCTCAAAGACACAACTCCAGGTGAGGGGGAGCACTCCGCTGTAGGAGCAGTCAATTAGAATCTTCAGCTCAGAAGCCAACAGGAAGGGAAGGGAGACACAAGGCTGATGGGACTCCTTCATCCCCAAGGTGAACATACTACGGAAGTAGTCGCTGCTTACAGCCAGGATAACTCTGTGGACTGGTCAAAGGAGGGTCATTGTTGGTTTACCTTCAAAACTCAGACATCAAAACTACTTTGTTTACATGGTTGAAACCTGATGTGTCAGATGGTTTGTTACACAGACTCATGTGGAACGGCATGATAAACCCTTAAACACACCTGTAACTGCTGGTGGTTCCTTACAAGATGCTACTTGACCTAAACGGCCTTGGGTTAGATTCACAGTTCACACGGATTTGATCACTCTTGCCTGAATTCTTTTACAAGATACCCTTAGTTAGATGCAGACACCAAAAGCTGTTAGTTAGGTTAGGCAGTGAGGAGGCCAAAACATTTGGTTGAGTAACAGATACCAAGAAATCCTAAGTAATGTGAGCTAACATACCAAAGTTATTATTAACTGATCATGATTTGATATGCTCATGCTCTGAGTGGAGCAGATGGATTTAAATCTGCCCCCATCAAGAACCTTAATGAGGGCAAGGGCTGCATTCTATTAACTCTTCGGTGGCTACTTACCATGAAGCGATCCCCCAAGAGCTTCCAGGATCACATCACAGCCCACTTTGTCCACCCAGAGCCGCTTGATGGACTGGAGACTCATCCTCAGTTGTTGTTCAGCAGAGATCCTTTTCTTTTTCTTCTTTCCTGTAGGTTGTGATGATGCCTCCTCTTCATCTCTGCAGAAACTCAGAACCCTGGGCGCACTGAGTGTTTGAGCTGCAGCCTTTATCTGCTCCACATTGTCCTTGTTCAAACGTGATATGAGTCCAGTGTAAGCAAACTCCACAATTGCCTCCAATCCAACGTGATCCACCTCCAGAGTCAAACACCACATGTGGCCCACATCATCTTGTCTTTCGTCAGCGCCGTTTCTGCTCAGATTTTTCCAGATGAGGGAGCTGACAGCAGCCACGATGGGCGAGTGTACGAGAAAACTCGTACCGTCCTCTGTGTTCAAAGTCAGATCGGTGAGAAGGCCAGAACCCCTGAACTCATCCAAGGTGCAGAAGATGTTTGCGGGGTAGTCATCTTTGCAGTAAATCTTTACCTTGTCATCATCATCACCGTCTTCATCTTCATCCACCAAGCATTCTGCTTCACCGTCATCTGTGGAATCTTCTTCTAGAATATCATCGTGAAAATCTTCTTGAGTTGTCCAAGACTCTGTAACTGTCATCTTCTCACTGTCATCTTCACTTTCGTTTGGCGTAGACCAAGCTCGGGAAAGTTCGTTTCCACACCGATCTCCACTTTGTTTCTCATCTTTAAGTCTCTCTGAAAATATAAAACTTTCAGTCTTGTATCCTGTGAAGTTAGAATTTTCCTTGCTTCCTTCCTCTGAATCTGAAAAGTTGTGTTCTTCATCTTCTTCCACTGGACTTTCTCGGTTTTGTTGAACATTCTCAACTTGAAATCTTTCTGCCAGGAGATTTTGTTCCTGGAGCTCCTCCTCTTCTTCTTCCTCTTCCTGTTCTTCTTCTTTTCTTTCTCCACTGACCTGCCTTACCTCCTCCTCACCTTCATCACCAATCTCCTCCTCATCCTTCTCAACTTTATTTTCTCCTTCCTGCTCATCCACCTGCTCCTCATGAACCTCCTTCTCCACCCCCTCTACCACCTCTTCCCCACCATTCTCTAGTGCCTTTACCTCTTCCTCATCCACCTCATCAGTCACCCTCTCTTCATCCACCTCTTCTTCCACATCATAATTTTCATCTCTTCCACTCACCTCCTTGTCTTCCTCCTCATCTCCCATGTTGTTCTCATGTTCACTTTCCTCTTCCTCATTTTCTTGGACTTCTCTTACCTTCACCTCTTCTTCCTCAACATGAAGCACTTTTGCATCATCACTTTCTCCTGTGACCTCTTTTTCAACTTCTTCCTTCACCTCATCTTCATCTTCCTCCTCTGTCTCCACACTGTCCTCTTCTTTACTCACCTCCACATTACTCCAGCGTCTGATCCTCTCCTGCAATCGTATCCTCCTGCTCTTCTCCATCCCTCTCTTCCATTCACCCCATTCTTTCTGGAGGCATGGATTAGCCACTGCCATAGTGTCTGCTATCCCTGTAATCTGCACTAATCTCTTACAGAATTTACACCTGTAGAGTCCGGTCACTCACTTAATTTGTTTGAATAGGTTATAAGGAAAGGTTGGTGCATATGTCCAGTGGTAGTCCACTTCTGAATGCTGCGACTTCACTTCTTGACTTCTTGTTGTGACAGCTGTGTTTATCTCTCCCTCTCTCTCTCTCTCTCTCTCTCTCTCTCCTGAAGGATGATTCTTCTACAAGCTGCTATATAAAGTGCAATGTTGCTGTAGCTGAAATTGTAGACAATCTGAAGTGTCAGACAGGGGCTGAACAAAGGCTGCATGAAGTTCTGATGCCCTAAAAGTTTGGACATATTTACACTTTTAAATTTGTTACTTTTCGTAGTTTTTTTCCTAAGAAATGTGCATAAATTCTATCTCATACTGTAACAATCCGGGCCAAGTTGGTAATAAATACAGGAATGATGTTGATCTGGAGTCAGCTGGTTGTCTGCCCATCTCAGGGTGCCTTGGCAGACATCATTATACTGCCGGCATATGACTTGGGGATCAGTATTAAATACCTAGAGGGTCATCAGTGGGATCACATTGCTCCTCCACGTCCAAACACAGCAGAATGTAGGTCAAGGATCCAGAGACGTGATGGGGAGAAGGAGGTCAAGAGGGCAACAAAACACCTGTTGTTGGTCTACTGTTTGTGCCGACGGACGAAGCAAACAGCCATAACCTTGAAAGTGTGCCGACAATGGAACGTCACAAATCTCCTTAACATTGTTAGAATGGCAGCTGGAATGGGCTGCATCTGCTCTTTGTAAATTCAATCCACAGTCTGAAGAGTGAGAAACTGCACGTTCTCCCCGCCTCTCACTCTCTGCAGTCTACATGGTTCCCTGTCGGCTGCTTCTAAAGAAGCACATTTATGACTTTGTAAAAATTTGGGATGTTTTGTGTGTAAATCTTCAAGTCATTTGAGCTGTTTATGCAGTTGTTAGAGTTGTAAACTTTAAGCAGCATCTACAGTGCCCCCTGGATTACCAGAGGCAGACAAGCTTGTGATGCTGCTTGTAGTTTTTCCAAGGGCCAGGAGTGTCACAGACAATATTACGTCCATTTTCCACGTGTTGATTAGCTCTTAGCTCAGGATCAATGTCCTGCTCGTGTCATTTGCGAACTTTGTGTCAGATTTGTTTTGTTGCTTCTGTGTCTTGCTGTACAAATCCTCCTCCACGGAGCTTTGTTTTAATTTTATCCGCACAGTTTTCTGTGTATTGAAATGCTTTGAAGTTTGAGCGCAGTGAGTGGGTGAGCTGGAAATGAAACACTCCTACCTGAGGACACAGTGACTCTGCTCTTTGCCATTCACATGCATGCACCTACTGTATGTACACAAAACCAACAAGAGTCAGGCTGCTATTTAATGCTGCACAAAGGAAGAATTCAAGCTGAGTATTCATGTTTAAATGTTGAAATTAAGACTGGAAGGTGTGTGTTTTTTATGATAAGTAGGCTTACAGATGTACACAAACTACTGTCACTTGCTGCTTAAAGATTTGTTTACACTCCTCCTCAGCTTGTGGTACAGCAGATGTGCAGATGTGTCACATTATCACCTACAGTGAGGGCAGCAGCAGCTTACAGTGTACTTATAAAAAGTCTGTTTCCTCTGCAGTGCTGATTGTTACCATGACAACGCATGCAGGGAGAGGAGGAGGAGGAGGAAAGAGCTCTAACCTCGTTATGGGACCCCCCACAACCACCACCACCACCACCCCCACCCCATCCTCCCTCAGGCCCTTTCCACAAGAGCATCAACTCTGCTGGGACACAAGTGTGCTTCCTCTTCCTAGTGTAAGAAGTGATAGAGCAAATAAGGACAAATAAACAAATGGTTCTACATCTTTATGCTAATAGATTGAGGTCTTATACAGCAAGCACCCAGTTAGCTTAGCTTAGCGTAGCTTAGCGTAAACACAGTGGGTTGTAGCAAAACTAACAGTTTTTCTACTGCAGGAACTCATGGACCACTGAGCAGCCATTGATGGAAGAGAGAGAGAAAAAGTTCAAGGTATGTCTTTCTGAGCAGACAGAAAAAGAAGAAGAAGAAAAAGAAATCGGGGAAAAAAACAAATGCAAAAAGTTTGTTTTACTTCTGCTATTTTTGAAATATTATGTCAAAAATTGTTTTAAAATATTAAATATGATGTGCACAATGTATGGTACAACTCAAGAAGTATCACATTTTTAGAATATGCATAAAGGAGACTTTTTTGTCAAAATACAATCTAGTTTTATTCGAAGTTCTACGGTCCCAATAAAACACAGAGGTGAACACACATAGAAATAAATTTTAAAAAAATTAAGACAAGCAAGCTGGGAGGGAAAAAAGGGTCTTTAAAATGAACCTAACTAATACAGTGAAAGTTGATCTTTATTTAAATTTCTCTACAGGAATGCGAGCAGCAAAAAGAAAGAAAAATGTACAAAAACAACACAGTACACAGAAGATCGAAATTACAAGCATGACTGATGGTCAGGCATCTTAAATAATAATTTCCGAACATACACATAAATAAGACAACAAGACAGACTGTGAAATTTCAAATTACACTAAAGCACGTTTTATTTTGAGGTCAGCTTATTTTGACTAAAAATATACACACAGAAGAAGAAGGAGGTGGAGGAGGTGGAGGAGGAGATGGAGACTGACCGACCTGAAGTAAGAGAATACATGTAATCCCTTCATGATGAGGAGCTGTATCAGATCTCTCCTGCTATTGCTTATTAAATTAGGTCATGCTCTATTTTAGAACCAAAAGTCCCTGCGAGTGTTTCCCTCCGGAGGAAAAAGGTGACGACAGTGGGAGAGACGTAGCCGTTAAGAGGCCACGATGGGATCAGAGGAATTGCATAGTTCAGCAGCTTCGTCCTGTTTTCCTGTTTTTGAATGAACCTGAACCCCCCCACCCCCACCCCCACTTATCACTCCTGTAGCTCATTAGAACAAGGAGCGAGATGAGAGGTCTATTTTTACAGACGAGGGGGTGAGAAAGTGAGACGGAAGGTGAGACTGTATGAGACAGAGGCGAGCGCTGAGTTTTTAGAGAGGAAGAGAGTGCTGTCGGTTAACATCTGAACCTGTGCCCTTTTATTTGGTTTTAATGGAGGACAGAATGTTGTTTAGTAAATCCTGGAAAGAGGAAAAAAATCTGCTAGTATACTTAAGTTTACATTATTATTTACTGTAATGTTTGGAATGCAGGCGGCGGTGGGTCAAGCGCTGGCCCACGGCAGCAGGAAGGACACGATAACGATGAGGAGGGAGAGCGAGAGAGGCAGTGAGAGGAGGAGGAGGAGAGGAAGCGAGAGGGACGGCGGCCACAGAGACATCAGCTTGGAACTCCAGGTGAGTTCGCCCGGACTCTTCTTCCTCTCTGCGTTCGGCCGGCAGATGACCAGAGGCCTGACCTGTGATATGCTCTCCTGGAATATAGAAGCAAGGAGACTAATGTCATGTCTGATGATTAGAGAGGTAGACATCAAGACCAGCGATCCTGAGGCAGCGTCACCTTTGTAAACCCCTGCAAACGACTTGGATTAACCGGTTCGGTTGGAGGTGGAGGGTTTATCCTAGGTTACAAACTGCTCTCAGGATCAAAGATAGCAGACTGGGAATAAAAAACTGTGCAGTTAATAAAAGTGAGGTGAATATTATCCATCGGTGGATTCCAAATTTGTGTAAGATCACACCGAAATAATTAATAACAGAGAAACCAAGATCAAACCCCTGAGGAACACCTGCTGCTATAAGGAGGTTTGTAACTTCAGCACTCATATTTCTTAAAGTCCACCTCTACAATGGCAGCTAGCCTCCTGATGTGCGACAGCGAGGGGAAGGAAAACTTGGCAAACTATCTATCAATGGAGAACATGACCTAGATAATGAATAATAGAAAAGGGCCCAGGATCAAACTGACGGACACCACTGGTAACAATGGAGCACTCAAATCTCTCAGGATCTGCCTCATAAATGGCAGACGGCCTCCTAACATGTCACGTTAAACTCAGATCCTGAGCTGACACCTCGGTCATTTGGAGTTGTTGTGATGCCCAGCTAAGCCCAGAGTCCGGATGCTGAGCGATGTTACCTCCAGGATGGTCCTGCTCCGACCTCTGTCAGGACTCAGCCTCAGGTTCCAGCGATGGGATCTTTGATTCCGCCCACCATCGTCTTCACTCTCTGTTGTGTCCTGTCGTGCCACTCGAGGGCGCTTACGTCTCCGTGAACTAATTCGCTGGAGAGAACCGGGTTCCTGGAGTCTGGACCGATCAAAAGGTGCAGAAAGGTCAGACAGCTGTGAGAAGCGAAGCAAAGAGAATGAACATGACAAACCTGCAGTCTGTGTCCTCGATGTCTGCATCTGCATCACTCTCCCCCTGAGGGTCAGATAAGACACACTCCTCCTGTGAGAAGACAAATCAATTGAAAAAAATCTGTGAAGGCTTTTATTTTGAAAAGGCCACAGTGAGTCATCACTAAAACAACCAAAAACACTCCATGATGGCATTTATCTGAGTGTATTCATGCGTCACTTTTTAGCATCACTACTGTTAATGCATCTGAATCAGCTGACACCTCTACCCAAAACATGACTAATAAGACTCTTAATCTGGTGGGGGCTTCCTATTTATAACCTAGTGTGATCTTCTCATCTACCCCTCAAAGAAACATCCCAAAATGTTCAATAAAGGATCTTTTGTGATAATGGGAATATTGATTATTATTGTCAGGTGCAGTAAAGTAAAGCAACTTTTACATTTTATAGCTTAAAATTAGGATTACAAAATTACAGGGCTTGTACAACAATCTGAATATTGTAGATGCCATAGTAACTCATATTAATCTTTCAAATGTGAACAAAAAAATATTAAAATGTTTATTTTTCTAAAACTACTAAAAAACTTTGCCCATATGTGTTACCAGAGAATTCCACTAGAGGGCATAACAGAAATCACAAAGAGTGTTAACTTAAATGTACCGTGTGATTTTGTGGATTTATTTTATATAGTGCTTTTAGGATGTTCATTAAAACTTAGGATAGCATGCTCCAAAAGGCTATGTCACCTATAACTTAATTTTCCCACGGGGATTAATCCTAATCTTGAGAGATGCCTGTCACAGGCTACATGTATTACCGGCAGATTCCACTAGAGAGCACACCTGAGAGCTCAAAGCAAATGTAACTAATGAAAACCTACCTCTATAGATGACTAACTAGCTGGATTTCTTAGCTAGTTTGTAGTAGAGTTGTTTCTGATGTTGCATATTTCCAGTGTAAAACATTGCACAATAACATTTAGCTAGCTGTGCTAATGCTATACTCTTCTCTGCTCTAAAAAAAATGCGTAGGCATCACAGACTTGCTATGTACACTACTGTTTGAGGATAACTACCAAAGACTGTAATGTTAGCAACAGCTAGCTAAAGATATGATGAAGATGATGAAGCTCTGTGAACAATAGTGCACACATGTGACACACAGCGTGTTAGACATTACCTCTGTGCCATATCCCTCAGAGTACCTGGTCATCATCACTCTTTTTCCACAGTGTTCACACAGCAGTGTTTCCTGAGAAGAGGAAAAAACACATACAGTTACAAAAGAACCTGCAGAGAGGTCAGTGGGAAGCTAAAGGCACGATTACAGATGAAGAAACACAGACACTTAAGTGCCTGAGCACTCACCGGCGTAGGCGTGTGTGCTTCTGAATAAAGTGTACAGGGACCGGCCTCACACAGACACACTCCATCTACCTCTCCACAACTCGCCCCCATCTGAGACACACACAGAGCACAAACAGCTGTGATCTCCTGACTTATCTGAAGCTTTTATCTTTACACAGACGCACATTAACCAAGTTAAAGCTTTGATGGACTCCATAATGTGTAAGGAACCGCTGTCAGTTCGTTTTAATGTCCAGACTTAGTTATGACAGCTGAAGATACATCAGATCAATTATCTCTGTTGTTTATTTGTCTTTTTTTGTAGAAATAAATACAACCTTGTGTTGTGCGAGCCCCTTTTACACAGTACACAATGAACTAAGTCCCTAAAACTGCATTTCCTCAAGTGGCCACTTGAGGGCTGGCTCTGAAAGCGAGTCAATCGCCATTGCCCTCAATGTTCAAAGTGATGTAATTCTGCATTTTAGACAACCTTCATCATCTGTTATATCTTTTGTGTGCAGTCTGTAGATTTGTTGTATGTTGTTTTTAGCAGCATGTGACATTTTCGACAGCTT
The DNA here is from genome assembly GCF_900634625.1 of Parambassis ranga. NCBI lineage: Eukaryota > Metazoa > Chordata > Actinopteri > Ambassidae > Parambassis > Parambassis ranga. The sequence continues at coordinate 6,859,150 of NC_041026.1, read as the reverse complement.
AGAGCCACCGTATAATTAAGATTAAGAAAACCGTTATTTGTCCCACAATGGGGAAATAGCTTCCAATAACATACAAATGAACAAATAACTCACCTCACAGTCATTGTCAGACGTCTCTCCAGAGGTAAAAAGGCCCTGGGAGTCGGATTCCCTCCGCAGCATGACCTCTGACCTGGCTCACACACTCACCACACACACCTGCAGCACACACAGGAGTAGTAATTTTGCTTATTAAGTTTGACAATTAGCTACAAACAGTTTAATTAACGGAACAGTCTATGGATTCATGAGGTGTAATACACTGTATTTAATGCTGATGTCATCAGGCTTAATGTTCCATTAATAAATAATGACCGGGCCAAAATTCACTACTAGTGTCAAAACTTGTGTGACAAATGATGCTGTCTTTACGCAAACAGCGGGGTGTGTGTGTGTGTGTGTGTCAGAGATTTGTCATCACCTCACTGTAACATCTGTTCAGCAGTGTCCGCACTCACATTACGTAATAGCCTACGACAGTCAATGTTAGAGAGCCGGAGAACTTTTAAAGAGCAGACGAGGGGGGGGGGGGGGGATCAGCTCAAACTGTCGTTTTAATGATAAATATTCAAACATTACATCATAATCTGAAGTGTAATAAAAACCAAACTAGCGCCGAATTTAAAGGGATGATTTAAATAAAGAGCGGAGTGACCCATCTTACCTCAAACACATCCCGTCCGACAGCGCGGAATAAAAGCCATAGAATGTGAATGGAGTTCTGCGTTCAGAGCTGGAGCAGCGGCACGCGGCGGTGCGTCTCATCATCGTGGCGCGGGGAAGCCGTGAGCTCGCGCTGCCCCTGGATGTTTGACATTGTAGCGAATCCTCCGCGTGATGTCAGCGCGAGCGGTGACAGACGAGACAACAGTCAGGCGGATACAGTACAGAGAGAGAGAGGCGCGCGCGCTCTCGCCGGGATACCGAGCGTTACCCAAAACACCGCGGGAGCGCGCAGACGAGGGACTTCCGCTCCTGACTTTCAAAATAAAGGTAGATAAGAGAAGTTTTTTAACATTTGATTCATGCAGGTGTGTTTTTCCTGTTTATTTTTACACCAAAACAGTAGGATTCAGTTGAATGATGGGTTTTCTATACTTTTTTCATTATATATAAAGAAAAAAGTCCTAGTTTATGTTTCAGCATATTTAGCTTTATGGTTTGCCCTCATAGCATGTAGCTTCGTAGTTTAACCTCAACAATGTGGTATTCACTCACTAGCAAATTTGAGCAGCCACACTAAAAATGAATTGTTTATATTTAAGTATTCAATTTATTGTTTTAATTTGCTCTTAAAATTATAATTGATTCATGAACTACAGTTTGCTAAGATGCATTTCAGAACAGGACCATTCGGACCAGCACTTTTTTGTGCCTAAATCATGATATGAAAGTCATTTTGTGAACCCATCCATCAAAATACATACGTACATACCTCGACTGTCATATTTCCCGAAATGCATTGTTACAGTGAGTGTAGGCTGTGAAGCAGTGTGTAATTGTCTTTCAGGAAAATGAGGCGTTCAGTTGTTGAGACAAAAAACGGTGCACAAAGGTATGTGTTGAGTGGTTTGAAGTCAAGATGCTGCCACAATGTGTTTTGAGTCCAATAAAACTGTGAAGTCTTCTTTTTATTTAATGGAATGTTTGAGCGTCTCAGTTCTAAAAGACAGAATCAAAGCTCTGATTCCTTCACATCTCTCAAACCTCAAACTGGAAACGATTACTGTAATTTTTAACCCTGATCTTTATCTTGAGAGAGCAGACAGACAGAGAAACAGTTGAAAAGAGATGCAGACATTTATCACACACACGCACACACACACAGAGGAATCTTGGAAGATCCTGGTCCCAGTCTCATCAAAGGAACTCGTCCGGAAATCTTTATTCCCACAGTGACAAAAACATGACCCACATCATCACTAAAACGCCACTGGGATGCTTCTCAAAACATCAACCAGCTAGCTTCCTCGCTCTTTGTAGCATTGTCTAGACAAAGTAAAAATTGAATATTAGCATTAAGACAACAAAATGTTCTGTAGAGTTTGTATCTGCTAGTTGTATGACCACTCCCTTAGAGGACTGCAACAAATAAGTCTATAAAAACAGTATTTATTCAAATAGTGCAGCAGTCTTAAAAACCTTCTGTTGATAAATAAATGATCTGCAAATAGAGCTCATTTCGTCCTAAACGTCCCATGAGCCCTGCTGCAGCCGGTAGACAGTGGGTCCACTGAGCGAGATAAAAGTGTAATTAGGAGAGACCTAATGGCCGAGGGAGGGATCCTCATTATGGCTGCATGTGGACCATGCAAATGACTTCTAAGAACACAGCAGTATATGATGTTTATAGCTGATTAGAGACTGGGAGTCGTTTTTATTTGCAATATTTTTTAAAGGCGTGTTTTTCTTTGAAAGAATTTGCACTGACAGTCCACACGTTGTCATGTCCTCCACAAAGCTGCATGCAGAATGAAAGCAGTGCAGGCCAGTGCTACCGTTTAATGTGCTCATGGAGGGAAGTAACAGATCCTCAGAGGCAGATAGAGAAGTTTGTGTATACATAAGTAGCAATACAAACAGGAGATGCATGCTCGATAAGGAAATTAAGGGAAAGGGTGCAACTCAAATAAACCAGAACTGATGCACCAGCCGACCACTGCAGCTCTCTCTCTCTCTCTCTCCCTGAAACGAAAACTCTCACTCACTTACAGTAAGGCAGAGGGAGATGAAAGTCGGGGAGTAGCTGCAGAGGCATGTCTTTTGGATAATCTGGAAGTGCTGCAGTGAAGGCGTTCCTCGGATTTTCACGTCAGGACTAAAAACAACTCCGTCTGAAATTCTTTGTCTTTGACTGAGGTTGCAGGTTTGTGGCACAGAACAGGACAACAGTGGCCTGTTTGGGTCAAACTCTACTCGTTGCTTCAGATCTGAGGGACAAAAATGCTGCACCCAATTGCAGGTTACGGTGCAGTGAGAACACCCAGAGGTGGTTCCAGAAAAATGTGATTTGGGTGTGTGAGCTTCTGTGGTGGACAAGTGAGGCCGAGCATCCACAGACAGATGGATATACAAAGACTGTGAGGTGGCTGTGAGAAGACAAGACGCTTTATATGACCGTTATTTTCTCTAGAATGAGGAGACTTATCAACTGACTTTGAGTCTCTGAAGGATCAATGAAGGGGTCGGATCATACCAAGGACCTGAGCTGGGATTTGGATGAATCCTGGGGTTTATTCCTAAAACCGGCTGCTCGTCTTTGCCTCAACACCTTGGACTTCTCAGACCTCTGGGATGAGGAAGACAGCACAGAGGACGAAGGACCCCACACAGTCCAATCATCAACCTGTCTCCAAACGCCTCCAGCACCCCCTCCTCTTCCTCCTCCTCTTCCTCCTCCTGCTCCATCCTTGCTCTCAGTCTTCCCTAAAGGTGCTAAAGTCAAAAGTCGCACCTTGAAGCTGCATTGGAGGGAACTGCAAAATGTAGCCCAGCTTCCCAGGATCACTCGATTTGGGGCTCAGACAATTTGGGCCGGACTTGAACCTGTGCATCTGGACACAAACCGACTGGAGTACTTGTTTGAATCTAAGGGCAATAACACAAGTTTTAATGTGGCTTCTGCACGACAGGTGAGAATCCTGCTCCACCTACATCATCTGTATGCCTGTATCTACCACAACAATGACAAAAAGTTGTTTAGATGATCTCATTTTAAAACCAACCCTCAAGTGGCCATTTAGGGAACTGTAGTTTTTGGCACTTCTGCAGAGACTTTAAAGATGTCCCTAATATTTGTCATTTCCAGGATAAACATTTTATCTCTGCTGTATCTCTGTTGTGTTTCGTGCCACCCTCAAGTGGCCATTTGAAGAACTACATTTTTTGTTACTTTGAATGTTGGAAAAACGCAAAAATTATTGATGACTCATCCTGCACTCTGGTGTATGCTCATTCGGTTTTAGT